>NC_091070.1:1205000-1805000 GCF_032405125.1 Capricornis sumatraensis | reverse complement strand
GTGACCTCATATTGTTGCTGCCGTTCCATCACTCAGTCATGTCCGACTCTTTTTGACTCCATGGACGGCAGCACACCGTGCTTCCCTGTCCTTCACCATCTCCTGGAGTTTCCTCAAACTCATGCCCATCAGGTCGGTGACACCATCCAACCATCTCATCCTCTGTCGTCCCCTCTCCTGTCCTCAGTCTTTCCCAGCATCAGGGTCTTTCCCACTGAGTCAGTTCTTTGCATCAGGTGGCCCAATTATTGGAGCTTCAGCCTCAGCCTCAGTCCTTCCAGTGAGTATTCAGGGTTGACTTCCTTTAGGATGGACTGGGTCTTATGTACAACAGTCCCATGTGATATGTGGGCGCCACCCCAAGGGCACAGCTCCAGCGCCATAGCCCTCCCTGGGATGGCCCTGGAGGACAGTGGTGAAGTGAGGTCCGTCTGGCTGGTGGAACTCTGAACGTGCACCCAGTTGCTCACTTTGCTTGTTGGGAGAAATGGCCAGATGTTCAGTTAGAGAGCAACTCACCATCTGTGGCTCTGTGAGGTCTCTGGTTTGACTTGGAAGGAATATGACCGGAAAATCAGAGGCAAGGAAGTCTGGAGAAGAGGTATGTGGACAGAGCTATCTGAATGAGCAGACAATTGGAAGATATCTGTCTTCCATGAGAATGCTCACCAAATGGTGACCCCAGCAGAAGAGGCTTTTAATAGTCAAGTGGATAGGATGACCCACCGTGCAGATATCAGCAGCCTCTCTCTCCCTGCCAGCCCTGTCATTGCCCAGTGGGCTCGTGAGCAAGCGGCCATGGTGGCTGGGATAGAGGTTGTGCACAGGCTCAGCAACATGGACTTCTACTCACCAAGGTCAACTTGGTTACGGCCACTGCTGAGAGTCCAATCTGCCAGCAGCAGAGAATGACAGCGAGTCCCTGATACGGCATCATTGCCTGGGGTGGTCAACCAGCTAGTTGGATAATTACATTGGATCCCTTCCATCTTGAGAGGGGCAATGTTTCGCTCTCACTGAAATGGGCACTCTGGACATAGTGATGCCTTTCCTATACATACTGCTTCTGCCAAGACTACCATCTGTGGGTCTAGCAGAACGCCCTATCCACTGTCACCGCCCCCCACGGCTCTGCTTGCGAGGCTGTGATGCTCTGAATCAGGGTCCCTATACGGTGCCATTTCTCCCATACCAGGGCTCACGCTCTGGGACTCAAGGGGTGGGAATGAGAAGGGCACCCCTCGCTATCACTCTTACTGACCCCCTGGCAACAGCTTTGCTTCTTTCCCCAAGATCTTATGCTCTGCTGGCCTGGTGGACTTGGTTGCAGGAAGAGATGCTTTTGCTGAGAGACACAACCATGATTCCAGTGAACGGGAAGTTAGGACCGCCTCCCAGGTAGCGGTACTTTGGGGGCCTCATGCCTCTGAATCCACAGGCAAAGAGGGCGTCACTGCGCTGACTGCAGTGGCTGATTCTGATTACCAAGGGGAAACTGGACTGCTGGCTCACAAGGAAGAGCGTGTGTGGAAGACAGGAGACCCCACGGAGTTTCTCCTGTTGCCGTGTCTGCGAGGGGAAACTACGACCACCCAACCCTGGCAGGACTGCTAATGGCCCAGACCCTTCAGGAAAGAAGCTTTAGGTCACCCACCAGTTAAAGAACCCTGACCCGCTGAACTGCTTCCTGATAGCAAAGGGAATACGGAATGGGTAGTGAAAGAAGATATTTATAAACACCAGCTGTGGCCACATGACCTGTTTCACGAGCAAGGACTATGACTGTCACGACTACTTCTTCCTTATTTTGTTATGAATATGTTTGTACGTATTATATACTTATAAAGCTGTATAGATACCATGTCTCTTTTCTTCCCTAATGTAATGTAAGATGTATTGACTTTATGTCATAATGTTTAAGTCTAGTTAACTCTATATCATTGTATCTAGGTTACAAATGTCAAGGAGAAGAGTGAAGGTCATCTAAGGACTGCATTTCTTCCGGGGAAGCTGTGCTTCTGGTTTGGTGCAGGACAGTCGCATCATGTTAGGTGAAAGTGTGAGCTTGTTACTGTCTTCATTTGGAGATTAAGCATGGTTTAAGGAGCTGTACATGCGTGCCAAGTTGTCAAGGCATGGGCCTGTGAAGTTAGCTTTATGCGTCAACTAGGTTCAGAATCCAGTTATTTGGGCAACCCCCAGTCTAGATGTTGCTATGAAGATATTTTTTTTTAAAGATGTGATTAACATTTAAATCAGTCAACTTCGAGTACAGCAGATGTGGGTGGGTCTCATCCCATCAGCTGAACATCTCAAAGGACAAAGACTGAGATCCTGGTACATCCAGCAGCCGAGGATTACTCAGTGCTACAGAGAAGTGTGCTTCCAAGCCATGAGAAAGCATGTCAAACGCATGAAGGCAGTCTGAAAAGTCTGCATACTGTATAATATGACTGCATGACATTCTGGGAAAGGCAAAACTGGACAGTTTCAAAAGACCGTTTGTTGAATAAGGGATAAAAAGGTGGTTCACGGAGGATTTTCAGGGCACTGAAACTACTCTGTATGAGGCTGTAATGATGGACAGAAGTCTTTATACCTTTCTCCAAACCCATAAAATACGCAACAGCAAGAGGGACCCTTTTTGGCCGTGCTGGGTCTTGGTTGCGGTGCTAGAGCTCTTTGTGGCTGAACACGGGGCTCTGGAGCCCACGCTGACTTGCCCTGATCACGTGGGATTTTAGTTCCCCAACAAGGGATCGAACCTGTATCCCCTTCCCTGAAAGGCAGACTCCTAACCACTGGACCACCGGGCCGCCCCTGCAACACCAAGGGGGGGTCGCGTCTTTACTTGGTTGCACCAGGTCTCCCCTGTGGCAGGCAGGATCTTTGATCTTCCTTGTGGGCCTGCGGGATATTCTGTTCCTTAGTTGCAGCCTGTGGGACCTCCTTCCCTGACCAGGGATTGAACCCCAGGTCCCCTGCATTGGGAGTGTGGAGTTCTAACCACTGGACAACCAGCGAAGGCCCCAAGAGTGAACCTGAGTGTAAAATATGGACTTCTGAGCGATGATGATGTGTTAACGCAAGTTTGTCAACTGCAACAAATGTACCCTCTGATTGGGGATGTTGATCACGGGGAGGATGTGCATGGGCAAGGGCGGGGGCTTTGTGGGAAATCTCTACCTTTCTCTAAAGCTGCTCTAAAAACAGTCTATTCATAAATAATAAAATAAAAAGACTGGGGTACTCCAAGTAACAGGTAATTCTGCCTCCAGACAGCTTTTCAACTCAAGCTACAAAATCAGCTATTCTGTGAGTTTGTAGTCTATTAGCCAATCCTGCACAGCCTCTAAACTCACATGGATTAAGTTGCTGTGGTTTAGTTACTAAGTTGACTCCGAGCCTTTTGCAATTGCATGGACTGCAGTCCATCAGGCTCCTCTGTCCAAGGGATTTCCCAGGCAAGAATACAGCAGCGGGCTGCCACTTCCTTCACCAGCGGATCTTCCAACCCAGGAACGGAACCCATGGCCCCTGCACTGGCAGGCAGACTTTTTACCACTCAGTTCAGTTCACTTCAGTCGCTCAGTCGTGTCCGACTCTTCGTGACCCCATGGACTGCAGCACATCAGGCTCCCCTGTCCATCACCAACTCCCAGAGCTTACCCAAACTCATGTCCATCGAGTCGGTGATGCCATCCGACCATCTCACTCTGTCATCCCCTTCTCTTCCTGCCTTCAATCTTTCCCAGCATCAGGGTCTTTTCAAGTGAGTCAGTTCCTTGCATCACGTGGCCAAAGTATTGGAGTTTCAGCCTCAACATCAGTCCTTCCAATAAACACCCAGGACTGATCTCCTTTAGGATGGATTGGTTGGATCTCCTTGCAGTCCAAGGGACTCTCAAGAGTCTTCTCCAACACCACAGTTCAAAAGCATCAATTCCTCAGTGCTCAGCTTTCCTTATAGTCCAACTTTCACACCCATACATGACCACTGGAAAAACCATAGACTTGACTAGACGGACCTTTGTTGGCAAAGTAATGTCTCTGCTTTTTAATATGCTGTCTAGGTTGGTCATAGCTTTTCTTCCAAGGAGTAAGTGTCTTTTAATTTCATGCCTGCATTCACCATCTGCAGTCATTTTGGAGCCCCCCAAAATAAAGTCAGCCACTGTTTCCATTGCTTCCCCATCTATTTGCCATGAAATGATGGGACCGGATGCCATGATCTTCGTTTTCTGAATGTTGAGCTTTAAGCCAACTTTTTCACTCTCCTCTTTCACTTTCATCAAGAGGCTCTTTAGTTCTTCTTCACTTTCTGCCATAAGAGTGATGTCATCTTCATATCTGAGGTTATTGATATTTCTCCTGGCAATCTTGATTCCAGCTTGTGCTTCCTCCAGCCCAGCATTTCTCATGATGTACTCTGCATAGAAGTTAAATAAGCAGGGTGACAACATACAGCCTTGACGCACTCCTTTCCCAATTTGGAGCCAGTCTGTTGTTCCCTGTCCAGTTCTAACTGTTGCTTCTTGACCTGCATACAGATTTCTCAGGAGGCAGGTCAGGTGGTCTGGTATTCCCATTTCTTTAAGAATTTTCCACAGTTTGTTGTGATCCACGCAGTCAGAAGAGTCAGACACGACTGAGCGACTGAACTGAACTGAACTGACACAGTCAGAAGCTTTGACATAGTCAATAAAGCAGAAATAGATGTTTTTCTGGAACTCTCTTGCTTTCTTGATGATCCAACAGATGTTGGCAATTTGATCTCTGGTTCCTCTGCCTTTTCTAAAACCAGCTTGAATATCTGGAAGTTCACAGTTCACATACTGTTGAATCCTGGCTTGGAGAATATTGAGCATTACTTTACTAGCGTGTGAGATGAGTGCAATTGTGCAGTAGTTTGAACATTTCTTTTGCATTGCCTTTCTTTCGGATTGGAATGAAAACTGACCTTTCCCAGTCCTGTGGCCACTGCTGAGTTTTCCAAATTTGCTGGCATATTGAGTGCAGCACTTTCACAGCATGTTTTAGGATCTGAAATAGCTCAGCTGGAATTCCATCACCTCCACTAGCTTTGTTCATAGTGATGCTTCCTAAGGCCCACTTGACTTCACATTCCAGGATGTCTGGCTCTAGGTGAGTGATCACACCATCGTGATTATCTGGGTCATGAAGATCTTTTTTGTACAGTTTTACTGTATATTCTTGCCACTTCTTCTTAATATCTTCTGCTTCTGTGAGGTCCATACCTTTTATGTCCTTTATCGAGCCCATCTTTCCATGAAATGTTCCCTTAGTATCTCTAATTTTCTTGAAGAGATCTCTAGCATTTCCCATTCTGTTGTTTTCCTCTATTTCTTTGCATTGATCACTGAGGAAGGCTTTCTTATTTCTCCTTGCTATTCTTTGGAACTCTGCATTCAAGCCCCGAATCCCATGAGTCAATGCTTACAAATCTATGTGTGTGTGTGTGTGTGTGTCTGTGTGTGTGTGTGTGTCTGTGTGTGTGTGTGTGGTGTAATACATACTGTTGGTTGTATCTCTCTGCTTCTGGAGAATCCTAATATAAACATTATATTTTGCTCGTATAAACATATTCTGCATGTCTTTAAGTGTTTTTTGTTTTTCGTTTTTTTTAATGGCGGTTGTTTCAAGGAGAGAAAGATGATGTAACTCAAAGCTTGAGGAGATGGGAAGCTTTCGAGGATGGACGCAGTCAGAGGTAAGGCTCTCCCGATCAAAGGCGTCCAGCCCCACTAAAGGAAGTTCAGGATGAGTCTCAGATTTTTAATAAAGTGTGAGAAGGGCCTGATGGTCTCAAAGTTGCGATAGGTAGTGGAGGGCAGAGGCACCATCCGCACCAAACGGCCCGTTTCTTTAGTGACTCCTACCAGACGCATGAGCGGATCCCGTCCCAGTGATCCTGAGAGTCAGGGCCTTAGATGACAGCCACGGCGTTAGTCAGAACAGCAGAAGCTTTGATCGGAAGTGCAAAGGTTCCGATAACCGGAGAAAGAAAGATGCTGCGGAGCTTCACGAATACAGCAGAGACTGGCTCCCCCGGTGGCTCAGTGGGAAGGAACTGCCTGCCGGTGCTGGGGACACGGGCTCCATCCCTGGTCCAGGAAGACCGCACAGGCCGCGGAGCAGCTAAGCCGGTGCGCCACAACCCCCGAGCCTGCGCTCTGGAGCCCGGAGACGCAGCCCCCAGACCACGTGCCGCAGCTGCGAAGCCCGCACGCCCCAGAGCGCATGCTCCACGACAACGGAGGCCACGGCAGGGAGAAGCCCGCTCTACAGCTCCGGGGGACCCCTGCTCGCCGCAACTGCAGAAAAGCCGCGCAGCAGCAAGACCCAGCACCGCAAAAACAAACAAATAATTTATTTTAAAAAACGAACGCAACAAAGACTAACAGTGACTGATCCGAGTCGAGGATGGATGAGAAATGTAACAAATTAGGTATGCATTTTTCTTATAGCCGTTTGCTCTATGCGGCTACCTGCTTTGCTTTTTAATGTTTGTTATCTGTTTTAATAAAGAGCTATTGTCTCTGTAAAAAGAAACTATAATCAGGTTATAAAATAAATTAATCTTTTGACTAATGATACCTTTGGGAGATTTGGGTGTTTTAGACTGTAAAGCTCTAATGTAAGAATCATCACTTACTTGGTGGCCAGTATCCTAATCATATGCAAAGCACTAAGGGGAACTAAACAATCTTTTGAGGGCCAGGCCAACAAGCTCAACCCCACAAGGAGGAACAAATATTGGAAAAGAAAAACGATATTAAAACTTGCGTGTCTGGGTGAATTCACATGCTGTGTGAAGTCTCATGACCAATAATTATAGCAGAATAGCACTCAAGACCCCCGACCTAAGTCTACGGTTCTGAACTTTTTAAAGTTATAAGGACTATATTATTTTCAAAAGTACTGGGAATTTCTATAGAATGCTCCCGTCTCTTCAAGAATTTTCTGGTTTGCTGTCATCCACATAGTCATAAGGCTTTAGTGTAATCAGTGAAGCAGAACTCACATTTTTTTGGAATTCCCTTGGTTTCTTCATGATCCAACGAATGTTGGCAATTTGATTTCTGGTTCCTTTGGTTTTTCTAAACCCAGCTTGTACATCTGGAAGTTCTTGGTTCATGTACTATTGAAGCCTAGCTTGAAGGATTTTGAGCATTATCTTGCTAGTATGTGAAAGGAGCACAGTTGCATTATAGTTTAAACATTCTTTGGCATTGCTCTTCTTTGAGACTGGAATGAAAACTGACCTTTTCCAGTCCTATGGCCACCACTGAGTTTTCCAAATTTTCTGACATGTTGAGTGCAACAGTTTAACAGCATCATCTTTTAGGATTTTAAATAGCTCTGCTGGAATTCCATCACTTCCACTAGCTTTGTTCATATCAATGGTAATGCTTCCTAAGGTCCACTTGACTTCACAGTCCAGAATGTCTGACTTCAGCTGAGTGACCACACCATCATGGTTATGCAGGTCATTAAGACCGTTTTGGATAGTTCTGTATATTCTTGCCACCTCTTCTTAATCTCTTCTGCATCTGCTAACTCCTTATGGTTTCTGTCCTTTATCGTGCCCATCCTTGCGTGAAATATTTCCTTGATATCTCCAATTTTCTTGAAGAGATTTCTAGTCTTTCCCATTCTATTATGTTCCTCTATTTCTTTGCATTGTTCATTTAAGAAGGCCTTCCTGTCTCCTCTCGATATTCTCTGGAACTCTGCACTCAGTTGAGTGTATCTTTCCCTTTCTCCCTTGCCTTCCCCTTCCCTTCTTTCCTTGGCTATTTGTAAAGCCTCCTAAGGCAACCACTTGGCCTTCTTGCATTTCTTTTTTCTTTGGGATGTTTTTGGTCACTGCCTCCTGAACAATGAATGTTAGCAACTTCTGTCCATAATTCTTCAACAAGCAACAGTTAGAACCAAACGTGGAACAACTGACTGGCTCAAAACTGGGAAAGGAGTATGACAATGCTGTATATTGTCACCCTGTTTATTTAACCAATATGCAGAGACCAGGGCTTCTCAGGTGGCATTTGTGGTCAAGAACCTGCCTGCCAGTGTATGAGATGGAAGAGACACAGATTTGATCCCTGGGTTGGAAAGAGCCCCTAGAGGAGGGCATGGCAACCCATTCCAGTATTCTTGCCTGGAGAATCCCATGGACAGAGGAGCCTGGGGGGGCTACAGTCCAAAGGGTCACAAAGACTTGGACACGACTGAAGCAACGTAGCGTGCACACTCACAGCAGAGTATATCATGCTAAATGCTGGGCTGGATGAATCACAAGCTGGAATCAAGACTGCTGGGAGAAATATCAATAACCTCAGATATGCAGATGATATCATTCTAATGACAGAAAGTGAAGAGAAATGAAAGAGCCTCTTGATGAGGTTGAAAAAGCTAGCTTGAAACTCAACATTTAAAAAACTAATATCATGGCATGTGGTCCCATCACTTCATGACAAATAAAGGGGAAAAAAGTGAAAGCAGTGACAGACTTTGTTTCCTTGGGCTCCAAAATCACTGCGGACAGTGAACGCACCCTTGAAATTAAAGGGCACTTGCTCCTTGGAAGGAAAGCTATGACACACCTAGACAGGGTATTAAAAAGCAGAGATATTTTGATGACAAAGATCTGTATAGTCAAAGCTATGGTTGGACCAAAAGGAATGCTGAGCACCAAAGAACTGATGCTTTCATATTGCGATGGTGGAGAAGACTCCTGAGAGTCCCTTGGACAGCAGAGAGATCAAGCCAGTCCATCCTAAAGGAAATCCACCTTGAATATTCATTTGAAGGACTGTTGCTAAAGCTGAAGCTCCAAAACTTTGACTGCCTGATGCAAAGGGCCAACTGGCTAGAAAAGACCCTGATGCTGGAAAAGATTGAAGGCAAAAGGAGACGAGGCGGCAGAGGATGAGATGGTGAGACATCATGGGCTCAATGGACATGAATCTAAGCAAACTGTGAAAGACAGTTGTGAACTGAGGAGCCTGGTGTGCTGTAGTCCATGAGGTTGCAAAGAATCAGACATGACTTAGCTACTGTACAACAACAACCTCTGGAATGCTAGCCATATTTTGGTATCTGATGCAAACATATGAAATGACAAAAAAGTTCCTAGGAATTTGGAAGTTACTTTAAATGAATGTGCATGTTCATTCATAGCCATGAGCTCCATGACTACTTAGTTTAGGCAAGTTTTGAGCCCCTGGCCCAGGTGGTGCTAGTGGTAAAGAGCCTGCCTGCCAGTGCAGGAGACTTTAGAGACCCAGGTTCAACCCCTGGGTGCAGAAGACCCCCTGGAGAAGGGAATGGCAGCCCACTGCAGTGTTCTTGCCTGGAGAATCCCGGGGACAGAGGAGCCTGGCGGGCTACAGTCCATGGGGCTCCAGAGAGTCGGACACGACTGAAGGGACTTGGAAAGCACAGCACAGTAATTCTTCAGTAGCTTCAGGGCTCATCTGCCACTGATTTATTTAACGAGATGCGAAGCATCTCAACAACCTACACAGTTAAAATCTCTGCGTCTTACTGAGAGCAAAAGCAAGGTCCTCCTTCCGGATTCCTTATCTCGGCTCCCACTGATGCTCTTAACAGCCTCCTAACTGGTCTCACTGCCTCCACTCACCTCCAGACCCTCTCCCAATTCAAATCCCTCCTTCATGTCACAGCCAGAGGTACCTTTAGAAAATCCTAGATCTGATCCGGCCACTTCCCCGCTCAGATGTTCTCCTGGCCCCTCATCACTGAGAGCAGTTGGCGCAGTCCTGAGCACACCAGAGACTCATTTGGAGAACCCCTTAAAATGAAGATTGTCATGGGGTTCCATTCCCAGAGTTTCTGATACAGTAAATCCAAGGCCAGGACCAACGGTTTGCCTTTCAAAGACGTTTCCAGATGATGGTGGTGGTCTGAGACCACATTTCAAAAACTACAGCCCTAGCGTGTAAAACCCAGACTTCTTCATATAATCAAAGGAGATCCACTGTCTGGACCCTGACATCTCTCAAATGTCGTCTCCTGCCTGGTCTGCCCTTCACCCATTACCCGTTTATCAAATGCCAGCTCATCCTGAGCTTAAGCCTCACGTCCCTCTCAGAGTGCCCTTCAGGAAAAATCAATGAGTTCCTTTCAAGTGCCCACTGACTTTATATGCATCGCTCTCAAAACAAGCATCACCTCTCTTTGCAACCATTAGTTTACACATCAGCTTCGCCCCCTAGATTGGGTGCCCTGTGAAGATGGGATCTGGTCATACAGCTTTGTGCTTCCAGCTTCAGAAGATAGGGTGTGCAGTAAGTATTTATATGGGCTTTTGAATCAGTGTGAATAGCAAATGCGCAACTTTTCAAACACCGTGTTTCTCTAAGACACTTAGAAGCCCTGCACCCTGCTGCGTCTCGTCAGTAGGATTAGACTGTCGTCCGTGACTTGGAGTTCAAGATGCTGCTTGCAGCAAAGAAAGCACGATGTCACTAACATCCTGTAGTTATTTGTGGTCTTGATTTAGAAAGACGTGTACGCTATGCGTGCAAATAGAGTGAAGAACCATCTGAAATCTTGACTGGAATCTAAGACCAACTAGACTGACACCAAGCCAAAAAGCTGTGTTTGTCTCTGAAACTCCGTGCAGTTCCATGACAATCAAAGATGGCTGTGTGTCTCTTACAAACAGAACCGAGAATTCCCAGATAACAGAATAATTGGAGTATGGCAATTAGAGATGGGGCAACTTCTAAATTGTGGAGACTCTCTATGGTCCATGAGACAGAGAGAAAAGAGAGTCTATGTGAACACCTGCTGTGGCTGTTTGTAAACAGTGAACGTCCTGTGTTCCGCGTCTTGGACTGTTTGTGGTGTTTGCCTCTGGAGAAACACCTGCACAGCTGAAAATCAGCGTCTTCAAATGTAAATAATCTTATATACACAGGGTCTGCATTCTGCTATTGGCTCTGACGTGGTGTGTATTCCGGTTGATTACTCGTTGACGATTGGAGGATGATCGCTGCAAGGGTGGATATATCTGGTCTCTAACTGCCAGAACCCGTCAGTGACCCCTCCTTCCTTCTTTCTTCTTCCCTCCCTCCCTTCCCTCCTTCCCTCTGATTCTCTTGCCCCTATATATTCAGACACACACATACAAATGATATGTATATATACACATACACACACATACACACATTCTCCTGTTAGTCAATTACTTCTCTTGATTTTCACTAACTCATTCATCAGAGGATACTCTGCATGCTCTGATGAAAGCTCCTAAACTTCGCTCAGCCTTTAACTATCTGTTATCAGATCCTGCCCATCAGGACATAGGCAGCATTTATAATGCTCTCCAGAAATCTTGCTCATTTGTATTCAATAAATAATTGAGTGCGGTAGGTTCCGGTGACACCACAGAGGATAAAACAAATGTGATTCCTGACCTCACTGGGCTCCCAACGTGATGAGAGAGACTGTCGGTAAATAAGTAACCTCCCAAATAAGTGAACAACTACCAAGTACAAGAGCCTTGAAAGAAAACTCCTTCCTATGAAACACCAGGAATGGAGACCTCATCTATGACACCACAAGGGTGGCGCCCATCAACACTGCAGACTGGCCCAGCTAGTCAAGAGCCAAAAAGGAAAATAATTTAATTAGGGTTATTTGACAACCACAAAAGTAAAAGGACGATGGCTCTAACTTAAAGGAAGCAAATACGGAATATTGTATCATCAACCCCAGCCCTCCTCCCTCTCATATCCATGCCCTCGGTCATGATTGCTTCAACCCCGCCCATAAAAGGGGTGGCCTGCACTTCCCACCTTAAACTTTGGCTTTGCCTTGGAATTTGATTTGACCAAGAGAAGGAGCCAGACACGATGGTGTGCCAGTCTTGTTCTAAGTCTCAAGAGCCAAGAGTCTCAGGGCATGCATTTATATTTGCCTGAAGATCCCCTGGAGAAGGGAATGGTGACCCACTCGGTATCTTGCCTGGAGACTCCTATGGACAGAGGAGCCTGGTGAGCTACAGTCCATGGGGTCACAGAGAATCGAACACAGCTGAGTGGCTGAGCACACTGCACTTGCGCCATTGCTGTGAGAAGAACATGCCCAGCTTACCTTGCTGGCCCCAGGCGGAGGAGAGACACTCAGAGCAACCTGACCTTCCAGATGCGTTCCAGTCACTCCTGGTTGAAGGCAGAGCCTCCAGCCATCCCACAGGCACACGTGTGAGCCCAGCTTACATCAGATCTGGGCTGACCCAACAGACCCGAAGGTGCATGAACTGCAGTAATAAATCATTATTTTTTGAGCCGCTGAGTTTTGGCTTATTTTGTTACATAGCTAATTGTGAGCAATAGGTATTTAATTACATAGCTATGGTGAGCAGTAGCTAACTGATGCCGGTTGTCAGAGAATTCTTCTCCTGGAAAGGGACATTTGGACAGAGACCTAAATATTAAGTAGGTATTAGACAGATAAAGCATAAAAGAAAGAGTCTCTTTATGGAGGGGAGACTCCAGGTGAGAAAGAGCTTGATTGTTCAAATGGCCAGAGAAGGTTTAGGGAAAAGACTGAGCTGCAGACAGACAACAGGGTTAGATCACGCACAAATCCTCATACAGTCTTTTTAGAGAATTTCAGGTTAAATTTCAAAAGCTGAACACATTACTCTGATAAAAAGGAACAAATATTGTGCCATTTGCAGAGACGTGGATGGACCTGGAGACTTTCATACAGAGTGAAGTCAGAAAGAGAAAAACAAATATCACATATTAACACCTATATGTGGAATCTAGAAAAATGATACAGATGAACCTATTTGCACAGCAGAAATAGAGACAGACGTAAAGAACAAGCGTACGTAGGATGAACTGGGAGACGGGGGTGGACACGTATACACTGCTGTGTATAAAAGGAATAACCAATGGGAATCTATTATGTGGCACAGGGAATTCTACTCAATGCTCTACGGTGACCTGAATGGGAAGGAAATTCAAAACAGAGGGGATCTATGTTTACATGTGTATGTTTTTGCTGTACAGCAGAAACTAACACAGCATTGTGAAGCAATTCCACTTTAATTAAAATTTTTAAAAATTCAAACTCAAAGGAGAGCTATTGGTGATCAAGGACATCAAAAGCAAAGGCTGTTGTCTTCATGATTACTAATCCGGAACTGTACCACCCGTGAGGACAGCCACTAGCCGCAAATGGCTAAGTGTAAATCAATGAAAAGTCACTTCCTCAGTCTCCCTGGCCTCATTTCAAATGCCCAGTAGTCTATGTAGCTAGTGGCTACCATATCAGCTGCATAAATATAGAACATTTCCATTGTGGTGGTGAAGTTTTGTTGGATGGAGTCTTAGACAGACCACAGGGGTTAGATCATGCACAAATCCTCATGTGTCTTTTTAGAGAATTTTAGGCCAAGTGTCAAAAATTGAACACATTACTCAGAGAAATTGCCGTAAACTGTATGTAATTGTGTAACAAATTACCATAAACTTAGTGACTTCAAACAGCACAAATTTATTATTTCAGTTTCCATAGGCCAGGAATCCAGGAACATCTTGAGTTCTCTCTGTAGGGTCTCACCAGTGTGCAAACTGCCTATTGGCTGAGGTCTGCTCTGACGCTCTGGATCTTCTCCCAAGCTCCCTGGTTGTTGGCAGAACCCATTTCATCGTATCTGTATAGTCAAGGAACGGCTTGCAGCTCCTAGCGGCCACCTTGAGGTCCCTACCAGCTGTTCCCCCTCTGATGACACGGCAGTCTGGTTTCAGCTTGAGGCCAGCAGGATATTATCCCTCCTCTGACGGTCTGCCTTCTTTGAAGCACTGCCTGATGACGCCCATCCAGGGTAATTTCCCTTTGGACTAACTCAGTCAACAGAGGGGTAATCTGATGCAAGGAGGTGTTACGGGAAAGAGGGTGGGGCGAGAGAGGATGGTCACACCCCAGGTCATGTCTGAGTCTCTGGGACGGCCGCCAAGTGTGGGTTCTTGGCTTTGTGCAGGAAGGAACTCAAGAGCTAACCATAGGCAAGTGAAAGAAGGTTCTGGGAGGAAACACCCTTCATAGATACAATGTAGGCCACCTCGGAAGGCAAGAGAGTCACCAAGGTATGGGGTTATCCGTGTTGGTAGGGCTGGGTAATTTCATAGGCTGAGTGCAAGAGTATTCCAGCTACTTAGGGGAAGGGGTGGGGATTTCCAGGAATTGGGTCATGGCCCAATGTTTTGGGGGGTCTTTATGGTCAGCCTTGGAACTATCATGGCCTCTGGGGGCGTGTTATCTAATCTACTGATGTGTTACAATGGAAGCTTCCCTG
Source organism: Capricornis sumatraensis (assembly GCF_032405125.1). Taxonomy (NCBI): domain Eukaryota; kingdom Metazoa; phylum Chordata; class Mammalia; order Artiodactyla; family Bovidae; genus Capricornis; species Capricornis sumatraensis. The sequence goes on along the minus strand of NC_091070.1, from coordinate 1,790,638 downwards.
GTGGGTCAGGCAGTAAAGCGTCTGCCTGCAGTGCAGGAGACCTGGGTTCAATCTCTGGGTCGGGAAGATCCCCTGGAGAAGGAAATGGCAACCCACTCCAGTACCCTTGCCTGGCAAATCCCGTGGATGGAGGAGCCTGGTAGGCTACAGTCCATGGCGTTGCGAAGAGTTGGACGACTGAGAGACTTCCCTTCCCTTTCTTTCTACAATGGAAGCAACTCTGCCACCTTGGACCCATGTGGTTCCCATCAGGTCCTGCCATTCTTTCCGAGGTTGTGCCCTGCCCCCTTCCTGTCACAGAGGGATGTCCTCTCACACCCACTAGTCTTCCCACTTTCAGGTGGGAGGGACTACATAGGGTGGGCACACCACGGCACCGGGGAACCCTGGAGGCCTTCTTAAAATTCTGTCTACCGCAGATCAGACACAGCTAGAAAGTGGGAAAAGGTAAATAAATTAATAGAGAAGGCAAGTGGCAGGAGAATTTAGAATGATTAGCACAGGCTTGGACCACGGGTGTAATTGCTGAGAAATAATCTCTACATTACTCAGGACTGTAACGGCTTTCTTATAATTAGGGACTGCTTGCAGCCAGGATCAAGGTTCATCCACAGTCATTCCACTCTCAACGTAGCTGTAACCTTTACTCTGCATGCAGATGGGGAGAAGTATAAACAAGGTTCATAAAGACAAACACAAACAGATATTACCTTAAGAGTCTGTTTCCTTACTGTTGCTAACATCCAAGAGTTTCTGACCTTCTGCTAGTCTTGATCTCCAAAACCCAACTGCTCCTTCTCAGATTTACTGGTTTATTGGCTTGACAGACTCCAGCCTTGGCCTGAACCCCTTGGCTTGCAGACCCTTGGCCCTTCCCACTGCAAGCATTCTTGGGCACGGTTCCTACCTCTTGCAAGCCCTGTCTGGCTGCTGCCCATCCCCCAGGTGACTTGGGTTTTGAAGGAGGAGAGAACTTTAAATATTGATTTTCAGGGAGAGGTGAGTTGGCAGAAAAAAGGATTTACACCATTTGGTTTCTGTTTTTAAATTGAAGTATATTTGATTTACTGCGTTATATTAGCTTCACGTGTATGCCATAATGATTTAGTATTTCTATGGATTATACTCCATTGAAAGTTATGACTGGCTAACGGCTGTGATTCCCTGTGCCATACGATACATCTCTGCGCTTCTCTATCCCACACATGGTGCTGGCATCTCAGCCCCGTGCCCCTCACGCGTCCCCCCCACCCCCCCCCCGCCCCCTTCCCTCAGGTAATCACGAGTTTGTTTCCTACATTTATGCATGTCTCTGTTCTGCATACACATTTCTTTGTATTCTTTTCTTAGTGTTCACAGATCCATGACATCATACAGTATTTGATGGGTTGCTCGGAATAAAAACATCAGTCACGAATTATAAGGACTATATGAAGCTAATTATTCATTTTAAAGAGGTACTAATGAAGAATCATGTGAGGATGTGTTTATCAGTTTGATAAAATATCTACATAGTTTTAAATTTTACAAAGAAACCTTTTTTTAAAAAAAATGTTGCATTTAGTTATTTTAAGATATTCTATTTCAAAGCTGTACTTGATTATGAAATGGCCTCTATGGTAGCACTTTCTTTAAAAAAAAAAAAAAAACTTTTCTTTGTTACAAGTGAAGGATAAGTGTTTGTATCTAACGACAATCAGTGTTTCAATGGAGTGGAGATGGTTTACTGCCTTTGGTGGGCATTTATTTTGTTGCCATCAGCACAACAGAACAAAAAAGCACCTAGATTAGCATTAATAATAAAACCAAGTCCATTATGCAGACTTTCTTGTCAGTTAAATTTGTTGCAGGCTCAGTTTTGGATTCAATTTCATACATTTGGAAGTACTTTTGCTGTCAAGCAAATTTTTGTTTTATCATTTTAATTTTGCAGGGTTTTTTCCTTTTTCCTTTTTCCTTTTTTTTTTTTTTTTTTGCTCTCCTGTGTCTAAATTACCTCTTTAGAGGTTGGCAAATGGTTCTTCCCCACTGATATAGGAAGGGTTTGATTTGGCAAACTTCGATATTTTCCGAAAGATGTGAATAGAGTTAATTTTAACAGAGCTGTTTCATTTTAGCAACCTCAACGCGCTCAGTGTCTGTCCTGCCAAACAGCTTTGTGTATGAGCGTCGACTGATGTCAGCACAGCTCTAGAAATAGTCTGCGATAGTTAACAGCTGCCACAGAGCCAGAAGGGGAACACGAGGCACTGTGCTGCAGAACAGTTTATGAAACTAGTGGCTATTGTTGTTATTTATTTATTTGATTTCTTGACAACAGGAGACTTTCAGGTACCAAGTATAGGTTTTTTAAAAAGACGGATATTCCTAAGTAGATCAGGTGGAGCCTCGAACCTTGACTCTCTATGCCATGGAAATGTTCTGCTCTGAAATAATATCTGATTAATTTAACAGTTTTACTCATTTTTTGATGATGTATATGTTCAACAGGCAGGAAACAAAATCTTTTTTTTAGGTCAAGACTTGGCAAACCTTTTCTTTAAAGAGTCGGGTAGTAAATATTCCAGATTTTCTGGGCCATGCTATCTCTGTGGCACCTTCCCAGCTCTGCTGCTACAGGGCTGGAGCTATCACAGAAAAACGTAAACAAATAGGAATGGCTGAGCTCCAATAGGGCATCCCCGAAGGCTCAGCACGTCAAGAGTCTGCTTGCAGTGCAGGAGACACAGGAGATGCAGGTGTGATCCCTGGGTCGGGAAGACCCCTGCAGGAGGAAATGGCAGCCCACTCCAGCATTCTCCCCCGAAAAATCCCATGGACAGAGGAGCCTGGCGGGCTACAGTACAAAGACCGAGGAGAGTCTGACATGACTGAGCACAGCACAAGTTCAGCTCAGTTCAGTCGCTCAATCGTGTCCAACTCTGTGTCCCCGTGGACTGCAACACACCAGGCTTCCCTGTCCATCACTAATTCCTGGAGCTCACTCAAACTCATGTGCATAGAGGTGGTGATGCCATCCAACCATCTCGTCCTCTGTTGTCCCCTTCTCCTCCTGCCCCCAGTCTTCCCAGCATCAGGGTCTTTTCAAGTGAGACAGCTCTCAGGTGGCCAAAGTACTGGAGTTTCAGCCTCAACATCAGTCCTTCCAATAAACACCCAGGACTGATCTCCTTTAGGATGGACTGGTTGGATCTCCTTGCAGTCCAAGGGACCCTCAAAAGTCTTCTCCAACACCACACTTCAAAAGCATCAGTTCTTCAGTGCTCAGCTTTCTTTACGATCCAACTCTCACATAAAAGCAAACAAAACCTTGTCTGCACCAGGAGCAGGTGAAAGGAGCAGTGACCCCCTGAGAGACAGACCCAGGGTTGCCCGGGAGTGTCCAGCAGTCTCCGGCAGGGCGTGGGTGGGCGGTGGCTGCTGCAGGGCTGGGGGCGCTGAGTGTGCCAGGGCGTGCACGTGACCTCTTAAAGGAGGTTGCCGTCATCCTCATCGCCTCCACCACAGTTTGGTCTCAGGTCAAACAACAGGGAGGGAACACAGCCCCGCCCATCAGCAGAAAGTTGGATTAAAGATTTGCTGAGCCTGGCCCCGCCCATCAGAACAAGGCCCAGTTTCCCCTCAGTCATGCTCTCCCATCAGGCAGCTTCTATAAGCCTCTTATCCTTCATCAGAGGGCAGACAGAATGAAAACCACAATCACAGAAAACTAATCAAACGGATCACATGGTCCACAGCCTTGTCTAACTCAATGAAACTATGAGCCATGCCGTACAGGGCCACCCAAGACGGACGAGTCACGGTGGAGAGTTCTGACAAAATGTGGTCCCCTGGAGAAGGGAATGGCAAACCACTTCAGTATTCCTGCCTTGAGAACCCCATGAACAGTGTGAAAGGAGCACAGCACAAAGTGTTCCAATAAAACTTTATTTACAAAACAAGCAGTGGGCCAGATTTGGCCATGGGCCATAGTGTTTCGACCCTTGCTTGGAATAATAAGTGGGAATATTCCACACAATCCATGTAGCATTCTGTAAAGGTTAAAGGTACCCACCTTCTCCTGCAGGCTTCTGGATCGAGTTTCACATGCACACCCAGTGGAAACACTTGCAGCTCCTTTATGGCCGCAGAGGGGTACTTAATTACAGACGTGTGTGCTCTCCAACCGTTCTAATCATGGTCTGAGAGGAACGTGAGCAATAGACATGCTTTTATGAGCTGAGGGGATAAAGATCATGATCTCCGGTGTACAACGAGCCCGATCTTTCCTCCCTTTCTTATTTTAAGTTAATATCACCCTGAAAGTTTGAATTATCCTGCAAGAATGCAGGTTCATTAACTCCAGTTCAGCTTGTGCATCATCTTAATGGGACATATTTTGTAATGATGTGACTCACAAACCCGTTCTGTGCTCCAAATGACCCGCATGTTTCATTGAAGTCATTATAAGCGGTGCATCTAGTAAGAAAAAGAATGTTATTACTTAAAGATAACTTACACACACACACAAAAAAAAAATCCAAGGAAGAAAAATTAAAGCCCATAGTCTATAAAAAGAAAGTCAAAGAATATACTGGTTGCAAAATATTATCTCGAAAGGCCTATATGCCTTCCCTTTGCCTACTTTCAACCACAAACAGACCACCATGAAAATGATCAATTTGATCAGGAACAAAGATGGGGGAGAGATGTAGCAATCAATGCCTTATACTTTTTCTGCATTCATATATCACATGTGTTCTAGAAATGCCAGTTTAGCCTTGGGCATCTCAAAGGCAAACTGATGGTGTCAAGCGTGAGACTGTCCACTTGAAAAGGATTCCATGCACGGCAACTTCAAATGTGATCACTGCTTCCAAACATGCTTCTTGCTCGAGGCTTCATTTTCTTTTAACGATAGAGTTTGGAAACCTTTTCCTCCCTCCTGATGTCACCACTCTCTCTTTGTCGTCTTGTTCTTTCCTGTCTTTCCTATTTGTTACTTTTGAGAGACGGCATCTGTCTAACGGGATTTGGAACGATTTTTAACAGTGTTGCTCTTCTTTTCAGCTCACTCTGTTGCTTGTCTTCAATATACAGGCCATGTAACACAATAATGTTTCACCATGCCAAAAATTAGGATGCTTTTTCTTTAAGGGGTTCTTCGTATAGCAATTTAAGTTGAATAAGTAAATCATTACACTCTAAGCTATTCCTATCTATGCACATAATTTATAAAAAACGAGGCCTCTTATTGTGTTACGCACTTCCTAACTGAGTTAGCGCCATCTGCAGAGCTCTTCGGCTCTAAGTTGTCTGAGGGATGCTGTGTTGTTAGCAACCATTTTTCAATTTCCTCTCCCACAGTCGTGAATAAACATCACTGCCCCCAGTATCAACCGCTCGATGATCTCAGCCCTGACTTCATCGTCGCGCTCTTCAAAGGGCATGGGGAGTGTCTCTTACGGGTGCCCTCCTCTCTCCCAACCCCCCCATTTTATCCCCGGGAATCCCTATGCAAGGCTGAGTGAAGTCGCTCAGTCCTGCCTGACTGCAACCCCATGGACTGCAGCCCGCCAGGCTCCTCCGTCCATAGGATTTTCCAGGCAAGAGCACTGGAGTGGCGTGCCATGTCCTTCTCCAACATATTCCATCACTCCACAAACTATTCCCCGCACTTCCTCATTGTAACTGGGCTCTGCTCTCCCTTAAGGACACAGTGTTCTTCAGGGGACCCCTAGGCAGTTGCTGATTCTCACGGGATTCACACGTGACGGGGCTGGGAGCTGGAGGCGGGGTGAGGACCAGAAGGGCTTGATGTTCCCTTCGCTCCCCACTGCAGCGGCCACGTCATCACCTCTCTGCCTTCACGGGGCTTGGCTTCCTCTTGAACCGCACACCAGCCAATTCTGCAGCATCTGACCACTCCTCTGGGCTGTCCCCTAGTGGCACCCAGGCCAGCAAGGCAGGAATGCTTAGGTGCTCAGGCTCGTCTCCCTCTTAGGAACCGATGGACGGTAGCCCACCAGGCTCCTCTGTCTGTGGGATACCCCAGGCAAGAATACTGGAGTGGGTTGTCGTTTCCTTCTCTAGGAGACCTTCCCGGCCCAGGGATCGAACCTAAGTCTCCTGTGTCTCCTGCACTGCAGGCGGATTCTTTACCCACTGAGTAGGGTCCCTTCACAAACAGGGAAGGAGTTCATGAAATAATGTAATTCCTCTACATTCCTCAGACGCGTCAAAGATAATTCAGGCACTCTATCACAGGTTGTTGTTCAGTCGCTCAGTCGTGTCCGACTCTTTGCGACCCCATGGATCGCAGCACGCCAGGCCTCCCCGTCCATCACCAACTCCCAGAGTTCACTCAAACTCACGTCCATCGAGTCGGTGATGCCATCCAGCCGTCTCATCCTCTGTCGTCCCCTTCTCCTCCTGCCCCCAATCTTTCCCAGCATCAGGGTCTTTTCTCTTTATTTTTCATCATCAGGGTCTTTTCTAATGAGTCGGCTCTTTGTATCAGGTGGCCAGAGTGTACCACAGTTATTTTAGGGGGTCCTGGCTTTCAAGTGGGTAACCTGTCTAAAACCCTTACCTCACTCTTTGTTCACAGCTTAGCTCCAAAGATCTATACCTCCACACTCACAATTGGGCTATACTTTACCACCATCTGGAGTGCTTTAAGAACTCAGTTTAAAATTCTTCAAGTGTGCTCCAAATCAACCCCTGACTGTCCTTACTTGGCTCCCTATCAAACCACCTATCTAAGAGTTTCTCTGAATTTTGATACGTACAAAGAGTTTTATGGTTACATGTGGATATTCAGTCGCAGGTAAATTGTTTTTTAAAAGATTGATCACGACTTTTAGAGTGACTGATGTGGCAGCCTGGATGGGAGAGAAATTTGAGGGACAAAGGATACATTTCTAAGTATGACTGAGTCCCTCCTCTGTTCACCTGAAACCATCATGACGTTGTTCATTGGCTACACTCCAGTACAAACTAAAAAGCTTTAAAAACACTTTTAGAAAGGCTAAAAGGTGTTTTATACCAATGTTCCTTCTGAAAAAAGTTAGAAGAGCTGAAGATAAAACACGCACACCAAACGCTATGGTGAAGACACCATAGAAATATCAACCCAAAGATCATCCATAGAGTCGGGATCTGAGAAAGAGGAGATCCAGGAGAGGCGCGCCTGGGACCTGGGGTGCAATGCGGCCGAGAAAATGAGACAGCGAGCAGACATGATGGCGCTCTCCTAGATTTAAGCACCGCTATGAATGCAGTGCTCAAACTACCGCACAATTGCACTCATCGCACATGCTAGTAAAGTAATGCTCAACATTCTCCAAGCCAGGCTTCTGAAATACATGAACCGTGAACTTCCAGATGTTCAAGGTGGTTTTAGAAAAGGCAGAGGAAACAGAGATCAAATTGCCAACATCCACCAGATCATGGAAAAAGCAAGAGAGTTCCAGAAAACATCTATTTCTGCTTTATTGACTATGCCAAAGCCTTTGACTGTGTGGATCACAACAAACTATGGAAAATTCTGAGAGAGATGGGAATACCAGACCACCTGACCTGCCTCTTGAGAAACCTGTATGCAGGTCAGGAAGCAACAGTTAGAACTGGACATGGAACAACAGACTGGTTCCAAATAGGAAAAGGAGTATGTCAAGGCTGTATATTGTCACCCTGCTTATTTAACTTCTATGCAGAGTACATCATGAGAAATGCTGGACTGGAAGAAGCACAAGCTGGAATCAAGATTGCTGGGAGAAATATCAATCACCTCAGATATGCAGATGACACCACCCTTAGGGCAGAAAGTGAAGAGGAACTAAAAAGCCTCTTGATGAAAGTGAAAGAGGAGAGTGAAGAAGTTGGCTTAAAGCTCAACATTCAGAAAATGAAGATCATGGCATCTGGTCCCATCACTTCAAGGGAAATAGATGGGGAAACAGTGGAAACAGTGTCAGACTTCACTTTTTGGGCTCCAAAATCACTGCAGATGGTGACTGCAGCCATGAAGTTAAAAGACACTTACTCCTTGGAAGGAAAGTTATGACCAACCTAGATAGCATATTCAAAAGCAGAGACATTACTTTGCCGACTAAGGTCCGTCTGGTCAAGGCTATGGTTTTTCCAGTGGTCATGTATGGATGTGAGAGTTGGACTGTGAAGAAAGCTGAGTGCTGAAGAATTGATGCTTTTGAACTGTGGTGTTGGAGAAGACTCTTGAGAGTCCCTTGGACTGCAAGGAGATCCAACCAGTCCATTCTGAAGGAGATCAGCCCTGGGATTTCTTTGGAAGGAATGATGCTAAAGCTGAAGCTCCAGTACTTTGGCCACCTCATGCGAAGAGTTGACTCACTGGAAAAGACTCTGATGCTGGGAGGGATTGGGGGCAGGAGGAGAAGGGGACAACCGAGGATGAGATGGCTGGATGGCATCACGGACTCGATGGACGTGAGTCTGAGTGAACTCCGGGAGTTGGTGATGGACAGGGAGGCCTGGTGTGCTGTGATTCACGGGGTCGCAAAGAGTCGGACACGACTGAGCGACTGAACTGAACTGATGAATACCCAAGCATTACATATATATGATACATGCACTTGATAGTAAAGCTGCTAAAATAAAAAGACAAAGATAATCTAAGATGCCTCCAGAAGAAAGATGATATGTTAACTTCAAAGGAGCAATGCTGTGTGACTCACCACTGACTTCTCAACAGAAGTAAAGCATCCAGAAGATGATGGAGTCATGTCATCAAAGCGTTGAAGGAAGAGAGCTGCCAGCCAGTAACTCTATGCCCGGCAATGACACCCCTCAACAATGAGGGCACAGTAAAACATTTTCCGGTGAGTGACAACTGGGAACTGTGTTCAGCAGCAAACCTTCTTTAACGCAAACATGAAAAAGAAAACTTTAGGAAGGAGAACTGTGATCCTAGACGGTATTTGCAAAGAAAGAATGACTGATAAATATCTACATAAATTGAAACATTTGCTCCTTGAAGGAATAATATAATGTCTTGTGGGGCTTGAGATATATAGATACAACTAAGATTCATTATAATAACAGCCCAAAATATGAGGAGGAAGCATAAAATGTATTTTTAGTTTCAGATATTAGCAAAGAAAAAATAACGTAACAACTTATATCATACGTGAAATAAATCAAGAGCGCATGTTGTGATCTATGAAGCAACTACTAAAAAGAATCATTTAAAACATAGCTAAGTGAAGAGAGCTGAGAAATGTGAGACTAAAAATGGAATTGATGAATGATAAGGAAGAAACCAAAGGGAACACAGAACATGGAGGACAAATAGGAGACAAGTGATAAGATGGCGAATCTAAATCCACATACGTTCACAATGGCATTAAATGCAAATTGAGTATACGTTCTAGCTGAGACCAAAAAATTTGAGACTGGACTGAAACGAGCACACTGGTCACACTGTCTTAAGTTTCAGGGCACAGACAGATTGCGGGGCTTCCCAGCTGGCTCAGCGGTAAAGAATCCGCCTGCAATGCAGGAGACGCGGGTTCAGTCCCCGGGGCAGGAAGATCCCCTGGAGAAGGGAATGGCAACCCACTCCAGTACTCTTGCCTGGAGCATCCCATGGACAGAGGACCCTGGTGGGCTACAGTCCCCGGGGTCGCAAAGAGTCAGATATAACTCAGCAACTAAGCAGCAGCGGCAGAGAAGCTGAAAGTAAACCGATGAGAAGATACACCCTGTGTGGACACTGTAAGAAGGAAATTAATGTGGCCAAACTACTATCAGTCAAAAGCAGGAAGTATTACTGGAGATAATGAGGGATATTAAGTCATGTATCTCTACAGGGCAAAGTTAAAAGGAGAAATAGATAAATCCTTAAACATCATGAAAAATTTTACTATCATCCATTCAGTAAACTGATAGGGTAACAGACAAAATCAATCGGTAAGATTATAAGTTAATTGAATAGCATGAGTTAAGAAAATTAACACACACAGAAAACTTGACTCACCAATTGTAGAACACAAATTCTTATCAAAATATATGGAGAATTTACTAAAACGGTCCATTTACTGTACCATGAATCTAAAATAATAAAAATCATACCCAGCAGCTCAGCTACAATTGAATTTAATAGAAGTTAATGATAATTTAAAAAAACTAGAAACCTCAAAAATATTTGGAAATTAAAGACCATAGAGATTAATTAGCACAAGTTAAAAATAAAGCATAATACAAAAGAAAATATTTTGAAATGAATAATAGTGAAAATACAATATGTCAAAACTTATAAGAATTTATTTAGACAAAATTTTTATCATTAAACACATAGGTTTAAAATATAAAAAGGCTAAACATCAGTCGGGTAGGCAGCCTTCTCAAGAAGTTAGAAGGATACAGCATAACAGACCCAAAGGAAAGAGAAGGAAAGAAATAACATAGCAAGAGGATAAATTAATAAAACAGAAAACAAACATATAACAGAATCTACAGAGTGTAGAGTTGGTTCCTTGAAAAGTCCGAAAATTTTGATAAGGCCCTGGAAATCCTGGCTCAAGATAACGCCAGAAGCTCTACCGATTTCCACACTGCCCCGCCCCCAGCCTGCCGCATTCCCTCACGGCACATGCCTTAGGGAGTGTCTCCTATGCCTAAGCATGGGCTCCCTGGTAGCTCAGCTGGTGAAGAGCCCACCTGCAATGTAGGAGACCCTGGTTCCCTTCCTGGGGCGGGAAGACCCCCTGGAGAAAGGACAGGCTTCCCGCCGCAGTGTTCTTGGGCTTCCCTGGTGGCTCAGAGAGTGACGAACTTGCCCACAATGCGGGAGACCTGGGAGGGGAAGAATCCCCAGAGGAAGGCATGGCAACCCACTGCAGTACTCTTGCCTGGAGAACCCCCATGGCTGGCTGCAGTCCGTGGGGTCGCAAAGAGTCAGACACGACCGGGCACACAGCACAGGCCTAAATGTAAGGCACCTGTGTGTGTAGACAACACTCCATGCGAAAGCAGTGCACAGAAGCCTTTGGGCAACGTGAAGATAATATAAGCTTTCAGGGATGCAAGGCCTCTGTGTGTGTAGACAACACTCCATGAGAAAACAGTGCACAGAAGCCTTTGGGAATGTGAATATAATACAAACTTTCAGGAATGCAGATGAAATAGCCAAGTGTCAACTCATAGTATTTAATTACGTATATTTTAAATCTCATGTTTTAAACACTCACACGACAAATTTATTCAAAGTCTTCATATGCTTTACCATACCTGCCACCACTGGAGTCACTTCCTGAGTTTTCTGGAGTTTTTCAGAGCATATCACCTTTGTTTCCTAAATTGTTTAAGGAACTGTAGTTTTAGAGTCTCTATGTAATAAAGAATGACCTTGGAAATTGTACCGTAACCTAAAAATACCATTCATATGGAGTTCATATATGAATTCCACAGTCACTTACTTTATTACTTCTTAAACTGTCTTTTTTTTTTTCTTGAGATAACTGACTTATAGCATTGCACAAGTTTAAGGTGTACAATAGGTTGATTTGGTACATTTATACATTGCAATATTGTCTCAATGGCAGTATTAGCTAACACTTCTATTATGTCACATAATTATCATTTATTTTTTATGGTGAGAAAGTTAAGATCTAGTCTCTTAGCAACTCTGAAGCTTATAACATGGTACTGCTAACTATAAACACTATGCTGAGCATAGGTCTCTGGGACTTATTTATCCACCAGTTGAGAGTTTGTCTCCTTAAATAACATCCCTCTTATCCGCCAGCCCCAGTCCCTGGTAACCACCACTGCAAAGTCTCTGTTTCAATGAGCTTGGGTTTTTCAGATTCCACATATAATTGATACCATACAGTATTTACCTTCCTCTGTCGACTTATCTCACTTATTATTTTTAAAAGGTTTATTCTCAACAATTTCCATCACATGTAATTGACCGATCATTTTACTATTGCTGTTTAGTTGCTAAGTCATGTCCAACTCTTTTTGACCCCCTGGACTGCAGCCTGCCAGGCTCCCTGCCCCTGGGATTTCCCAGGCAAGACCATTGGAGTGGGTTGCCATTTCCTTCTTCAGGGGATCTTCTGACCCAGGGATCAAATCCACACCTCTTACTTGGCAAGTGGATTCCTTACTGCTGAGCCACCTGGGAAGCTCCAATAACTTATCACTATAAGAATAGACAGAAGAACTATACCAAAAAAAGATATTAATGCCCCAGATAACCACAACTGTGCTCCCTCCCCTGGAGCCAGACATCCTGGAGTGTGAAGTCAAGTGGGCCTTAGGAAGCATCATTACAAACAAAGCTAGTGGAGGAGATGGAATTCCAGTGGAGCTGTTTCAAATCCTGAAAGATGATGTTATGAAAGTATTGCACTCAATATGTCAGCAAATTTGGAAAACTCAGCAGTGGCCACAGGACTGGAAAAGGTCAGTTTTCATTCCAATTCCAAAGAAAGGCAATGCCAAAGAATGTTCAAACTACCGCACAATTGCACTCATCTCACATGCTAGTAAAGTAATGCTCAAAATTCTCCAAGCCAGGCTTCAGCAATACATGAACCATGAACTTCCTGATGTTCAAGCTGGATTTTAAAAAGGCAGAGGAACCAGAGACCAACTAGCCAACATCCACTGGGTCATAGAAAAAACAAGAGAGTTTCAGAAAAAAATCTCCTTCTGCTTCATGGACTATGCTAAATCCTTTGTGTGGATCACAACAAACTGGAAAAAATACCAGACCACCTTACCTGCCTCCTGAGACATCTGCATTCAGGTTAAGGAGCGACAGTCAGAATCGGACATGGAACAAATTGGTTCCAAATTGGGAAAGGAGTATGTCAAGGCTGTATACTGTCACCCTGCTTATTTAACTTCTATGCTGAGTACATCATGTGAAATGTTGGGCTGGATGAAGCACAAGCTGGAATCAAGATTGCCAGGAGAAATATCAATAACCTCAGATATGCAGATGACACCACCCTTATGGCAGAAAGTGAAGAGGAACTAAAGAGCCTCTTGATGAAAGTGAAAGAGAAGAGTAAAAAGTCGGCTTAAAATTCAGCATTCAGAAAATGAAGATCATGGCCTCTGGTCCCATCACTTCATGGCAAATAGATGGGGAAGCAATGGAATCAGTGAGAGACTTTACTTTTTGGGGCTCCAAAACCACTGCAGATGGTGACTGCAGCCATGAAATTAAAAGATGCTTCTTGCTCCTTGTAAGAAAAGCTATGACCAACCTGGGCATTACTTTGCCAGCAAAGGTCCGTCTAGTCTAAGCAATGGTTTTTCCGATGCTCGTGTGTGGATGTGAGGTTTAGTTGCTAAGTTGTGTCCGATTCTTGCAACCCCATGGACCACTCCGTCCGTGGGATTCTCCAGGCAAGAATACTGGAGTGGGCTACCATTCCATCTCTAAGAGATCTTCCCGGCCCAGGAAGGTGAGGGCTGGACCAGAAAGAAAGCTGAGCGTGTGTGTTAGTTTCTCAGTCATGTCCCACTCTTTGTGGAAGAATTGATGCTTTTGAGCTGTGGTGTTGGAGAAGACTCTTGAGAGTCCCTTGGACTGCAAGGAGATCCAACCAGTCCATCCTAAAGGAGATCAGCCCTGGGAGTTCATTGGAAGGATTGATGCTGAAACTGAAATGCCAATATTTTGGCCACCTGATGCGAAGAACTGACTCATTGGGAAAGACCCTAATGCTGGGCAAGATTGAAGGCAGAAGGAGAAGGGGATGACGACAGAGGATGGGATGGTGGGATGGCATCACTGACTCAATGCACATGAGTTTGAGGAAGCTCCAGGAGTTGGTGATGGACAGGGAAGCCTGGCGTGCTGCAATCCATGGGGTTGCAAAGAGTCGGACCCAAATGAGCCACTGAACTGAACTGATAAGAACAGAAAAACGACGTCTTCTCCCAATAGTGTTCTTATTGATAATAAAGCTATACACAGGGCACTGTTTATTATGAGTGGCTTTGTAAAGATTCTAGCCTAAGGCAACAGCTTGTCTTCTGAGAGACTACTATGTTGTGGGGAAAAAAAAGACCTTGCATTGTATTTGTGTACATGCAGCAACCGTGAGCTAAAAGAAGAGCTTTTCCCCTGTACAATGGTTTCCAAAGAGAAACAGGTTGAAAGCTGCCCTAACTTCCCAGTTCCACTCTTAAATTTATCTTTGTCACATATTCCCTGTAGGGTCAGACGGGTCTTACTGCAGGTGGGAAGAAGAACAGACGTGTCACTCAAAGTGGCAACTCACAGCAAAGACGGTCTCCTTATTGCAGCAAAGCCAGGCACGTGGTTAAAGCCGAATGAAGCGAACGGCGGACTGCTGAGGAAGAGAAAAAACAGCGTGAGCGGCGGCCACATTCCTTTATCAGAGAAGTCAGTGGATACGTGTCACGCCCTAGTGGCCCTCCACAGGGGAGAGCAGACACACACACGTGCACGCGCCCACACACTCAGGTCTTGGAAATGGGTATAATAAAAGCCCAGGCCACATAGTATACCCAGTCTCTCTCTCTTTACGTGCATATATATAGATATCTATCTATCTACACATACATATATATATAGAGAGAGAGACAGACAGACAGACAAATTGATTTTAAGAAACAGGTTCATATAACCCTAGATATTTGGTGAGTCCAAAATCTGCAGGGTAGACCAGCAGGCTGGAGACCCAGGCAAGCGCGGACACTGTAGCTCAAGTCTGAAGGCTGCCTGGTGGCAGAATTCCTTCTTCCTCCGGAGAGATTAGGAAATTTCACCTAACTGGATGAGCCAGCCCCCTCTGCACCTCCCGAGCTCCCACCCCCGCCTCATTACTGAGGGTAATTTGCTTTACTCAAAGTCCACCATCTTTGAAGAGCATCAATCACATCTTGTCACTTCCCTGCTAAAGATCCTCCAAAGCGCTTCCAACTCTTAAAGAATGCAATCCAGACTCCTGCTGCGCCTGCAGAATTCTCCTTGATGTCAGCCCTCGGGCTCCTTCCAAACTCTGCTAACCTAGATTACAAGCCTTCTCCTGAGCCCACCAGTCAGTCCCAAAGGAAATCAGTGCTGAGTGTTCATTGGAAGGACAGCTGCTGAAGCTGAAGCTCCAACAGTTTGGCCACCTGGTGTGAAGGACTGACTCACTAGAAAAGACCCTGATCCTGGGAAAGAGTGAGGGCAGGAGGAGAAGGGGACGACAGAGGAGGAGATGGTTGGATGGCATCACCGACTCAATGGACATGAATTTGAGCGAGCTCCAGGAGATAATGCAGGACAGGGAAGCCTGGCGTGCTGCAGTCCATGGAGTCGAAAAGAGCTGGACACGACTGAGTGAGTGAGTGACAGGACGGTGAGTCCATCCCCGCCTACCTGGCTAATCCCCCTAGCACCACTCCCATTCCTGTCTCCTCTCTCTCAGGAATCCCCGAAGGTGAAACTGAGATTATACAGGGCTGTGTGCAAAGGGCTGGGTGGAGTGTGGAGCAGCACCTGAAGGCTGTTTTCACCTGGAGGAGCGGACCTACAGGGCCCTGGAAGAGAGTGGAGCGGTGTCCCAGCTCACCACCCGCCAGCCGCCAGCCAGATGCCCCCAACAAGGGCCTGAACTCACTCCCCTTCCTCCGTCCAAATCTCCTCCTGGGGCTCCCCACTGGCACAACCCAACTGGCAGCCGTAGGGCACACTGGTGCCCACCAGCGTAGGCCCTGAGCGCCCATCTCCGGTAGGGAGAAGTGGGCCAAGTCAGGGAAGCAGATCTCGAGAAGCAAATGGAAGGGATCCGGCACCAGGTCCTTTAAACAGGCCCAGCCACCTCTCGAGGGAACGTGGCCGGTGAACGACCTTCTGTCCGGATTGCCTTCCTCCTTCCTGCCCTCTCCCGACACTCCCCCCAACTCTGGTGGCCCTTCGCTCGGCTGTGTGTCTCTGCCATGTGGCAATATCACCCTGAACCTCCCCTTATCGCCCTGTTCAGTAATGATATTAATTATCTCTCTCTCCCACCCTGCACAGCTTGTTTATCACTGTTTACCCAGCAAGTGGTGGCTTCCCTGGTGGTTCAGACAGTAAGGAATCTGCCTGCAATGCAGGAGACCCAGGTTCAGTCCCTGGGTAGGGAAAATCCCCTGGAGAAGGAAACGGCAACTCACTCCAGTATTCTTGCTTGGGGAATCCCATGGACAAAGAGGGGCCTGATGGGCTATAGTCCCTGGGTCACAGAGTCAGACATGAAGGAACAAACCAACAAGTTATCTCTATGTGCAGCACATAAGCACTCAATTTCTACTGTTGCGTTAACTGGAATTAGTTTATGTTCTTTTAAAAAAACTTTAAATTGAAGTATAGTTGATTTACAGTGTTGTGTTACGTATGACTGAATCACTTTGCTGTATGCCTGAAACTAATACAGCATTGTAAATCTGTATAGAACATAGACAGTACATATTCTTTGCCAGATTTTTTTCACTATAGGTTATTACAAGACATTGAATATAGTTCCCTGTGTTATACAGCAGGCCATTGTTGTTTATCTCTTTTATATACGGTAATGTATATCTGTTCATCCCAAACTCCTAATTTATTCCTTCCCCACCCCTTTATACCCCCTTCACGGATCACAGCCTTGTCGTGGTGAACGGGCTTGTGTAACTCAGTGAAGCTGTGAGCCACGCCGTGTGGGCCACCCAAGACGGACGGGTCATGGTGGAGAGTTCTGACAAGACGTGGTCCACTGGGGCGGGAAACAGCAGACCACTCCGGGATGCTTGCCTCGAGAACCCCATGAACAAGACAAAAAGGCAAAAGATACGACATCAAAAGATGAGTCCCCCAGGCTGGAAGGTGTCCAACCTGCTTCCGGGGAAAGAGGAGGACAATTACTAACAGCTCCGGGAAGAATGAAGCGGCTGGGTCAAGGCGGCCGATACTGAGGCTGAAGGTGAGGCTCCAACACTCGAGCCGACTCGAGCATTGCTCTACATATGTTCTATGTATGTCCTGATGCCAAGAGCAGACTCACCGGAAAAGCCCCTGATGCTGGGAAGGCTTGAAGGCGGGGAGAGAAGCGGGCGGCAGAGGGTGAGAGGGTTGGATGGCATCACTGACTCGATGGACATGGATCTGAGTAAACTCCAGAAGACAGTGGAGGCCGGAAGCCTGGCGTGCTGCAGCCCATGGGGTTGCCAAGAGCTGGACACGACTTAGCGACTGAACAATAGAAACAGTCCCTTTTGTGCATTCTTGATTTCTGTTTTAGGCATGGCTACGTGAAATAAACTTCATATTCTATGGCAAGACAAGAGCAATGTAAACATAAATCCTTCCCTGCCCTTTGGCCTCCCCTCTCCCCCTCGGTGCCTTGCACTGGGTCTGCTCCAGCCCTCCCCAACCCTGAAGAAGGGATACGTGTTCAACCACAAAGAGCATCATTCTCCCAGCCCCACCAAGGTAACTCCTTGAGAGGTAACACTCCCTCTTAATCTTGTAAGCAGACACGTGACCCACCAGGATTAGATCTGGATTATAAAAACTGTCAATAACACGCCATTTGATGTACAGTCCTCTATCTCTGGCTTCCCTGGTGGCTCAGATGGTAAAGTGTCTGCTTACAATGCGGGAGACCCGGGTTCGATCCCTGGGTGGGGAAGATCCCTGGAGAAGGAAATAGCACCCCACTCCAGTCCTCTCGTCTGGAAAATCCCATGGACTGAGGAGCCTGATAGGCTACAGTCCATGGGGTCGTGAAGAGTTGGACACGACTGAGCGAATTCACTTCCCTTCACTTCACTTCCTGTGTCTCAAAAACCTTAACATAACTGTGTCTTGACTTCTAAGGGTGGAACAGTCCTTAGACATTTCTCAAATATTCTTCCTGGGTTTTAATCCTCAAATGCAGCTCAAATAAAATTTTCCATTTCTTTCTTAGATTGACTGGCAAATTTTTTGCTGACATATACAACAGTCACTGACATCCATATTCTTATCACATGTTTGAGCAAAGAAAAGGCCAAAGTACTAATCTATTCATATTCAAGCCACAGAGATACTGCAACAGTTTGTCAGCATTTTAAGCAACCAAAGCATTGGGTTTATCTATACTCTTCTCCACCATATACACGGTGGATACGACACTTGCCCCTTGAGATCACCGGTGTTTTAATCTGTGATAAAAGGGAGTTAGGCCACACGAGTTCCACGTCCTCCAACTTTAATTTCAGACGTGTTAGGGGAAGGGCTGTGTGACCTTCTTACAGTCAGCACCCACGTCTGTGGATGGGTCTCTGACCTCAGCTGAGGGCCTGGCCCTCAGCAGCGACTCGAGAGCACTGCCCAGCTGTGAGGTGTCTGTTCAGACCTGGCCCTGCCACATGCTGGCTGGCAAACCCAGGCTCCTAGCTTAGCCCCGCAGAAGCCCAGTCGCCTCCTAATAACTGGGATCATGCTGGCAAAGGGCTGAGTCCGGAAGCCAGCTTACGGTAAACCGTCATGGACGGTGGGTGACCGTGCGAGCCAGTGAGTCTGGGGCTCTAGACACACTGCCTGGATTAAATAGCGAACTGTGTGCTGTCTCTCCAGCATCATGCGCTGTCAAACGCTGAGCGACTAGCGTAGCTCTTGCTACTCTCTAGCTTGTAAGTAGATGTAAATTCGTTCCCAGCATTTGTGCCAAAACAGCGAGTATTGCTGGAATGCCTGCTGAGTGATCACACAGACATCGCTAATACGTGTACAACAGGTGCTAAACTTACCTTACTTTTTATGTATAAATAAATACATAAAATGTTATTACACATTTAAATAACAACGGGCTAAACGTTTACAGAAGTTTTTGTGAACAAGAATTCTCTGTTTCTAATAAAAAGAACTGCAGGATGATCACATTGTTACGTAACTGTTCCCAAAGTAGTCTGAACTTTTATTTGGTTAAAAAACAACTCAGCAGTTATATTATCTTTCAAACCAAGTTTCTGACTCTCTCAGTGAAGAAGAGAAGGTGTAACAACAAATATAATTATCAAATGTGACTTTTTTCTGCCAGCTTTTTCCCTTAACTATTTAAGCTGTCGCTTTTGCCCATCTGGTTTTCATTTGAGAATAGAAATCACTAATCCCACAAACCATTCACTGATTTCTAATCCGAGAAAGACTGGTCTTACTTAGCAGCATAATATGTTTTTCTTTCCTCCTGTGGAAATAACTGTGCAGCTTCATAGTAGATTAAAAAAGACAATTGAGAAATTTCCTATCATAAACATGTACGGTATCTTAATTTCCTAGTATAATAGCAGACAGACGAACATAATTAATTATATTTTAAATGCAAATTGTTGACAACTGTTCATCTGGTTGAAATTATTTAAGCCACATCAACTCTAAAGAAAGTCCTGCTTTCTAATTTTTTATAAAAATAATTCCATAGTCTTTTCCATACCCAGCAATCTCTTAAAAATTTCACATGATATTTAAAGCACCATCTCTGCAACCCCCATAGAGACATCTAGGCAAATATAAGTGATTTATATGCAGATTTCAACCTATTTACCGAGCTTAATAGTGAGAGACAAAATATTATATGCAAAATGCGCTCATTTAAATTTTTGATCAGAGCTTTCTGCTGCTTGATGGAATGAGAAAGTTATATTGGTACAGGAGCAAATGCATTCCAGAAGAGAATCTCAAACCACACTCGTCTATAATGAAGGACTTGGACAACAATGTGGCTAGCTGATCCGTCAGTCTCACTCATCTTCTTGACTGACAAGTGTCACTGCACCGTGAATCAATCCTGAGATTTCCATGGTGAGCACTGAAGGGGCTGAGATGATGACGGCTCTCAAACCAGCAATGCTGTGGGACCCACAGGGACCACCTCATCCGTAATATACTAGACACATGTCCTATATAAGACAATTTTAGGACGTACACACACATTGGTTATAGTTGTGTTGGTATACCAGTGTGTATTAGGAAAAGCATACTAGAATGTTGAAGCTATGATTTCACAGATACTGCCACTTAGGAAAATGCTGAGTAGTTACGCAAAAAGCAAGCTGATTGAATAAAAATATTAGGAAAGCAGCAGAGCAGGCGGCATAAGGAAGTGGCGGAAATAGTGATGGGCACGGCTAGCATGCAGAGCGCTGGCCACTCCGGCCCCTTACAGGTGGGAGGTGCGGGGCCTCGAGCAGGCTCAAAGGCTTCTCCAAGATCCTGTGGCTTGTTGGAGGCTGCCTTCTATAAGTTACAGGCCCGCACTCTACGCATTACACAGGCGATTGACGGTCTTGACTTTACAGTGTTTCTTTCAGCCTCATGAACCACACATCCATTTCTTTTTTCCCTGAAAGAGTGGGTCAATGAGAAATTCAGGTAAATTCTCAAACTACTTATGTATTTGATATTGTTTCTTTTCATGGACTCTCAGGTACTACCGTTGTCAGTGAACCAAAATTAAAAGGTGCTAATGACGGGCTCACAAAGAGTCGGACACGACTGAGCGACTGAACTGAACTGAACTGAATGAAAGCTGATCTCACTTTCAGCTACATTTTTTTTAATGGAATAAATTTGACAGGCACCATTGTGTCCATGTAAGGTGTACAGCCTGCTACACTGATGTATTTATATATTGCAATATAGTAATGATTGCCATTGTAGTGTGGCACTTCTCATTTTTGGCAAATATTCTTGTAGTTGTTCAGTTGCCCAGTCGTGTCTGACTCTTTGCGACCCCATGGACTGCAGCACACCAGGCCTCCCTGTCTGTCACCAACTCCCAGAGTTCACTCAAACTCATGTCCATCGAGTCGGTGATGCCATCCAGCCATCTCATCCTCTGTCGTCCCCTTCTCCTCCCGCCTTCCATCTTTCCCAGCAGCAGGGTCTTTTCCGATGAGTCAGTTCTTCACATCAGGGGCCAAAGTATTGGAGCTTCAGCTTCAGCCTCAGTCCTTCCAATGAATATTCAGGATTCAATTATTATTCATTATTAAATATGACAATGCCATATTTATCACATTATGTAATCATAGGACAATCAGTTCAGTTCAGTTCAGTCACTCAGTCATGTCCAACTCTTTGCAACCCCATGAATTGCAGCACGCCAGGCCTCCCTGTCCATCACCAACTCCCGGAGTTCACTCAAACTCAGGTCCATCGAGTCAGTGATGCCATCCAGCCATCTCATCCTCTGTTGTCCCCTTTTCCTCCTGCCTCCAATCCCTCCCAGCATCAGAATCTTTTCCAATGAGTCAACTCTTCGCATGAGGTGGCCATAGTATTGGACTTTCAGCTTCAACATCAGTCCCTCCAATGAACACCCAGGACTGATCTCCTTTAGGATGGACCGGTTGGATCTCCTTGCAGTCCAAGGGACTCTCAAGAGTCTTCTCCAACACCACAGTTCAAAAGCATCAATTCTTTGGTGCTCAGCCTTCTTCACAGTCCAACTCTCACATCCATACATGACCACTGGAAAAACCATAGCCTTGACTAGATGGAACTTTGTTGGCCAAGTAATGTCTCTGCTTGTGAATATGCTATCTAGGTTGGTCATAACTTTTCTTCCAAGGAGTAAGCTTCTTTTAATTTCATGGCTGCAGTCACCATCTGCAGTCATTTTGGACTGCCCCCTCCAACCAAAAAAAAAGTCTGACGCTGTTTCCACTGTTTCCCCATCTATTTCCCATGAACTGAAGGGACTGGATGCCATGATCTTCGTTTTCTGAATGTTGAGCTTTAAGTCAACTTTTTCACTCTCCTCTTTCACTTTGATCAAGAGACTTTTTAGTTCCTCTTCACTTTCTGCCATAAGGGTGGTGTCATCTGCATATCTGAGGTTATTGATATTTCTCCCAGCAATCTTGATTCCAGGTTGTGCTTCTTCCTGCCCAGAATTTCTCATGATGTACTCCGCATAGAAGTTAAACAAGGGTGACAATGTACAGGCTTGATGTACTCCTTTTCCTATTTGTTGCTTCCTGACCTGCATACAGGTTTCTCAAGAGGCAGGTCAGGTGGTCTGGTATTCCCGTCTCTTTCAGAATTTTCCACAGTTCATTGTGATAATAGGACAATATTAGTGTGTATATTCATCATATGCGCATTAGTTCTCGAGGGTTTATTTACTACTTCTTTCAAGTTTGTATCCTTCTTGTCGCTCTTATCCCTGCTTCCCTGGCGGTGCAGTGGATAAGAATCTGCCCGCCAATGCAGGGGACATAGGTTCAATCCCTCGGCCAGGAAGAATCCACGTGCTGCAGAGCAACCAAGCCCACACGCCACAGCTACTGAAGCCCGCGTGCCTGGAGCCTGGGATTTACAGCTGGAGATGCCACGGGCCCCAGCATCGCGGTGGGGGTGGGTCCTCCCCAAGACCCCCCCAGTGTCACAGTGGGGGTGGGTCCTCCCCGAGGGGCCCCAGCATTGCAGTGAAGAGGCAGCCCCGCTCACTTCAACTGGAAAAAGCTGTGCAGCAACCAAGACCTACCACAGCCCTCCCCCCTCACCCCCCCCCCCCCCCCCGCCAAAAATCTCATTTTGATCCAACACACTGAGGCCTTTGGCTGGTTTTGCTTTGTACATTAAGGATATTCTAAGATGTAGATGCTCCAGGTTCCTGAAAATGTGAGGTGCGGGGGGAGTCCACATAAACACCACTGTGCTCCAGCGAAGAGTCGAAGGCCCCTCTGCCAGACCGTGGGCATCACTTCCGCTTTCTCCTCATCAAGCCCTGCCCCACTCCAGCGTTCAGAGACGTCACACGGGGAGCCTGAAATCAGTGCTCACAGTGGAAGTATTTATACTCGTGAGCTCAGGTGTGTCCAACTCTCTGCAACCCCACAGACTGGAGCCTGCCCGGCTCCTCTGTCCATGGGATTCTCCAGGCAAGCACACTGGAGCGGGCTGCCATGCCCACCTCCAGGGCATCTTCCCAACCCGGGCATCAAACCCATGTCTCCTGCGTTGGCAGGTGGATCCTTTCCCGCTGTGCCCCAGTAGTTGGCAAAGGTTACAAATCAGGGTTTCTGCCCCAAGAGAGTTGACTGTCAGACATTCACAAGGAAACCACTCTTTTGAGGGTGAATGGAAGGAAGCCAGGCCCTTTTAAAATGAGACTTGGGTGCTTTAAAGAATGATACATAAATTAACATTTCCACCCACTAGGGAGTAACAGGGCATGCCTCCCTTGTGGCTCAGCTGGTAAAGAATCCGCCTGCAATGCGGGAGACCGGGTCGGTCCCTGGGTCGGGAAGATCCCCTGGAGAAAGGAAAGGCTACCCACTCCAGCGTTCTGTCCTGGAGAATCCCAGGGACTGTCCATGGGGTCACAAAGGCTTGGATGTGACTGAGCTACGAACTCTTTCCCGTCTTCCTTTCAGGGACGAACAGAGGTAGCAGTGCGCTGGGAGCCGATGAGTGAAGGGCCTGAGGCTGCTCTCTGCTTTCAGGCCTTCAGTATAATGGGAGCCCTAGGGCCAAATAATCAGAAATGGCCTTGCTCGTCATTCTGCTGACTAGAGGCCCTGCCTAAGGGTCTTTGGAAAGGAGAGATGACTGGCAATGCCTTCTTTAGAGAGACAAATTTCTACACAAAGTCCTCATGAATGGGTGAGATGTGTGCCATCCCAGAGAACTTTCTGCAGTGATAGAAACATTCTCTCTCCTTGCTGTCCAGCAAGGTAGCCACTGCGCTCAGCTTAACCTTTGACACACGACTAGTCTGAATTGAGACAGGCTGGAAGGGTAAAACACACACTGGTTTTCCAGGACTTGGAATGAAAAGAAAAAAGAATGCAGAATACCACATTACAACGTTTACATCGATCACACGCTGAGATGACCTTCTGGATAGATTGTGCATGCCTGCTCAGTCATGTCTGACTCTTCCAGACCCCCATGGACTGTAGCCCGCCAGGCTCCTCTGTCCATGGGGTTTCCCAGGCAAGAACACTGGAGTGGGCTGCCATTCCCTTCCCCAGGGGATCTTCCCGACCTGGGGATCGAACCCGGGTCTCCTTTGTCTTCTGCCTTGGCAGGCGGATTCTTAACCACTGGGCCGCCTGGGAAGCCGATATGGATAGATTATTAAATATGCTGCTGCTGCTGCTAAGCCGCGTCAGTCGTGTCCGACTCTGAGTGACCCCATGGACTGCAGCCCACCAGGCTCCCCCGTCCCTCGGATTCTCCAGGTGAGAACACTGGAGTGGGTTGCCATTTCCTTCTCCAATGCATGAAAGTGAAAAGTGAAAGTGAAGTCGCTCAGTCGTGTCCGACTCTTCGCGACCCCATGGACTGCAGCCCACCAGGCTCCTCCATCCATGGGATTTTCCAGGCAGGAGGACTGGAGTGGGGTGCCACTGCCTTCTCCGATTAAATAATATTAAAGAGTATACATATTATTAAAATTTCACCTGTTTCTTTTTATTGTTTTAACACTTTCCATTTCCATTTCCATTCAATTTAAATTTTAGGTTAATGGCACACCTTATGTTTTGATTGGACTCCACTTAGCTTGACCGTGAACTTCAGAGTCAGGAACTGCAGAAGGGGGCATGCAGAGGATCCAAAAGAGAGGCAAACAGAACGCAAGGAGCAAACAGAAGCCAGCTGTGCCCACCTCGGGGGACGGAGCTGGTGGCGCAGCTTCCATGTGGGGTAGTAGGATGTTGCTAGAACGCATCACGCATTGCCAGCGTGGGGCCTGGGAGGAGACGGCGACAGCCAAGTTTTTAGAGCCGTGAGCAGGACGCCTGAGTATGAAGCATAACCTCTGTTTCCCTTACGCCCCCCTCCCCTGGTGGATGAGATTAGGAGGCTGTTTGAGAAGGTTCCACAGAATGCTGTGAGAAGCCAGGTTCAAATTTTCAGCCCTGCTCCCAATAATGCGTCCTACTTCCAGCTCCAATATGAGAAAGAACACTGCTGCGCTTGAGAATTCATGTCAGATCGTCACCTGCCTTGAAATGCGCACCTCTCTCTCAGATTTGAAAGCGTAAGGCGCAGATGAAGGTGTGAGCACCCTCAGTAAATCTGAAGGGTGGCCAAGGCCACACAGGACTCAGATCTCATTATGTGACCCTCAGTTCTCTCCTTTCTCAAGACAGTTTAAGAAACATGACGTGGTCATTGCAACACACTTGATGTCAAACACGTATTTCATGGTCTGTATTCCAGAGGTAGGCTTGGCTTCTGAATCTGTCATCGACAGCATCTCATGGAGGGCAAAGGCTGGAGCCAGTAGGAAAAAAGCTTATTTTAACATGTACAGAAAAGAAAGGATGGGGAGAGGGGGGTTTTCTTTTTCTACTATATAGAAATGCAAACTGTCATGCCTTCAGCCCTAAAGAATGCCCACCTTAATGAGACAAAATTCACGCTCTAATTGGGAAACTGTGGTCAAGCAGAAGCTAAACAGCCTTCTACCTCAAAACCAGGAAGAAGGAAGCGCCGCAGGAGGCCCTGAGGGGCAGCAGGGCGGCCACACAAGGCCTGACTGTCTCTGCACGTGCCTTCTGGGACTTTCACATCCACCCCGAGAGTGGGGACTGAAAATAGACGCTGTGTTTCTGAAGAAGTGAAAGACTTATTGCATAATGGTGGCAAACTCCGTCTGCTGGAATAGAACGACTCCGTATGCAACAGAAAACTAAAAAAATAGCTACCACTCTAGACAAATGTATTTTTGAAATATCCAGCCTCCATAAGAAAACATGTGGCTCCGTTAGCAGACTAAAAGCCTCCTTCCTTGATACTGGGAGAGATGGAGCGGCCTTTGCCAGGCCCACAAATCTGGCTTCTTCACGTTGACCCCTCCGCCCACACACACGCATCTTAGACCGTTTCTCTCCTCTTTCCTTTCTTTTCTCTGTAAGATTCGTACCTAAGTAGAAAGGAAATAATTTGTGAACAGTGAGCATCGATTTTGGTGGAAGCCTGTAAGGCAGAGATCTTCTTCCTTCACTTTCATCAGGGGCACAAGGGGAACGAGGGAAACATCCAGACGAAACACAGCTGCCGCGCTGAGGAGGCGGCTCCTCCACCGCGGCTGTGCTCTCTGCCCTCCCCTCTCTGTGTCCCCTTGGTAGGTTTCACACCGACTGCGGGGGGTGGGGTGTCTCTGCCCAACCCCTTCTCCCTTGATGACTACTCATCTACTGATACAGGGACCCTTACAACAAATCCTTATTAGGCAACAAATATATTCACTGGAAGGACTGATGCTGAAGCTGAAGCTCCGACACTCTGGCCACCTGATGAGAAGAGCTGACTCATTGGAAAAGACCCCAATGCTGGGAAAGATTGAAGGCAGGAGGAGAAGGGGATGACAGAGGATGAGATGGTTGGATGGCATCACTGACTTGATGGACATGAGTTTGAGCAAGCTCTGGGAGATGGTGAAGGACAGGGAAGCCTGGCGTGCTGCAGTCCATGGGTCACAAAGAGTCGGACACGACTGAGCAATTGAACAATAACAAAATATTCATTGGAAGGACTGATGCTGAAGCTGAAGCTCCAATAATCTGGCCACCTGATGCGAAGCGATGACTCACTGGAAAAGACCCTGATGCTGGGAAAGATCGAAGGCAAAAGGAGAAGAGTGTGGCAGAGGATGAGATGGTTAGGTGGCATCAGCAGCTCAATAGACACGGGTTTGAGCAAACTCTGGGAGATGGTGAGGGACAGGGAGCCCTGGCGTGCTGCGGTCCCTGGGGTCTCAGAGTCGGACACGGGTGGGCAACTGCAACAACGAGGAGGAGGGAGCAAGAGACGCACACGATGGCTGCAAATCCAGTGCTACCAGGTCAGATTAGTGAGACTCGCTGAGTGCAACAGGGCCGTGAGTTACTTTCCTGAGTCTTTCATGGTGAGGCCTGAGCAGACAGAATCCTTCCATCAATAACCAGTGTCCATGGGGGTTATCTACAGCCCAAGGTCACACCGTGTCCTTGCTCATGGAACACCTTTACCCCCTCTGGAGTTGCTGGAGCCCACATGGGCGTGGCACTGGCCCACTGTTCTAAGCAGCTGGACAGTCCAGCCAGAAGTGGGACCCAAGATCTGTGAGTGGACGGCGTGCATCTGACATTTGATCGTCAGTGGCAGCCTGGTGGCCTCAGAGGGCAGCTCCTTTGAAAGGCTTTGCTTTGGCAGGCGCCAACAATTCTGCGCTTGCACCACCACAGGGGGCAGAACCAGAAAGGAGAAAATGAGAGACCCTGGAGGGCAAGGCTAACTGCAGATGAGCAGAACTCAGACAACCCAGAGGCTCTGTGTTCCTTTACAACCTGGGTGTTTACTGGGCATCACCCACGTGCTGAGCACTGGACTAGACCTCAGGGACACAAGGACCAGCCGGTCAGACCCTGGCCCCTGCCCCAGAGGCCCGATGGTCTACTTGGGGGCAAACAAATACTAACTCATACTTGCATAAATGACTGCTTGACCGAGTAAGTGCTCTGAAGAAAAAGCATTGGCTTGGGAAAGTATGTAGAAGCTAGGGTCAAGGTCATCTGAGGGTTACAAAACACTTCCTTGAGGCAAGAAATAGCTGGGCAAAGGGAGCTGGGTATGAAGCTGGATATTAAGTTTTAGAGTTCCTAAAACTTAAGGTAGGGCCAGGATGGGAAAAAAGCTGGCTGTGACTGTTGTGGGTCTGTCATTATACTAAGTCTAGGTACCCTGGAAAAACGGTTCAGTTCAGTTCAGTCACTCAGTTGTGTCTGACTCTCTGCGACCCCATGGACTGCAGCACTCCAGGCTTCCCTGTCCAGCACCAACTACCGGAGCTTGCTCAAACTCATGTCCATCAAGTCAGTGATGCCATCCAACCATCTCATCCTCTGTTGTCCCCTTCTCCTCCTGCCCTCAACCTTTCCCAGCATCAATGAGTCAGTGCTTTGCATCAGGTGGCCAAAGTATTGGAGTTTCAGCTTCAGCATCAGTCCTTCCAATGAATATTCAGGACTGATCTCCTTTAGGATGAACTGGTTGGATCTCCTTGCAGTCCAAGGGACTCTCAAGAGTCTTCTCCAACACCACAGTTCAAAAGCATGAATTCTTCAGCACTCAGATTTCTTTATAGTCCAACTCTCACATCCATACATGACTACTGGAAAACAGGTTACAAAACCTATAAAAAGGAACTGTGGAAACCCGTGGGGAATTGACTTGCAAGATTTGAGAAGGCTTAGAAAAGGTGGCCTTTTAGCTGAACTTTGAAATATGAGTAGGATTTTGACAGGTGGAGGATGGAGGCAAGTAGCATTCCAGAAAAAGGAAGAAACAGGAAAAGCAGACCCTACCTATGAGGGGAAGTGATGAGCAATTATATACCAACACCTATACCATACTTGTATCTAGATAGCTATAGCTGTATCACCAGGGGGTTCCCTGGTGGCTTAGACGGTAAAGAATCTGCCTGCAATGCGAGAGAGCCGGTTAGATCCCTGAGTCGGGAAGGTCCCCTGAAGAAGGGCATGGCTACTCACTCCAGTATTCTTGCCTGGAGAATTCCATGGACAGAGGAGCCTGGCGGGCTACAGTCCCTGGGGTCACAAAGAGTCAGACATGACCGAGGGACTGACACTCTCACTCCCATACCTGTGTGTGTATCCCAATACCATGAGGGAGCTGTTATTTCCTTTCACACCTAGGAAATGCAATGTCTAAAAGATGAAGCTAGAAGCTTAGAAAGACTTGCCCAAAGTCACCAGGGTCTTAGATTTGTTGTTTGGTCACTCAGTTGCGTCTGACTCTTTGCGACCCCACGGACTGCAGCACACCAGGCTTCCCTGCCCTTCACCATCTCTTAGGGGATACAGCCAACACCTAAATCACAGTCTAAATCTACCCCTGTTGCCTTTATAGGCCCTCAATAAGTGGCTATCATTATAGATATAAATGTGACTGCAAAGTGATCACGTGATATGCCCCAGGGCAGCTGGATGGCAGGGAGGTAACGGGTTCAGATGGAAAAGCAGGAGTCGTCAGTACTGAAGGGCTTTGAGGGGCTGTTCGTGCAGCCCATGCGCAGCGGCTATAAAATGATCAAACAGCAAGGCCTCAGTCAGATCCATCACTCCAGGGTCCTGTAAGGCAGGACCTGCTGCGCCAGTGCTTCCTGGGGTCTGTCCTGAGTCAAGAACAATTAAAAAAAAAATAGGGGCAGATTATAGAGACGTGTTCATGGTAGTTGATGAATCCTCTGCAGTTGAGGCAGAAAGCCTGAATTTTGAGAACAGACGTTTGAGAAACTGCAGATGAAACAGTCTAAACACAGTCGCTGAACTGGCACATTTAAGCAAGGGACAGGCCTCACAGGGACGTAGCTGAGTTTCAAGAAGAGAACGGCAGACAAGGATGAGATGCAAAGAGCAATCACCATGAACACGGAGGACGCTGGCTGGGCAGAGGGCCGGTTAGCACCGCCGCCGTGCTTGAGAAGCCCATGGGTCACCTTAGTAATGAACATGCTTTGCCTCAGCGGATGCTTGTCAATACACTGTTAAGCAATTTATTGATTAAAAATTGTTTTCGACGTGGGCTATTTTTAAAGTCTTTACTGAATTCATTACAAATTGCTTCTGTTTTATGTTTGGGGTTTTTTGGTCACAAGGCATGTAGAATCTTAGCTCCCTGACCAGGGATTATTGAACACAAACCCCCCTTGCATTGGAAGGCAAAGTCTTAGCCACCAGGTCACCAGGGGAATCCAAGTAACTTCATTTAGAGATCAGCCATTTTATTTCCTTAGAAATTCCACGAGAAATCTCTTTGGATCGTCCTTTGATTTTATGAACTCTTTCAGATTTTTAAAGATGGGATATCCAATCACCTGGTGTGGTCTCAAGGCTCTTGTGGTGGTTAAAATGTTTTAGAGAATTTGCTTCACTAAATGGGAGAGTCAGCGTGGAGTGACGACAGGGCAGGGGGCATTCTTGCCTGAATAAGGCAGATAAACATCTTTCGCATTAAGGGGCTGATACTTGTCCTGCAGCAGATAGAGTCATCCAGAGCATCTGAGTTGCAGCGGTCACATGATCAGCTCTGTATTCTAGGAGAATTTCAATAGCAGTGTGAAGGGTAGATTGGGCTTTTCATGCACTTTTTTTTTTCATATACCTTATTTTATCAAAAATTAATGGTTCTCCTTTGCTCAGTACAAGGGTGACATGTATTACAATGAGTATCTTAGTGCCTTATTCCTATTAGCCAATAAAAGTTAATGTAATTGAACTTTGGTTGAATTGAATAGTTCCCAGAAATGTATCGACAACCCTTCTAAAAACTGGCTTTCTTACAAAGGCTATTTTAAGTTCTAGAGAAGGGACAATAAGAGAAAACGTTTTGGAGAAGGCAGACATTGGACAATAGAGCTACCACCAAGCACCTCGGTCTTGCCCTTGCCATTCAAACTCTTTGCGCTGCTGGGAGTCATTTGGGACTATTGGGCTGGCCCCAAACCAATCAGGTTCTTCTCTAACAACCTACCCAAAAACCTGAACAAACTTTTTGGCCAACCCAATATTTGCTTCACTGTGGGATAATGTACTCATTTGAATGTTTACATTTAAAAATAACAAAACCAGATTTTTTTTTTCTAGAACTTTTCTTTCTTCAGTAAATTTCTGGAAAATAGAGCTTTTGCTGCATTTAAATCAAAGTGTTAAGACTGCGTGTTTGCACGTGGCTCTGGGTTCTACCGCACTGCAGTGTTTGGCATTTCCCTGGGACTCTCATGTACTGAGAACTGACGTATACTCTGAGCAAGAATCTGTATAGCAGGTCTGTCAGCTGAGGCTGAAAAATAGACTTCATTTGAGGACTTCTCTGTGTTTTAATTGACTGAGTATTGGCTCTCTTATTTCTTATTTTCTGAAACCTACATACCATCTGCCACCTTTTCCCTTCCCTTCTCTGGGTATTCATCTATTCGTTCGTTCAGGCATTCAGCTGCTCCTTTAACAAATATGAGTTGGGGGCACTACATGCGGGTGGGCTTCCAGCTGGTGCTAATGGTAAAGAACCCGTCTGCCAATGCAGACGCCGTAAGAGACTTGGGTTTGATCCCTGAGTCAGGAAGATCCCCTGGAGGAGGGCATGGTGACCCACCCCAGTCTTCTTGCCTGGAGAATCCCGCGGACAGAGAAGCCTGTTGGGCTACAGTCCATGGGGTCACAAAGAGTTGGACACGAAGGAAGTGACTTAGCACACTCATGTGTGGGCACTGGTCTGGGAGAAGGGGTTAGGGTCGGGGAGAACGCTCACCACTGAGAACCGTGTGATCTGCTAGGGGAGACGGCGTGATGGACGCTGGAGGGACTCCAGAAGCTCAGAGCAGGCATGTCTAACAGATTGCAGAGTTGGGGAGCTGTTCTCAGAAGACTTGGGTCATATTATCTTTCTCTAAAACCTGGGTGATTCCTAGACTCACACTGAGTTTCAATTCCTTAAGCCAGAAGGTGAGTACTCTGTGCTCAGCAGCTTCCCTGCTCCTACCACCACACTTTCCTTGTTCTCCATCTGTGGGAGTGAGTTGAGCCACACTCAAGGTACTGATAATGGGCACCCTTGAAGGGTCTTTGACAGTGAAGACAGAGAAGGTTCATACAGCCAAAGGTCCATCTAGTCAAAGCTGTGGTTTTTCCAGTAGTCTTGTATGGATGTGAGTTCAGTTCAGTTCAGTCACTCAGTCGTGTCCAACTCTTTGTGACTCCATGGTCTGCAGCACGCCAGGCCTCCCTGTCCATCACCAACTCCCGGAGTTCACTCAGACTCACATCCATTGAGTCAGTGATGCCGTCCAAAGATCTCATCCTCTTTCATGCCCTTCTCCTGCCCTCAATCTTTCCCCGCATCAGGGTCTTTTCCAATGAGTCAGTTCTTCGCATCAGGTGGCCAAAGTATTGGAGTTTCAGCCTCAGCATCAGTCCCTCCAATGAACACCCAGGACTGATCTCCTTTAGAATGGACTGGTTGGATCTCAGCTTTCTTTATAGTCCAACTCTCACATCCATACATGACCACTGGGAAAACCATAGCCTTGACTAGACGGACCTTTGTTGCCAAGGTAATGTCTGCTTTTGAATATGCTATCTAGGTTGATCATAACTTTTCTTCCAAGGAGTAAACGTCTTTTAATTTCATGGCTGTAATCACCATCTGCAGTGATTTTGGAGCCCAAAAATATAAAGTCAGCCCCTGTGTCCCCATCTATTTGTCATGAAGTGATGGGACCAGGTGCCATGATCTTCGTTTTCTGAATGTTGAGCTTTAAGCCAACTTTTTCACTCTCCTCTTTCACTTTCATCAAGAGGCTTTTTAGTTCCTCTTCACTTTCTGCCATCAAGGTGGTGTCATCTGCATATCTGAGGTTATTGATATTTCTCCCAGCAATCTTGATTCCAGCTTGTGCTTCATCCAGACCAGAGTTTCTCATGATGTACTCTGCATAGAAGTTAAATAAGCAGGGTGACAATATACAGCCTTGACATACTCCTTTTCCTATTTGGAACCAGTCTGTTGTTTCATGTCCAGTTCTAACTGTTGCTTCCTGACCTGCGTATAGGTTTCTCAAGAGGCAGGTCAGGTGGTCTGGTATTCCCATCTCTTTCAGAATTTTCCACAGTTTATTGTGATCCACACAGTCAAAGGCTTTGGCATAGTCAATAAAGCAGAAATTGATGTTTTTCTGGAGCTCTCTTGCTTTTTCAATGATCCAGCCAATGTTGGCAATTTCATCTCTGGTTCCTCTGCCTTCTCTAAAACCAGCTTGAACATCAGGGAGTTCACGGTTCACGTATTGCTGAAGCCTGGCTTGGAGAATTTTGAGCATTACTTAACTCAATGCATGTGAGATGAGTGCAATTGTGTGGTAGTCTGAGCATTCTTTGGCATTGCCTTTCTTTGGGATGGGAATGAAAACTGACCTTTTCCAGTCCTGTGGCCACTGCTGAGTTTTCCAAATTTGCTGGCATATTGTGTGCAGCACTTTCACAGCATCATCTTTCAGGATTTGAAATAGCTCCACTGGAATTCCATCACCTCCACCAGCTTTGTTCATAGTCATGCTTCCTAAGGCCCACTGGACTTCACATTCCAGGATGTCTGGCTCTCGTGAGTGATCACACCATTGTGATTATCTGGGTTGTGAAGGTCTTTTTTGTATAGGTCTTCTGTGTATTCTTGCCACCTCTTCTTAATATCTTCTGCTTCTTTTAGGTCCATATCATTTCTGTCCTTTATTGAGCCCATCTTTGCATAAAATATTCCCTTAGTAGCTCTTATTATCTTGAATTAGGTGTGTTGAATGGATGTGAGGGTTGGACCATAAAGAAGAGTGAGCATCAGAGAACTGATGCTCCGAACTGTGATGTTGGAGGAGACTCTTGAGAGTCCCTTGGACGGCAAGGAGATCCAACCAGTCAACCCTAAAGGAAAACAGCCCTGGATATTCACTGGAAGGACTGATGCTGAAGCTGAAGCTCCAATACTTTGGCGACCTGATGGAAAGGGCCGACTCATTGGAAAAGACCCTGATGCTGGGAAGGATTGCAGGCGGGAGGAAAAGGGGATGACAGAGGATGAGCTGGTTGGATGGCATCACTAACTCAATGGACATGAGTCTGAGTGAACTCCGGGAGCTGGTGATGCACAGGGAGGCCTGGCGTGCTGCGATTCATGGGGTCGCACACAGTTGGACGCGACTTAGTGACCGAACAACAAGGGAGATGGGAAGGCAACGTGTAAGTCAAGGGCATTGCACACGCAGGGCACAGTTCAGCAGAACAAGCTCTCCAATGCCATGAGAAAGAACGGCTGGATGTGGGAAGGGAATACGGAGGGGCATAGAGGGAAGACAGGTTGTTTTTTTCAAGTAATGAGGCATTCACTGGTAGTGAGCCCCAGAATTGATCGTAATGAGGATCCTGTGTCTGAGGCTCTTAGAATTAGCAATAAACGTGAGTAGCACTTTAGGGAAGGACCAGACATCGGTGTGCACGTTGAAGGGAACTTTGCTATCTTAAAGTATTTTTGAAATATGGTGAGGTCTTTTTTTTTTTTCCTCTAAAGAAACACTAACTAATGTGCATGGATAATTATTTTTAAATGTTTTTTTTTTTTTTAAACTGTTGTGATGTTTTTCACCATCAGTCTAATGCTAAAAGATTCATAGCCCATATTGATTTTTTTCCCCCAAAGACATCTCAGTTCCCAGCACGCCTTTTGCCCTCCCTCTTCCCATAGACTCGGCTCTTTTCTTTCTCTGCCGTCTCCAGCCCCTGGCTACCTTCCAAGGCAGTCTGTTTGTAAACATGTATATGCTTTTAAAGGAATTTTAGTGATGGTATCTGATTTGAGATATTTTATTGCTCATTTGTTCTCTGAGGTTGTATTGAGATGTTCAGGGAGAAACAAGCAACGTTAGATATCTGTATATAGACGGACTTGAGCCTGTCCACAGTGATGAGCTCACAGAGCCAGAGGTTCTGCTGGAATCAGGGAAGAAAGCAGAAGCACTGGGGCATCTTCTTAGGGCATGCCCCGCAGAAGAACCGAGACACGAAGTGCAGTTTCTGCACCGTCTCATTTCCCTGTTTGGCGCCGTTCTGTCTCTCTGGGTCGACCATCCTTATCCCCCAACCCTAAACATCTATTATAGGGAATTAATTCTGTTTCCTGACATGCCAGGTTGGAAAGCATTGCTGGTAGTGTTGTAGTAAAACAAAGAACAAAGAAATAAACCATAGTAACAATAAAAAACCAAAACAATCACTACTGGAAAAAAAGGGTCTTCTCAAGATGTTTACAGCACGATGCGTTTATCCCCTCAACAAATGGTGGCTGGGTGCCTACGTGTGCCGGACACGGTGCTGATGAATGGAGATGAAATGATGGCCATTCAGGATGCAGTGTGTTAAACGCTGAGATAGATGTATACGCGAGGCACTCGAAAGCTCAGAAAGAAATCAAGCATCGTGGGCCAAGTTCTGCACGCAGTCTCGCTGTCTTCTCACGATGCTCTCTAGAGGTAGATACTCTCATTATCCCATTATGCAGATAAGGAAGTGGAGGTTAGGAAGAATACATGATTTATCCGAGGTCACACAGCAAGTATGTGGTAGGCCCTGCCCTTGACTGACTCCAAGCCCGTGTATCACGGTTTATTCAGGCTGCTTTCCAGAAGTTATGCTCAGACTCGGGTTAGTGAAGAAAGGGGCTACGAGCATCCCAGGCAGGGGGAGCATGTTCAAGGGTTCAGAAGCAACTGTTACTGAAGCCAAAGAACAAGAAATCTTCCAGCAGGAAGGACAGCTCCCGCAGAATGAAGAATGAAAACCCCAAGGAGTTAAGGGTGGGATTTCAGGTATCTGAACTCCAGAGGCTGGGAGAGATGATTTCAAGGCCATATCTTAAACATGTAAATGAAAGTATATGGCATCGGTGGCCATCCACCTCCTTCCATGTTGCCCACTGATGAGGATGCTGATGGGTGGACTCATGGACGGAACCACAAAATTTTAGAGATGGGCAGTGAGATTATTTAATTTTTACCATCCAGTTTTCCACAAGAGGAAATGGAGACTCAGAACTCTGCAGTGATATTTTCTCTCTGACATTGCATAGCTAATTAGGGATGTGTGTGTGTCGGGGGTGGGGGGTGCTTCCCGCATAGCTCAGTTGGTAAATCATCTGCCTGTAACGCAGGAGACCCAGGTTCAATTCCTGGGTCGGGAAGACTGGAAACCTCAGCAATGGCCACAGGACTGGAAAAGGTCAGTTTTCATTACAATCTCAAAGAAAGGCAATGCCAAAGAATGCTCAAACTACTGCACAATTGCACTCATCTCACATGCTAGTAAAGTAATGCTCAAAATTGTCCAAGCCAGGCTTTAGCAATACATGAACCATGAACTTCCAGATGTTCAAGCTGGTTTTAGAAAAGGCAGAGGAACCAGAGATGAAATTGCCAACGTCCTCTAGATCATCAAAAAAGTGAGAGAGTTCCAGAAAAACATCTATTTCTGCTTTTTTGACTATGCCAAAGCCTTTGACTGTGTAGATCACAATAAACTGTGGAAAATTCTGAAAGAGATGGGAATACCAGAACACCTGACCTGCCTCTTGAGAAACCTATATGCAGGTCAGGAAGCAACAGTTAGAACTGGACATGAAACAACAGACTGGTTCCAAATGGGAAAAGGAGTATGTCAAGGCTGTATATTGTCACCCTACTTATTTAACTTCTATGCAGAGTACATCATGAGAAACTCTGGGCTGGATGAAGCACAAGCTGGAATCAAGATTGCTGGGAGAAATATCAATAATATTTCAGAAATATCTCATATATGCAGATGACACCACCTTGATGGCAGAAAGTGAAGAGGAACTAAAAAGCTTCTTGATGAAAGTGAAAGAGGAGAGTGAAAAAGTTGGCTTAAAGCTCAACATTCAGAAAACGAAGATCATGGCACCTGGTCCCATCACTTCATGGGAAATAGATGGAGAAACAGTGGAAACAGTGTCAGACTTTATTTTGGGGGGCTCCAAAATCACTGCAGATGGTGACTGGAGCCATGAAATTTAAAGACGTTTACTCCTTGGAGGGAAAGTTATGACCAACCTAGAGAGCATATTCAAAAGCAGAGAATACTTTGCCAACAAAGTTCCATGTAGTTAAGGCTATGGTTTTTCCAGTAGTCATGTATGGATGTGAGAGTTGGACTGTGAAGAAGGCTGAGCACCTGAGAATTGATGCCTTTGAACTGTGGTGTTGGAGAAGACTCTTGAGAGTCCCTTGGACTGCAAGGAGATCCAACCAGTCCATCCTAAAGGAGATCAGTCCTGGGTGTTCTTTGGAAGGAATGATGCTAAAGCTGAAACTCCAGTACTTTGGCCACCTCATGCGAAGAGTTGACTCATTGGAAATGACTCTGATGCTGGGAGAGATTGGGGGCAGGAGGAGAAGGGGATGACAGAGGATGAGATGGCTGGATGGCATCACGGACTCAATGGACGTGAGTCTGAGTGAACTCCGGGAGTTGGTAATGGACAGGGAGGCCTGATGTGCTGCGATTCATGGGGTCGCAAAGAGTCGGACACGACTGAGCGACTGAACTGAACTGAACTGTGTGTGTGTGTGTGTGTGTGTGTGTGTGTGTGTGTGTGTGTGTGTGTGTGAAGTCAGTTCCATCGTGTCCAACTCTTTGGACTGTGCAAAGGTGGGCTTGTGGACCATAGACCACCCTGTGAACTAGCCAGTAAGGCTCCTCTGTCCATGGGAGTCTCCAAGTACAATTACTGGGGGGCTGCCCTGCCCTCCTCCAGGGGACCTTCCCAACCCAGGGACGGAGGCCACGTCTCTTCCGGCTCCCGCATTGGCAGGTGGGTTCTTTACTGGCGCCGCCTGGGAAGCCTCCATAGCGCAGTCTCCAGCATGTGGAGTCCAGCAGAATGGACCCTCACGACTACTGTATATAACGAGTTCTGTAAATACATTCCTTGGACCCGCAATTTCACATCTAGGCATTTATCTTTGCACGAACAATCAGAAATGGTCAGAAAGATTTATGTCCATGGATATTCATCACAACATTATTTAAAACAGTGGAAAACTGGAAAAAAATGTCCAGCAACAGAATGGGTAAATTAATGACGGTCCATGTGGCTGATGGAATACCATGCGGCTATTGAATATCAGGCTAAAGAGAGCGATTCATCATCAGAGAAAACATCCTTAGGAAGTGACGAAAGCAGCTTGCACACAATGTATGAGCGTAGTGCCGAACTTTGTAACAGACCATAGACGCTGTCTAGTCACTAAGTCGGGTCTGACTCTTTCGTGAGCCCATGGACGATAGCCCGCCAGGCTCCCTGTCCATGGGATTTCCCAGGCAAGAATACTGGAGTGGGTTGTCATTTCCTTCTCCAGGGGATCTTCTAGACCCAGGGATCCAAACCATGTTTCCCGCACATGTCTTCTGCATTGCAGGCAGATTCTTTACCACTGAGCTACCGGGGAAGCCCACACAGAGAGTATTGGAGGCAACTTGGTGAGAAAGAGAGGATTCGCCCAATACATCCACGGTCGTCACGCAGGTGCACGTCTGTGTGAGACCCCTGCCCCTCAAATTGAGGAAAACCTAGTTTTAGTGGGCTGTGTTATAAACTCTGTAGTAAGACTAAGATAAAGAATGAAAATAAGCTCTTTTTTCTGATACTATCAAAATGGCATTCATATTTGAGTTTAATGAGCCATTCTCAGTGTTCCAGATTTGAAAAGGCTTGGAAGGAAATCATATTTTATGGCTGTAAACTGATCTCAGCATGCTGAGATTTCCACATTTAACTCCTATTAATGCTTCTCAATGCCAGCATGAAAACGTATACCTTAGACAATCTTCCTCAGTGCTATTTCTTACAGGGAGCTGATTAGAAGCAATAAAGTCATAGACGAAATAGGCAAAGCCTCTGGACAAACACTGAAAAAGGATGTTAGAGCTGAGTCATTTACTACTTTCTTCTATTGATAAATCCAAGGATACTGACAGGAATTAGGGTACAGATGAGGAAAATAAGGATCCCAAAGCAACGAGTGGTCGTTTTCCTACACATGTAATTCCAGTGGGTCAGTGTAACGAACTTTGAAAAGACTCTAGTGTGCCTCCTTGCTTGTAAAACACTTATCTGCTCCTTCAAGTTACATGTTATTTGTAGCAGGTTTGGAAAACACACACCAAATAGATTCTACAAATACAGAGACTCCATCATTGTTGGTTTTGTGCTTCAGTTTATAACAGAATTAAGTTATAAACATGCTTTTAATAATGTGCTCTTGAACAAGTCACTTGGCCCATCAAATCCTTCTTAACCTCCTCAGCAAACAGTTACCAGACTGAAGGGAATGATTTCTGCGATTCCTTCTAGCTCGGAAATTATACAGCAAGCTATTGACTTACAAATAAAAAATCTTCAATCTTTTAGATCAGAGGTTGACGAACTATAGTCCATGGGCCACTCTGGAAGGCTGCTTTTTTTAAAATAAAGTTTTATTGGAACACCAGCCTGTTCCTTTACACAAGGTCTGTGCTTGCTTTTGTGCGCCAGCAGCAGAGGTGAGCAGCTGCAGCAAAGACCACAGGGCTCACAAAGCCTAAGGTGCTTACCACGGGCCCTTTACAGAAGATCGCCAGTCTCTCTCTCGGGCTCGATTTACAGATCTTTTTACACTTTATATAAAGTTATTCTTCTTATTCTTTAGATAGAGCAAATTTTGACAATCACTTTTAAGGCAGATTTTACAGATTCAGATAAAATGCCATCAAACTTTTCAATAACATACATACACCTCTGTATTAGATTTCCTTTTAATGTAACTCAGGGGTCTATCCTAACAAACAACTTTCCAAGTGTTTGTATTATTCTTGCAGATCTCCTAAACCTTGCTGAGTCTCATAAACACAACCATGAAAGTGGAGATGAAAGCTCTGGTCACTCAGTCATGCCTGACT
Source organism: Capricornis sumatraensis (assembly GCF_032405125.1). Lineage (NCBI taxonomy): Eukaryota > Metazoa > Chordata > Mammalia > Artiodactyla > Bovidae > Capricornis > Capricornis sumatraensis. The sequence goes on along the minus strand of NC_091070.1, from coordinate 1,751,122 downwards.
CTTTGCAACCCTATGGACTGTAACTTCCAGGCCCCTCTGCCCATGGAGTTCTCCAGGAAAGAATATCGGGCTGGGTTGCCATTTCCTTCTCCAGGGGGTCTTCCCAATTCAGGGATCGAACCTGCAGATTCTTTACCATCTGAGCCACCAGGGAAGCCCAAATATAACCATATATTTATATTATTTTTATGTAACTTACAACCAGTCCTCCTAAAGGGTATCAGTCGTGACTATTCATGGAAGGACTGATTTTGAAGCTGAAACTCCAATACTTTGGCTACCTGATGTGAAGAGCTGTCTCCTTGGAAAAGACCCTGACGCTGGGAAAGATTGAAGGCAGGAGGAGAAGCGGACGACAGAGGATGCGACGGTTGGATGGCATCACTGACTCAATGGACATGGGTTTAAGTAAGCTCCAGGAGTTGGCGATGGACAGGGAGGCCTGGTGTGCTGCAGTTCATGGGGTTGCAGAGAGGTGGACACGACTAAGCGACTGAACCGATGATGACTGAACTGAACTTACAACTATTGCTATAATCCTGTAACCATTATGTTCCCTTAAATGTTTCAATACTTTATATAAATGTGAAAGGGTTTCAGTTGAGAAATCAGAAGCCTAAACCAATTATAATTTTTCAGAGAACAAGACTGACCTATCTAACCAAGAGGTTAAAGTCTCTTAAGCAAAAATGAACCGATATGACCAGATTTCTTCTGAAATAAAATGTATATATGAAAGGCTGGACCCTCTTCTGCCAGCAATGCCATTTACGGGCGCATCAAGTGCACTATTTGCTCTCATGATATTCCATGCAACGTGATTTCTGACCAAGAAAAGAATATCACTGCTAGAAAAAAGCAGGTGGCTGACCTCCATGCGCCTCACTGACCTACCTGTGTGACCATCACTCCGAAGGCTGCCAGGCAGAGAGGGGAATGGCCAGGGGAGACAGCGGGAGCCATACCTCGCAGGGTGCTTTCCTTGTCCGCGTAGCAGCACGTGTGGGTTCTCCTACAGCAGATCTCACAGGTCTGGAAACCAAGGGCTGAATATGAAGACAGTACCTCTCGTTATGAAACCCGATGCTACACAGGGACGTCCCTGGTGGTCCAGTGGCTAAGAGTCCACGTCCCCGATTCAGGGGCCCAGGTTTGATCCCAGGTCAGAGAACCAGATCCCACAAGCCACAGATAAGATTACTAAGGTCCTGCACAGAGAAGTAAATAAATGAACAGAAGTGTTTAAAATAATGTGTCAAAAATAAAAGCAAAAAATAAATCTAATGCTACATAAAAGCTTTAAAATATTTTTTTATTTACTTATTTTTTTGTACCCGTCTTAGTTGTGGCATGTGGGATCTAGTTCCCTGACCAGGGATCAAACCCAGGGCCCTGCACTGGGAGCAAGGAGTCTTAACCGCTGAACCACGAGGGAAGTCTCCATAAAAGCTTTTCTTTGCCCCACTGGGACTTGGAGCCGCCGTGTACTTGGAGGTTTGCGAACTCTTCCAGCAGGGAGCATGCGGTTTCACTGGACTAGAAGCTGAGACTCCCACCGAGTCATCACTGAGCTCTTTACTTTCAGGGATAATTAAGGTCACTGCTACACACTGAGGGCCATCAGATTCTCTGGAGCACCTCCTAGGACCGCCACACCCAGGGGCAAAAGTTAGAGAAGATTCCAGCCATCTTGGAATGGCAACCCACTCCAGTATTCTTGCCTGGGAAATCCCATGGACAGAGGAGCCTGGCGGGCTACAGTCCATGGCGTTGCAGAGTCGGACACGACTGAGCACTAACACTTTCATTTTCTTTCAGCCAGCCTAGAACTCAAGACACCTGGGAAATAAAGGTTTAGATCACACCACCGGGCAAGGAAGCCTGGCAGGCCCGCAGGGAGCAGAGACTCCACGGCAGAAGGAAGCTCAACACCACCTCTGGGCTTGAGACGCTGGCAAAACCGAGGGCCTTCGTGGCTAGCACGTGCCTGCCTTGCTCTTTACGGATCACTTACATATGCTAATCACTTCCCTTTTTCCCCTTCCCTTTGTCCCTACTGTCTTATAAAGCATTTCTGGGACATGATTAACTCGGCAGTTCAGCTCTCAGGTTGTGGAACATCAGTGCTGGATGGTGGGGACGTCCCTGTGGTCCAGTGGCTAAGACTCCGAGCTCCCATTGCAGGGGCCTGGGGTGGGCCCCTGGTCAGGAAACTAGAACCACGTGCTGCAGTCGAAGATTCTGCGCACCACCACGGAGACCCAGCTCAGCCAAATAAAGAAATGAACACTACAGAATAGAGAGAGGGTGGACTGTGATTGGGCTGCAGGGAAAATGAAGCATCCCCACAGGGACGGGCAGTCTGGCCTTCCTTGGCGGAGCCGGCACTGTCGTCAGGGAGCGTCTGCTCTCACTGCCGTAATTTCTTTTTTGTTGCTCCTGCCTCGCTTTTCTGTCTGACTGCACTGCGTGGCTTGTGGGATCTCAACTCCCCAACCAGGGGCTGAACCCAGGCCTCCAGCAGTGGGATCACAGAGTCCTAGCCTCTGGACCACCAGGAAATTCTCCATTACTGCTACAATGTGGCGGCTCACATTTGGGAGGAAGAGTAGCGGACAAAGGATTAGGCTTTCCAGCCTTATTTTCACACGCCTTCCTTGGCTGCAGAGGTGGGAACGCGGCAGACTCGGTTTTCAGACTTCCCTGAAGCAGAGTTCTGGGGATAATTGAGGTTCTCATGAGGCACCGGCACAAACCCAGGTGGACGTCTAGGTTGGGCGATTTCTGCTGCTCGGCAAGATCCAGGAGCCACCGAGGCCAACAGCTAACCCCACTGCCGGGACTCGCCTGGCCGGTGCCTGGACTGCCCCCTGCCACTCCTTCCTGCCCTCCTTGCCCAAAACGTCTGTTTCAGGTCCTACCAGAATTCTATCTGCGGACACTTTAATAAATTAATCCAGGCTAAGTAAACTGGTGACCGTGGAAACAACGTTTTAATATTGATAAGAACTCTGATGAGGACAGCCACCGCTGACTAACACCATTCTTCGTCGATTGCATGCCAAGAGCTTTGCAAGAATTGCGTTATTCAATTCTTAAAAATAGTCAAATTTAATGAACTAAGTGCTATAATCTCAATTTTACAGACGAGAAAACTGAGGCCTTGAGTTTTTTTTTTTAAACCTTGATTAAAGTCACGTAGCTAGTAAACATTAGAACCAGGACTGGGTTCTTAGCCTGAGTTGAGAGTCTTGCCTAACTTCCACACTGCGTCGCCTGTTCAAATCCTGTGCAGTGATGAGAGACTGTTAGGTGGCCGTGAATCTGGACGGGAAAAAATATTTGAGGATTTCAAGGCGGGGGACTCTTCTAGCTCCGTCGCTTCAGTCGTGTCCGACTCACTGTGACCCCATGGACTGTAGCCCACCAGGTTCTCCGTCCACGGAACTCTCCAGGCAAGAACACTGGAGTGGGTTGTCATTTCCTTCTCCAGGGGGGTCTTCCTGACCCAGGGATCGAACCCACATCTCCTACTTCTCCTGCACTGGCAGGCGTGTTCTTTACCACCAGCGCCAACAGACACATTAACATTTTCCCAAGATTGGGAGATCTGAACACACAGTGCTAAGAACTAAACCAGAACACTTTGTGGTAACACAATCATTTCTAAAGAAACAAGTGTTTTGCACTGTATAGGAAACACGAATATTTAAAGAAGGGAAAAGGTACATAGGTAAGTGAGCAAAAGTAGAGAAATCTGGAAAGGTAGAGAAAGGTTAGTTTATTCATATGATAAACATTTTATTAAAGAGCTCAGATTATAAGCTTCTAAAAGGTTAAAGTAGTATGGATAAAGAAGTAAATCAAGTTTAATGCAGCATTAGATAAGAGGCTGGCAGCCAGTAACAAGGCTAAGATGCTCAAAGCTTATGGTCACTGATGATTTGAAAAAGAAGAAAGGTGAGCATGCAAAATGGATCCTGTGTTTGATAAATATTAGGTTCCTAAGGAAACAATAACCATAAATAAAAAGTTACAAACCTTGTAATACTGGAAACTAACTGGAATGCTCATACGGAGATGATTTTCACATTAGGAAACGCTGCAGAAAATCTAGTGAGGTTCTCAACACTCACATATTCTTAACAAAATGCAGTAACTCTCCAAAATGGTCAGTGAATTCTGAATGAAGGTTGGGCTAACTCATGGGTATAACCAAACCTCTACTTACCTACAGAGAACAACCATCCAATTAAATGGCTCAGCTGATCAGTTCCATTTGCCATGCCAGGCATATGTGCGACCTCACCAGTATCTGGCAACCATGTTGGTTTAAGCTCATAAAGAAGAATCAGTTCAGTTCAGGTCAGTTGCTCAGTCGTGTCCTACTCTTTGCAACCCCATGAACTGCAGCACGCCAGGCCTCCCTGTCTATCACGAACTGCTGGAGTCTACCCAAACCCACGTCCATTGAGTCGGTGATGCCATCCAGCCATCTCATCCTCTGTTGTCCCCTTCTTTTCCTGCCTTCAATCTTTCCTAGCATCAGGGTCTTTTCCAATGAGTCAGCTCTTCGCATCAGGTGGCCAAAGTACTGGGGTTTCAGCTTCAGCATCAGTCCTTCCAATGAACACCCAGGACTGATCTCCTTTAGAATGGACTGGTTGGATCTCCTTGCAGTCCAAGGGACTCTCAAGGATCTTCTCCAACACCACAGTTCAAAAGCATCAATTCTTTGGCACTCAGCTTTCTTTATAGTCCAACTCTCACATCCATACATGACCACTGGAAAAACCACAGCCTTGACTAGACGGACGTTGTTGGCAAAGTAATGTCTCTGCTTTTTAATATGCTGTCTGGGTTGGTCATAACTTTCCTTCCAAGGAGTAAGTGTCTTTTAATTTCATGGCTGCAGTCACCATCTGCAGTGATTTTGGAGTCCCCCAAAATAAAGTCTGACACTGTTTCCACTGTTTCCCCATCTATTTCCCATGAAGTGATGGGACTGGATACCATGATCTTCGTTTTCTGAATGTTGAGCTTTAAGCCAACTTCTTCACTCTCCTCTTTCACTTTCATCAAGAGGCTTTTTAGCTCCTCTTCACTTTCTGCCATAGGGTGGTGTCATCTGCATATCTGAGGTCATTGCTATTTCTCCCGGCAATCTTGATTCCAGCTTGTGCTTCACCCAGCCCAGTGTTTCTCATGATGTACTCTGCATATAAGCTAAATAAGCAGGGTGACAATATACAGCCTTGACGCACTCCTTTTCCTATTTGGAACCAGTCTGTTGTTCCGTGTCCAGTTCTAACTGTTGCTTCCTGACTTCTGTGAAAAGAACTTCTGGGTAATGAATGTGCATAATCAGACATTATGAAAATTAACCATATAAAATTGTTTGCAAGTGCTAATATTTTACTATAAAATGTACTTATTGTTTTCTACTATTCTAACATTTAAACTACCAAATCTGAAGCAGATTTAGCAATTCACCTCATGCACAAAAAAAGTCATCGTGTACATCGTTTTTTCTCCACCTTTATACCTCCTGTTTTTCATACATCCCCTTTTTCCTCCAGTTAGTGCTAAACATAAAACTATTATTTTCAGGTGCTTGATTTAGCTTTCTGAATGCAACATAAAGGTTCTGTTTTGATACTGGGGGGAAATATACAAGCACACACATTCATATATATGATCATTTGCCCAACCACGGTTACATTTTCAAACTAAAAAGTAGGTAAAAGTGGCTTTCTAAGAGACTAAATAGTCTGGCAAAATGAAGGATAAAAAAGTTCCCAGTGAATGATCCATTAGAGTGGAAAAACGTCAGCTGTGAACATGCTTGTGAAATACACCGTGGAGGATTCTCCTTCTGCGATTATGGTCGTTCTTGCCTCCAGGTTCAAGTGTTGCTCAATCAGCAAGGTGTTCAATTCACAGTGATTGCTGCACGTCTCCTTGTTGATCAAGACAATACATCATCTCAGCCTAGACACATTTACCATAGAAACGAATATAAGAAACAGAATTTTGATTAAAATTTTCCGCTGGCAGGAGATCGAGAAAAATACATGCAAGAGAAGATTCCATTTGAAAAGCTCGGATTCAAGTTAAGTCCAAAGAGAACGCATCTTTCTGTACCTACTGCAGTCTTGGCATTACATAGTAAGCCTTTCTCGCTCACAGCCCTTGTCAATTTGATTAAACTCACAAACACGTGACTGTCTCCGCCTCTGTTAAAAATACTCAAGCCGGAGGATGACTGAAAGTCGCGGGGCTTTGTCTCTGTGCCTTTAACAGAGCAGTCATAATACACAATGCTAGCTAGAGGCGTATGCGTTTAAATTGAATGCCCACAAGTGAGTTCTCCAAAGGCAGCTCAAGGCAGGGTGGGACTGAGAATGCAAATTCAAGTCCGGAGTCCGGACTCTTCTTTCAGGCGTGAGCATTTTCAGCTTAAGGAGGCCTTCGTGAAATATGCTCCTTATTGACAGGGTGGTTTTAAAAGGCTGGTTTTGGAAACCGTCTTCTTTTCTGCATGTTCTCTTTACAAGATGAAAGACCCTTCAGGTGCAACACTCGAGGGAAAGGACGGGACCCTAGGCCGTGTCTGTGTATGCTTCTTGCGCAGGTCGGGGAGAAAAAGGTCCTGCGAGACTCCAGAACCAAACACGTTCCTCCTGCCTAGACCCGGCCCGGAGGACCGACCCCGAGCCCACGAGACGGGCTGGAAAGTCTCCAGGCCTTCAGCGGGCCCTGGCGGCGCGGGAGCAGGTCGGGATAGAGGCCGGCCCAGGTAGCCGACAGCGTGGGACCCCCCGGCCGGAGCTAGAGCCGCGGCGGCGGGAGGGACGCCGCCCGGATACCCACGCGGGGCCCGGAGCGCCGGCCTCCCGCAGGCGCCGCTGGCGTCGGGCGTGGCGGACGCGCTACCATGGCAACGGCGGCGCCTGGCCCCGCCCTTGCCAGGCGGGGCGGGGGCGGGGGGCTGAGCGGACGTTGCTAGGACACCGGCGGCGGGCGTCCCCTCCGCGGCCTGGGATCCCCCGGCCGCCCCTCGCCTATCTCAGCCCAGACAGGCGGGCGGTGGGCGGTGGAGCCGCGCGCCGGTCCGGAGTCTCGGGGCCTTTCTCCTCTGAGGCCGCCGGCCCTTCCGGCCGGGATGACGTCCGCCTGCCGTTTGCTTGGGAAAGTGTTGTGTCCTGGGCTTGGGGGGCGAAAGGGAACGCACACGCTTCGGCCTCTCCCCCGCCTGGCTCTGTAACGGCTGCGACATCCCCGAGCCCCACTGGGGACGCTTCATCCGCCCTTCTTGCCCCTCCAGAAGGAACCACGTTTTGAGCTTTACTAGGTCAAGGAGCAGTGCTAAGCACTCTGCCTGGATGGACTCATTTTCAGTCTTGGGAAATAGGAGCTAGTAACTTGGTCCGAACAGGGATAAAATGTGGCCAAGGTCGAAGAGCTGGCTGGGGTGCAGCCAGGATTTGAGGTCCAGGCTTGCTAACTTCAGGTCCCTGCTTTTTTATATTGCTTAAGTGTCCTCCCGCAGCTGCCTCTTGGCTAGCACGTTATCCTTTGCTGTCCAAACACCACCCCGACTGGAACACGCTGTCTGGAAATGGTCTGACAGGGAGATTGGAAAACTGAAATCAGAGTTGTCCAAAAAACCTGGGACATGTGTTTTACATTGATGTATCAGTGATAATTTACAGATGTTCCTGTCTGAACTATACTAATGCAATCGCCACTTAGGATCCTCAAGATTCTTACTAGAGGAAGAAACCCCTGATGGACTTCTGGTAGGTATCCCATGCTGGGCTACACACAGTAGGAGATTTTAAAACTTTTTTTTTTTTTTCCTAAACAGTGTTCACATAGAGTTTATGTGCTACTAGGGAACCCTCTCCGAGAAGGCAATGGCACCCCACTCCAGTACTCTTGCCTGGGAAATCCCATGAACAGAGGAGCCTGGTAGGCTGCAGTCCATGAAGTCGCAAAGAATCGGACACGACTGAGCAACTTCACTTTCACTTTTCACTTTCATGCATTGGAGAAGGAAATGGCAACCCACTCCAGTGTTCTTGCCTGGAGCCTGGTGGGCTGCTGTCTATGGGGTTGCACAGAGTTGGACACGACAAGCGACTTAGCAGCAGCAGCAGGGAACTGTCTTGTTTTGTCAAGGATTTCTATGCAAGTAGTTTATTAAGGACATGCTTCCAGGAGAAACTAGGAAGGGAAGCAAAATAGGGCAAGAGACTAAGGCAAGCAAGGTGGCAGTTTAAGCCTCAGCTGGATCTGAAGGCAGCTCTGGAGTACAAATTACACAGTGAACTGATTCCATCTTGAAGGAAGGGAGCTGGGATTTTGTGGCTCAGACAGTAAAGAATCTCTGCAATGCAGGAAACTGGGGTTTGATCCCTGGGTTGGGAAGATCCCCTGGAGAAGGGAATGACCACCTACTCCAGTGTTCTTGCCTGGAGAATTCCTTGGTCTGAGGAGCACTTTTGGTTCTAGAGTGAGCCTGGGTACAGTGGCCACGGTAGATTAAGGTTGGAGGTGCAAGCCATCAGGAGAGAAGCACCCAGAAGCTGGGGGAAGGGTGCAGTGGACCAGTCAAGAGGCTCTGAACCGATCTGGGCCGAGCGCCAGAAGCATCCACTACAGTCCACCCCTTGTGACACTCAGATTCATATGTTCTCACATTAAGTCTCCATATTGTCACAGTCTTTTCAAGGTTCTAACTGGTCTCAAATCTAGTGGGAGAAACCACAGCCCTTGCTGCTGCCCCTGGCCCCAAGATTGAAACTGATATCCACCACCTCTCGTCTCTACCATCCATTCTGGGCTCCTTTCAACCTTCAACTAGCCCTTCTGCCCGTCTGGGGATCGCTTGGTGGAGTGACCCAAATCTTCATCCTTGAGTGACCACCAGGTCTTTATCAGGCAGTGGTTGGCACAATTGCCTGTTTGCAGATAAAACTGGGAAAGAGAGAGAGCCCAGTGGATCCGCTGAGTGTCAGACGTATTCGTCCCCAGTTAGGTAGCAGGCAGCCCTGCCTTCCTGTGATGATCAGGATCGGTTACCTCAGCCAGGGTGATCATAGCTTTCTTCGCCCACCCTGAATCCAAAATGGTAGGACTGCAGCGGTAGCTTTAAGCTCAGTGTGAAGTTCTCTCCCTCTAGGAGCTGGAGCCGCTAGAGCCTTAGAGTTGAGAAGACGGGAAGGCTGCCTTCCCCGAGCGGGTCACCAGGAGCCGCAGCGAGCCAGGCTGCTCCTCTTCCCACTCCTTGGCCACCGGACCCATGTCTTCAACTCCCTGGAGACCCAGCAAAACAGAAAGGCTATTGGTCTAAGGCACGTGCAGCGACCTGCAGGGTGGTGCCCCAGCCTCACAGGGTGCCGCTTCTAAGTTGGTGCCTCCTCTGCCTTCAGAAGGTGGGTCCAGCATTCGTTAGAATGGTGAGTGTGTTGTGCGGTCCGTGGATCCCCTTGTCATTTGCCCAGTAGAATAGCTTTCTTTGGGACAAAAAAAAAATGCTTTGTGGGATTCTGTGTTTATAAATCAGACATTCTGAGACTTCACATAGTGAGTCTCGCCAAAGCACTGTGGTCAGGAAAGGCGAATCCATACCGTGAATTTGTATCAGTCTCAGAACAAAACGCTGCCCTTGTGAGGGTGAAAGGGATGCCGCGTAGCTAGCTCACCAGCAAGGCTCTGGTCTGGCTTCCCAGGTGGCACATGGTAAAGAGTCCTCCTGCCAGTGCAGGATGTGAGAGACGTGGGTTTGACCCCTGGGTTGGGAAGATCCCCTGGAGAAGAGAATGGCTCCCCACTCCAGTACTCTTGCCTGGGAAATCCCGTGGACCCAGGAGCCTGGCAGGCTACAGTCCATGGGGTAACAAAGAGCTGGACACGACTGAGCGACTGACCACGCACACAAGACTCGGGTTGGTCTCCTCAAGAAATGGCCCAATGGAGGGGACACAGGGTCAGTCCGTGGCAGGTCAGACATTCAGCAGTGGCAACAGCTACATCGGCTGTAGTGACAAGGCGCCCAGGCTTTTGGACTCACGTGTATGTGGCCTCTATTTGTGTTACCGTGGCTATTACATCTGTGAGCCTTTAGGACTGAGGTCGCGGGCAGCACATGCTGGCTGACACCTGCCTGGTGAGCCAGCACGCCCACCCATTTCTTCACGCCTCTTCTGCGGTGTATGCCGTTGGCGGGCATCAGTGTACAAGACGCAGGTCTTCATTCCACACGGCCTCTTCCCCCAAACCTCTGTGTACCCCGTCTTCCAGTTGCACACCTTCCAGCCCCACGGCCCCCCAGTGGAGACAGTTTCCACTGCCCGTGAGTCCTCTCTGTCTTTACCCTGGGCCACCTCTCTCTCCACACAGATTGGATCACCTGGTCCAATGCCCAGAGCTCTGCCTATTACAAAGATTAATCCTCATCGGTCTCATCAGAGCCACCTCTTGGGGGGACTCCCGTGCAGCTGGCCATTTTCGGTTGATGCCAGTGTACAGGACTGAGTCGGTGATACATCACCGACTCGATGGACATGAGTTTAAGCAAGCTCCGGGAGCTGGTGGTGGACAGGGAGGCCTGGCGTGTGCCGTCCATGGGGTCGCAAAGAGTCAGACACAGCTGGGCAACTGAACTGAACTGAGCTGACAGCACTGAGTCAGTCCATTAGTGAGCCAAACTTGGGATCTTTCCTCTATCAGCTGGTCATGGGGGAGCCCCGTCCATGAGGGCCTCGGTATGAGCTGATGAAGATGCCTTGGTTGGTGGAGAACTGTAGACCCTGGTTCCTACTCTGTGCAGTTCACTAGCGTGTTCTGGATCCGCTCAAGCCCAGTGCCACCTGATTGCATAGTCCTTACGACTGTCGTTTCTCGAAAGCTAGAGATACTGCACAAGCCAGGACAGCGTCTTTCAGCTCTATCCCATCACTGCTCACCGAGAGCGAAAGTCTTGGCCACTGCAGCGGTATACAGTGCCACAGTGGATACTTGACACGTAAGAATGAGTCCGCTTCCTTGGCGCTCCCTAGTGCACGCGGCGACCTAGAGGTCTGTGTCTATGTCCTTGCTGTGCTGTCCCTGCCGTAGTCTCCGACTCTGTGCGACCTCAGGGACTGTAGCCTGCCAGGCTCCTCTGTCCCTGGGATTCTCCAGGCAAGAATACCGGAGTGGGTTGCTAAGCACTCCTCCAGGGGATCTTCCTGACTCCGGGGATCGAACCCTTGTTTCTTAGGTCTCCTGCATTGGCAGGCCGGTTCTTTACCACTAGCGCCACCTGGGAAGCCCACAAATTGTCCTTCAATGTAAGTAAGATGAGATGAATTATTCTATGAGATAAATTATTATATGCAGTTTTCTCTTATAAAATAAAGGTATGCCGATTTTCTAACAAACAGAGAAAAGATACGGAAAGCCACCTACCACCACAGATGCAGGTCCCCACCTTCCATCTTGCTAGTAAATGGGCTGCACCCAGAATCCTTTCTTTGCCAGCTTTCTGGGACTACTTATGGCACCTTCTGTCTTAGGCAGGTTCCCCAGACGCAGACCCTGCAGAGATGGTTTGTGTGTGAATAATTTATTAAGCACATTGCCCCAAGAGAAATCAGACAGGGAGCAGGAACGCAGAAGAGGGAGCAAAAATTAACCAGGGAAGGTTGCGGTTTCATGGAAAGTTCCAGACTCAACGTGAAGCCCTGAGGAGCTGTGGAGAATAAGTTGCCCAGCGGCGTTTACCCCTCCTGAAAGTAAGGGGCTACCTTTTCACACCCCCCGCCCGTCGGTCACGGGCTACAGGCCTCCGTGCTGCGGTGTGGGCCGGCTCAGGCGTACTGACTCTGTGCGTCCCTGGGGACTGTGGCCCGCCAGGCTGTTCTGTCCCTGGGACTCTCCAGACGAGAATCCGGGGGTGGGTTCCCACTTCCTTCTCCGGCCATGTAGATCTGTAACTGTCTTGGCTGTTTTGATTCTGGAAGCTTCTGAATGAAGTGGCTCCACGGGACCCAGGGTAGGGCCCCAAATGGAATTACAGAGCAGCGTCTGGGGCAAAGCCTGCAGAAACGGGGGGACGGGCACACTGAACCAGCAGGGGGCTGACGGGGTTTAGACTCAGGGCCACAAGCGCCCAAGGAGCTAAGATTCATACATGGAGAACTGACACAGAGCTTCTGGTCGCTGACAAGACGGCAAAATAAGCTGCGCTTCTGTCTTCTCCCAGAATCTAACTGAGGAAACTGCTAGGGAGACATTGAGGACTTGGGGCCCCAAGTATGTTGATGAGGGGCACCGTGCATGGACGTTCAGAGCTTCAGAGAGATGGTTGCTATGGAGACTTTGCTTCCCTCACTGCGCTGAGCAGACTATTACACTTTGTGATTAGGCTGCATAAGATTATGGCTTCCGTCTTGCTAGTACACACCGTCTATTGCGTGCTTGGGTTGTGTGTCTTGATAAGACAAACCGCCGTGTTGGAGAGGCCCACGTGGCAAGGACGCGATGGAGGCCTCCAGCCAACGACAGCCAGTAAAGATCTCAGGTCCTGGCGCTTCCCTAGCGGTCCTTTGGTTAAGAATCCTCCCGCCAATGCAGGGGACATGGCTTCAACCCCTGGTCAGGGAACTAAGACCCCACTAAGCCCGTGTGCCACAACTACTGCGCTCTAGAGCCTCCCGTGGCTGCAGCTGCTATAGATTCTGGCATTCTGTCGGCCGGCGGGCTTGAGCACAGCCTCCTTACAGATGGTTATCTGTGTACAGAGTACCTGCTAGAAGGCAGTGCCCACCTTTGGGTCTCCCTGCACCAGCCAAGGTGTTGCCCCACACATGGCATCACGTAGAAAGTGATTCTTGGCAGGAAGCCGAGGCATTTATGATAATAACAGAAATGAATTGAGTCCTCACCACGTGCCAGGCCTCGATGTAGACATTTTACAAATCGAATTTTTTATTAATCAGGTAGGCTTTTGTAGGATTTCCATTTTGGATGAGAAAAATGAGGCTTGCCGAGGACAAGTAACACGCCTGGGTCTGACACTGGTGAGTGACGAGCTGAGCGTCGAGCCTGGGCAGCCTGCTCCGGGACCGGGGCTGCCCACAGAACTGGGGGGAGGTGGGGCCAGTGCCGCCCAAACGCTGTCCTTCCCCGAAGCACCAGAAAGAACGCCCGCTGCTCGGCCGCTGCTCGTCAACCATGGGAGGGCGGGAATGTACCTTGTTTGACATGAAATCTCACTGTAGTATTCAAAACAGGGCTAGAGTAGGAGCCTTAAAAGGCGCTTGAATGAATGAATGAGATGCCGTAAATAGCATGCGGGGAGAAAGGAAGAGGGCTCTGCTTCCCGATGTTACGCCAGCAGCCTCATACGTCTCACTCCAACATGTTTCTCGGCCGTTGCTACCCATATTACCTCTTCTGTGCTTATCTGATAGCGTGGCTTGGGAAATGGAGTGTGTTTTTCTTGATTTGGAATTGAGAACAGAAAATAATTCCTACGAGGGAAGTGAAGTGGAAGGCGGCTGTTGTCCCTAACAAGTGTGTTCATTTCTTATTGGTCTGACTGCACGTGCACACACAGAAAACCCAAGATTATATCTAATTCTGCATTTATAGCAGCTCATTACCTGCAGGGATAAGAGAGGTTATATAATGGGCTGGTTCAAAGACTGTGCTTGCTTGTATATGCAAATATCTATCAAAAGTGTTTAAAATAACAAGCTGTTCTAACACCCTCCACTGAGGGAATTTGGTTGGAAATGTTCGAGTGTCCCCCTTTATTAGGCCTGCCTCCTACAAGCACCTGGAATGAAAGGTGGCCCCTTTTAATGCTAAGTACCTTAGCCACACAATTTGTCTGAAGAAGGAAAGAAGCTCATGTCTTGTCTCACATTTCGTTGTTTTCAGGTACTAGAGTCAGAATAATAGCTTATTTATTACCAGTTTTTATGGTTAAGCTGCTTTCATTTCTGGACACAGATAAAAACGTGCGGAAGAGTTTGACTACGTGGACATCCTTCGCTTAACAAAAGTGGACTCTGACGTAAAAGGCAGTGGGGTTTGCTCACGACTGAGCGTAATTTCCTTGGCCTCCCCTGGCCTTTCTCCTCTTTTTAGTGCCACCCCGGCTGAGACACGCGGGTCTGCTCACATCACACCTGGCTTAAAACCGCACTCATCCCCCAGCCCCTCCGACACAGGGCACACAGGCTTCTCGGCCTGATCCCCAAGGCCCTTGTCGTCCAGGCCTCGTCCTCGGACTGACTTCATCGCTCAGAGGTCTGCCCCACTCCCCAGCCTCCATCCCCCCGCCCTTCGGCCCCGTTCTTGCTTTCTCAGAGTTTCTGCGGTCTCCAGAGCCCCGGGCCTTGCACCTGCAGTGGTCCGCTTCATCTTGTTCACCTCCCTCCCCTACCCCAGCCCTGATGGCCACCGCCAGCCCCCAGGGAGCTGTCATGCCTAGGGTGCGGTCCTTTCCGAGGCGGGGTGCCCTCCCCCGGGACTGCCCACACCCACACAGGCCCCCTGCTGGACTCAGCTCCTGCATGGGGTGTCTCAGCACCCAGCACGGGGCCCGGTTCAAGGAAGAAACTGAAAAAAACTAGAATAAAAATCTGCTGAGCACATGTTCTCACTACTCTCCTGTGGCCTTTGTCTCTCTGCTTTGGGTGGATCTAAACTGTGATGGGTACAGTTTATACATTTCAATCCAAACGAATGACAGTTTAGGTAAAATAAAAGCTGTTAGCACAATAGACCATTTTCCTGAAAACAAAATTAACTTTTGAAATTTTAACCACATGGAAGTCAGTGCTGTCATTGAAAATGCAAAACTGGGAACCTGTTCCTCAAATGTCAGACCCCCAGGACTGCCTCCAAATCAATCTATTTTCGGTTCTTACAGACCCCTGTTATTATATGGGAAATAAGCCCCCACGGGCAATGCTGCCTCTAACCCTCCCTCACAACTTTTCTTAGAAAGTGTGATATGCATTTTTTTTTTCTGCTGGCATAATAATGACAGGAAAGGTAAATACAGTAAGGCGTGCTGCGAATAGTTCTAGTACAGAACGGAAAAATAGCTAAGAAGATCTTAAAAATTCTTCTAAAATATGTTTATTAGCAAACTTGATTTCTTTGGTACCGTTTTCTTTGGAGTGTGGCCGATTTAGCATGTTTCCCTAGCTTCTGCTGCACAGCAAGGCGAATCAGCTGTGTGTCCACACCCAGCCCTTCTTTCCTGGATTTCTTTCCCATTTAGGTTCCCACACTGAGCAGAGTTCCTGCGACACACAGCAGGTTCTCATTAGTTCCCTACTTTGTGCACAGTATGAGTAGTGTATGTCTGTGTCAACCCCAGCCTCCCAACTCATACCCCTACCACCACCACATGCCATGTGCTGAGATGTGGATGGACCTAGAAGCTGTCATATAGAATAAGTCAGAAAGAGAAAACCGAATATTGATTACTAAGGCATATATGTGGAATCTAGGAAAATGGTGTAAATGAGCTTATTTGCAAAGCAGAAATAAAACCCAGATGTAGGGAACAAACGTGTGGATGTATGTGTGTGTAAGTGTGCGTCGCTCAGAGCTGTGTCCGACTGTGCGATCCTATGGACTGTAGCCCGCCAGGCTCCTCCGTCCATGGGATTCTCCAGGCAAGAAGACTGGAGTGGGTTGCCATTTTTTTTCTCCAGGGCGTCTTCCTGACCCAGGAATCAAACCAGGGTCTACAGCATTACAGGCAGATTCTTTTCCTTCTGAGCTACCAGGGAAGCCCAATGTACGGGTACCAAGGGGCAAAACTGATTTTTATTTAGAAGGGAATTCTCTCTGTGCAGGGCACACTCTTTGATATCTCCTCAGCGATTATCAGCAGCGGTAACAGTTTGGTCAAAGAGAAAAATGAGACATGATAATTTGGGCAGGTTCCTAATCAGGCTCTCTAGGATGGAGGCAACTTTCAAACGAGAGCTGAGAGTTGGGGCTTTGTTTTTATTTGGAAGGCTCAGGTGGGGTTTGGTCTAAGTACTTTGTAAACTGTAAATCACTATCTGAGTAGTTTTACTCAGAGTCTTCGATCATCTTTATCAGTTTGAATGTTTAGAGCCAGGGGGCCCAATTTGTACATTATGTGGTTCTTATTCTGGGAAAAGCTCCAATGTTTTCTGAGCATTTTGTTCAGACCTGACCCCACTTATCAGGACTGAGTTCCCAGGTCTGATGAGAAGGTATTCACCGGCTCACTGGAGGAGTCAGGCAACCAGGGCAGAATGGGAAGAAGTGAGCATTAAGATAGAACCGGCGAACTAGCTCCCTGGAGCTGCCCTCAGAAATGGCCACATGCTCGGAGCTCACAACAACACAGACATGTCCTCTCGCGGTGCCGGAGGCCAGGCATCCAACATCAAGGTGCTGGCAGAGCTGGTTCACTCTGGAGGCTCCGAGGGAGAATGTGGCCCACGCCTCTTTCTGAGCTGCTGGCGGGTGTGAGCAGCCCTGGCTGCCCTTTGATCTGTGAGCGCTTCCCTCTGATCCCGCTCCACCCTTACCTTCTTCTCCGGGTGTCCCTGTGTCTGCGTCCCAAATCTCTTTTCTCTTATAAAGACGCCAGTTGCTAGATTTAGGGTCCACACTTCTGCAAGTATCTGATCCAGGATACCTTAATATCCTTAACTGATTGCCTCTGCAAGGACCCTATTTCCCAGGAAGGTCACATTCACAGCTACCCGGAGCGAGAACTTGGACATACTTTTTGTTCAGTCACTAAGTCATGTCCAACTCTTTGTAACCCCATGGGTGGCAGCACGCCAGGCTTCCCTTCACCGTCTCCCGGAGTTTACTCAAACTCGTGTTCACTGAGTCAGTGATGCCATCCAGCCACCTCGTCTTCCCCCTTCTCCACCCCCCTCCCCCAATCTTTCCAAGCATCAGGGTCTTTTCCAGTGAACTGGTGCTTCTCATCAGGTGGCCAAAGTACTGGAGCTTCAGCTTCAGCATCAGTCCTTCCAGTGAATAGTCAGGGTTGATTTCCTTTAGGATGGACTGGCTTGATCTCCTTGATGTTCAAGGGACTCTCAAGAGTCTTCTCCAACACCACAGTTCAGAAGCATCAATTCTTCGGCGCTCAGCCTTCCTTATGGTCCAAGTTTCACATTGGTCCAAGTTTCACTGGACATAACTTTTGGGGGAACAGAATTCAACCCACTCCCAAAGGAGACGTCACCTGGGTAGAAACTCTTCCTTCTCGGACCCTCCCAAGAGCTCTCTATATTTTGACCTTCTCAACTTTCTTCTCTGGCCCCTGAAACCAAATCCTGCCTCTCGCCTGTAGTGTTTATAATAAAACCAGAAACTTCAGTACTATTGTGAGGAGATCTTCAAGACGGAGAAAGCGAGATGGAACCAAGAAACAAACAAGCAAGGAAGACTGCTCCTGAAGTGAAGTCGCTCCGTCGTGTCCGACTCTTTGCGATCCCGTGGACTGTAGCCCATCAGGCTCCTCCTTCCATGGGATTCTCCAGGCAGGAATACTGGAATGGGTTGCCATTTCCTAGGATCTTAAAAGTTCGAACTTTAGGACTAACAATGTATGACATGGCCCCATTTTTTGATGTAAAAATTGCACACGTGTTCTTAGAAAATGTCTGGAAGGATGTGTACCAAAAAAGCTAACAGAAGTAATCCCTAGGTTCTGGGATTATGATACCTTAACTTTCTTCTTTATGTGCATTTATTATATTTTATAATTTTTATAATGAATTTTTAATTTAATTTCTTTATTTAAACTTAAACTTTAAAATGTGTCTTTTTAAAACTTGTTTGGTTGCCTCCAGTCTTGGCTGGGGCGTGCAGGGTTTTCATCACGTCACACGGGATCTTTCTCAGTGGTGCATGGGCTCTGGTTGTGGTGCTTGGGGTTAGTCGCTCTGTGGCAAGTGGAAGCTTAGTTCCCAAACCAGGCATTGAACCCTCCTCCTCTGCATTGCAAGGCAGATTCTTAGCCACTGGACCGTCAGGGAAGTCCCTAGATTTAAACTATTATTATTATTAGTAGTAGTATTTTTGCTTTTTTAAACTGCTTTATTAACTTCACAATATATAATGGACATGTCTCCATGAGCTAGATAAAACTCTCCCGCTGATGGAACTTTACAGATTGGGTCCAAAACACAACATTGAATTAGAAGCTGAAGCAAATCAAGGTTCCAAAGGGTGAACTGACTGGCCCAAGTTGACACCACTAGTCAGCTGGGGGAGCTTGCTGGGAAATCTAAACTTCAGGATTACTAGAGGTCACCAATGGTTCTTTATCTTCCTCCCCCTCCTCCTTTTCCTAACTAACCAGTTTTAAAAGCCAAATAGTGCTCTAAAACTTGTAAAGAAAAAACAGCCTTCTGCTACCCCAGCAATCCCCAATCTTTTTGGCACCAGGGACCAACTGGATTAGTGGAAGGCAATTTCTGTGTGTGTGTGTGTGTGTGTGTGTGTGTGTTGGGGCAAGGGGGTAGGAGGGCCTAGAGGAGCTATCCCACATTGAAGGTCAGGAACGGCGGCAGTAAGGAGATACTCCTCGTCCAAGGTAAGGAGCAGTGGCTGTGCTTTGCTGGAGCAGCTGTGAAGAGATACCCCATGCCCAAGGTAAGAGAAACCCAAGTAAGATGGTAGGTGTCGCAAGAGGGCATCAGAGGGCAGACACACTGAAACCATACTCACAGAAAACTAGTCAATCTAATCACACTAGGACCACAGCCTTGTCTAACTCAGTGAAACCAAGCCATGCCTGCGGGGCAACCCAAGATGGGCGGGTCATGGTGGAGAGGTCTGACAGAACGTGGTCCACTGGAGAAGGGAATGGCAAGCCACTTCAGTAT
This sequence comes from Capricornis sumatraensis, assembly GCF_032405125.1. Classification (NCBI taxonomy): domain Eukaryota; kingdom Metazoa; phylum Chordata; class Mammalia; order Artiodactyla; family Bovidae; genus Capricornis; species Capricornis sumatraensis. The sequence continues at coordinate 1,732,217 of NC_091070.1, read as the reverse complement.
TCTTGCCTTGAGAACCCCATGAACAGTATGAAAAGGCAAAATGATAGGATACTGAAAGAGGAACTCCCCAGGTGAGTACGTGCCCAATATGCTACTGGAGATCAGTGGGGAAATAACTCCAGAAAGAATGAAGGGATGGAGCCAAAGCAAAAACAATACCCAGCTGTGGATGTGACTGGTGATAGAAGCAAGATCGGATGCTGTAAAGAGCAATATCGCATAGGAACCTGGAATGTCAGGTCCATGAATCAAGGCAAATTGGAAGTCGTCAAACAGGAGATGGCAAGGGTGAACATTGACATTCTGGGAATCAGCAAACTAAAATGGACTGGAATGGGTGAATTTAACTCAGATGACCATTACATCTACTACTGTGGGCAGGAATCCCTCAGAAGAAATGGAGTAGCCATCATGGTCAAAAAAAGAGTCCGAACTGCAGTACTTGGATGCAATCTCAAAAATGACAGAATGATCTCTGTTCATTTCCAAGGCAAACCATTCAATATCACGGTAATCCAAGCCTATACCCCAACCAGTAACACTGAAGAAGCTGAAGTTGAATGGTTCTATGAAGACCTACAAGACCTTTTAGAACTAACACCCAAAAAAGATGTCTTTTTCATTATAGGGGACTGGAATGCAAAAGTAGGAAGTCAAGAAACACCAGGAGTAACAGGCAAATTTGGCCTTGGAGTACAGAATGAAGCAGGGCAAAGACTAATAGAGTTTTGCCAAGAAAATGCACTGGTCATAGCAAACACCCTCTTGCAACAACACAAGAGAAGACTCTACACATGGACATCACCAGATGGTCAACACCAAAATCAGATTGATTATATTCTTTGCAGCCAAAGATGGAGAAGCTCTACACAGTCAGCAAAAACAAGACCAGGAGCTGACTGTGGCTCAGATCATGAACTCCTTATTACCAAATTCAGACTCAAATTGAAGAAAATAGGGAAAACCGCTAGACCATTCAGGTATGACCTAAATCAAATCCCTTATGATTCTACAGTGGAAGTGAGAAATAGATTTAAGGGCCTAGATCTGATAGACAGAGTGCCTGATGAACTATGGAATGAGGTTCATGACACTGTACAGGAGACAGGGATCAAGACCATCCCCATGGAAAAGAAAGGCAAAAAAGCAAAATGGCTGTCTGGGGAGGCCTTACAAATAGCTGTGAAAGAAGAGAAGTGAAAAGCAAAGGAGAAAAGGAAAGATATAAGCATCTGAATGCAGAGTTCCAAAGAATAGCAAGGAGAGATAAGAAAGCCTTCTTCAGCGATAATGCAAAGAAATAGAGGAAAACAACAGAATGGGAAAGACTAGAGATCTCTTCAAGAAAATTAGAGATACCAAGGGAACATTTCATGCAAAGATGGGCTCGATAAAGGACAGAAATGGTATGGACCTAACAGAAGCAGAAGATATTAAGAAGAGGTGGCAAGAATACACAGAAGAACTGTACAAAAAAGACCTTCATGACCCAGATAATCATGATGATGTGATCACTCATCTAGAGCCAGACATCCTGGAATGTGAAGTCAAGTGGGCCTTAGAAAGCATCACTACGAACAAAGCTAGTGGAGGTGATGGAATTCCAGTTGAGCTATTTCAAATCCTGAACGATGATGCTGTGAAAGTGCTGCACTCAATATGCCAGCAAATTTGGAAAACTCAGCAGTGGCTGAAGGACTGGAAAAGGAATGCTCAAACTACTGCACAATTGCACTCATCTCACATGCTAGTAAAGTAATGCTCAAAATTCTCCAAACCAGGCTTCAGCAATACGTGAACTGTGACCTCCCTGATGTTCAAGCTGGTTTTAGAAAAGGCAGAGGAATCAGAGATCAAATTGCCAGCATCCACTGGATCATGGAAAAAGCAAGGGAGTTCCAGAAAAACATCTATTTCTGCTTTATTGACTACGCTAAAGCCTTTGACTGTGTGGATCACAAGAAACTATGGAAAATTCTGAAAGAGATGGGAATACCAGATCACCAAACCCGCCTCTTGAGAAATCTGTATGCAGGTCAGGAAGCAACAGTTAGAACTGGACATGGAACAACAGAGTGGTTCCAAATAGGGAAAGGAGTACGTCAAGGCTGTATATTGTCACCCTGCTTGTTTAACTTCTATGCAGAGTCCATCATGAGAAACGCTGGACTGGAAGAAACACAAGCTGGAATCAAGATTGCCGGGAGAAATATCAATCACCTCAGATATGCAGATGACACGGCCCTTATGGCAGAAAGTGAAGAGGAACTCAAAAGCCTCTTGATGAAAGTGAAAGAGGAGAGTGAAAAAGTTGGCTTAAAGCTCAACATTCAGAAAATGAAGATCATGGTATCTGGCCCCATCACTTCATGGCAAATAGCTGGGGAAACAGTGGAAACAGTGTCAGACTTTATTTTTGGGGGCTCCAGAATCACTGCAGATGGTGACTGCAGCCATGAAGTTAAAAGACGCTTACTCCTTGGAAGGAAAGTTATGACCAACCTAGATAGCATATTCAAAAGCAGAGACATTACTTTGCCAACAAAGGTCCGTCTAGTCAAGGCTATGGTTTTTCCTGTGGTCATATATGGATGTGAGAGTTGGACTGTGAAGAAAGCTGAGCACTGAAGAATTGATGCTTTTGAACTGTGGTGTTGGAGAAGACTCTCGAGAGTCCCTTGGACTGCAAGGAGATCCAACCAGTCCATCCTAAAGGAGATCAGTCCTGGATGTTCATTGGAGAGACTGATGCTGAAGCTGAAACTCCAGTACTTTGGCCACCTCATGCGAAGAGTTGACTCACTGGAAAAGACTCTGATGCTGGGAGGGATTGGGGGCAGGAGAAGGGGAAGACCGAGGATGAGATGGCTGGATGGCATCACTGACTTGATGGACGTGAGTCTGAGTGAACTTCAGGGGTTGGTGATGGACAAGGAGGCCTGGCGTGCTGCGATTCATGGGGTCGCAAAGAGTTGGACACGACTGAGTGACTGAACTGAACTGAACTGAATAGAAAAACCCACAAGAGACAAGTCACGCCAAAAGGCTTACAGCAAAGGTGCCTCACGGACAGGCGCGCTCAGGAGGCAGGCATCCCCTGTCAGCCTCAGAGAGAGCATTCCTATTCATGGCGCAGGGCAGAGCGCGCAGTCACGGTCATGGTGAGGGGTCAGGTGACTGCTCACAGAGTGTGGCTCAACTGCTCTTCCGCCGGCTCTTTCCCCGCTGCAGCACCCCCGCCCAGCCCTTGCCACATTCTCCTCTCTCACCCTTGCCCGCGGTGCCCCAAACCTGTGTCACGTCCCAGCCCCACTGCAGGGCGCGCTGCGTAATGTGGAACCACCTACGATTTCCTCTGGATGCACAATATTCACCAGCTTCCAAAGGGAGAGCCGGAGACTCTCCGTGACTAGCATCGTGCGGCTTTCACCCTTCTTTCTCTTTCTCCATGCTGAGATTGCGCACTGCTTGTTCGTCTTTGGACTCCGTCGCCCCTGGACTGTCCTCACTGTCTGCTGCCCCTCCCAGTTCTCAGGCCTGTGCCCACCACACTGTGCTTGCAGGCCCGCTTCTCAGGTCCTGCTCGTCCTGGGGGGCCGAGCCCAGCCTGCACCCCCTCAGGGCTGCCAGGAGCAGGGGCCAGGGAGAGGGTGACCGCTGCATCTGAACTTTGATTTCATGTTGGAGTTTGGCCAGTTACCTCTGTTGTCTGGTTTCTGGCGCACAGCCGAGGGACTCAGCCATACGTATAGATGTATCTATTCTCTCCCGAACTTCCCTGCCATCCAAGCTGCTGCTACTGCTGCTAAGTCGCTTCAGTCGTGTCCGACTCTGTGCGACCACATAGACGGCAGCCCACCAGGCTCCCCCATCCCTGGGATTCTCAAGGCAAGAGTACTGGAGTGGGGTGCCATTTCCTTCTCCGCCCATCCAGGCTAACATCTCTTTAAACATTAGAACTAACAGTTTCTTAAAAGATAATGAAATTCCCAGACGGTAAAGGATCAGTTCTGTGGGGCCCCAAATGGGAAACCTCGAAATAGAAGGGCCAGCTTTGCAGTTTAGAGCTAAGATGGCGCCTGGCAGAAGAGATGAGGGCCGGGCCTAAGTTGTTTGTTTAAACTTTTGATTGGCTCTCTTGATTTCCGTGCACGTGGACAGCACGTGATCACCGTAGACTCTTGTTACAATGAAGCGCATGACGACTTGACCTTTAACGTGATTGGTGCAACTATGGTATATTATAATTTGACCTTTAACGTGATTGGTGCAACTATGGGAGGTCCCTCGCAAAACCCCCTTGCTTGCCTATATAAACCAAGAGTTTGCGGCAATAAAGCGGAACTGCTTAGCCGGGACCCTTGTCGCGTGTGATTCTCTCTCTCTCGCTCGCCGAGGGGCTGGGTTGGCGGACAGCAGGCTCACCTTTCTTCGGGACCCCTTGGCTTTGCTGAGGGAAGTTCCACTGCCTCTCTGTTTCTGTTGAGCGCCCCCCACACAGTTCACTTGGCCTGCTTGTTCAGAGAGGCAACTGCTCTGAAATCAAGTAGAGAAGGTGGAACAGGGGTCGGTTGTCATCTTTCCCCGAGTCTCCTTCGTGGCTGTGAATTCCACACCATATTCCGCTGTTTGTTCACTATCTGGATACTTTTACTGAATCGTAGGCATGAGAACTGGAATAAATCATACAGATATCTGGTCTAAACTTATAGTTTTACACACCATGGAAGATAGGACGGCTCGCTCTCCGAAGGCCCATGGACAGAGGGGTCTCCACCCCAGGTGGGTGTCCTGTTACTGCCAGCGGCTGCTGTCAATGTCTCATAAACGGCCCATTGGACTAACATGGATCATATTGTCTATTTTCAGCTTACCCTCTAATGAATAAGCCACTTGTCTATGCCACTACCAGGCATACAGAATTTATGAAGACATTCACTGAAAACTCATTGAATACCTGTATGCTGTCCCAGCGTATGCTGGGCACCAGGTATTAAGATGGGTAGACGAGGCTTCAGCACCTACCCCGGCAAGAAGAAACCGTACCCCGAGTGTCCCCAGGCCTCGCCAGGCTGTGGATGCAGAAGTGAGCATTTTCATGTAAAGACCCAGCTCTCCATCCCTGGAGTTCCCAGTTGCCATTCTGGGCCTCCCAACACCCTCACTCTGATGATTTCAGGGAGTCTGAAGACATGAGGACGTGAGGGATTGGGTTTGCTGTCTCAGCAGCAGCTCTGCTCACGTCTCCCCCAACCTCCAAACACACACATCCAGGGCCTCAATTTGGGAGGCGTTCCAAAAACCATTTGAGGAGGTATGACAGTTATTCCGTGTGTCAATACGGGTAGGTCGGGGTAGGTCGTGGCACCCAGATATTCAGCCAAATGCTATTCTAGATGTTTCTGTGAAGATATTTTTATGTAGGATTAACATTTAAATCAGTAGCTTTTTGAATAAAGCAGATTACGTCCCTATCTACTCAGATGCAGGCTTTAATAGAAAAAAAAAGACTGCCCTCCCTGGCAGAAGAGGGGATTCTGCGGGCAGATTTGGTGTCTGGACTCCCACTGCAGCTCTTCCCTGGGTCTCCAGCCTCTTGGCCCACCCTCTGGAGCTCGGACTTGCCAGCCTTTGTGATCGTATAAACCAATTTCTTAACAGTCTCTGTCTCAGCACTTCCTGGCGGGCCAGTGGTTAAGAGTTTCCAATGCAGGGGGTGCGGGTTCCATCCCTGGTCCCAAGTAGCCATGTGGCCAAAAAATAAAAATGTAAAAAGTTATCTCTGCCTCTGGTTTTCTTTCTCAGCCTCTCTCTTTCTCCTGCTGCATGGCTAGCTAGACTGGTGATTGATGGCAGACAGACAGATGATAGACGTAGATGGAGAGACAGATGGCAGGCAGACAATATCCTTTTAGTCTGGTCTAGACTGATCTCTCTCTCTACCGATGGTATCTATCTATCCCTCCTCCTTGTTCTGTTTCTGTGGCCAGCCCGACCTCAGGCGGAGACTGAAGCATCACGAGTGTCAGCCCAGAGCACCCTGCCTCCTTGCTGCTCTCTGACCGACTCTGCTGCCACGTCGCAGCCGCCCTCAGACCCCGCTGCTCTGTCCTGGGACAGAAGCGGGAGAATGCAGGCCACCCGCCCCGACTGTGTTGAGCCTGTGAGCTGGAGCCCGAAGCAGCTAATGTGACGAAAGGGTGTCACGTCTGATGACAAGAAGGACTTCTCAAACGCCTTAGAACATTGTGTAACTAAAATAGAACTATGAAAATGGAAAACAAATACAAACAGTGTGAAAAACGATGAATAGGCTGAACATCGCCCCAAAGAGGATCGCATACTTTTCCATTTCTCATATTTTGTTGTCTGGACATTTTTCAGATTTGCGTCCCCTACGGTTTCACAATGGTATGCTTGTAAAGCAACACTTTTTTTTTTTGCAGATAATAGGCATGCTAAAAAGTTTTTTCTCCTCTGTTGTATTCCTCATCCACATATTCAGTGTGTTCTGTGCTTTTTGGCATGGACTTGTGGGCTCTCTCGCTTGTGTCCTATTGTGGTCCTGGGGGTATAGAATAATTTGAATAAAATAGTAGCCTCATTGCGTATTACGTGAGAACGGTGTTATTATCCCTGTGGTACAGAAATGGAAACTGAGGTTCACAGATGTCCAATAACTTCCCTAATATCCTCCAGCTAGAATGTCTCAAAGCTGGCCCCAAACCCAGGGCTGTGTGGATCCAAGCCCACACTGACCTCTGCAATTTAGAATGCTTTGGGTAATGTTTAATCAGCTCAAGACAGCTGAACAGTGACTTGCCAGGTTTGCACCACTGCACGGAGGCGCGCGTGGGGCTTTGTCCGGGGCCGTGACAGCCTCACGGCCTGGCCCAGCTCTCTGCCCGTCTTAGGTGTGGCTCCGCTCTCTGCCTCCGCTCATGCTCAGCCGGCCAGTTGCTCTCCAGCCTGTGTTTACTTCCTCGAGGCTTCGGTGCTTTTCTGCCTCCTGTCGCACCCGTTTCCCATTCCTCACCCCTAGGTGACTCCTGACAACTCATTTTTCTCATGTGCTTACTCCTAGCAGAAATGAGCTTCATGTATGCGAAGCAAAATTTTCATGGTTGCAAACAGAGGCACTGTATTAGCCAGCACAGTGACTTAGACGCAGCTGTAGGGAGTTAACTGGCTCAGGTGCCTGGAAAGTCTGGGGCAGTCTGCCTTCGGGTATGGCTGTATCGGGGGCTCAAGCAAGGACATGAGGAGCTGGTTCATCTTTTGACTTGGTGAGACTTCTCCCAGAGAGAATCCCTTCACCATGGCAGCAAGACTGCTCTGGCTGCTCCAGAGTCCCATGATCCCAGCTCTCTTGACCCTAGTGCAGGGGAGGGAAGCTCACTCCTACCCCACCGTCAGCCCCAGCTCCCACACAAACCCCATAGTAATGTTGACTTAGCCTGTTTGGGGTGCATACCCATCCCTTTGGCAAAGGGGTGGGGATGTGTTTGACAGCCTCAGGGGTGTGACACACAGTGGGTGCACATGACCCCTGACCTTCAGCAAGGAAAGCGGGGAGGACCAATCACAGCCCCTCTGGTCCACATAATGAACTTCCCGTGAGGGACCCTCAGGACAGCAGAGAGCACGCGCTCCCCACCTAACCACCATGCGCCTCACAGGCTGACGAGGGAAGATTTGCCCCATTTCCAGTTGTCTTGGAATGGGAGGGAGCCCAGCATTAGAACCAGACAGGCCAGGAGGCGACAGGCACGCTGGGTTTCCAGAAGCTCCTCTCTCGTTATAAACACCCCGGGGTTGGCAGGGCCGGCCCGAACCTCTGCAGAGAAGCGTGGGGCGTGTCCAGTCCCTCCGTGGACTCCGATCCTTCCGCCTCGGGGCCACCTGGGGCTGTTTCCAATACGCATGTTCACAACGTCCTCCTTTTTTCTCCCAGATCTCGATGATGGTGGCCTTGCTGCTGACGGCAACAGCACAACAGACTGAAGCGAAGCCTCACTGATGGCCAAGTGCTGCTCGCGGTGCCCGGGAGGCGCGAGCTCATCTAACCCCCTCGATCACCCTGTTTCACAGGAAAGAAGCTGAGGCACAGGGAAACGAGAGACTTGCCCAGGATCACAGAGCTGTTTGCTAGTGTTGCACCCAAGCAGTCCCTCAGCCAAGCATGAAGAGTGGACGTTTAGCTGAGCGCTTGCTACGTCCCAAGTGCTCTGTAAGGATTATCTTGAATTCTCACAGCAGTTCAACAACGCAGTGACTGTCACCGCCCTTACTTCGTGGAAGAGAGTGAGGTATCGGAGGGGTAACTAACTCACTGAGTCCCCAAAGCCTGCAGCGGACCCCTGGCTAAGCAGTCAGGAGCCCGTTCTGACAGCAGAAAGGTAAGCCTGAAGCTCCGCTTTTGGAAAAAGGATCTGGCAGCAGCATGGAAGAGAGACTCTTTTCTAGGCTCAGTAGCCAGAAGATCCGACCACAGCGCAAGCAAGCACAGAGCCAGGGTTAGAAGCTCGTCTGAGTCCTGGGCCCGGAGCTCAGACCCGCTCCAGCGGGTGGACTGAGCCAGGGGGAGGCGTAGGCTCCCTGAGGCGCTTCCCTCATCCGGGTGCCCTGGGGCCTCGCTTCTCTCATAGCGGGTGCCCCGGGGGCCTCGCTGCTTTGCTGTCCCTAAGCCTCCTGGTGGCCCATCTCGGCAGACAGTGTCTCTGAGCCGAATACGCTCAGAAAAGCCCAAATCCGCCACCAGCTGGAGCTGGTAAGGCTGCAGCGCTTCCTGCCGAGTTGGGTCCTGGGGGCAGAAGCCGCAGTGTTCTTTTCACCCGAAGCTCCTTATTCGCGGGGCTTTACAACACTCAGAAGGCTGAGCCCTGTCTCCTGGAGCCGAGACCGCAGACACACTTAAAATAACAGAGAAGAACGCACGTCTCCCCTCTCCCACAGCCGAGCTTCCGTTCGGCCTGAGCGGCCCCCTCCGCGGCCCCTTTTGTTCCGTTCATTACCTTCCTCCCAGCCGTCTCATTACTGACACAGACGCCTAATTAACACATCAGGTTTCCCCCTTTCCAAAAAGTCTCGGAAACGTGCCTGTTCCGAGAGGCTGCCCACTCGAGGCCCCCAGCCCCAGCCCCCGCCGTCTTTATTTTGCTCTGCTTCTCGTCCTGGCTTGTATAATTTGTTTCTTTGTATTGAAAGCTTGTCAGCTCACGGAGCCTGGCACATAGTCATCAGGAGGACGGCCCAGCACACATCACAGCTTGATGGAAAGCGAGCCTGAGTGGGGAATTGGGCAGAGAGAAAGAAGCGGAAGCAAGCGGGAGTGGGAGCCGGCTTAAGCCCGTGACCCAGTTTCCAGGCCCAAGGCGACCAACAGTCCGCCTCTTGCGCCGCGATCTTTCATTTGCGCTAAGATGGTCTTCAGCTTGCGCCATAAAAGCTCATTGCTTCTGTGCCTCTGCCCAATCTGTTTTCCTCTGTCAGGATGCCCTTCCATCTCTCTGAATTCCACTGATCTTTTAAGGCCAGGATGAAGCCCCATCTCCTCCACGAAGCCTTCCATGATTCCTCCAGTCCCAGTTAAGCTCCATTTTCGTGATACTCTTAGAGTACTTGTATCACAGAATCTAGTCCTTGATGATGTTTTCTGGAAGGGAACTGTCTCAGACTCTCCAGCCCTCTGAAGAGAGAGAGAGGGAAAAAAAAAAAAAGGTTCCTTTTGACACAGGTTGAATAAGAAAGAGACTTGTTAGGTGCCTGGGGTCAGAGGCGCCCCCAGAGCAGCCCTGCGCCCACCCTCACAAGGGCAGCCAGAGGGGAGCTTGGCAGGCACACGAGATTATACAGCAGCTGCGAAGGGGAATCACCAGCCATTGTGTAAAAACATGCCAAGTATACACACATCGCTGCTGCCAGCTGCAAAGACCTGCCCGCCCATCTGAGAAGCGGCTCAATTGAAAACCAGCGTCTGCAGTGGCAAGCGTCTGCCTCTGGGACTGTGGACTTGTCTGAAATTCCTATTTCTTATCCTGTACGTGGGTTTCAACACATGTGATGAACACAGTTGGAGGGGCTCTCTCTGGTGCCCTCAAAACGCTTTTTCCATTTCTGGATGCTCTACCCCTGGCTTCTATGTTCGCATCCAACGGCCAGCACTGTGACCGTCTCCCGAAGACGGGAATTTAGAGTCACTTCACCTGGGTGTCCTTTGGTCAGTGACTGACTGGTACCCACTCTGAAAACCCAGCCCTCTGCCCAGAGTTGGGGTCAAGTGTAACTTACCCCCGCCCCCTGGGGCCGCGCCAGGCTCAGCCTTGTCTGAAACAGCTCTGTCCCGGCCTTTTTGTGTTCCCCATCCTGCCTGTCCTCCCCACTCCCACCCCACCCCCTCTGATTTTCCCCAGGGAGCAGCTCCTTAGAAAGTTCCTTGCACATGAATCTTCATTTCCAAGTCTGTTTCTGGGAGAATCTGACCAAAGATAATACCCACGGTGTGTCTCTTCACTGGGCAACGGCAGTCACACACCCCACCCCACCCCACCTGGCCAGTTCCCACGTCTCTGAGTGATGGTTATCATTCTTCTTGAAGTAGCCCTCCAGGACCAGGGAAGTTTTGCCACGGAGCCCATATTTCAAGTCACATCACTGCAAACGTGCCCTCCAACCCAGTGAAAACCCATTCAGTCATGCTTGATAGCAGATACGCAGTCAGAAGCTTAAAGAAACTTATTTTCACTGATTCTATTTATAAAATAAAACATATCTTACTTTTTTTGCTTGGATTTTCTCAATTAAAAAATTTTTCTATGCCATTCAGTTAAGGACATCAATGCACTAAATGGTTTGTCCCTGGTGGCTCAGTGAAGAATCCGCCTGCAGTGCAGGAGACCCGGCTCTGATCTCTGTGTCAGGAAGATCCCCTGGAGAAAGAAATAGCAACCCACTCCAACATGCTTGCCTGGATAATTCCATGGACAGAGGAGCCTGGTGGGCCACAGTCCATGGGGGTGGCAAAGAGTCCAAAGAGTTGGACACAGCTGAGTGATTAACACTTCCACTTTCCTTCATCAGGACTAAAAGGCCTCATGGAGCTTGTATATATTATTTTAAAACGATGATGGTTACTCTTAATCCTGGGTAAAAGTTTTGCTTCCTTCTTATATCCCAAAGTCTGCAAAGATAATCAATTAAATGGCGTTGTTCATCCTCTTAGGAAACAGTAATACCTTCCCTCTCTATGACTTTGGATGCTGCCAAGAGAGTCAGGGATAGATTTCATTTATCTTTCTAGATCCAACGTTCTTGCTATTGCAGCTCTAGGCTGCTTCTGCGTCCCCCGCCCCACCCTAACCTCTTCTGAGAAGCTGCCAGCAAAGCAGAGCAAAGAGCTACCTTTCCATCCTTGGTTGCAATCACCAAGCTCTTCCTAACTCTGTCAAAACCTACGCCTAAGACCCCACCACCACGTCGTCACCTTTGCTGCAGGTGAGCACGCTCACTTCTTACCTTTCCGAGCCCAAGGCCAAGTTTCTTTGTTCACCTGTCGTGCTCAGCACAAGTCCAGGGTCACATCGGCCAAACACATCAGTTACATGGGAATGAAGGTCACAGACTTCTTCAAGTCAAGCAAATAGAGTTTGTAACCGATTCAACCTATTCGTGGGTCCAGGCAACTTTGTAAGCTAGAGCCTAAGTTGGCAGCTGCAAGGTAATTTTCTGTAGTGTATTGGTTTCGCAAAAAAAATTCATTTGAGTTTTTCTGTAAGATGTGATGAAAAGCCTGAATGAACTTTCTGGCCAACCCAGTGCTTTTTCACACTCCCTTGGCTATCTGCTGTAAGGTGCAGCTGGGTTTCCTTCCTTCCTCTATGTTTCTGCAAGTTGATCCCTTTTCCTGCCTCCCTAAGATATTTAAATTCTCCTGAACTCAAGGATTTTGGTGCCCTTTCTTCTAAGTGAAAGTGAAACGCACTCAGTCATGACTGACTCTTTGAGACCCAGTGGACTATACAGTCCATGAGATTCTCCAGACCAGAATACTGGGGTGGGTAGCCTTTTCCTTCTCCAGGGATCTTCCAAACCCAGGGACTGAACCCAGGTCTCCCGCATTGCAGGTGGATTCTTTACCAGCTGGCCACAAGGGAAGCCCTAAGAAAGAGACTATCAGGAAACCTGGGTTTGATCCCTGGGTCGGGAAGATCCCCTGGAGAAGGGAATGGCACCCCACTCCAGTACTCTTGCCTGGAGAATCCCATGGACTGAGAAGCCTGGTAGGCTACAGTCCATGGGGTCGCAAAGAGTTGGACGCGATTGAGCGACTTTCCCTTCCCTTCGTTCCCTTCCTGTGTTTACTCAAGTATGCGGCAAGTCCCACTTGGCCAACAAGCTAAATGTGATGCCTTGAAGTTCTCTTCCAAGCATGGACTCTGGGGAGCTGAATGTAACACGTAGTCATCAATGGGATGACTTGGCTTCATTCTTTCTCCTCGCTTTCTGAGAAGGGCCTGGAGCTCATGCTGGTTTTCTCTAGAAAATGGAGCTACCTCCCCACCCTGTGTGTCAGACACTCAGTCGTGTCTGACTCTGTGACCCCGCGGACTGCAGCCCATCAGGCTCCTCTGTCCATGGAATTCTCCAGGCAAGAACACTGGAGTGGGCTGCCATTCCTTTCTCCAGGACATCTTCCCAACCCAGGGACCATACCCAGGTCCCCTGCACTGCAGGCAGATTCTTTACCATCCGAACCACCAGGGACGCCCTGTACGTGATCTTTGAAAGAACCGTGTCTCCAGCATGGCCTTCCTCTGTGCTTCGTGGCTTAGGCACAGTGTCTTTCCAGGCGTGCTGACTCTTGATGGCTTCAGCAACGTAACAGTGGATAAATGCTGTTGGCCACTTACCATTTGGGATTCAGCTCCACGCCTGGATCTTGTTATGCAGGCATTTTCAGAGCATTACAGCTCAGCTGTGAAAGCACTCTGGCTTAAAGCGAAAATGCAGTAGAACCTCGCTAATCTAACTAGTTAATCACGCTTGCCACCCCTTCACAGCAAGGACTTAATAGTCAGGCTCAAAGTGAGGCTTCGTGTCTTCAGAATGCACAGGAACGCATTCTTCTGATGACTGTGTTATCATAAGTAATCTCCAACTTTGCTTATTGAAGCAAATGAGACATTACTTAACCGCTGCGCTATCCTTTTAATTCAGCCTTCAAGGGCAGCTTCAAAACGCTGGAGAACTGGGCTGAGATGTTCTGGCTAATGCTTCGCATTCTATCCTCCAATACCAAGGCCATTTGGTATCTTCAGGGTACCTGAAGACAATCTTTACAGGAATGTTTCTAAACACAGACTGTTTGGATTCCAATATGGAAAGTCACACATGTATCATTGTAATTATTTGGCCAGAGTAGGTTCACTCCTTCTCTTTCCCTGTGGGGGTGAGGGACACTTTCAAAGTCGTTTCGTGTTATCTCTAAATGATTTCCACGGCATCTACTAGATAAATTTGCTTTCTATTTACCATCTCCCCTGGGCTTCCCTGGTGGCTCAGCTGGTAACGAATGCGCCTGCAGTGCAGGAGACCCCGGTTCAACTCCTGGGTGGGGAAGTTCCCCTGGAGAAGGGATAGGCTACCCACTGCAGTATTCTTGGACTCCCCTGATGGTTCCGATGGTGAAGAATCCACCTGCAATGTGAGAGACCTGGGTTAGATCCCTGGGTTGGGAAGATCCCTTGGAGAAGGGAACGGCTACCCACTCCAGTATTCTTGCCTGGAGAATTCCACGGACAGAGGAGCCTGGCGGGCTACAGTCTGTGGGGTCGCAAAGGGTCAGACACGACTGAGTGGCTTTCACTTTCACTACCATCTCCCCATTTATAAAACAGAAGAGTGGGTTTCCAAAAGAAGAGAGACTGAAAAAGTGACCCTTGTTGTAATTTTCGAAATCTAACTCATCTCACCTAAAATTCTATGTTTAATCAAGACATTACAGTCGAAAGTTTTTCTGAGTGTGTGTGTCTAAAATCATCATACTCTTCTATGTGAGGAAGGTTTTTACAGATCCCAAAAGGCAGCTCTCAGGAACAAAGTTTAATTGCAATGCCAGAGGGAAAATTGACGGTTTATGTTTACACGTTCCCCCGAAGATGACTACCAGTCTATTCAATGAAGGAAATGGCATCCCACTCCAGTACTCTTGCCTAGAAAATCCCTTGGACGGAGGAACGTGGTAGGCTACATTCCATGGGGTCGCAAAGAGTCGGACACGACTGAGTGACTTCACTTTCACTGAGTATAGAGCTTGAATCTGAGTGCAACATGAACACTCTGTAAAGGTGGATGTGGCCATTGTAAGTGACCGATGCTCTGACGGTGTGGGGCACAGCCCGGTGCCGTGCAGGCTGCCTGCCCTTGGCTCTGGAGAATGCCCGTTCTCTGTTGTTTCAGACGGGGTCTAGAGATGTGACTTGCTTTGTGCAGATCCCTTATCTGGGGGGCAACAACTTGCTTTAGACTTTCAAAGAAATTGTAACTCACTCCTGTTACTTCATCTATTCTAGAGATGACATTTGTCAAAGATGGAAAAGGCACCTCAGAGTTTGCCCTGACTCAAACTATCCCAAGTAATGTCAATTTAATATCACTCCTTATAAATTGATGACTACAGACCCACTCACCAGAACCAAAGTTTTTTCTCAAGAAAAGGGCTTTTCCATATATGCAAATTGAGCCAAATATTTCTCTTGTCAAAAACTCAGCATCATTGGATGTGGCAGGGGAGACCTCAGCAGTAATCCAGTAATCCCAAGAATTCTTAGCCGATACCTTAACCTTCGAAGGAAAGAATTCCTAGAAAATCACTGGAGAATAACCACTAAGGTCTGCATCTCAACTATCCTAGGAAATGTTTCTGGGTTTCAAGATCAATTTGATCTTTCCAAGTGAATTCTTGGGAGTCTACAGAAAAATCTGTTGTCAACGTAAAAATAATCCTGTAAAAACATATGTGAAATTATATCCCCGCCTCACTCAAAACAGTCCTCTGACTTCCCACGACATTCAGAAGAAACTTCAGTCCTTGCCACGCCTCCAGGCTTCCTCACCCTTGGCCTCTGCCTAAGCCTGTGCGTCCTTGCCTCCCTCACGGCTCCGGGTCACCACAGCCTCCCTGACACCAGCTCAGGTCTGCTCACTCGCTGTTCCCCTGCCAGAAACGCCCCTCCCCTGCCGGAAACGCTCCTCCCCTGCCGGAAACGCTCCTCCCCTGCCGGAAACGCTCCTCCCCTGCTGGAAACGCCCTTCCCCGGGTGACTTGCCCTGTACCTGCAACTTGCTCCCTTATTTGGTCTCTGCTCAGTTATCTCCCTTCCTCAGGACTTGCCTGAACCTCCATTATAGGCTGAATTGTGTCCTCCCAGAATTCACATTGGAGCTGTGTGTGTGTGTGTGTGTGTACTGAGATGTGTCCAGCTCTTTGCGACCCCATGGCCTGTAGCCCACCAGACTACTCTGCCCATGGAATTTTCCAGGCATGACTACTGCAGTGGGTTGCCATTTCCTGCTCCAGGGGATCTTCCTGAGCCAGGGATCGAACCTGCATCTCTGGTGTCTCTGGCATTGGCAGGCGGGTTCTTTACCACTGTGCCTCCTGGGAAGCTGTAGCCCTCAGCATCTCAGAACGTGACTATATTCATCAGTAAGGCCTTTAGAGACGTAATCAAGTTAAAATGGGTTTGTAAGGGTGACCTTAATTCCGTATGACTGGTGTCCTTATAAGAATAAGAGATTCGTGCAGAGGGACTTTCTTCGTGGTCCAGTGGCTGAGACCTCCCCTTCCAGCGTGGGGGGTGAGGGTTCGATCCCTGGTGGGGACCTGGGATCCCACGTGCTTCGTGGCCAAAAGACCAAAACGTAAAGAGGAGGTGGTATTGTAACAAATTCCATAAAGTCTCTAAGAAATGGTTCATATTTAAAAAAAATCTTAAAAAGAGAGATTAGCACAGAGAAAGATAGAGAGTCAGTCAAGTGAACACACAATGAGAAGATGGCCGTGAGGAAGACAAGGAGAGAGGCTTCAGAAGAAACCAACGCCGCCGGCACCTTGACCTTGGGCTTCTACCCTCTAGACCTGTGAAAACCACACTTCTGCTGCTTAGGCCTCTCCATCTGAGGTGCTTTGCCACGGTGGCTGAGGGGACTGGGCCCCCCACCTCAGGGCCCTTCCCTGACTCCTTGCCCCCGCTCTGGGATTTGCATCTCTTCCCAGCCCTTGAGGGTAGGAATCCACTTATTTATATTTTTTAATTGAAGTTCAGTTAACAATTGACATATAAAATTGTATTAGTTTCAGGCATACAATGTAATGATCTGTACGCCTGAAACTATATTTAGTCTTAGTGAAGTCGCTCAGTCCTGTCTGACTCTTTGCGACCCCAGAGACGGTAGCCTCTCCGGCTCCTCCGTCCATGAGATTTTCCAGGCAAGAGTGCTGGAGTGGATTGCCATTTCCTTCTCCAGGGGATCCTCCTGACCCAGGAATTGAACCCGGGGCTCCCGCATTGCAGGCAGATGCTTTACTGTCTGAGCCACCAGGGAAGCCCTGAAACTATATACATATACAGTATATACATACAATATACATACTCTATATACATACAATATACATACACTGTATATACGAACAATATATACACTATATATACGTACAATATACATACTATATATACGTACAATATACATATTATATACACGTACAATATACATACACTCTGTATACGTACAATATACATACACTATATATATGTACAATATACATACACTATATATACATACAATATACATACTATATATACGTACAATATACATACACTCTATATACGTACAATATACATACTATATATATTACAATATACATACACTATATATATGTACAATATACATACACTCTACGTACAATTTACATACACTCTATATACGTACAATATACATACACTCTATATACGTACAATATACATACACTCTATATACGTACAATATACATACACTCTATATACGTACAATATACATACACTCTATATACGTACAATATACATACACTCTATATACGTACAATATACATACTCTCTATATACATGTGAGGGCTTCCCCAGTGGCTCAGTGGGCAAAGGATCTGCCTGAGATGCAGGCACTGCAGGAGCCACGGGTTCGATCCCTGTGTCAGGAAGATCCCCTGGAGGAGGGCAGGACAACCCACTCCAGTGCTCTTGCCTGGAGAAGCCCACGGGCAGAGGAGCCTGGCGGGCTGCAGCCCGTGGGGTCACAGAGTGTCAGACACGACTGAGCGACTCCCAAATAATGCCCCGTGAGCACGGCTGGCTGCTTTGCTGGCCAGAACGCCTGCTGTTTCTGTCTGTCCCACACGCACAGTGATCTCTCCTGAAGCCTCTCTCCTTGGCTCACCGCTGGCCGTCTTCTCACTGTGTGTTCACGTGATTTGCTTCTGTTTCTTTCTCTGTGCTAATCTCTTTAAGATTTCATTTTTTAAAAATGTGAACCATTTCTTGGAGATTTTATGGAATTTGTTACAATGTTGCCTCCACTTTATGTTTTGGCCTTTTGGCCACGAGGCATGTGACCAATAAGATTAAAATTTCAGATCAAAGCTAGCAGAAACACAGACTGGGGTGGGGGGGAGGCGGGAAGATAGTCTCCTTTCTTCTTCCATTCCCACACACATTTACCACAGCAGCAATGATCATATATGCATATACATATATATATATATATATACAGTCTAGTCAACAGTCATCACTGCACATAGTTAAAAATTTTTTCTTGTGATGAAAACTTCTAAGATCTGCTCTCTTAGCAACTTTCCAAGACACAGTGCACCTTTGCTATCCATAGTCGCCACATTGTTCATTCCATCCTCAGGACTGACTCATCACTGGAAGCTTGTACCTTTTGGCCACCTTCACGCATGGCAGGTGTTCAGTAAATATCAATTTAATGAATTAATAAAGACATCAAATAATGCACACTGGTCCAGTTCTGTGATAACTCTACTAGGAGACTTAAGCCATGTATGCACACAGATGTTGAGGTCCTGCACTTAAATCAAATGGACTGACTTATTCCCTAAATGTATAGAAACTTGGGTTGAAATGATTATAATTCTGGCAGCCACCTTGGAAATGACATTGAAATGAATCTAATAACTAGAGAGGTGCTAAGTGGAAGCTGTATGAAATCAAATTCAAGAACATAAAATGGTTTTCCTTTCTACTTTCATAGTCATTATACTATATTTGGAATAATTAGGAAAAAAACACACCACAAAGAAGCTAATGTTCAAAAAGGCAGAGACACTTGAAAGTCTTTGAACATCTCACCAGAAATAACTTAACCCAATGAGATTAAAATTCCAGATCAAAGGTAGCAAAAATACAGAAAGGGAAGAAAGACAGTTGTGAGATCCCTCATTCCCACACACGTTTACCACCGCATCAGCGATTAGTAGACGTGGGGTTCCCATGGCAAATAATTTCCATTTCCCCCACTTATAAGGAATAGCATGACATCGATGTTCTCAGAAACATAGCTGGTAATTTTTACCACTCGTGATCAGATTGATCTAGGAACAGATAAACAATAGAGGAAAAATAATAATGGTGCAGAAGGGTGAATCTTTATCATCATATAATCAGTCAGCAAACAGGTATTGACTGGCTGGTACCATTTGAAAGTCTGTACATGGTGTCATGAGAAAAATCCAACATCATACACCAAAGCTTCATGTGACTGACGTAGTCAAGCAAACCTATATTAAACGGCAATAAGCAGTAAGCGCCACCTGGGGATACAAACCCAGCCCGCGGTGCTGATTCACCTCTGCATTTCAGGATCCTCACACCTAGCTAGGGCTGCATTAATATCTGTGGAAGGAATAAATGGATATCAAAAGAGAAGTAAAGAATACGGCAGTGGCTCTGTTTCTTAAGTGACCCATGAGTCGTGAATTCAAAACTGTCAGAATCTTTACAAGGACTCTGGCCAGCAAGCTTTGTAGGGGGAAATCAGGCTACTGGACACACAACCCAGTGACAGAGCTTCCCTAAACTCCACGTTGTGGGCCGATAACTTCCAGTGGATACGGCGGCTGCTTTACTGGCCAGAATGCCTGTTACTTTTGTCTCTCCTGCATGTGCTGCTTCCTTCTTTGAATACTGACGTCTCAGTTTGCCTTCTCATTCTTGGTCCACACAGTTTAGACGGCGCCACCAAAAAGGAAAAAAAAAAAGGACGACTGGCTCAGGTCAGGCCAATCTGAGGTTTCCTTCCACTTGACCACAGCGATGGGTTTAGGGATGTTAGGCCCGCAAGGCTCAAGACCAGGTTCAGGCTGGGACTCTAGAGAGGGGAAAAAAGCTGTCTTTCTACCAAATGCTAGGCTTTCAGATGTCGGTCTGATGCTAGTTGGTTTAACCGTGTTGGCACAGAGGTAAGCAACTCTAGCGGTGGAGACAATGTGTATGTGTAGGTGTGCACGTCCGGGTGAGCACACGTGTGAGTACAATGTGGGGAGAGGAGAGAGAGGAGAGCAAGAGAGCACCAGAGAGAGGGCCACCGTGGCTCACCTGGACCCAGTTGCGCCCAAGACCACGCACACACTGCTGATAAACCCCCGTGGTGCCTCAGTGAATGTGAGCTGGCTTCCTGGGCTTTATCAGGGTTACTCTGGCCACTGGATGCACAGAGCTGACTCGTTGGAACAGACCCTGATGCAGGGAAAGATTGAAGGCAAGAGGAGAAGGAGAAGGGGGCAACAGAGGATGAGAAGGTTGGATGGCATCACCAACTCAATGGACATGAGTTTGAGCAAGCTCTGGGAGTTGGTGATGGACAGGGGGGCCTGGCGTTCTGCAGTTAAGAATTGAACATGACTAAGTGACTGAAAAACAGCAACCTGAGATTTCTAGAAAAATAACTTGGATAATACAGCAACACAGAGCCTCAAACTGGTCTTCTTCTCAGTATTCTTGCCTGGAGAATCCCATGGACAGAGGAGCCTGGCAGCCTGTAGTCCCTGGAGTGGCAAAGAGTCCAACATGACTGAGTAACTAACGCTTTCACATGAAACTGAGAAGGCTTCCATGGAGGCTCGGCTGTAAAGAATCTGCTTGTCAAGCAGGAGATGCGGGTTCAATCCCTGGGTTGGGAAGAACCTCTGAAGAAGGAAATGGCAACCCACTCCAGCGTTCTTGCCTGGGAAAAACCATGGACCAAGGAGCCTGGTGGGCTATAGTCGAAGGGTCGCAGAGTTGGGCATGACTGAATGACTAAAATGAAGTGAAAGTGAACACTCAGTCGTGTCTTACCGGGGTCCAGCCCTGGTTGGATCCAGGGTATCCGAAGCATGATGGCATCGGTGACTGAGAGAGATCGATAAAGAGATAAGAAAAGAATTTTGCAGTTAAGAAGATAAATGAGAGAAAGAGGCTGATATACCTTGGTTTACACAGAAAGCCAAAGAAGCCCCAGCACAGGACTTGCTCTGTTCACGTAGGCCACAGGAGCCCTCCCAAATAGCGGAGGGTGCCCCACCTTGGGCACCCTCTCGAGTGGGTCTTCGAAGCCCAGGCAGGAAAGTGAACTCAGAGGGCCCCTGCACTCCAGGGGATCAACCTGAAAAGGAAAGAGAAAGAGAGAGAAAAAGAACGACACGGGGAGACCAAGCTTCAGTGAGCAAGGCCCACAACTTTATTTTCCAAAGAAGCTTATATACCTTAAGCTGTACATAGAAAATAATGGAAGATGCATAGTCTTGCAGGGTCAGCAGTCCTGACCCCTATTGAGACCAGGCGTTCTTTCTGCATTCCTTCTGATATACAAAGGTCTCAGGTGATTTACATCATCTTCTGGCCAGGAGGCCTGCTAACATTTTATGACCCTTTCTGATGATGATTAGTCAACCAGAAAACTTATTTTCTCCAAAGGTGATTTTTCTAAAGTCAGGCGCCACTCTCTGAAAGCACTAGATAAGGTTGCATTCCTATAGGGTAGGGTGTAGTGGGCTATAGCATGGAAAGAATTTATTAACTCAAGGTCTAATGTGGTTAAATCAAAGGGTACTACTTATTTTTCCCACATATCTGCTATATTAATATATTCTCAGGGACACAATGGGTAAGAGATATGGAAACTCTAGCAGCAAATATTGGCTCAACAATGAAACCCTCCACCAGTGCTATTCTAATAATTTCTTAACTCCCTGAAAGGCTCTATATTTTTAGAATGTTTTAGGCTTCCCGTACCTCTCACAGCTGGGAGGCCGTAAACAATCACATGCGTAGCTGTAGGAGTCTGGACAAGCCTGTCAGGCAAGCTAGAAAGTCATCAGAGGGGTTTGGATTGGAACACTCTATTATGCCCAGGAGATTTATTAACTAGAGCTCTAAGTTGATTTTCTTTAGAGAAAGGTGGTCAGGGATAGCCCCCCGTTAATGTTGGAGGTGTTGGTAAGAGGCATGAAATAGTAAGACAGAGAGATTCTGGTTTTGGGGTAGATGCTCGAGCAGGTCCAGGGGGTCTCTCGAGTCCTGATTCGCCTTTGCCCGTCAGGTCTCTTCCTCACGACCTTTGCCGTGGGTGGGATCTCCCGTGCTGGCTCCCGGCAGTGTCTGACTCTTTGCAACCCCATGGGTATAGCCCATGGAATTCTCCAGGCCAGAATACTGGAGTGGGCTGCCTTTCTCTTCTCCAGGGGATCTTCCCAACCCAGGGATCTAATCCAGGTCTCTCTCGCTGCAGGCGGATTCTTTACAACAAAATGGAACTGGAAAAGTTATCTCCCCTCTCTGTGCCTGAATTTCCACATCTGTGAAACGGGGATGACAATAAAACCTCCCTCATGGCATTACTGTGATTAAATAAGTCAATAAGAAAAGTGTTACATGAAAGGATCCCAAATGTTAGCCAATGTTGGTATTATTATTGTTTTTCTCATCCTAACAGTGGGTACATCAATGTCAGAGCTCTGTTGCTCTGTGTGAAGGAACCACGTTGGCATCAGATTTGAATTGTTACTGAGTTGAATATCCATAAGATTTTTTTTTTAAGTTCTTTGTTTTGGCTTCTTTGGCTCTCCATTGCTGCCTGCAGGCTTTCTCCAGCTGCAGTGGGCAAGGGCTACCCTGGGCTGCAGTGCCCGAGGGTTTCTCTTGGTGCCCGGGCTCTGGGCTTCAGTAGCTGTGGGGTTGGACTTAGTTGCCCCATGGCAGGTGGAATCTTCCCGGACCAGGGGTCAAATCTGTGTCCCTGCACTGACAGGAGGATTCTTAACCACTGGGCCCCCAGGAAAGTCCCCCACAGCACCTGTTATTGGATAAATTGGTCATTTATTCAATCATTCAGGGAGGAAAGCCATGTCCAAGTCTGGGATCTGGCCTGACCCCTGAATCCATAAGTGGCACGCAGGAAAAAGCAGGAGCCCCAGAGGAAGGGTCCTTATCCTCACAGGAGCCTGTGAGGGCCGGGCCGCCGGCTCTGTCTGCACCTGTGGGATCAGCCCGACTTCCCTTCTCTGTGGAATCCAGTAGGGAAGCGAGGTTTTTAAGGGAACTGAGGGAAAAGGGTAATGGTGGTAGGCTGCAGCCCATGGGGTCGCTGGGGGTCAGACACGACTGAGCGACTTCACTTTCACTTTTCACTTTCATGCATTGGAGATGGAAATGGCAGCCCACTCCAGTGTTCTTGCCTGGAGAATCCGATGGACAGGGGAGCCTGGTGGGCTGCAGCCCATGGGGTCGCTGGGGGTCAGACACGACTGAGCGACTTCACTTTCACTTTTCACTTTCATGCATTGGAGATGGAAATGGCAACCCACTCCAGTGTTCTTGCCTGGAGAATCCGATGGACAGGGGAGCCTGGTGGGCTGCAGCCCATGGGGTCGCTGGGGGTCAGACACGACTGAGCGACTTCACTTTCACTTTTCACTTTCATGCATTGGAGATGGAAATGGCAACCCACTCCAGTGTTCTTGCCTGGAGAATCCGATGGACAGGGGAGCCTGGTGGGCTGCAGTCCATGGGGTTGCTGGGGGTCAGACACGACTGAGCGACTTCACTTTCACTTTTCACTTTCATGCATTGGAGATGGAAATGGCAACCCACTCCAGTGTTCTTGCCTGGAGAATCCCAGGGACAGGGAAGCCTGGTGGGCAGCCGTCTATGGGGTCGCCCAGAGTCGGACACGAGTGAAGCAGCTTAGCAGCAGCAGCAGCAGCTTTAGCTTGAATCTGAGGCTGTTGTAAGAGAGAATAAGCGTTGGTAGTTTCTCCTTCCTGTTTGAGCACGTTGGTGAAGTGCCTTCCCCTAAATTAAACTGGGAAGTAAGAGGAAGCTAGTTCCCATGCCAGCACACGGACCCACAGGCCCACTTGGCCGCGGATTTCTAGCGCACGGGAGTTCTCTGAGAGGAGAACTGGGGAGGCGGGCCAGACTGCAATCCCAGAATTTCCCTCTGCTGTGGAAAAAAGAAAAGGACCTCCAGTCAGCTCAGTCAAAAGTACTTAGAGGTTTTCTTCCCAGATCCTGCATCCTTCTCCTCAGTCTCTCCCTCCTCTCTTCATCTTAAAAAAAAATACTGTGGGTACCTGTGCATACGAATCGTACCATAGCGACCCTTCTAGAGCGAGGCGTTCACACTGAGCGTGTTCACACTGTGCAGCCTTCGGCACCGCCCCCCGCTCCGGGGCTTCCTCCGGGACTGCCCCCGCGCCTCCCCAGCCTCTGCTCACGCCGCCCTGCCGTCCGTCTGTCCGTGAGTTTGCCTGCTCCAGGTCTCCAACAGGAGTGGAGTCTCACAGCATCTTCAGCGTGCGACTGGGTTACTGCACGGCACAGCGTCTCAGGATCTGTGTTGCAGCCTGTGTCTGAATCTCCTCCTTTTTAAAGATTGTTACTGTTTCATCGTATGGGGCATGTTCCGTTACCCACTTACCTGTCGATCTCACCTGGGCTGCCTTTTGGCTGTTGGGAGCAAGCACTCCTCTGAATGCGGGTGTACAACGCCTGTCTGAGTCTCTGATTCCAGTCCATCTGGCTGTGCGCCCAGAAGTGGGGCTGCCAGACCCGAGGTGAACCTGAGTGTACCTGGGGAGTGCCCCACTGTGCTCCTTAGCGGTTATCCCGCTAACTGTGCGCAGTGGTTCAACTCCCCCACACCTTCACCAGTGTTTACTTTCTGTGTTTTTTTTTTATTTATTTTAAAATAATGGCCATATTAATGGGTGTAAAGTGGCTTTGATTTGCATTTTCTTAGAAATGGCAACCCACTCCAGCCAGCGTTCTTACCTGGAGAATCCTAGGGATGGGGAGAGCCTGGTGGGCTGCTGTCTATGGGGTCACACAGAGTCAGACAGGACTGAAGTGACTTAGCAGCAGCAGCAGCAGTGATGTTGAGCTTCTTTTCACATGTCTGTTGACCTTCTGTATATCTTCTTTGAAGGAATGTCCATATATTCAAGCCCTTCACTCATTTTTAAATTGAAGTGTTTGGTAGTTTATTGTTGGGTTGTAAAAACTCTTTATATATATTTAATATTAATCCCTTGTTAGATACGACTTTAAAATCTCCTCTCCTGTCGCGCGGGCTGCCTTTTCACTGTGCTGACGTTACCGCGTTTCCTTTCTTCCCCTCCTGAAGCCGTGCCGCGTGACCCATGCAGCCTTAGTGCCCTGCCCAGGGTCTCAGCCTCGGCCCTCAGCAGTGAAAGCATGGACTCCTAAGCACCGGCCCACCAGGAAATTCCCCAGCTGCACTTTGAAAGTGTCTGTGTTTAATGCAGTTACCGATATGGTTAGATTTAAGTCTAACACCTTACTATTTTGTTTTCCATTTGCTCGTTGGTACTTTTTTCCTCTTTTCATGCTTTCTTATGGATTATTTCTAGATTCTATTTTCTCTCTACTGGCTTATTATCATTATCTGCTTTCTTATTTTTTGATGGGGTATAGAGTTCACAGCATGCACCTTTAACATCAGTTTACTCTCAAATCGTAACATACCACGTAATATGGACCCTACAAACCACACAATGGCTGTACTTCCATTTCTCCCCAGGTCCTTTAAGTAGCTGTTGCTGTTCACTTTACTTCGGCACACCCCACAATGCATCGCTATTGCAGTAAGTCTCCTACATATGAATGAGTCCCATTCTGAGAGTGCACTGGCAAGTCCAATTTGTAGGTTCAACAGAGTCAGCCTAAGCCCCCGACTAACACAACTGGCTACGATACTGTGCTGCAAGAGATTTAGAATGCTTTCCACCAAATGATACATAGAAACAAACACAAAGAATAGAAGACATCTTAACCGTTATGGTAGAGTACTGTGAAAGGCCGGTAGCAGAGTACGGCAGCCGGCACGCAGGAGCTGGCACCAGCGAACAGGCAGGGAGAGCGGCTGCCTGGAGAGGGGCGGTGGGAGGCGGCGCGGCTGAAGGGTGGTCTGCGACGGGAGACGGGGGCAGGGGCCCGTGACAGTGAGCCCCAGACACACGGGCTCACTCACCTGATTGTCACACGATCGGACGAGCGAACGCACGTTCCCATCTTTGAAAGTTCTCACCTTGACACTGCCTATGTAGGGGGGCCACTGTATTTTTTCTTTTTTTTTTTTTAAACGTTCAATTGTTTTTAAAGACAATTTTAAATTAGGGAGACATTTACTTTTTACTTACACTCGCATTCACCACTTCAGTGTTCTTCCCTTTGTGTAGGTTTAAGCTTCCAAGTGGCATTACTTTCCTTCAGCCTGGAAAGCTTCCTTTAAGTTTCCTTTTAGGGTAGGTTTCCTGGATGAAAAGGCTGGTTTAGCTTCGTTTTTTTTTTTTAAACTTTTCTGTGTATTCCGTTTTTATCAGAGGATAATTGCTTTGCAGTACTGTGTTGGCCTCTGCCCTGCTCCAACGCGACTCAGCCTCAAGGACACAGAAGACCCCTCCCCCCGAGCGCCCCGCCCACCTCCCAGCCCGCCCCGCCCCTCTGGGTCCCCGAGCCGGGGCTGAGCTCCGTCTCACGGCAAATCCCCGCTCGCTCTCTGTGTTACATAGAGTAATGTGTATGTTTCCATGCTATTTTTTCTGGATACAGAATTCTACTTCCACCATTTTTGTTTTCTTCCAGCATTATTAGAATGCATTTTCCTTATCTTTTGCCTTCCGTTGTTCCTGACAAGAAGTATCTGTGCATTCTCAACTTTGTTCTGTGCATGTAGTAATAGCTTTCTTTCTCTGCCTACTTTTTTATTTTCTAAATTTTCTCTGGATGTTTTTATTTTTATTTTTTTCTTGTTCAGGGTTCACTGAGCTTCTTGAATCTGTGCATTTATAGGTTTCATCAGCTTTGGGAAAATATGGACCATTATTTCTTCAAATAGCATTTCTGTCCCCCCTCCCCCACCCCCTTCTGGGATTCCCATGTTATATACATTAAAACACTTGATCTTGTACCACAAGTCACTAAAGCTGTTTTCATCCTTTCTTTTCTTTTTTTGAGAAGATTTTTAAAAATTCTGTTTATTTACTTATATTACTTTTGGCTGTGCTGGCTCTTGCCGTGTGTGGAAATTCTCTAGCTCAGCGCGTGGGATTCTCACTGTGATGGCTTTCCCTGTTGCGGAGTGCGGGCTACCCGGCTTGGGCTCCGTAACTGCGGCGCACGGGCTTAGTTGCCCTGCGGGATGCGGAATCTTCCCAGACCAGGATTCGAACCTCTGTCCCCTGCATTGGCAGGTGGATTCTTAACCCCTGGACCACCAGGGAAGTCCGCTTTCCTTTTCTTTTTTTAAGACCCTTACCCTCTATGTGGTTCAGCCTAGGTAGTTTCTTTTGTGATTTATTCAACTTTGCTGATCTTTTTTCCTGTAGTGTCCAATCTCCTGTTAACCTTATTCTCTGAATTTCTAACTTCACTTGGTTCTTTAGAAATTCCAGTCAGTTCTTTTTTTATAGTTTGCCTTTCCTATCTCAGTGTGATCATCTTTTCCTTTGCTTTCATAAACATATAAATATGAGCTGTTTTAAAGGTTTTGTTTGATAATTCTATTATTGCTGTTATTTCTGGGTCTGTTTTTAATGATTAATTTTATCCTAGTTATGAATTGTATCTTCATGCTTCCCTTAAATGAAAAGGGAAAATTAAGGTTTAAGAATTAAATTTTGCTAATTAGCTAACTTTGGAACTGTGGTGCTGGAGAAGACTTTTGAGAGTCCCTTGGACAACAAGAAGATCAAACCAGTCCATCCTAAAGGAAATCAACCCTGAATATTCATTGGAAGGACAGATACTGAAGCTGAGGCTCTAATACTTTGCCCACCTGATACGAAGAACTGACTCATTGTAAAAGACCCTGATGCTGGGAAAGATTGAAGGCAGGAGGAGAAGGGGACAACAGAGCATGAGATGGTTGGATGGCATCCCCGACTCGATGGGCATGAATCTGGGCAAACTGTGGGAGACAGTGAAGGGCAGGGGAGCCCGGCGTGCTGCCCGTGGGGTCGCAGCGAGTTGGGCATGATTTAGCAACTGAACAACAGCAACAATTAGCTGACTTTAAAAATAGGAGGATTATCCTGGAATATCCAAGTGCGCTCAAGGGTCTTTAAAAGTGGAAGAGGGAGGCAGAAGGGAGCACCAGAGAGAAAGAGGGTGAGAAGGACTCAGCTCAGTGCCCTGGCTTTGAAGAGGGAGGAAGGGGTCAAGGGAAGTGGGGTGTCTAGGAGGCCAAAGAGGCAAAGATATGGATTCTTCCGGGACCCTCCAGAAAGCATCAGGATCTTGCCCAGTGAGATACTGATGCACAGAGCTGTGAGCTAATTTGTGCTGCTTTAAACTGCTACATTTAGAGTAATTTGTTACAGCAGTCTATAGAAAGCCAAGGCAGCCCTCAGCAAGACCTCTCCACACCGCCTGGGTGGGGCTGGCCCGTTTCCCAGGTAACTGTGAATGCCGGCAGGCTTCCTGTTTATCGCTCCCCTGTGGTTCTTTCACCTCGTTTTGTTTCCCTTTCCTCAGGGATTGTACTTCTGCTGTCCAATGTCTGAAAATAATTGTATCATATATTTTGTCCAGTTGTCTAGTTGTTTATGGCAGGGAGAAAACAAATAGTACTGGTTATTCCAACATGACCAGAGGCAGAAATAATGTGTTCAACACTGCATATTGAGAAACGAACTTATATAGCCTAACTTAAAAAAAAAAAGACTTCTCTGAGTGGAGGACTGAAGACCCAGCTCCGTCTGCCGCCAGAGGAGAGCACTGCCTTCTTTGCGACTTGGCCGCCACTGCTGAGGGTGAAAGGAATTCTCTGTATCTTCACATGGTCTTCTCTTTGTGTGCGTGTCTTGTAATCTAATCTCTTCTTTTAAGAACATGTTATATTGGATTGGGGCCCACCTCCATTCTAAAGGAGATCAGCCCTGGGTGTTCTTTGGAAGGAATGATGCTAAAGCTGAAACTCCAGTACTGTGGCCACCTCATGCGAAGAGTTGACTCATTGGAAAAGACTGATGCTGGGAGGGATTGGGGGCAGGAGGAGAAGGGGACGACAGAGGATGAGATGGCTGGATGGCATCACAGACTTGATGGACGTGCGTCTGAGTGAACTCCAGGAGTTGGTGATGGACAGGGAGGCCTGGCGTGCTGCAATTCATGAGGTCGCAAAGAGGCGGACATGACTGAGCAACTGAACTGAACTGAACTGAACTTAGTAACCTCATTTTATCATTTAGTCACCTTTTTAAGACCCTACCTCCAAGTACGGTCACATTCTGAGACACTGAGGGTTAGGGCTCCAGGTTTGAATCTGGGAGGCAGTGACCACAATTCAGCCGTAAGAGGGCCTCCCCACACGTGAGGTCACTGTTGCAGGAGGGGCTGAGGAGCCCCCCCTCTGTCTCTGTGGCCCCTGGCCCGCTCTCTATCGGTTAATGGCAGCACGCGTGAGGTCACTGTTGCAGGAGGGGCTGAGGAGCCCCTCCTCTGTCTCTGTGGCCCCTGGCCCGCTCTCTATCGGTTAATGGCAGTAGGAACTATTTAACGAGGTGAACTCGATTTGCTGGACAGAGTCACAGACGATGCTTAGGACAGACTTCCTGCCCTCAATGGGCTTTCTTCCTGTGGTGAAATTATATTTTTGACATGTTAAAATATTAACTGATTTTTTTTGTCCTTAGTACCTTCTTCTGATTGACCCACAAAGAAATTTCTATATACCCCAGACTTTCACACAGGCCTCTTTACCCTTCCATACCTATAAGCAGCATGGAGATGCTGAGACTTGTGCCAATGGAACGAAGCATTGCGGTCCAGAACAAGCACACACTCCCCACTCCCGCTCAGCGGCTCAGTCGTGCGACTCTGTGCGACCCCGTGGGCCACAGCACGCCAGGCCTCCCTGTCCATCACCAACTCCGGAAGCTTGCTCAAACTCATGTCCATCAAGTCCACCCAACCATCTCATCCTCTGTCATCCCCTTCTCCCGCCTTCAATTTTTCCCAGCATCAGGGTCTTTTCTAATGAGTCAGCTCTTCACATCAGGTGGACAAAGTATTGGAATTTCAGCTTCAGTGTTGGTCCTTCCAGTGAATATTCAGGACTAATTTCCTTTAGGATGGACTAGTTGGATCTCCTTGTAATTCAAGGGACTCTCAAGAGTCTTCTCCAACACCACAGTTCAAAAGCATCAATTCTTTGGCACTCAGCTTTCTTTATAGTCCAACTCTCACACCCATACCTGACCACTGGAAAAACAATAGCTTTGACTAGACGGACCTTTGTTGGCAAAGTAATGTCTCTGCTTTTTAATATGCTGCCATTATGTCAGTATGTCCCAGCATTTCTCACGATGTCCTCTGCATATGAGTTAAATAAGCAGGGTGACAATATACAGCCTTGATGTACTCCTCTCCCTATTTGGAACCAGTCTGTCATTCCATGTCCAGTTCTGACTGTTGCTTCCTGACCTGCATGCAGATTTCTCAGGAGGCAGGTAAGGTCATAACTTTTCTTCCAAGAAGCAAGTGTCTTTTAATTTCACGGCTGCAGTCACCATCTGCAGTGATTTTGAATCCCCCATAAATTAGGTCTCTCACTGTTTCCCTTGTTTCCCCATCTATTTCCCATGAAGTGATGGGACCAGATACCATGATCTTCGTTTTCTGAATGTTGAGCTTTAAGCCAGCTTTTTCACTCTCCTCTTTCACTTTCATCAAGAGGCTTTTTAGTTCCTCTTCACTTTCTGCCCTAAGGGTGGTGTCATCTGCATATCTGAGGTTATTGATATTTCCCCTGGCAGTCTTGATTCCAGCTTGTGCTTCATCCAGACCAGCGTTTCTCATGATGTACTCTACATAGAAGTTAAATAAGCAGGGTGACAATATATAGCCTTGATGTACTCCTTTCCCTATTTGGAACCAGTCTGTTGTTCCATGTCCAGTTCTAACTGTTGCTTCCTGACCTGCATACAGATTTTTCAGGAGGCAGGTCAGGGGGTCTGGTATTCCCATCTCTCTCAGAATTTTCCACAGTTGATTGTGATCCACACAGTCAAAGGCTTTGGCGTAGTCAACAAAGCAGAAATAGATGTTTTTCTGGAACTCTCTTGCTTTTTCCGTAATCCAGTGGATGTTGGCAATTTGATCTCTGGTTTCTCTGTCTTTTCTAAATCCAGCTTGAACATCTGGAAGTTCATGGTTCACGTAGCCTGGTTTGGAGAATTTTGAGCATTGTTTTGCTAGCATGTGACTCCCCAGTTAGCTGACAGTTAAATCCCAAACAGAAATGAGAGCCTGCTTCCAAGGATGCTGCCAAAGACCAGACACCCGTCCCCACAACCTGGAGCTCAGACGCAGCTCCAGAACAGATTAGGGAAGCCCCAGGTAAGCTAGAATTCCCTTTCTGCTGTGCCAGAGGCATAGATACTCAAAAAAATTAAAGAAAGCCATGCTTTTGATGCCCTGAAATCAATACCCATGATACTGTCTGAGCAAACAAGATGTTTTCATAAGAAGGGAAGCATAGACAGCGGCTGGAAGATACATGGCACTAACACCCTGCGTCGCAGAGACTTTCTGTGATGCTCAAGGCCTGTGAAGTCTGCAGAGTGGAGAGGACATCACGAATGGCCAGTGGTCTTGTAATATTAGCTGACCATGCTGGTTAAGGTGATGCACAATGCTTAGCAAGCTGACTGCTATAATGAGGTGGCACCAGCAGTAAAGAATCCTCCCGTCAATGCAGGAGACGCACCAGATGTGGCTTTGATCCTGGGTCAGGAAGGTCCCCTGACGTAGCAAATGGCAACCCGCTCCAGAGTTCTTGCCTGGAAAAATTCCATGGACAGAGCAGTCTAGCGGGCTACAGTCCACGAGGTCGCAAAGAGTCAGACACGACTGAGCAGGCGCACGCACGCACACACACACACACCAATTTAAAAGATTAACCAGAGTTCTTTACTCCTTGCATCTGTAGCAGTTTGACACTGGGGATCCTTGTTGCTGAGTGACTTCCTCCACACAGTCATTCAGGGACCGGATACAAGGCATGCTGGTGCAAGGTGGGACATTGTAACAACACAGAGAATCACTAATGAAGGGAACATTCTATTCCCACTGGTCACGTGCTTCCTGAGTGCCGGGCACTGGGCCGAGACTCACTATCCCATCCTCACGACAGCACTGTGTGAAGAAGCTGAGGACCAGAAAGGTTCATGCCGAGCAAACCAGATTCTACACCACACTACTTGCCACCGGGCTCTTGATATGTGCTGATATTGTACTCCTGAGAGGTGACGTTAATTCAGAAACATGTAGAGCAAAACTGAATTTTCTCACCAGGAATGAAGGGAAAGAAATGCAAGAGAAATGCTCTAGTAGATTGCAAAAGACTCCGGTCATGTGAATGTTTCTTTGCTATATTGCATTAATATGAACAGTAAATAAGCAGTTTATGGGGAAAATTGAATATATTAAAATTTATTCATGGAATAACAAGAAAAAAATAGCCACTGATTAATGGAGCACTGGCCAATATAGCCTGTAAATTGTGAGTCTGCAAGGCTCCATTTTCTACATTACGAGAATTCTAATGTGTGAAGTCACTCATCACATTAGTGGTGTTCCCAGCCAAATGCTCCTGTGCTCCTGGTGGCTCTACTTATAATTTTTCCTAGCACTTTCATCAGAGAGCAGCAGCCTACAACTGAAGCCTCTGACAATAGTAATTAATGATAAAAAGAGCCAAGAGCAAGCTCCCACCAAGCATTGTGCAGACGCTGTGCTAAGCGCATGCACTGATTCGTTTATCCTCTGTGTTCACCCGATATGACAGGCCCTTCCGTTCTCTCCATGTTATTTGAGAGCCCCAAGGCCCTGGGAGATCAACTTCCTTACAGTGGTTGCTTTTATGTGTCAACTTGGCTGGGCCATAGTGCCCAGATATTTGGTCGAACGTTATTCTGGATGTTTCTGTGAGGGTGTTTTTGGATGAGATTTACGTTTAGATCAGTGACTTTGAGCAAAGCAGATTGCCCTCCATCGTGCTGGGTGAGCCTCACCCAATCAGTTGAAGGCCTGAAAAGATGAGAATGCTGACCTCTCTCTGAGCAAGAAGAAGGTCTGCCAGCAGAGTGCCTGTGGCCTCCCCTGTGGACCGGCTCTTCCCGGTTCCCTAACAGGCTGCCTTTGCACTTGACGTGTGGCTCTTCCCTTTGTCTCCAGCCCGTGGGCCTTCCCCATCGGATTTAGGACTTGCCGACCCTCCACAATCACACAAGTCAATCACTTGGAATAAATCTCTTACTGTCGGTTCACATCCTGTTTTTTCTGTCTGTTTGGAGAACCCCAGCTAATGCACTTGCTTAAAGTTATATTCCCCGTAAATGGTAGATCTGGTGTTCCACCCTACAGTCTGTTACTGGGATCCATACTCTTTCTGGCTGCGTCAGGTCTTAGCTGCAGCTCACTAGGTCTCCGTTGCAGCTCACAAGCCTCTCTCCAGTCATGGCCTGCGGGCTCTACAGCATGTGGGCTCCTTTGTCCCACAGCGTGGGGAATCTGTTCCCCGATCAGGGATCAAGCCGACGTCCCCTGCATTGCAAGGCAGATTCTTAACCGAGGGACCACCAGGGGAGTTGCCTGGAGTCCATGCTCTTGATAGGAGCTGTCCTGTTAGCCCTTCCCAGTGCAGTGGGTATCCTTTTTAGGCTAATAGTGATAGCTTCCCTCACTTCTTCCTATTAACTGATCATATTGGTTAAGATAATGCAAATTGCCTAAAAAGCTAGTTACCATAATAAACGAACCCCACATGTCAGAGGCCAACCACAGTAGACCCTTATTTCTTACATCTGCAGCAGCTTGACAGGAGTCAGCCTGGTTGCTAGGTGACCTTCCTTCATGCACTCATTCAGGGACCCAGCTGCCGGAGGCTCTGTCATCTTCAACACTGTAGCTTCCAAGGTCACCCTGGGGCTTGACTCCGTTCCAGCCAGCCAGAAAGGGAAAGGAGCATGGTAGATCATCCATGAGAATTTTTATAATCACTGTTGCTAAGGAATTTTTTGTTAAAATAATTAGGCAAGCAGTTTAAATTCTGTTATTCCAAAATTATTTTATGTGCCTGTGTTGCTCATTTATTGTTCATTTTAAAGAATATAATTCTTTTAAAGTAACATTTAAAAGCACATTTTAAAGTCACTTGTTTATTTCATTTTATTTCACACTCAAATTAACAGGCTGTAAATTGAGGGGCAGGTGTATTTCTTAATGAATCAAGCAAACTGAATAGAAGGGCTGCTTTTTATAGAGGATAGAAAGAAGTTTGGAGGTGAAGTCGGGGCAAGATTATGGAGGGCATTAAATGCCAGGCCAAGGGGCTTGGACTTTTTCCTTTGTTGTTGCTGCGGTTCAGTTGCTAAATCGTGTCCTGCTCTTCGTGGCTACAGGGATGGTAGCACGCCAAGCTCCTCTGTCCTCCACTGTCTCCTGGAGTTTGCTGAAATTCATGTTCATTGAGTCCACTGAGTCAGTGATGCTATCTAACCATCCTGTCCTCTGCCCCCTTCTTCTCCTTTTGCCTTCAATCTTTCCCAGCATCAGAGTCTTTTCCAGTGAGTTGGCTCTTCATAGCAGGTGGCCGAAGTATTGGAGTTTCAGCGTCAGTCCTTCCAATGAATATTCAGGACTGATTTTCTTGAGATTGACTCGTTTGACCTCCTTGCAGTCC
The DNA here is from genome assembly GCF_032405125.1 of Capricornis sumatraensis. Taxonomy (NCBI): domain Eukaryota; kingdom Metazoa; phylum Chordata; class Mammalia; order Artiodactyla; family Bovidae; genus Capricornis; species Capricornis sumatraensis. The sequence goes on along the minus strand of NC_091070.1, from coordinate 1,697,921 downwards.
AGGGGATTCTCAAAAGTCTTCTCCAGCACCACAATTTGAAAGCATCAGTTCTTCAGTGCTCAGTCTTCTTTAAGGCCCAGCTCTCACATCTGTACATGACTACTGGAAAAAACATATCTTTGACTAGACACATGTTTGTCAGCAAAGTGATGCCTCTGCTTTTCAATACACTGTCCAGGGTTGCCATAGCTTTCCTTCCAAGGAGCATGCATCTTTTTCCTTTGGGAGATCTCCAATTCTTACTCTTTCTCCTCTGAACTGATGCTCCTTATTCTCTACACCAACTAATCATAGGTGATGTTCACCACCACATATGAGCATTAAATATTATTAAATATATAGATTGAATCTTATTTGTTTTTCATTTCCTCTCCTCCCTCCACACCCATCACCTGGATAAACTGTATGCATCTCAAGGGCAGGATCATGACTAACACTATCTCATAACACTGCACAAGCCTAGCAGAACATTTCATAGGTGACGCTAAGGACCACATCCTTTTGAAATTCAAGAGATGTTCCTACATCTTCAGATACAGCACAAATTGGTGACTATAACTATGGGTATTATTTCCTCCTAAAAGGTAATATATTTTAAGTTAAAAATATGAATGCTGTCTGAAGACGGCTAATGCCTTTATAAACTGCCATATTCTGCACTCTCCCAAGATGACCTGCCCAGTTGTGCCTTCTCGTCTGGGGGTTGCATCTTTTAACCCTTTTCACACCATGAAACCGGCCCGCCATCACATTTGACATCCCAGTCTTTGAAATGTCTGCTATTAGATGGGAATCTCTTTTCATCAGCCTCTTTATATTTTCCCTTCACTTCCATCACTAAGATTAGCCATCAGCTGATACTTTTTCACACTTTTGGAGGGGGGAAGCAAAGCATCCAAAAAAAATTATCAAAAATTTAATGGATAAGGAATGACTGTGAAAGTCACTCAGTCATGTCCACTCTTCGCGACCTCATGGACTATGTGGTCCATGGGATTCTCTAGGCCAGAATACTGAAGTGGGTAGCCCTTCCCTTCTCCAGGGGATCTTCCCAACCCAGGGATCGAACCCAGGTCTCGCGCATTGCAGGCGGATTCCTTACAAGGTGAGCCACAGAGGCAGTCCAGGGAATGACTAGTCGAGACCAAAGTGCTGTCTGTGCTGGTGGTCAGTGAGGGCCCCTCACTCACAGGCTGAGGAACCAGCTCCCAGCGACGAGCCTGGGGCTCACATTTGTGACCCAGAAAAATTACAAATGACCTTGTATCACGGATCTGGGATTAGCAAATAATCAAAGCAACGCATGCTGACTCTGGAGGCGCTAGGTGTCTCGGATTCGATAGTAATGGGACTGTAGCGCTGCTACCAGGTTACTAAGCTGTGTGGCTCTGTGTGTGTCAGATGGGATTCAGGTCTGTTTGAACGGATTTGCACACAAATATGAGTGTGGGCATGTGTGCATTTTCGAGGTTTTCACTGCTGCATGACAAGCCACCCCAAACAATGGGCTAACAACAGCCATCATTTCCTCTCTCACTCCAGTCCTGGGGCTGACTGAACTCAGCTGGGCGGTTCTCACTGGGACCCACTCCTGGCTGCAGTCAGCTTGTGAGTGGAGCTAGAATCATCTCAGCGACCGGTTCACACACACATCCAGGGCTTGTATGGGAAGCCCCACAAGGGCTGGGAGCTCGGGCTGGAAGACAGGCAGCCTCTTGAGCATCTCGGGCCCTACTTGGCTTCTGCATGTAGTTGTTCTGGGATGGTGGCTTCAGTGTGGCTGGACTTCAGCACAGGAGCCTGGCACTCCAACAGCTCCCCTGGCAGCTCAGACACCGAAGAATCTGCCTGCAACTCAGGAGACCTGGGTTTAATCCCTAGGTCAGGGATGTGACCCTAAGTGGCCGGACTCTAGGGTCCCCATTCTCAATTGTCATCCTAGAGGGACACTTGTGTGAGTGAATTTTTATAATTTTGGGGGGGCTGCACCATGTAGAATGCAGTATCCCAGCTCCTGGCCCGGGGCTGAACCTGCACTTCCTGCTTTGAAAGCACAGCATCTTTACCACCAGGGACGTTCCAAGAGAGAATGTTTCTAATTGTTCAAACCCTCTTTTAAAACGAATACACCCTCCTGCACATCCTCAGTTAGTAAGAAACCAAGCTGATGGAATCACGCTTCTGAGTCTGCACAGCTGAGGACCAGCCCCCAGGGCCTGGTGACTTCAGGCGGATAATGCCACATCCATCAAGAAGGCTTCCTTGGTGGCACCTGCTCCATCCTGATACCTTCAGGTTCGAAATAAAATACCTGACGTATTTGTATAAGGAGAGAAAAAGAGCTTGTCTGAGACCGTGCGTTTCCTTGGAGCATCTTCAGGCCACATGGCACGTGGGCAGGAACAAACGGGTCATGTTGTGATGGAAGCAACTGGGCGAGGTCCTGGAGGTGCTCGGACCTCAGCCTTGGGAAGAACTCCAGCAGCAGCTGATCCTCTACCACACATCAGGCTGAGAAAAACACAGCTCCAGGAAAAGAAAGAAAAGCCTACCCGAGTGCAGCTGCCAGCCTCCCAATAATCAGATTTGGAGGATCATTGCTGAGATGAATGGAAGATATCATATGGTCACTGCTGGAAATATTTGCCGTCTTTGTCTAACTGCACTAGCAGACACTAGAGTTCTTAGTGGACCCACATATGCTTGTTTTTAATTAAAATGTGCTGACTGAACTGTTTGCTACACTGAAATAATGAAGAAGAGCAACAAAGACACACCGGCTAATTGACAACTCCAAACATTCTAGTTTATACCCTTCAGGTATGTTAATGGAGAGTTACAATATGTTCGGGTTGAAATAATAATTACACAGTGCAGTTACATAATAACCTAAGAGGTAGATAAAAATGTTACAAAAAACTGTAGCAGCAAGACTCACAAATGGGTCAAAGGATTACAAATTCATTTACTCAGTCTTTATTCCAACAAGTACATATTGAGTGAGTATTGCTCATTATGTGTCAGGCTCTCACAGGCTAATACTTATGATGAAATATTCCTAGTGTTTTCAAGCACACATTTAGCACACAGGTAGCACGCTCTGTGAACGTCAAGGTGTTGTGCAGGTTATCTCTCCAACCACCTGATGAAACCAAATAGCAAGCAAGTTTTGAAAAGGGGAGATTATAATTTTAAATAATTTCAAAAGCCAGTTTATGTGAAGGCAGAGACTCTGGCCAGGATCTTGACAAATTATGTGTTATTCAGTGCACAAGAAGCTAGCACGGCTGCCTGAAGGGAAAACTTGTCCTGGGACTGTGTACACAGACCGAGGCCAAAGGGCGGCCAGACTTCACGCAGACCCAAAACAGGGGACTGGCTGGAAGCCTTTCCGAAGACCACAGCAGAGTTTCAACCGTGTGATAACCAGAATTCTGGCCAAAAGGAGGAGTGATAGAAACTGCCACCGATCTTTGGGTCTTTTGTGGAGATTAATCCCTTGGCTGTGTCGTCTCTGATGAATGAAGGGAGATAATTCAGAGTCAGTCACAGAACACTCTTGCTCTTAACTGGAGGGGCAGGATATCAATGAGCTAAACTAACTCCAGTGCATTCAGAGTTTATTTACAACTAAACCGCAAAGCCTCCATCTCATCCATATTCAATCAGACAAAATTGAGGCTCATCCAAGACAAGACATGAGCCAAATTTGGGGCGAGGCGAAGGGTGACGTCATCTGAAAGGGCTGGAAATGAAGTGCAAATTTGAATATCATCTGTATATAAGTGATAATTAAAGCTGTGAGACTCAGTGTGTGCCAAGAGAGAAAGTCAATAAAAGTGAGGAAAACAGTGTCCCAAACTACGTGGTGCTTCTGAAATGGAGGTTTTAAAAAATAAGCTGGTGGGGGGCAAGATTTTCTTTCCTCTTGAATGATCTGAAGACAAATACAAGTCACTTGTGAGGAAGACTCCTTTTCTTGCAGGGAGTCACTGAATCACTTGTTAAAGCAGAGGCGCCATCTTGTAAGAAGTAACATTAAATGTTGCTTTGTTTAGTTTAAGGTAGACCATTCTTTCTCCCCAGAGAGATAATTTTGGTAAATAACAACAAAGAGAATGACACATGCTTGTCCTTTTCAAGATTGGTATTAAATTCCGGCTGGAAACATGTTGCTTCATCTGGTTTTGCAGGGATTTCATTCATGCAGTGAAGAGACGGCTTCTCTTCTCCTAACTGGGTCTGATCATTGTAACAGAGACATAACTAAAGTAAATGTGACACGAGTTGAGTCCATAAGAAGACCGGCTCAGAAGGAAGTATTCATCGTGAAGAGGGCAGCGCTTGCCCTAACCATCCCTCCAGAGAGCTATGACTTAGGGCTCTCTTTCTCTCTCTTTTTAACTTTTTTTTTTTTTTTAGACTACCAGCTCTCCAGACCATACAAACTTCCAAACCACTTGTTCCTCAGTACCGTGGGCACAGAGGGACCCTCACCCTGAGCGACAGGTGTTATGGGTTGAATAGTGTGTGTGTTAGTCACACAGTCGTGCCTGACTCTCTGTGACCCCATGGACTGTAGCCCACCAGTTTCCTCTGCCCATGGAACTTTCCAGGAAATACTGGAGTGGGCAGCCATTCCTTCTCCAGGGGAATCTTCCCGACCCAGGGATTGAACATGGGTCTCCTGCATTGAAGGCAGATTCTTTACCATCTGAGGTACCAGGCAAGGCTAAATAGGGTCTCCTTAAATTCATATGTGGAAGTTCTAACCCCTAGTGCCTCTTGAGAAATCTGTATGCAGGTCAGGGAGCAACAGTTAGAACCGGACATGGAACAACAGACTGCTTCCAAATAGGAAAAGGAGTATGTCAAGGCTGTATATTGTCACCCTGCTTATTTAACTTATATGCAGAGTACATAATGAGAAATGCTGGGCTGGAGGAAGCACAAGCTGGAGTCAAGATTGCCGGGAGAAATATCAATCACCTCAGATATGCAGATGACACCACCCTTATGGCAGACAGTGAAGAGGAACTAAAAAAGCCTCTTGATGAAAGTGAAAGTGGAAAGTGAAAAAGTTGGCTTAAAGCTCAGCATTCAAGAAACTAAGATCATGGCATCTGGTTGCATCACTTCATGGCAGATAGATGGGGAAACAATGGAAACAGTGAAAGATTTCATTTTGGAGGAGCGTCTGCCTGCAATGTGGGAGACCCAGCTTCGATCCCTGGGTTGGGAAGATCCCCTGGAGAAGGAAATGGCAACCCACTCCAGTACTCTTGCCTGGAAAATTCCATGGACTGAGGAGCCTGGTAGGCTACAGTCCATGGGGTCTCAAAGAGTCAGACACGACTGAGTGACTTCACTTCTTCCAAAATCACTGCAGATGGTGACTGCAGCCATGAAATTAAAAGATGCTTACTTCTTGGAAGGAAAGTTATGACCAACCTAGACAGCATATTAAAAAGCAGAGACATTGCTTTGCCAACAAAGGTCCGTCTAGTCAAGGCTATGGTTTTTCCAGTAGTCATGTGTGGATGTGAGAGTTGGACTATAAAGAAAGCTGAGTGCCAAAGAATTGATGTTTTTGAACTGTGGTGTTGGAGAAGACTCTTGAGAGTCGCTTGGACTGCAAGGAGATCCAACCAGTCCATCCTAAAGGAGATCAGTCCTGGGTGTTTATTGGAAGGACTGATGCTAAAGCTGAAACGCCAATACTTTGGCCACCTGATGTGAAGAGCTGACTCACTGGAAAAGACCCTGATGCTGGGAAAGATTGAAGGCGGGAGAAGGGGATGACAGAGGATGAGATGATTGGATGGTCCACCACCAACTCAGTGGACTCAAAGGACATGAGTTTGAGCAAACTCCAGGAGTTGGTCATGGACAGGGAGGCCTGATGTGCTGCAGTCTGTGGGGTCACAAAGAGTCAGACACGACTGAGAGACTGAACTGAACTGAACTGACTGAGCCTCAGAACATCGCTGCATCTGACAACCGGGTCTTTAAAGAGGTAACTAAGCTGACAGGAGGTCACTAGGGTGGGCCGTGATCGAGTCTATGACTGGAACCCTTGTAAGAAGAGAGAAAGTGGACACAGCACGCACAGCTGAGGGGAGAGGCCTCAGAGGAAACCAGCCCTGCGACACCTGACTTCAGACCTCTTATCTCCAGAACTGCGAGAAGATACACTTCTGTAAATACATTTCTGACGTCTACGTCCCTGCAGACTCTGGTACTTTATTACAGGCAGTCTGAGCTGACTAGTACAATGGGTTGAGGGCTTGCCTGGTGGTCCAGTGGCTAAGACTCCGCTCTCCCAATGCAGGGGGTCTGGGTTCAATCCCTGGTCAGGGAACCAGAACCCACATGCCTCAACGAAGTGCTCCCATGGTGCAGCTGCAGTCCTGCATGCCGCAACCAGAACCAAACGCAGCTGATGAACTTTTAAAAAAATACCAGGGGACAAAAGAACACAGTGTATACAAGCACACAATGCGTTTTCCATGGAGGGGCCTTACCTTGAGACTCTTCCGTCATTCTAACAACAGACCTACCACATAGAGTGTTTTTTCTGTCATCTTTTTTTTTTTTTTTTAAGACTTCTCTTTTTTTTTTTTATTAAATTTTAAAATCTTTAATTCTTACATGTGTTCCCAAACATGAAACCCCCTCCCACCTCCCTCCCCATAACATCTCTGTGGGTGATCCCCATGCACCAGCCCCAAGCATGCTGTATCTTGCGTCAGACATAGACTGGCGATTCAATTCCTACATGATAGTATACATGATAGAATGCCATTCTCCCAAATCATCCCGCCCTCTCCCTCTCTCTCTGAGTCCAAAAGTCCGTTATACACAGCTGTGTCTTTTTTCCTGTCTTGCATACAGGGTCGTCATTGCCATCTTTCTAAATTCCATATATATGTGTTAGTATACTGTATTGGTGTTTTTCTTTCTGGCTTACTTCACTCTGTATAATCGGCTCCAGTTTCATCCATCTCATCAGAACTGATTCAAATGAATTCTTTTTAACGGCTGAGTAATACTCCATTGTGTACATGTACCAAAGCTTTCTTATCCATTCATCTGCTGATGGACATCTAGGTTGTTTCCATGTCCTGGCTATTATAAACAGTGCTGCGATGAACATTGGGGTACATGTGTCTCTTTCAATTCTGGTTTCCTCGGTGTGTATACCCAGCAGTGGGATTGCTGGGTCATAAGGTAGTTCTATTTGCAATTTTTTAAGGAATCTCCACACTGTTCTCCATAGTGGCTGTACTAGTTTGCATTCCCACCAACAGTGTAGGAGGGTTCCCTTTTCTCCACAGCCTCTCCAGCATTTATTGCTTGCAGATTTTTGGATCGCAGCCATTCTGACTGGTGTGAAGTGGTACCTCATTGTGGTTTTGATTTGCATTTCTCTGATAATGAGTGATGTTGAGCATCTTTTCATGTGTTTGTTAGCCATCCGTATGTCTTCTTTGGAGAAATGTCGATTTAGTTCTTTGGCCCATTTTTTGATTGGGTCGTTTATTTTTCTGGAATTGAGCTGCATAAGTTGCTTGTATATTTTTGAGATTAGTTGTTTGTCAGTTGCTTCATTTGCTATTATTTTCTCCCATTCAGAAGGCTGTCTTTTCACCTTGCGTATATTTTCCTTTGTTGTGCAGAAGCTTTTAATTTTAATTAGATCCCATTTGTTTATTTTTGCTTTTATTTCCAGAATTCTGGGAGGTGGATCATAGAGGATCCTGCTGTGATTTATGTCTGAGAGTGTTTTGCCTATATTCTCCTCTAGGAGTTCACCTTTTTTTCAAGTGCTCATGGAACCTTCTCCAGGATAGATCACATCCTGGGCCATAAATCTAAACTTGATAAATTCAAAAAAATCGAAATCATTCCAAGCATCTTTTCTGACCATAATGCATTAAGATTAGATCTCAATTACAGGAGAAAAACTACTAAAAATTCCAACATATGGAGGTTGAACAACACACTTCTGAATAACCAACAAATCACAGAAGAAATCAAAAAAGAAATCAAAATATGCATAGAAACTAATGAAAATGAAAACACAACAACCCAAAACCTGTGGGACACTATAAAAGCAGTGCTAAGAGGAAAGTTCATAGCAATACAGGCATACCTCAAGAAACAAGAAAAAAGTCAAATAAATAACCTAACTCTACAACTAAAGCAACTAGAAAAGGAAGAATTGGAGAACCCCAGAGTTAGTAGAAGGAAAGAAATCTTAAAAATTAGAGCAGAAATAAATGCTAAAGAAACAAAAGAGACCATAGCAAAAATCAACAAGGCCAAAAGCTGGTTCTTTGAAAGGATAAATAAAATTGACAAACCACTAGCCAGACTCATCAAGAAGCAAAGAGAGAAAAATCAAATCAATAAAATTAGAAATGAAAATGGAGAGATCACAACAGACAACACAGAAATACAAAAGATCATAAGAGACTACTATCAGCAGTTGTATGCCAATAAAATGGACAATGTGGAAGAAATGGACAAATTCTTAGAAAAGTACAATTTTCCAAAACTGAACCAGGAAGAAATAGAAAATCTTAACAGACCCATCACCAGCACGGAAATTGAAACTGTAATCAGAAATCTTCCAGCAAACAAAAGCCCAGGTCCAGACGGCTTCACAGCTGAATTCTACCAAAAATTTCGAGAAGAGCTAACACCTATCCTACTCAAACTCTTCCAGAAAATTGCAGAGGAAGGTCAACTTCCAAACTCATTCTATGAGGCCACCATCACCCTAATACCAAAACCTGACAAAGATGTCACAAAAAAAGAAAACTACAGGCCAATATCACTGATGAACATAGATGCAAAAATCCTCAACAAAATTCTAGCAATCAGAATCCAACAACATATTAAAAAGATCATACACCATGACCAAGTGGGCTTTATCCCAGGGATGCAAGGATTCTTCAATATCCGCAAATCAATCAATGTAATTCACCACATTAACAAATTGAAAAATAAAAACCATATGATTATCTCAATAGATGCAGAGAAGGCCTTTGACAAAATTCAACATCCATTTATGATAAAAACTCTCCAGAAAGCAGGAATAGAAGGAACATACCTCAACATAATAAAAGCTATATATGACAAACCCACAGCAAACATTATCCTCAATGGTGAAAAATTGAAAGCATTTCCCCTAAAGTCAGGAACAAGACAAGGGTGTCCACTTTCACCGCTACTATTCAACATAGTTCTGGAAGTTTTGGCCACAGCAATCAGAGCAGAAAAAGAAATAAAAGGAATCCAAATTGGAAAAGAAGAAGTAAAACTCTCACTGTTTGCAGATGACATGATCCTCTACATGGAAAACCCGAAAGACTCCACCAGAAAATTACTAGAGCTCATCAATGAATATAGTAAAGTTGCAGGATATAAAATCAACACACAGAAATCCCTTGCATTCCTATACACTAATAATGAGAAAGTAGGAAAAGAAATTAAGGAAACAATTCCATTCACCATTGCAACAAAAAGAATAAAATACCTAGGAATATATCTACCCAAAGAAACTAAAGACCTATATATAGAAAACTATAAAACATTGATGAAAGAAATCAAAGAGGACACTAATAGATGGAGAAATATACCATGTTCATGGATTGGAAGAATCAATATAGTGAAAATGAGTATACTACCCAAAGCAATTTACAAACTCAACGCAATCCCTATCAAGCTACCGGCCATATTTTTCACAGAACTAGAACAAATAATTTCAAGATTTGTATGGAAATACAAAAAACCTCGAATAGCCAAAGCAATCTTGAGAAAGAAGAATGGAACTGGAGGAATCAACTTGCCTGACTTCAGGCTTTACTACAAAGCCACAGTCATCAAAACAGTATGGTACTGGCACAAAGACAGACATATAGATCAATGGAACAAAATAGAAAGCCCAGAGATAAATCCACACACATATGGACACCTTATCTTTGACAAAGGAGGCAAGAATATACAATGGAGTAAAGACAATCTCTTTAACAAGTGGTGCTGGGAAAACTGGTCAACCACTTGTAAAAGAATGAAACTAGATCACTTTCTAACACCGCACACAAAAATAAACTCAAAATGGATTAAAGATCTAAATGTAAGACCAGAAACTTTTTCTGTCATCTTGAACAACAAGAGCAAACGTACTTTATTTCTGAGTTTTAGTCTCCTCATTTCGAAACTGGAGTGAAAAATCTAAACCTGTTGCCCTGGAAGTAGATTTCCAACAAATTCACACAAACATGCCTCTTCCGGTCCCCGCACAGTCATAAAATGCTCTGGCTTCCCAAATATTTTCATCAAAATATTTTATTTTGGTTTGAAGTTAGTCTGGTTCAGTCACTCACTCTGTGACTTTGGACAAGTTACGGGAACTCGTTGTTGTCGTTGTTCAGTCATTTACTTGTGTCCGACTCTTTGCGACCGTGGACTGCAGCTCACCAGGCCTCCATGTCTTTCACTCTCTGCTGGAGTTTGCTCACACTCATGTCCATTGAGTCCACTGAGTCGGTGGTGGACCATCCAACCATCTCATCCTCTGTCGTCCTCTTCTTCTGCAGCCTTCAATCTTTCCCAGCATCAGGGTCTTTTCCGATGAGTCAGCTCTTCACATCAGGTGGCCAAAGTATTGGAGTTTCAGCTTCAGCATCAGTCCTTCTAATGAATATTCAGGACTGATTTCCTTTAGGATGGACTGGTTGGATCTCCTTGCAATTCAAGGGACTCTCAAGAGTCTTCTCCAACACCACAGTTCAAATTTACTATTCTTTATAACCTGCTCCACAGGTTATGAAAATTAAAACTCAAGTGACAATTATTTAAGGTTTATAGCAGAGTGCCTGGGCCAGGGTAGGAGTTCTGTGAAGGTTGCTTTCATCCTTCTAAAGGTATGAGTCTGTTCTCTCCCAGTGGAAAAAAGTTTATTGCATTTGATATTATACTCATCTTACTTATTTATGCCCCTCTTAATTCTAAAAGGAATTTATCACTTCAGGAAAACATCTCCAAAATGAATTAGTTTTCATAAGCTGACTGTGGCTCAGATCATGAACTCCTTATTGCCAAATTCAGACTTAAATTGAAGAAAGTAGGTATGACCTAAATCAAATCCCTTATGATTCTACAGTGGAAGTGAGAAATAGATTTAAGGGCCTAGATCTGATAGACAGAGTGCCTGATGAACTATGGAATGAGGTTCGTGACATTGTATAGGAGACAGGGATCAAGACCATCCCCATGGAAAAGAAATGCAAAAAAGCAAAATGGCTGTCTGAGGAGGCCTTACAAATAGCTGTGAAAAGAAGAGAGGTGAAAAGCAAAGGAGAAAAGGAAAGATATAAGCATCTGAATGCAGAGCTCCAAAGAATAGCAAGGAGAGATAAGAAAGCCTTCCTCAGTGATCACTGCAAAGAAATAGAGGAAAACAACAGAATGGGAAAGACTAGAGATCTCTTCAAGAAAGTTAGAGACACCAAGGGAACATTTTGTGCAAAGATGGGCTCAATAAAGGACAGAAATGGTATGGACCTAACAGAAGCAGAAGATATTAAGAAGAGGTGGCAAGAATACACAGAAGAACTGTACAAAAAAGAGCTTCACGACCCAGATAATCATGATGGTGTGATCACTCACCTAGAGCCAGACATCTTGGAATGTGAAGTCAGTGGGCCTTAGAAAGCATCACTACGAACAAAGCTAGTGGAGGTGATGGAATTCCAGTTGAGCTATTTCAAATCCTGGAAGATGATGCTGTAAAAATGCTGCACTCAATATGCCAGCAAATTTGGAAGACTCAGCAGTGGCCACAGGACTGGAAAAGGTCAGTTTTCATTCCAATCCCAAAGAAAGGCAATGTCAAAGAATGCTCAAACTACCGCACAATTGCACTCATCTCACATGCATTGAGTTAAGTAATGCTCAAAATTCTCCAAGCCAGGCTTCAGCAATACGTGAACCGTGAACTCCCTGATGTTCAAGCTGGTTTTAGAAAAGGCAGAGGAACCAGAGATCAAATTGCCAACATCCGCTGGATCATGGAAAAAGCAAGAGAGTTCCAGAAAAACATCTATTTCTGCTTTATTGACTATGCCAAAGCCTTTGACTGTGTGGATCACAATAAACTGTGGAAAACTCTGAGAGAGATGGGAATACCAGACCACCTGACCTGCCTCCTGAGAAACCTGTATGCAGGTCAGGAAGCAACAGTTAGAACTGGACATGGAACAACAGACTGGTTCCAAATAGGAAAAGGAGTACATCAGGGCTGTATATTGTCACCCTGCTTATTTAACTTCTATGCAGAGTACATCATGAGAAACTCTGGGCTGGAAGAAGCACAAGCTGGAATCAAGATTGCTGGGAGAAATATCAATAACCTCAGATATGCAGATGACACTACCCTTATGGCAGAAAGTGAAGAGGAACTAAAAAGCCTCTTGATGAAAGTGAAAGAGGAGAGTGAAAAAGTTGGCTTAAAGCTCAACATTCAGAAAATGAAGATCATGGCATCTGGTCCCATCACTTCATGGCAGATAGATGGGGAAACAATGGAAACAGTGAAAGATTTTATTTTGGAGGGGCTCCAAAGTGACTGCAGATGGTGACTGCAGCCATGAAATTAAAAGACGCTTACTCCTTGGAAGGAAAGTTATGACCAACCTGGAAAATCCTATGGAGAGAGGAGCCTGGAAGGCTGCAGTCCATAGGGTCGCTGAAGGTTGGACATGACTGAGTGCTAAACTTTCACTTTTCACTTTCATGCATTGGAGAAGGAAATGGCAACCCACTCCAGTGTTCTTGCCTGGAGAATCCCAGGGACGGCGGAGCCTGGTGGGCTGCCGTCTATGGGGTTGCACAGAGTCGAACACGACTGAAGTGACTTAGCAGCAGCAGCAAATAGCATACTAAAAAGCAGAGACATTACTTTGCCGACTAAGGTCCGTCTAGTCAAGGCTATGGTTTTTCCTGTGGTTATGTATGGATGCAAGAGTTGACTGTGAAGAAAGCTCAGCACCAAAGAATTGATGCTTTTGAACTGTGGTGTTGGAGAAGACTCTTGAGAGTCCCTTGGACTGCAAGGAGATCCAACCAATCCATCCTAAAGGAGATCAGTCCTGGGTGTCCTTTGGAAGGACTGATGCTAAAGCTGAAACTCCAATACTTTGGCCACCTCATGCGAAGTGTTGACTCATTGGAAAAGACCCTGATGCTTGGAGGGATTGGGGGCAGGAGGAGAAGGGGACGACTGAGGATGAGATGGCTGGATGGCATCACTGACTCGATGGACATGAGTCTGAGTGAACTCTGGGAGTTGGTGATGGACAGGGAGGCCTGGTGTGTTGCAATTCATTGGGTCGCAAAGAGTCGGACACGACTGAGCGACTGAACTGAACTGAACTGAAGGGAGAAATAGCATGAGGTGGTAGGTCATAGACCACCTTCTTAGAAAGAACTCGAAAGGAAGTTCAGAGGGCTGACGCGTAAAGCATCCTGCAGTTTCCTGATGTCAGAATGCAGTGGGAGGAGTAAGGGTCTTGAGGGAGGCAGAGGTGAGATGCAGCCTGTTTGCAGCTCCTCTATGGTGGTGGTGGTGGTTGTTCAGCCTGCTCAGTCGTATCCGACTCTGTGTGACCCCATGGACTGTACCCCGCCAGGCTCCTCTGTCCATGGGATTTCCCAGGCAAGAATACCGGAGTGGTCGCCATGCCCTCCTCCAGGGGATCTTCCCGATCCAGGGGCTGAACCGACATCTCCTGCAAATCTCCTGCACTGCAGGCGGATTTTTTACCACTGTGTCACCAGGGAAGCCCTTATGGTTGGACTTCACCTCAAAATAAATGTAAAGTCCCTGTGGGAATGGGTGAGTTGGTCTTCCTTTTTGCTTTTTTTAACTTACTGAATAACTGAAATGTGTAAACACTAGGAAGACTGTAACAACCACACTCCCATATTATACTACTTAGAATTAAAAGCCACTCACATCTCATCATGTTTGCTTCCAGTGTTTTTACAAAAATAAAGCACTACAGCTAAAGTCACATTTAACCAAGTGACATAGAGGCCACCTCCAGTGCATTTGAATCGATCCTTCCAGAACACTGACATGCTTATACAAAAGATTCTTGTGCGGTGAATGCATGTGTGTTTCATGCCCATGATGCCACATGGTAGCATATGTAATATGCACGCTTTGCATCGTGTGTGCTGTCCCTTTGCCCTTTCAACTCAGCGTTGTTTTCTGAGTTGACGCTGCACTGTGGATGTATATCTGACCCATTCCTTGTGGAGGCCATTTCATGGGATGGATTGGGTGCCCCCAGAATTCCCATGTTCAAGTTCTAATCCTCAGTGCCTCAGAATGTGACTATTTGGATGAAGGATCTTTAAAGAGATAATTAGGTTAAAGTGGGGCCATTAGGGTAAAGCCTGATCCGATATGACTGGCAGCCTCATGGAAGAGAAGATTAGGACAGAGACACAGCGAAAGACCAGGTGAATTCAGAGGGAACCCAGCCGTCCATGAGCCACGGAGCGCGGCCTCAGAGAAACCGACCCTGCTGACGCCTAGGCTCCAGAACCGTGAGCGCAGACTTCTGTCGTCTAAGCCACCTGATCTGCCACACTTTCCACGGCAGCCAACTAGACCAACAGTGGCAGCAAACTGCTCCACAGAAGGCACAGGCTGCAGCGGGCTTCCCGCATGGCGCAGCTGGTGAGGAATCCGCCTGCAATATGGGAGCCCTGGGTTCGATCCCTTGGTCAGGAAGATCCCCTGGAGGAGGGAAAGGCTACCCACTCCAGTATTCTGGCCTGGAGAATCCCATGGACAGAGGAGCCTGGATGGGCTGCAGTCCACGGGTCGCAAAGAGTCGGACATGACGGAGCGACCTCCACTTCCACAGAGCTGTAGCCACTGCTCTCGTGGTGGACGTTTAGCTGGCAACAGCGCAGACATGTGTCCTTGCCCATGGCTTCTGGTGCACACATGTAGGCGTGCCTCTAGGGTGATGCCTAGAAATGGAATCACTGGGTTAAACGAGACGCGCATTTTCAAACTTCCAAGATGCTGCCAGACTGTTCTCTAAAGCATTTGCATCAGTTCTTACTCTCAATGACAGTTAGTTCCCCCACACCCTAGCCAACATCTAATATCCTCAGACTTAACAATTTGTGCCAAAATGATTGACCAAAAAAAAAAAAATGTACTGCCTTAATTACTTTCCCTAATTACATATGCCCTGGAGAAGATAATGGCAACCTACTCCAGGATTCTTGCCTGGAGAATCCCATGGACAGAGGAGCCTGGTGGGCTACAGTCCACGGGGTCGCAAAGGAGTTGGACACAACTGAGCAGCTCAACAACAAGAACCATTATATATGACACTGGCTGCCTTTCCACACATTGCCCTTTCTTATTTCTTCTATAAATTCTCAGTGCGTATCCTCTGTCTGTTTTCACTTTAGGTTGTACGTTTTCTTTCACCTGACTTGTGGGAATTATACGCGTCTCAGGTAACAATCCTCTGTCTGCTAGCTCTTTCGTAAACCCTTCTCCCAGGCTACCATTTGCCTTTTAATCTTGCTCATGGCGTTATTTTGACAAAAGCTTTCTAATTAGGTGTAATCAGATGTATCTCTATGTCTTTTTTGGTGTCACCTTAAAAAAAAAAACACCTTTCCTCTCCCCAATTCATAATTTATTTTCTCACAATTCTGGCATTTTCTTATATTTTTTTTCTAACAGATCTAGAACATTTTGCCATGTTTAGATCTTCAGTACATCTTTAATTTATTTCTGTGATGGGGATAGGTAGGACTTTCTAATTATTTCCTCTGTAAGAGTCAACTGTCTCAACACCACCTATTGAAATAGCAAATACTTACTCTAAAAAAAACCCTCAGTAAAGCCCCCACAGACGGTCTCATTTCAAGTAGTGTAATTTCCTGCTAACTCCTCCAAAATGTATTAGGAGGAAAATGTGCCCCAAGGTAAGTAAGTTGACCTAAATGGGTATTTGGATATGAGCCAAGCAAATGCTAGACACTGTCTGCCAAAAAAAAGGGTTTTGATGTTGGAAGAGGTGATGTCAAGCCCTTCTTGCTGACAGTCACTGGATAGTGGGGCCAGGTGTCTCTCCGGGGCCATTCTGAGTGCAATGATTCAGCCGTCAGCGGCGTTTGGAAGGCTTATCTTTCCGCTGTCCCCGGCCAGTGGATGTGTCTCCTGCCCCTCTGGAGCAGTGACCCCTCCCTCTGGAAGGACATGCTGAAGCTAAATCATCTCTGGAGATGGGAGAATGTGTGCTTGTGCAGAGGCTGATTTTTTGACTGGATTCCCCCCTTTTTTGACTAGCTGCATGTAGCAGCCACTCAAGATAATAATTTCTTTTTAAAGCCCCAAAGGAGAAACAGACACTATGTCATTAAGACACTAAGTGAAATCAGGAGAAAACATGCCTATTCTGCTTAAGAAAAGAAATATTGATGAGAACTTCTGTGGGAAGTAATTTGAATAGAAATTTATGTTTTACCTTAATTATCTGAATAATGGACACCAGTGGTTTTCAGATATTTCTTAGCTACAAAAACTTTGTTCAAACTATACTTTTCTCAGAAGACCAACATGTAGAATCGATGAAAATGAAGCAAGCTTGCTTAAAATGGGAATCCCCACTGAGGGTCTTTGGCGGGGGAGCTTGGGACCCTCAGGGCTCTTTAGAGTACACTGAAAATCCTCCTTTAAAGTCAAGATGTTGGAGACTTAGAGATCAGTTATAATTCTCTTTTTCACTTGCATCACACAGGAATTCTGCTTCCTCTCTGAGATTCACAGCGCTGTGTGTCTGTTCATTCTGTAAACTCTTCTTGACACACCTGCTGTGTTCCAGGCCCTAGGG
This sequence comes from Capricornis sumatraensis, assembly GCF_032405125.1. Classification (NCBI taxonomy): domain Eukaryota; kingdom Metazoa; phylum Chordata; class Mammalia; order Artiodactyla; family Bovidae; genus Capricornis; species Capricornis sumatraensis. Next base: position 1,680,978 of record NC_091070.1, on the reverse strand, counting down.
TAGGCGCCAAGAGGAAGAGATGATGGGGTGGGAACACCAGACCGCCTGGTCTGCCTCCTGAGAAACCTGTATGCAGGTCAGGAAGCAACAGTTAGAACTGGACATGAACAACAGACTGCTTCCACATAGGAAAAGGAGTACGTCAAGGCTGTATATTGTCACCCTGCTTATTTAACTTCTATGCAGAGTACATCATGAAAAACGCTGGGATGGAGGAAGCACAAGCTGGAATCAAGATTGCCAGGGGAAATATCAATCACCTCAGATATGCAGATGACACCACCCTTATGGCAGAAAGTGAAGAGGAACTAAAAAGCCTCTTGATAAAAGTGAAAGTGGAGAGTGAAAAAGTTGGCTTAAAGCTCAACATTCAGAAAATGAAGATCATGGCATCTGGTCCCATCACTTCATGGGAAATAGATGGGGAAACAGTGGAAACGGTGTCAGACTTTATTTGGGGGGGCTCCAAAATCACTGCAGATGGTGACTGCAGCCATGAAATTAAGACACTTACTCCTTGAAAGAACACTTATGAACCAACGTAGATAGCGTATTTAAAAGCAGAGACATTACTTTGCCAACAAAGGTCAAGGATATGGTTTTTCCAGTGGTCATGTATGGATGTGAGTTGGACTGTGAAGAAAGCTGAGCACCAAACAATTGATGCTTTTGAACTGTGGTGTTGGAGAAGATTCTTGAGAGTCCCTTGGACTGCAAGGAGATCCAGTCCATTTTGAAGGGGATCAGCCCTGGGATTTCTTTGGAAGGAATGATGCTGAAGCTGAAGCTCCTCATGCAAAGAGTTGACTCACTGGAAAAGACTGATGCTGGGAGGGATTGGGGGCAGGAGGAGAAGGGGACGACAGAGGATGAGATGGCTGGATGGCATCACTGACTCAATGGACGTGAGTCTGGGTGAGCTCTGGGAGTTGGTGGACAGGGAGGCCTGGCGTGCTCTGATTCATGGGGTCACAAATAGTCGGTCAAGGCTGAGCAAACAGTTGGAGGTGGTGGGGTCTAAGCCTAATCTCAAAGCGTGAGGAGGGGAGTGCTGAAGGTCGGGGAGGGCATCCCAGCCTCCATAGACCGCAGGGGGAAGCTGGGGGGAAGCAGGCTGGCGGATCAGAAGGGTGGGGCGGACAGTGGGGGGTGGCCTGGGGATACGCACGAAGCATCTGTTGGCAGCAGCAGGTGCTGAAACTGGAGAGGAAGGGAGGAGTGAGCTGCTGCGTGCCTGGGGGACCATTCTAAGTTTGGACTTGGAAAGCCACGAGGAAGAGATTGAAGGGTCTTAAGCAGGAGATTGACATAGTCATGTTTGTGCTTTGGAAGGATCCCTCTGGCCCCAGCGAGCATTGAAAGGGGATGTGATTAAGGCAGGAAGGCTGGCTAGGAGATCGGCGCAGACATCCAGGGAATGATGGGCTGACCCGAAACCGAGCTGCAGAGATGAAGCTGGAGAGGGACAGAACGCACGGGATGGTGTTCAGAGGAGGAAGACAGAGGTGTCTGGAGGATCCTGGGAGTCTGGGTTTGTGTAACCAAAAGGGGGTGGGTAATCAGTGCCATTTAACATGGCAAGAAAGATGGGAGAAAGGGATGGAGGTAATAAGTGATGAGTTTCAACGGGGCAGGTTTTTGTTTGAAGTACCTGTGAGGTGTCAAACTAGAGGGGCCCAGTAGGCAGTCGGATATCCAGTTCTGGATCTTGGGGGAGAGATCTTGGATGGAGGGCACGATTTGGGAGCCAGCCTAAGTGTGATGATAATGGTGGGTCAAAAAGGTAGCTAACATTCTTGACAGACTGGAAACAATACGGAGAGAAGAGTCCCGAGAACAGGGCAAGGGGACCCCGGGGAGCAGACTGAGCTGGCACAGCAGAGAGGAAGAGGCAGGGAGGGTGGGGATCAAGGAAATAAGGGGGAGAGTCCTGGGGGAAAGGGGTCGTGGCAGTTTCAGATGCTGGCTGGGAAGAAGAAAGGGCAGGACTGTGATGATGAAGGAAGTACGAGCTAACCCGGGTCAAGGATTATCTAACTGCACGATAGAAACACCTGGGGAATCTTTCTAAAATAATAAATCCTGGGTTATAGACTTCATTGGTCTAATGTGGAGCCTGGGCCAGAATATATCTTTAAATCTCCCCAAGAGAGCCTAGCATGTGGGCACAGCTGGGGACCCCATTCCAGTTATGCCCTGTTTGAGCCCCAGAGGATTGAAGCAGGCTCCCCTAGGAGAGGTCAGACGGCTCTCACATTGACCCATGGTGCTGGGTCACGCTGGAGAGATGAGCAGGAGAAACAGAGTCCGGCCAATTAAAATGCACCCACATGGACCCAGGTCTTTTTGGTAGAGACAGGTCCTGAAACTGGGGAAACACCAAAGGTGGGTCCTCATTGCTGGTGAAGGGAATATCATTGGGCTTTCCCAGAATGTAAGAGCTCTGTCCCCCAGTTCAGGCCAAATTTATACCCACCAAATGTCTTTCTGGTGAATAATTAAGCTTTACTTGGTAATTTAAAAGTTTCACATAGTTTTCGAAATTTGAAAGGAGATAAAAAAGTTCTACAGAAGGCACATTCTTCCTCCTCAAATCATCTCCACCCACAACCACAGCCCAGAGCCAGCCACTGGGTCATTTCTGTTCGTGCGTCTTCTGGTGGCTATCCCATAACTGTAAGTAATTTGCCTGCATCTGCCTTCCATAACTGATCCATACTGTACATTACTTACCCGTAACTGAAGAGGAGCATTTACTCACTCTGCTTTTACTTCTTTTCCCTGCCAAAGTCTGGTGCTCTCTGTATTATTTTTAATTCTTCTTTGGGTTCCTTTTATAAGAGTATACTTTAAATTCAATTTCTCGTTCCACGGACTCAACACAAAATATCTTACCCCCACACAGTGTGAGATGAAGAGATCAGCTCCCTCTTCCCTCTTTCGCCTTCTGTCAGTCTGATCTGTGCGTTTCCACTGTTCTGACAGCATCACACTCTGTTCTGTAACCCTAAGTCCTCTCTTCTTGGTCTGTAGGTTAATTCTGAGTTGAAAACCAAAACACTGCACTTACGTTACTGCAAGCAGGCAGATGTCAGTCCCTGGAGAGCTGAGGCCTGCGCCAGCACCACGCCTCTCTGGGTCCAGCGTCACAGCTCTTGGGTGACTCAGGGAGTGCTCCCAGCAGCATGCGCCGATGCTCTTTTACTACAGTCCACCCGTGACTCAAAATCATGGTTCACTTTAGCTTGCCTCCTTTGGGACCACAATTCTCTTGTATCTTTTGGAGGTTTTCCTGAAAAAGCCACTCAGTCATGTCCAACTCTGTAACCCCATGGACCATACAGTCCGTGGCATTCTCCAGGCCGGAATACTGGAGTGGGGAGTCTTTCTCTTCTCGAGGGGATCTTCCTGACCCAGGAATTGAACCGGGGTCTCCTGCATTGCAGGCAGATTCTTTATAACTGAGCTATCAGGGAAGCCTTAGACTTCTCTTTTTTCTTACCTGAAAGAAGAAACATATTCTGTCTTCACCACGTCCCAAACATTTCTGCGTCCTACTCATCCCATCTCAGTAAGAAGATAAATTGAGGGCATTTAATTTGTCTATTTGTCTCTTTACAGAGATTTCTTGGAGTCCAGTTACTTCCTGCTTCCAGTTAAACCTGGGAAAAGGGATGTTAGAAATAAAGAACATTTTGATCACTGCAAATGGCCAGTCTCGTTGTAAACAAATCAGTCTGTTGTGTATTCGTTAGTGTTGTCTGAATTTAGTTACATGACCTTGTCATTAGAGATGCTAATTATCTATGGACACATAAAAAACATTCAGGTTCTGAGCCTCAGAGACTAAGCATCAGACCCTGAAGGTAGCCACTCAGGCACCCCGCAGGCTCGCCACAGTCAGCCAAAGCCTTGCAGGGCACTTGCAGTGGACACTGCCGTGTGTCGCCAAGACGCGCAGAAGGACTAAGGCATTCCGCCTCTCGCCGCGGTGCCAGACGTCTCCGAGCGGCATCCACCTTCAGAGCTCACCTGGGCAGAGGCCTCTTCTGCAGCTGCCTTGAACTTCCGTTCCTTTTTCTGCCCAATCTTTCTTTCCCTTTCTGACAGGTGCTGTCCCCACAAGCATTTCCCAAGAAACATTCTGTCCTGAGTCTGTTTTCTGAGGACCTGTATCTACAGTCCTTCTTTTCTCTCATACATAAACAAGACAATATAAGCGAATACTAATACAGAACTAAGCTTCGCCTTCCCCAAGAAGGAAGGGGGCGGTGAGGTGCGGGAGACGACAGGGCCTGGAGCGGCGGGGCGGAGGGCGCGGGAATGGCGGCTGGGAATCGGTTGAGGGGGAGAACGCTCATTTCTAGCCTCGGTTCGCCTACTGCGCCTGAACCAGAGGCCGTGAGAGAGGGTGGGCTGGGGAGACGGGGAGGGCGCGGTCCCGACCGCCTGCCCCCGAGGACGCCTGTCTCCATGCGGCCAGCGCCCTCGATCTAGCAGGCGGTCTCTCCCTCTGCCGTGCCCGCCACCTCCCCAGACCCAGGCAAGGCCCTGCTCGGCTGCCTCAGATCCCGGCGGATCCCACGGGGCCCTCCTCACCCGGAAGAGACGCCCACGCTCGCTGGGGGGACCGACTTCCGGTTCCGCCGCGGCACTTCCGGCCTGGACCGGCCGCCTCGCCGCCTCGCCGCCTCGCCGCCGTGATACTCTCAAAGTGTGCTCGAACTCGACCTGCTCGTCAGCTTCCCAGCAGCGATGGGGTGGGCAAAACCTTTTCCCCCTCACAAAGACAGATTTGCTATAAACGAAATTCTCAGGGAACATATATATATATATATATATATATATATATATTTCATTCAGAATGAGAACTTGAATCCCAAGGGGAAATGTGGAGCCTTGTAGCTTAGATAACCAGCTTTGAGAAGGGGCGGGAGCTCTTGGCTCAGAGACCACACACCACGGTCTCTGCCTCCCACTCCACCCCGCTTTTGCCAGCTGGGTGACCTGGACCAGGGACTCACTAACTCTAACCCTCAGTCTCCACATGTGTAACACTGTCATAGGAACAGCACCTATTGAGCAGAGCTTGGAAAACTTTTATGGAAAATTGAGGGAGACAGCCATGAAGCCCCACTGGCACCCTGCCCAGTGTGTGGTGAGCACAGAGCAAATGTGACCTGTGATTGTTGAACTTTGTTTATTTTTTTCTAATATTTTCTTTTTATGAATTTATTTTTTAATTGGAGGAAAATCGCTTTGCAAGGCTGTGTTGGTCTCTGCCATGTCACAGCAAAAATCAGCCGTAATCACACATGTATCACCTCCCTCTTGAGCCTTCCTCCCCTTCCCCACACCCCCGGGGCCATCTCAGAGCACCGTGCCAGGCTACCCCAGGGTCAGTGAACTGGCACTGTTTCGGTTGCTAAAATGATACTGCTTGGGCCTTTGTGAGCAGCAGCTGTATGGAGTCAGCTTTCTGTTTTATTCTCAAGTGATGTTCCGCTGCTGCTGCTGCTGCTACTGAGTCGCCTCAGTCGTGTCCGACTCTGTGCGACCCCACAGACGGCAGCCTACTAGGCTCCTCTGTTCCTGGGATTCTCCAGGCAAGAATACCGGAGTGGGTTGCCATTTCCTTCTCCCCTTAAGGTTTCCAGCTCTGGAGGTCTCCACAGGCTATAAACCCGAGGAGGTGTCATGTGGGAATCAAAATCCAGTCTATTTCTCTTTGGTGAACACTTCCGCTGCCCCACGAAGATGCCTGCCTACTCCATGTGGCAGATTCGTCTTTCAGAATCGTCGACGCAGAGGCTGACCTATCAGCCCCCCACATCCCCGGCGTGATGTCCGTCTCGGGTGGAACACGAAGGCTGACCGGGGAGAACCTGTCCTCTGGGGACGAGGCTGCACTCTGCGCCTACCCGCCCTTTTTTCCTGCCCGTGGGTTTCCTTCTGTCATCTTATTTTCTCTTTGTCATTTTTGCTTTTTCTTCTAGATGATTGTGGGTTCTTTTTACATATGAAATAAATGACATATGATTAGTCTAGAAAACACAGGAAAGCAAAGAAGTGGGGAACATGACCCCACAGCCTTCGGCGTGCATTCCCTAAAGCACCTGGGCGTGCACACACTTTTGTCTCCGTGAACATAAAGTCATACGGGAGAGACTGATGGTTCCCCATCAGGGTGATTTTTGTCCCTCTTTCAGGGGACATTTGGCACCCTTGGGGGATGTTTTGGGTTTCCTTGGTGGCTCTGTGGTAAAGAACCTGCCTGCCAGTGCAGGAGATGTGGGTTCAATCTCTGGGTCAGGAAGATCCCCTGGAGAAGGAGGGAACCACCCACTCCAGCATCCATGGGCAGAGGAGACTGGCGGGCTACAGTCTGCAGGGTCGCAAAAGAACTGGACTCAACAGTAAGAGTGGAGATGTTCTCGTTGTCAGAACTGGGGCAGGTGGTTCTCGAGACAGCGGCCATGGACGCTGCTGCCCCCCGACGCCACACAGGACAGCCCCACAACAGCCAGCCGTCCAGCCTCAGCAAGCAAGAGGGCCGAGGTTAAGGAATGCTGGGCTGGCCCAGGCTTTAGTAGACCACAGCACCTGCTGAGCATCTGCCTGTTCTTGTGAACGAACTTTCAGTGGAACGCAGTGCTGTCTGCCTGTCCGCATGCTGTCTCCGCCAGCTTTGGCCTTACCAGGGCAGCTGAGGACTTGTCACGGGGACTGTGTGGTCCACAGAGCCTAAAGCAGATGTGACCCACACGTGAACGTTTAAGTTTTTCTAGCATCCACAGTTCTTTAAACTACCAAGACTATTCAACAGCAAAAGAAGCAACCCATCTTAAAAAAACGGGCTAAGGATAGGAACAGACATTTTTCTAAAGAAGACACAAAAATGGCCACCTGGTTTGTGAAAATATTCTCAACCCTAATCATCAGGGAAATGTAAACCGAAACCACAAGCTATCGCCTCGTACCTGTTAGGAGAGCTAAAAGGACAAAGAGAAAAGGTAAGTGGTCCTGATGCAGAGAAAAGAAAACCCCCCTGCCCGGGTGATGGGCGAAATTGGTGCAGTCACTATGGAAAATGCCCACTTCAGTTTTCTTGCCTGGAGAATTCCATAGACAGAGGAGCCTGGCAGGCTACAGGCCATGGAGTTGCAAAGAGTCAGACATGACTGAGCAATGAACACTTTCACTATGGAAACCAGCATGATGGTTCCTCAAAAATTAAAAATAGAACTACTGTATGAGCAGCAATCGCTCCTCTAAACAAACAACCACTGGTAGGTCATTCAGCCTAGACCCTGAAATCATTGTCACCTCAAGGAGAGGTCTGCGCTCTCATGTTCATTGTAGCATTATTCACAATGACCAAAATACGGAAGCAATTCAAATGTCCATCGACAGATGAATGAATATAGAAATAGTAGTATATAAAGTCAATGGAATATCATCCAGCCTGAAAAAATGAGAACTTGCCATTTGCAACAACATGGATGTACCTGGAAGACATTTTGCTAAGTGAAATAACACAGATCTGAAAAGAAAATTACTGCACAATCTCATTTGTATGTGGAATCTCAGAGAAGTCAAGAAACAGGGAATAGAATGGTGGTTACCAGGGTTGGGAAAGTGGAGGAAATCAGGAAATGTGGGTGAGATGGTACATAGTTGCATCAGAGAGCACACGTAAATGTTTAAGCCTCTGAAAGACACTGTGTAATAATAACACCTGCCTTCCCAGAGATCAAATTGCCAACACCTGCTGGATCATGGAAAAAGCAAGAGAGCTCCAGAAAAACATCTATTTCTGCTTTATTCACTATGCCAAAGCCTTTGACTGTGTGGATCACAATCAACTGTGGAAAATTCTGAAAGAGATGGGAATACCAGACCACCTGACCTGCCTCCTGAGAAACCTGTATGCAGGTCAGGAAGCAACAGTTAGAACTGGACATGGAACAACAGACTGGTTCCAAATAGGAAAAGGAGTATGTCAAGGCTGTATATTGTCACCCTGCTTATTTAACTTCTATGCAGAGTACATCATGAGAAACGCTGGACTGGAAGAAACACAAGCTGGAATCAAGATTGCCAGAGGAAATATCAATAACCTCAGATATGCAGATGACATCACCCTTATGGCAGAAAGTGAAGAGGAACTAAAAAGCCTCTTGATGAGAGTGAAAGAGGAGAGTGAAAAAGTTGGCTTCAAGCTCAACATTCAGAAAACTAAGATCATGGCATCTGGTCCCATCACTTCATGGGAAATAGATGGGAAAACAGTGGAAACAGTGTCAGACTTTATTTTTGGGGGCTCCAAAATTACTGCAGGTGGTGACTGCAGCCATGAAATTAAAAGACTCTTACTCCTTGGAAGAAAAGTTATGACCAACCTAGATAGCATATTCAAAAGCAGAGACATTACTTTGCCAACTAAGGTCCATCTAGTCAAGGCTATGGTTTTTCCAGTGGTCATGTATGGATGTGAGAGTTGGACTGTGAAGAAGGCTGAGTGCCGAAGAATTGATGCTTTTGAACTGTGGTGTTGGAGAACACTCTTGCGAGTCCCTTGGACTGCATGGAGATCCAACCAGTCCATTCTGAAGGAGATCAGCCCTGGGATTTCTTTGGAGGGAATGATGCTGAAGCTGAAGCTTCAGTACTTTGGCCACCTCATGCGAAGAGTTGACTCATTGGAAAAGACTCTGATGCTGGGAGGGATTGGGGGCAGGAGGAGAAGGGGATGACAGAGGATGAGATGGCTGGATGGCATCACGGACTCGATGGACGCGAGTGTGAGTGAACTCTGGGAGTTGGTGATGGACAGGGGGGCCTGGCATGCTGTGATTCATGTGGTCACAAAAAGTCGGACATGACTGAGCAACTGAACTGAACTGAACTGAACTACCAGGTCGTCATGAGGATTAAGTGAGCTGGTACATGTAACCAGCTTTACTAACAGAGTCCCAGGGATGGGGGAACCTGGCAGGCTGCCACCCATGGGGTCGCACAGAGTCGGACACGACTGAAGTGACTTAGCAGCAGCAGCAGCAGTATTACATCTGAATCCATCTCCAGCACTGTTATATCAATTTAAATACACTGTTGCTGCTGCTGCTGCGTCACTTCAGTCGTGTCCGACTCTGTGCGACCCCATAGACGGCAGCCCACCAGGCTCCCCTGTCCCTGGGATTCTCCAGGCAAGAACCCTGGAGTGGGGTGCCACTGCCTTCTCCAATGCATGAAAGTGAAAAGTGAAAGTGAAGTCGCTCAGTCATGCCCGACTCTTAGCGACCCCATGGACTGCAGCCCACCAGGCTCTGCCGTGAGATGCATGTGCAAAAGTGGCCTCCTGCTACTGCTGGTTTAGTCTGACTGATTCATCAGTCTTCTTAGACACAGGACTGGTTCTCCTTGATAGACTTGTCACAGCTTCAGTCTATATCCATGTATATGTGATGTATGCTAAGTCACTTCAGTCGTGTCCAACTCTGTACGACGCTATGGACTGTAGCCCACCAGGCTTCTCTGTCCATGGGATTCTCCAGGCAAGAATACTGGAGTGGGTCTGTATGCCCTCCTCCAGGGGATCTTCCCAACCCAGGGATCGAACCCGTATCTCTTATGTCTCCTGTATTGGCAGGGGGGTTCTTTACCACTAGCGCCACCTGGGAAGCCCAATCCATGTATATATATATATATGTGTGTGTGTGTGTATATATATATATATATGAAGTGAAGTGAAGTGAAGTTGCTCAGTCATGTCCCACTTTGCAACCCCATGAACTGTAGCCTACCAGTCTCCTCGTCCATGGGATTTTCCAGGCAAGAATACTGGAGTGGGTTGCCATTTCCTTCTCATATATATATATATATATATATACATATATATACACATACATACATATGTAGTTAATCTTATTTTTCACTGAAATGTTTAGGACAATAAATGATCACTTGTATCAGTTAGCTTTCACTTGGTTGTTCCGTTGTAACAAACAGCCCGATAGTCTCGGGCTTACAAACATATATTTCTCACTCTCATCCAACGTGAGGACCTGGGCTGCAGGAGCAGCACCTTCTGGGACCGTGGCGCTCTCAGGCAGACAGAAAGGGACGCGTGATCAAGAGGCCGGGTGAAGCCCCCACAGCCTCTGCCCTCACCTGCCACCCGCTCTCTTCTGTCCACATGTCAGTTTGTGCAAATCATGGCACCCAGCCCGGTATCAAGGGGTGGGGAAGCACGCTCCAAACACAAGAGACACAGCAAGCCACATGGCAGTGGGTGGCGGCAGAAAGGGGGAGCAAATGGTTGAGAACAGGACTATAATCTACCGCACCAGTCAGCCCAACCCAGCTAAGTTAGGCTAGTTATCGCTTCCAGCTGCCTGAATGCAGGGACCCTTCTACAGGCTCACTGTGGTGCTCAAGGGAGCATCATGGCTCCTGCCCCCTAAGAGGCCAGATGGCAGATGCTGAGCTGCTCTCAGGATGAGATGCTCTCAGGACAGACAGATCTGGAGAGACCAAGCTTAAGGCAAACATGGCCACACCTCCACTCCCTGCATGAAGGACAATCAATGAAAAAACTTTGCACCCAAAGAAATCATTTCATCATCAACCAGCTAGGAAACGGTAAATCCCTGGATGCTCTTGCAGCCATCAAGGAGATGAAAGGGACCTCAGTTCTCTAGGCAAGATGGTATGATGGCCCCCTCCGAACAGGAGGAAGCGGGGCTCACGTGTGAGCTGCCTCCCCTCTGTGATCAGTGTTGCTGCTGTGCTGTTGCCAAGTCAGGCCCAACTCCATGACCTCTGGACTGCAGCACACCAGGCTCCTAGTCCTTCACTGCCTCCTGGAGTTTGCTCAGATTCATGTCCACTGGTGAGTTAGTGATGCCATCCGACCATCTCATCCTCCACTGTCCCCTTCTGTGTGATCAGCAGTAGCTATCACCACCATCACCATCATCACCGCCAGCACCACCGCCTTTTAATGCCCAGCCAGCTGCCATGCTTCGGAACCAGCCAGTGGCACCCTGGTTTCTCAAAGGGCTGTCTCCATCATAGATAACGGACCCCTGACTAGAAGGAATGGGCCACCGGCTCTGGCTGCCTGAGCAGCTGGAAAACCACTAAGCTACTTGCAACTGCATAAAAGTGTGTTTGTAAAATCCAACATGAGTTTTGGAATTAATAAACGTAGTAAATTACAAGCCTATCCCACTCAAATGTAAAAGAAAGCATTCTAGGAACACGAAAATCAAAAAGGAGAAATGCCTGTTTCCTGCAGTAAGTCACTTTAGGTTTGAATCACTTATTTATATAACAAGCCTTTCTGGACTGATTAAGGGAACTGCCAGTTACACTCACCAACCTTTCTTCAGCTTACAGAGGGGCACGTTCCTTCTTGTTTCACCTGGGAGTGCCTGGCTGCAGACTCATGTCCTGACCACCAGCCTCTCCCCCTCGTTGTCAGCTTCCGGGAGGATCCAGGGCGCAAAGCAGGACACGCTCATCCCAAACCCACAGCAGAGGAAGAAAAGCAATGGGATCCTTTCCATCCCACAGGGCCACCGAGCCTGCCTGAGCCTTTGAAAACGGTCAAGAATGAAAGTCCAGTATTCTCTCCTTCATCCATTTTTAAAATCTCAATCTTTCAAGGCCCAGTTCAAACCCCACCTCTGCTGTGAAGCCTTTCCGAACCACCCCAGGTGAGCGTCGTTTTCCTTCCTCTGAGCCCCAGCTGCTATCTCCTGACTTTACCCGCCTCTTGGACGCTGTCTCCACTCCTGGCCGTGTTGGTTAATTTTCCGAGTAGACTGGAGCAGGCAGTGACTCTACAGATTCATTCCAGTCTCCCTCTAGGGTTCAGAGCAATGACTTCCGGGTGAGCCTGTGATCCCAGGAGGACCACTCCGCATCTGCTCTGCATAATTAAAAATGCATCTTGGAAGAGAGGAGCTCCTGTCTTCTCCTGGGTTGGGAGCTATAACGAGATCTTAAATCTGCAGTTTTTGAGCCCCATCTTCTCCAGATTGCCTCAGAACGCCCAGACTGAGAGATGGAGAGCTCCAAGGGCATGGTGTGAACCGCATGCAGGTGCAGCTATGCCTGAAATTCTTAGCCCAGACTTCCCAACCATGTGAGCAAAGAGATTCCTTTTTCTATGTCAGTGAATTTGAGTTGGCTTTTATCATCTACAACCTAAGGGACTAATATGGTCACTCAGACCTCCTGAAGAAAAAGGATGCTTAGGGACTTGCCTGGTGGTCCAGTGGTTAAGAATCCACCTGTCAACGCAGGGGACACAAGTTCGATCCCTGGCCAGGTTAGATTTATTGTTATTCATTGTTATACTTCCTTTGACTAAGATCAGAGCTCTTGTGGGCTCCTGAGCAGCACTGTTTGCTGGGGTCATCCTGGGCCTGCTTCTCCCCCGGACCCTGACTAACATGGGCACACACCTCCCACAGTCGCCTTCTTTGTAAGCAGAACAAAAACATGGGAAGCAGGGACTGGCTTCTTTCAAGACCCACCTGAGTTCAGGGGAGGAGCCCCAAGCACTTGAGGCTGCCGTGGACGGAAGCAGAGTGAAACTGGGGGCGTGGGGCAGGGGGGGAGCCTGCTTCTTAGTCCACGAGTTGGACCAACAGAAATGCTGGTCGTGAGGTAGGGAATTTTCTGGGCAAAAGAGGAGTGTGAAATAGAACTCCATTTTAAAAGCACATCAAAGAAAACAAGTGTGTCTCAAGTTGAAATTGTAGACTTGTGTTTTCTATGTATTTTCCATTAGACGGTGAATAATCGGATATAAATCATTGGGTGCAATCACATGGATCAATCCCAGGTCCCCTTCTGCACCCAGTGACGGCTGTTTCTGATTAGCGGGAAGCCCACTGCCCCGCCGAACAACGGGCTCCTCTACGCCCGCCGAGGACAGGAAATTAAGCCATCAGGCGTCTTGCCTACTTTCCTCATGCAATCCTCAAGCTGGAAATCCATCAAATATGAAAGGCAGAAATAAAAATTGGGGCCAAATAGGAGGAAGTCGGAGATGCAGTTGAATTCCACATGTCTCTCAGTTTGTCCATAAATGTTCAGCATTTACTTTGGAATTAAAATCCCTGCTTTACAGCAGATATTTTATAGATTGGCAGTACTCTGGGTGGTAAGAAGTTTGTATCAAAGCACCAACTATTTCCTTTAGCAACAACTCTGCTTTTATCTATGAAAATATCAGGAAATCATTTTGAGTCAAACAACCAAAATAAAGGCAGCAGAGTTTGAAATAAATGTTAGGAAAATTGTGTAAAACATTACATCAACACCCTTGGCACTGTCGAAAAGCAAGATTTCTGAATCCAGAGTAGCTGAAGAAGAAAATTCAATTCCATTTTTTCACTTTGCCAATTGTATAGCACTTCATTTAAAACAGACTCTCTGAAGAATCGATTCAAATTAGCTGTACAGTTTTCCCTCAAAGAATCTGCTTTAAAATAAATTGAATTGGAGCATGAGACATAATAAGTGAGCATAAAATTCATGCTAACTAGTCCGATGGAAAAACTTCTCACAATGAGGAAACAAATAATCTCACATGACTGAGCTAAAAATAGTCTTTAGATTGTCAGTCTCAAAATTGAACAAAAATAGGGAGAGCTGTTATAATAATGATATGGCACATTTCCTCCTAATGAAATGCCCTTGAATTTTGTAATAAATTACATAAAGAGAATCCTCTGGGCAAAAAGAATATACTAGACACGAGTTGCTTTCATAACTAGAGCGACAGCGATATGAATGCCTTCCGTACCGTCTCGGGCCCGAGCCGTCTCGGCTGGCGGCTTCATTACCGGAGGCGGGCTGGGCTCGGGTGGACGACGGCTGGGCTGAGGATGCTCCTTCCCGGTCTACCACCCAGGTTAGATAACTGCTTTGCTGCTGTCGTCACTTTCTTTTTCCAGGTGTCGGGGGTATAAATATCTATTTGAAATCACTTTACAAAGTTTATTAGGGCTCTCAGGTGTCCAGGTGGCATTCAGTTCAGTTCAGTTCAGTCGCTCAGTTGTGTCCGACTCTTTGCGACCCCATGAATCGCAGCACGCCAGGCCTCCCTGTCCATCACCAGGTGGCATTAGTGGTAAAGAAATGTAAGAGACACGTGATCGATCCCTGGGTGGGAAGACACCCTGGAGGAGGGCATGGCAGCCCACACCAGTGTTCTTGCCTGGGGAATCCCATGCACAGAGGAGCCTGATGGGCTGCAGTCCATGGGGTCGCCAAGAGTCGGACACCCCTGAAGTGACTTAGCAGGACTCTTAGGCCCCCTGAGGACAAGGATAATAGCTTAGGTGGCTTGGTAACCACCGGTACCTGTTGCAGCATCTGACCCATGGTAGGAGTCCCTTATGTGTTTGAGGGGCATAAGAATAAATACATCAATGAATCAATCTATTGTTTAAGTCAGATTAAACTTATTTTTTAAATTATACCTTTTGAAGAAATTTCACAGTTAAGTCGGAAAATGTGCAGTCAGTTTAATTAGAGAGAGGATAGTTGGGTTGTATTGATTTTTTTTTTCTATTGAAATTAAGAAACAAATCCTTAGGTGTATCATTGAAGAAGGCTTGATGGAGATTCTTGTTTTAAGTTTTATTTTTTCATTTATTTTGCAGTTAACTTGGAGTGTTGGGTTAGTTTCTGGTGGACAGCGAAGTGAATCAGCTATATGGGCCAGTTTGTGTCTGCTCACTCCAGACTCCCGGCCCGCCCCTCCGTGCCCCTCCTTGGCGACCACGGGCTCCTCTCTGCCTGCAAGTCTGCTTCTGTTTCAAAGACAAGTTCGTCTGCATCACATGAGGCTCCACATAGGAGCTGGCATATGCTGCCCGTCTTTCCCTTTCTGACTCACTTCTCTTGGTATCATCATCTCCCAGTCCACCAGGCTGCCGCCACCGGCATTATTCCATTCTTTTCTATGGCTATTGTGAACACGTGCACCGTCTGCTTTACTCGGTCATCGATGGGCCTCTGGGTTTCTCCACGTCTTGGCTATGGAGAAGCCTGCCGCTGTGTACACTGGAGAGCACGGATCCTTCCAAATGGCCGTTTCGTCTGGATATATCCGCAGGAATGGGGTGGCTGGGTCATCTGGCAGCTGCGTTTCCAGGTTTTTGAGGAACCACCACACTCTTCTCCATAGTGGCTGCACCAACGCACATTCCCACCGACAGTGAAGGAGGGCTCTCTCTTCTCCACATCCGCTCCAGCGTTTGTGAGCTGTAGGTTTTTTAATGATGGCCATTCTGACCGGGGTGAGGTGCTGGCTGCTGTTGTTCAGTTGCTCAGTCGTGTCCAACTCTTTAGGACCCCATGGACCGTGGCACTCCCAGCTTCCCTGTCCTTCACCATCTCCTGGGGTTTGCTCAAACTCAAGTCTATTGAGTCGGTGATGCCATCCAACCATCTCATCCTCTGTCACACCCTTCTCCTCCCACCTTCAATCTTTCCCAGCATCAGGGTCTTTTACAATGAGTTGGTTCATCGATGTGAAGTGGTGTCTCATTATAGATTTGATTTACATTTTCCCAATAATTAGTGGTGTTGAGCATCTTTTCATGTGCCTGTGTACCATCTATGTATCCTCTTTGGAGAAATGTCTATTTTGGTCTTGATGGAGATTCTTTAAGCCCCTGCCTGGGAATAACCATACAGAAGAAGTTTATCTTAGTAGAACCCAATTATCTTGGAATTTAGCTTTGTCTTGAAGTATGGGCAAGCCCCTCTTTCCACAACACCCATCTGGGCTTCCTTGCCTTTCCACTGGGCTCCCTCAGTTTAGCTTGGTTTCCTGTCACCTCACCTATCCTCCCATTCTTCAGTCCATCCATGCATCAGTCTATCCATCTATCTGGTCATCTGCCCGTCAAACACTTAGGGACACAGGTAAGAACAGCAGCAAGAGCCGACATTTACCGAGTGCTTAATCTATGTCAAGCACCGTTACTAGTACTTTCTGCTAATTAACTTGTTTGATCGTCCAGCATTTCTCTGGAAAATGTACTTTATAATGCACACTTAGCATTCTAAGCGACAAGGCGCAGCGAGAAGCAACACCCTGTCCAAGACTACAGCACGAGGAAGCGGGGGAGTTAGGAGTGGAGCCCAGAGGGTCCGGCTCTAGAACCACCAGCCTGCATACAGTCTCGGCCCTTAACAAGCTGTACATTCCAGGGGGAGAAACAGAATTCAAACACATAATCATGTGATTTTGGCTGTAACAACTTCTTTGGAGAAAAACTACAGGTGCTGCAAGAGTATGTAACAGGGATGTGTAGCCTACAGTGAGGACTTCAGGGAGGCCTCGCTGCTGAGGAGGTGGACCCTTGGCTTGAACCGTGAAGATTGTTGGGGGGGGGGGGGAAGCATAAATAGGAGAGACGTTCTAGGCAGAGTAGCATGTGCAGGGGAGAAGCATCTGTGTTGAGGCAGAAAAACTGCCCGAGGGGCCTTTGGTACCTACTGACGTCAGCTCAGTGCAGTCGCCCAGGCGTGTCCAACTCCCTGTGACCCCATGGACCGCAGCACGCCAGGCCTCCCTGTCCATCACCAACTCCCGGAGCTTGCTCAGACTCATGTCCATCGCGTCAGTGATGCCATCCGACCATCTCGTCCTCTGTCAGTATGATCCAAGCTCTAGCATGAGCCTCTTCTGCTGTTCTCCATCCTGCTGACTCACCCCTTGGTCACCCAGTCACAGAAGTCAGGTGTCCAGGAGACAGCCTTATCATCTTCTCCCTCACCCAGCGCCCAGCATGCCCACTCCTGCCACCCCGCACCACGAAATTTAACTCATTGTCCCCACTGATCTATCAAATCCACTGGTTTCTTTCTGATCCCAGCCCGCCTCCTGAATCCAGACCACTTTCACTTCTTGCTTCGATGTCTGCAGCATTCCCCTCTATCCAGCACACTCTTCCAGGCTGCACTCCAGAACGCCTCCTGTCTGGCCTCCACACGACAGCTGGGGTCCTCACCAAAAAAAACCTCTGGCGGCCTCCCACTGCTGTCAGGAGAAGGACAGAACCCCATGCCCTGGCTAAGCAGCCCCGTGTGGCCTGGCCGCGCACTGTGATGTCAGCACTCTGCTGGCCACACGCTGTGCCGCACGGCCCCACAGCCCCCACTCAGCCTCCCTAGGCCTGCTCTCCCTCTTCCCGGAGCTCCCTTCCCTGCCACTCTGCTTAGTTAGCTCTTAGCCTGCTGGCTCAGCTGGTAAGGAAACCATCTGCAGTGCAGGACAACCCCCAAGTTCGATTCCTGGGTCGGGAAGATCCGCTGGAGAAGGAATGGGCTCCCCACTCCAGGATTCTTGGGCTTCCCTTGTGGCTCAGCTGGTAAAGAATCCGCCTGCAATGCGGGAGACCTGGGTTCCATTCCTGGGTTGGGAAGATCCCCTGGAGAAGGGAAAGGCTCCCCACTCCAGTATGCTGGCCTCCATGGAGTGGCAGAGTCAGACACACTGAGCGACTTTCACAGGCATCCTTCAGGTTTCCATTTAAGCCTCAGCAAAGCCCATCCTGTGACCCAGCCTGGGCACCTGACCTCATTAACATCTCCGCTTGAACGAGATACCCCTCTCTAGTGACTGAATTGTGTCCCCAGATTCATACACTGAACCTCTAACTCCCTGTACTCGGATGCGACTGAGTTTGAAGACAGGGCCTTTAAGGACCCAATCAAGTTACAGTGAGGTTGTTAGGGTGGGCCCAATCCAGTGTGACCAGTGCCCTTGAGAGAAGAAGAAATGCAGACACACACACACA
The DNA here is from genome assembly GCF_032405125.1 of Capricornis sumatraensis. NCBI lineage: Eukaryota > Metazoa > Chordata > Mammalia > Artiodactyla > Bovidae > Capricornis > Capricornis sumatraensis. Next base: position 1,663,141 of record NC_091070.1, on the reverse strand, counting down.
CAGAGGGGAGAGGCCCTGTGAGGGCTCCCAGAGAAGGCTACAATCAGCATGCCACAAAGAGAGGCCTCAGATGGAGCCAAACCTGCTGAGACCCTGATCCTGAACTTGCAGCATCCAGAACTGCGAGGCAACACATCCATTCCTGCTGTTTAAGTCGCTCAGTCTGCAGTCATCTGCCATGCAGTCTGAGCAGATTAACACACTCCCTCTCACAGAAACTGTCAGAGCTGAAGTTCAGTCCAGTCCAGGCGCTCAGGTGTGTCCAACTCTCTGAGAACCCATGAATCACAGCACGCCAGCCTCCTTGTCCATCACCAACTCCCAGAGTTCACTCAAACCCATGTCCATCGAGTCCGTGATGCCATCCAGCCATCTCGTCCTCTGTTGTCCCCTTCTCCTCCTGCCCCCAATCCCTCCCAGCATCAGTTATTTCCAATGAGTCAACTCTTCACATGAGGTGGCCAAAGTATTGTAGTTTCAGCTTAGCATCATTCCTTCCAAAGAATATCCAGGACTGATCTCCTTTAGAATGGACTGGTTGGATCTCCTTGCAGTCCAAGGGACGCTCAAGAGTCTTCTCCAACACCACAGCTTAAAAGCATCAATTCTTTAGTGCTCAGAATTCTTCACAGTCCAACTCTCACATCCATACATGACCACTGGGAAAACCATAGCCTTGACTAGATGGACCTTTGTCGGCAAAGTAATGTCTCTGCTTCTGAATATGCTATGTAGGTTGGTCATAACTTTCCTTCCAAGGAGTAAGCGTGTTTTAATTTCATGGCTGCAGTCACCATCTGCAGTCATTTTGGAGCCCCCAAAAATAAAGTCTGACAGTGTTTCCACTGTTTCCCCATCTATTTCCCATGAAGTGATGGGACCAGATACCATGATCTTAGTTTCTGAATGTTGAGCTTTAAGCCAAATTTTTCACTCTCCACTTTCACTTTCATCAAGAGGCTTTTTAGTTCCTCTTCACTTTCTGCCATAAGGGTGGTGTCATCTGCATATCTGAGGTGATTGATAGTTCTCCTGGCAATCTTGATTCCAGCTTGTGTTTCTTCCAGTCCAGCATTTCTCATGATGTACTCTGCATAGAAGTTAAATAAGCAGGGTGACAATATACAGCCTTGACATACTCCTTTTCCTATTTGGAACCAGTCTGTTGTTCCATGTCCAGTTCTAACTGTTGCTTCCTGACCTGCATACAGGTTTCTCAAGAGGCAGGTCAGGTGATCTGGTATTCCCATCTCTTTCAGAATTTTCCACAGTTTATTGTGATCCACACAGTCAAAGGCTTTGGCATAGTCAATAAAGCAGAAGTAGATGTTTTTCTGGAACTCTCTTGCTTTTTCCATGATCCAGCAGATGTTGGCAATTTGATCTCTGATTCCTCTGCCTTTTCTAAAACCAGCTTGAACATCTGGAAGTTCATGGTTCACATATTGCTGAAGCCTGGCTTGGAGAATTTTGAGCATTACTTTACTAGCATGTGAGATGAGTGCAACTGTGCAGTAGTTTGAGCAATCTTTGGCATTGCCTCTCTCTGGGATTGGAATGAAAACTGACCTTTTCCAGTCCTTCAGACACTGCTGAGTTTTCCAATTTGCTGGCATATTGAGTGCAGCACTTTCACAGCATCATCTCTCAGGATTTGAAGCAGCTCAACTGGAATTCCATCACCTCCACTAGCTTTGTTCATAGTGATGCTTTCTAAGGCCCACTTGACTTCACATTCCAAGATGTCTGGCTCTAGATGAGTGATCACACCATCATGATTATCTGGGTCGTGAAGCTCTTTTTTGTACAGTTCTTCTGTGTATTCTTGCCACCTCTTCTTAATATCTTCTGCTTCTGTTAGGTCCATACCATTTCTGTCCTTTATCGAGCCCATCTTTGCACAAAACGTTCCCTTGCTATCTCTAATTTTCTTGAAGAGATCTCTAGTCTTCCCCATTCTGTTCTTTTCCTCTATTTCTTTGCATTGATCACTGAGGAAGGCTTTCTTATATCTCCTTGCTATTCTTTGGAACTCTGCATTCAGATGCTTATATCTTTCCTTTTCTCCTTTGCTTTTCACTTCTCTTCTTTTCACAGCTATTTGTAAGGCCTCCCCAGACAGCCATTTTGCTTTTTTGCATTTCTTTTCCATGGGGATGGTCTTGATTCCTGTTTCCTGTACAATGTCACAAACCCCATTCCATAGTTCACCAGGCACTCTATCAGATCTAGTCCCTTAAATCTATGCCTGTATAATCATAAGGGATTTGATTTAGGTCATAGCTGAATGGTCTAGTGGTTTTCCCTACTTCAATTTCAGTCTGAATTTGGCAATAAGGAGTTCATGATCTGAGCCATAGTCAGCTCCTGGTCTTGTTTTTGCTGACTGTGTAGAGCTTCTCCATCTTTGGCTGCAAAGAATATAATCAATCTGATTTCGGTGTTGACCATCTGGTATTGTCCATGTGTAGAGTCTTCTCTTGTGTTGTTGCAAGAGGGTGTTTGCTATGACCAGTGCATTCTGTTGGCAAAACTCTATTAGCCTTTGCCCTGCTTCATTCCGCATTTCAAGGCCAAATTCGCCTATTACTCCAGGTGTTTCTTGACTTCCTACTTTTGCATTCCAGTCCCCTATAATGAAAAGGACATCTTTTTTGGGTGTTAGTTCTAAAAGGTCTTGTAGGTCTTCATAGAACCATTCAACTTCAGCTTCTTCAGCGTTACTGGTTGGGGCATAGACTGTGGGATTACTATGATATTGAATGGTTTGCCTTGGAAATGAACAGAGATCATTCTGTCATTTTTGAGATTGCATCCAAGTACTGCATTTCGGACTCTTTTGTTGACCATGATGGCTACTGCCTTTCTTCTGAGGGATTCCTGCCTGCAGTAGTAGATATAATGGTCATCTGAGTTAAATTCACCCATTCCAGTCCATTTTAGTTCGCTGATTCCTAGAATGTTGACATTCACTCTTGCCATTTCCTGTTTGACTACTTCCAATTTGCCTTGATTCATGGACCTGACAATCCAGGTTCCTATGCAATATTGCTCTTTACAGCATTGGACCTTGATTCTATCACCAGTCACATCCACAGCTGGGTATTGTTTTTGCTTTGGCTCCATCCCTTCATTCTTTCTGGAGTTATTTCTTCACTGTCTCCAGTAGCATATTGGGCACTTACCAACCTGGGGAGTTTCTCTTTCAGTATCCTATCATTTTGCCTTTTCATACTGTTCATGGGGTTCTCAAGGCAAGAATACTGAAGTGGTTTGCCATTCCCCTCTCCAGTGGACCACATTCTGTCAGACCTCTCTACCATGACCCACCCGTCTTGGTTGGCCCCACAGGGCATGGCTTGGTTTCATTGAGTTAGACAAGGCTGTGGTCCGTGTGATTAGTTGACTAGTTTTCTGTGATTATGGTTTCAGTGTGTCTGCCCTCTGATGCCTCTCGCAACACCTACTGTCTTACTTGGGTTTCTCTTACCTTGGACAAGGGGTATCTCCTCATAGCCACCCCTCCTGACCTTGAACGTGGAGTAGCTCCTCTCTGCCCTCTTGCACCGGCCCGCGCAGCCACCACTCCTTGCAAATTAACTTTCATTATTTGACTGTTGTCTCCCTAATAAGAATGCAAGCTCTGGAAGGACAGGAACTGGGTCTGGTATTGCCCACCATGGGATCGCTGGAGCCTGGCACAGTGTCTGGCATGTGGTAGGTGCTCAGTAAATACTTGGCGCATGAATGAATGAATGAATGGACAAGGAAAAACATCTGAGTGGGGGGACTTCCCTGGTGGTCTAGGGTTCAGAATCCGCCTTGCAGTGCTGGGAATGTGGGTTTGATCCCTGCTCAGGGAACTAAGATCCGACAAGCCACAGAGGAAGAAGCCCGTGGGTCACAACTGCTGAGCCCATGTGCTCCAGAGCTCATGCCTCACAACTAGAGGTACGTGTGCAAGAATGCCAAAACGGGGACTCCATGCAGCTACATAAATAAATATTTTTTAAAAACGTTTGAGTGAGTGGATGAAGTCACACAGAGAAGGAAGAGTAATTACGTGGTTTCATCTTTGGGAAGATTCATTTTGGGGCTGGGTTGCCTCTAGAAGCAAGGCCACCTTGTACTGGCTAATCTGAGCATTAACAGGCACTTATATAATTTCACGAGACACAGTGAACTCCCAGAATTTCAAGTTTTTAGTCCCCCTGAGAAACACCGATCAGTGAAATTTAATCTCATGGATTTCATATTTAAAGAGGCAAATATCTCTCTCTAGGGTAAAGAAAGAAAAAAAGATAATTTTAAGAGACATAAAGCCAGCATCCTTACAATTGGAAAAAAATATCTTCTTTGGATCAGTCCACGTTGATTAATAGCAAGCTTGATTTCCACTTGGAAAAATGTCCTCGCTGGTTTCCACCCGGGGTCATGAGGCAGTGAGAGCAGCGTGGAATCGCCGCGCGGGAGGTGGGGCTCACATGTGGGAACGTCTGTCGCAGTCTTAAGAGGAGCCTTCTTTTCTGAGAAACTCATTATTCACTTAATTATTCATTCTGTTTATTTACTGTATAGTTATTACACATAAATATGGTGCGAATCCCCAGAATCCTCAAACACCAGATGCCAATTTCCCTCTGCGCTCCCAAAAGACACAGCCAAGCCATCACTGTGAGAATTAAAACAACAACAACTAAAACCCAATTAAAATTGTGCCAGCATGTTCATTTCCAAAATAAAAACCCTGCAAATGAATAAGCTTTTAGTCACTCCCCTGACTGCTCCTGCAAAAGAACAAACACAAAAAAACTTTAAACGAAAACTGGCGTATAATTAGTATTTAAACCGCAGCTACAATGTACCTCGTATCTGCACAGAAAGGGCATTGGCTGAGTCAACTTTGCATTCTCTCTCTCATTTTCAAAACGAAATGATTGAAGAAAACGGCATTTTGCTTTTCAGAATTCAGATGTGTCTGGCGAAAGCCCAGTGATGCTGGAGGCAAAAGCCAAGATGGAGGTATCAGGGTAGGGTCTTGGATCCGCAGGCCACGCGACCTCCGTCTCCTAAAACGTGAGGGGCGCTCACACCCAGGAGCATCCCCCCATCTGAGTACATGGCTGGGAGTATGAGGGGGTGAGTGTGCCGCTCACACTCTTTGGAAAAGGGCCAACAGAGCGCAAAAGAGGCATGGCCCCCTTTGCCGGGAGTGCAGAGAGAACCCCATGACGGATGGCAGTGCAGGGCTGGCCGTGGACTGGAGGGCCCGTGTGGGTGTGGGGAGGAGGAGTGTGCACGTGTATAAGTGCTTTGTTGTTGCCGCTGTTCAGTAGCTCAGTCGTGTCCGACTCTTTGCGACGCCATGGACTGCAGCCTGCCAGGCCTCCCTGTCCATCACCAACTCCTGGAGTTCACCCAAACTCATGCTCATCGAGTCAGTGATGCCATCCAACCATCTCATCCTCTGTTGTCCCCTTTTCCTCCTGCCTTCAATCTTTCCCAGAATCAGGGTCTTTTCCGATGAGTCAGTTCTTCGCATCAGGTGGCCAAAGTATTGGAGCTTCAGCTTCAGCATCAGTCCTTCCAATGAATATTCAGGACTGATTTCCTTTAGGATGGACTGGTTGGATCTCCTTGCAGTCCAAGGACTCTCAATAGTCTTCTCCAACACCACAGTTTGAAAGCATCAGTTCTTCAGCGCTCAGCTTTCTTAATAGTTGAACTCTCACAACCACACATGGCCACTGGAAAAACCGTAAGTGTAAATGTTCCCCAGTCACCAATCTGCTGGTGATACCGGCTCCACAAGGAACCAAGAGGCCGTTTCAGTGAGCGTGTGGCTGGTGCCCTGCAGGAGAAAGTCTTGCTGTGCTGGGGAGACCCGTCTGGCTGGCTACACTCATACCCGCATCAGAGTCTGCCTGCAGGGTCACCGTGAGGCCTGAAGGGACCTCAGAGATGCAGGCAAATGAGTCCGTCACTGGAAACACGTGAAGCTCTTCTGGGCAGGCCAGAGGCCCTGAGCTCAGGCCTGGAGGGCCAGGGGGCCCCATTCTCAGCGTTGCGGTTACCAGGACAGACTCAGGAGTCAGCCTGTGCAGGTTCAAGCCCCGGGTCTGCCACAGGCCTTCGCTTCTCTGTGCTTATTCCTGTCCCGACAACGAGGATCCCGCCTGGGTCTTAGAGTTGCCATGAGAATTAACTGGCGGTGCATGTGAAGCGCTGAGAGCTGTGTCAGCCGGTGGCAGGCCTACACCAAACACTGGCTTCACCATCATGGGGAGTAAGTTCCAGTCCCTGCGCAGCTTATCACAGGACTAAGATTTGCTGGAACGCTGTTGTTTTCCCTTTTGTCTTTCCAAGGCGGCTGATAAACAGTTTCACTCTTGAGCAACAAAATTGTTGCTATTCCTGGCACCTCGGATTAGAATAAACTCATTGCTTTCTGTCTCCCAATGCCTCATGGCCATTTTTATTACCTGCTGCAAATATTCTCTGCTCACGTAGCCTAATTTGGGGGTTTTTGCTGAGAAGGCAAAAACATTTTCTCATCTGTTTGGCAACCGTCGTGTAAAGGATCAGGTCCATGAAAGCACAAAAGGCCTTCGCTCATAATATATGGAACTGGAACTGCATATCATATTTCATTATTGCTTTCTTACCAATATAACATTAAAAACCTGTTGCTGCTTTAAGAATTCCTAGGCATGAAAGCCTGGTAGATTAAGTTATGGCTCCGATTAGATATATTAAACAATTACATCCATGGTATCAAGAAACATGATAGAACTGAGAAAGTCAATCTAAATGAAAATAAAATCATTGTGTCTTATGCTTCAGTTTTCAAAGCAGCTGCTCCTTTCAGGCAGCGTTGATGCGACTCCACTCTCTGAGCTCTGAAGTTGAGTGCTGGCAGTCCAGACCCTTCCCTCCAGATGGCACCTCAAGCTGAGTTGCTCAGGGGCTTCTCTTGGGTGGGGTGCAGGGCGCGAGGGGAGATGAGGAATCAGGGGTGGAGGGACTGGAAGGTTAAGTGTGTGACTGATGAGTTTACAGCCACACCACCAGTCAAGTTAGGTACCAGCAATGGTAGGATGCACGTTCATAAGACATAAAAACACCGAACTGGAAGATCCCTTCAGTTCAGTCGCTCAGTCGTGTCCACCTCTTTGCAACCACATGAATTGCAGCACGCCAGACCTCCCTGTCCATCACCAACTCCCGGAGTTCACTCAGACTCACGTCCATCAAGTCAGTGATGCCATCCAGCCATCTTACCCTCTGTCGTCCCCTTCTGCTCCTGCCCCCAATCTCTCCCAGCATCAGAGTCTTTTTCAGTGAGTCAACTCTTCACATGAGGTGGCCAAAGTACTGGAGTTTCAGCTTTAGCATCATTCCTTCCAAAGAACACCCAGGGCTGATCTCCTTCAGAATGGACTGGCTGGATCTCCTTGCAGTCCAAGGGACTCTCAAGAGTCTTCTCCAACACCACAGTTCAAAAGCATTAATTCTTCGGTGCTCAGCTTACTTCACAGTCCAACTCTCACATCCATACATGACCACAGGAAAAACCATAGCCTTGACTAGCTGGACCTTTGTTGGCAAAGTAATGTGTCTGCTTTTGAATATGCTGTCTAGGTTGGTCATAACTTTCCTTTCAAGGAGTCAGCATCTTTTAATTTCATGGCTGCAGTCACCATCTGCAGTGATTTTGGAGCCCCAAAATACCTTAGAGACAGCTAATCAATCATTTCCCAAGGTATAATCCATGGAACATTAGTTCTTTAAGACGGCTCTCTCTGTATATCCACACATGTGTACACACACACACACACACAGAGTTACATGGTCCATCAAAGAAGTGTGAGACACTGCATTCTACTGTCTCCTGGGAGTTCCACAATGGGCTTCAGCATTTTAAAGTTTCCGTGAATTTCTACAGTAAGAAAACCCCCATTTGTTGTGTTTACACGTCCACAGTTCTCTTTATTATTTTTGGTTGTGCTGGGTCTCTGATGCCACGTGGGCTTGTCTCCGGTTCCGGCATGCTCGGGCTGGTCTGAAGCTGTGACCTTCGGGCTTCTCGCTGCGGTGGCTGCTCGTGTTGCGGAGTCCCGGCCGTAGGGCGAGAGGGCTCAGTAATCGCCGCTCGCGGGCTCAGCGGTTGCCGCGCATGGGCTGTCTGTCCACGGCACGTGCAATCTCCCCAGACCGGGCATCAAAACCGCGTCTCCTGCATTGCCAGGCAGGTTCTTTACCACTGAGAAACCAAGGAAGCCCCCTTTGTCATCTTCGACCAAATGGTTCCTGAGCTTTCTCGGCCAGAGCACCCTCCGTTCATATAACCCTTACTTACGTCTAACCAGCAACGTGCAGTCTTACCTAAGTCAACTTTCTCCTTGAAACTGGAAGAGGAAACTGAGGCCCGAGAAGCGTGTGTGCCTTGCCAAGGAGCATAAGCGGTAGCCACTGAGAGAGGGGACTTCAGAGCTCTGCCTCTCAGAGCCATTCCCCTCTCATTCGTCAGCGTGCACAGACCTGCCGCGCACCAGGCCGGGGGCCAGCCACGAAGGACGCAGCGAAAGCAGTGCCGGCCTCGGGGAGCGAGTGAACCAGAGTGGGAGGCAGGGCTGGAAACGCACCGATCACACCACGACGCGGGAAGGGCCCGGACAGGACCGCCGCGGGGCTGAGTCCCGAAGAAAGGAAGGCTCAGCCCCCGAAGCAGTTAGGGGCTCCCAGTCACACAGGAGGTGGGGTTGGCATGGGGCCGTGAGGGCTGAGCAGGAGTTTGCCTCCGACTGTTTTCTCTCCCTCAACCCCTTTCTAGGGAGACCCCACCATACCTCCCTTGTGCGGGTGATGCTGCAAAAATCAGCACAGGACTCGTCACCTGATCGGACCAGGCTCAGGGCCCCAGAACAGCCGGTCCAGAGGCTGGAGGGCGCCCTCCAGGAGCCGCCGTGCCCTCCAGCAGAAACGTGCGCAATGGCGCCGTGATGGCGCTGTCAGTGTGGCGGCCACAGTCCCGCGCAGCCAGTTAACAACCGAAACCCAGCTACCGGATACGGCTCTTCAGGGAGGAGACGAATCTTTCAGGCATATGTGTCGGTAGCTTTAGACAGCACCGTTCTAGGCTGATTGACAGATTCACTTTGTGATTCCAATTTAAAATACAAGTTAGCTTAGACTTTTAAGTTCAAATTCAAGATTATACTATTGAAAGATTCAAGAGAAGTAAGACATCAGATTCCAGAGTTTTCTTAATTATACTTAAAATTTAGTTAACTACATGGAAAGATGTATTTGTTCACTGGAGAACTGAAGAGCTTAAAAGAGAATTGATTCAAGGATTTGAAAACATTCAAAATATGTCCTCTGACCATGGAATTAGCTGGAAATCAATAACGAAAACGAAAAAGCCCACAACTTTTGAAAATGTAACAAATCATTTCTGAATAGCCGATGTGTCAAAGAAGAAATAAAAACAAATTAGAAAATATTTTGAAGAAAATAATGAAGACAAGGTATACTAAGACTCGTCAGATGCGGCTGAAGCAGGGCTTAGAGGAGGTTTATAAAGTATTAGGAAAAAAGACTGAAAATCAGTATAGTGTCTGTCTTTCTCTGTACGATTTATCTCACTAGCATGCTGCTGCTGCTACTGTTGCTGCTAAGTCACCTCAGTCGTGTCCGACTCTGTGCGACCCTGTGGACTACAGCCCACCAGGCTCCCCCGTCCCTGGGATTCTCCAGGCAAGAACACTGGAGTGGGCTGCCGTCGCCTTCTTCTCACTTAGCATAATGCCCTCAGGATCCACCTATGTTGTCACAAATGGCAGCTTTTCTTCTTTTTCATGGCTGAGTAATATTCCATTGTATAGGTATTAGATGCAGAGATATCTTATCTTTCCTTTGTCCATTCATCCATCAGTGGACACATGGGTCATTTCCACATCTCGGCTGTATTAACATATTAGCTGGCTTTTTGAGATTGGCCACAGGGAGAATCCAGGAGCCATACTTCTGGGTTTTCTCAGTGCTGTAGGAATTATGAAGCTCAGAAAAAGTATAAAGGGCTTTCATTTCAATAGGTCCAAAGCTAAGGGAGTTTGTTCTTTGAAAGGTTTATCACCAGCAGTTTCATGGGCAAGATCAATACTTTTTTCTGCTTTTCCGAGCTCTTCCAAACGCAATTCAAGGGCAGATCCATGAGGCCTCTTCTTTGTCAGAAACCAGCCCATATAACCGGACGTGAACATACTTCTGTGTGGCAAAAGCCTGAGTCCAGTGGACATTGCTGAGAGTTCAGAGTCTTATAAAGGTGCCATTAAGGCTGCAGTCCATGGGGTCGCGAAGAGTCGGACATGACTGAGCGACTTCCCTTTTATTTTTCACTTTCATGCATTGGAGAAGGAAATGGCAACCCACTCCAGTGTTCTTGCCTGGAGAATCCCAGGGACGGCGGAGCCTGGTGGGCTGCCGTCTACGGGGTCGCACGGAGTCGGACATGACTGAAGTGACTTAGCAGCAGCAGCAAGTGGTGATCTTCTGGTTTCTGCCAATATATCCTACAACTTTACTTTGAAAGGCCATCTACCCCCTTTACATATTTTTAAAATTCATTTATTTACTTTTTGGCTGTGCCTTATAGCATGTGGGATCTTAGTTCCTCCACCAGGAATCAAACCTGCACCCCCTGCATCAGAAGCTCGGAATCTTAACCACTGGGCCACAGAGAAGTCCCTACATATTTTTAATTGACATCTAGGCTTTTATTATAAATTAAACAGTGGCAAGGGATACAATTTCCACCATACAGTCACATCTGAAAATTTTTAAATAAACTTTTATTTTACAAGTTTCAGGTTTACAAAAAAATAATTGAGATGATAGTGTATTTTTCTCACATGCCTCACACCCAGTTTCCCCAATTATGAACATCTTATGTTAGTACTATACATTTGTTAGAATTAATGAAATAATATGATACATCGCTATTCACCGAAACCCATGTTTCATTCAGTTTCCTATGGCTTCTATCCAGTGTCTCTCTCCTGTTTCCAGGCTCCCATCTCAGCTCTCACGTTGCATTGACTTGTCATGTCTCCTTAGGCTCCTCTTGGCTGTGACGTTTCTCAAGGATTCTTTGTTTTTGACCTTGACAGTTTTGAGAAGTGCTGGTCAGGTATCTTTCAGAATGTCTCTGAGTTGGGATTTGTCTGCTGTTTTTCTCATGATTGCACTGAGGTTGCGGGGTTTGAGGAGGAAAGTCAGAGAGGTTGAGTGCCATTTTCATCACATACATAAAGTACACAGTCTCGACAAGATTTATCCCCGTTAATGTTGACCTCGATCACCTGGCTCAGGTGGTTAGCATCAGGCTTCACCACTGTTCCCGTCTGCCCTCTTCCATCTGGTACTCCCTGGAAGGGAGTCACTATAGGCAGTCCATACTGCAGGGATGGAGAGTCGCGCCCCCTCTCTTTGAGGGCAGGGCACCTACATAAATTATTTGGAATTCTTCTGCAAATGAGATTTGTCTCAATTCTTCCATTTGTTTATTTATTCCACCATTTACTTGAATCAGTATGGACTCACAGATATTTATTTTATACTTTGGGTTATAATCAATACTTCTTTGTTACTCAAATTGTTCCAGCTTTGACCACTTGGAAATTTTCTAGAATTGGTTCTTGTGTTCCTGTGACATACCCGCCCACCAATATGTGGTTGCTTTGGTTTTTGCTTATTTTTTAATTTTTGTTTTGTTTTCTGAGTATGTCCTCTTTCTAGCACTACAGGATGACCTAGGTTCATCTTCTATATTTTGCCACACACACACACAAATCCCTGTGCCTTCCCTATTCAACACCCCTTGCCACAAAAACCACTGATAATTACTGGTCTTTTAGTCATCACTATATTTTCCCCTTTTCCAGGATGTCATACTGGTGCACAGTGAATGTAGTCTTTTCACTTTTGACTTCTTTCACTTAGAAATATGCATTTAAGAGTCACTCGTGTGATTTTGTGGGCTGGTAAGAGCTCATTTCTTTTAATCACTGGATAATAATTCCATTGCATGGTTGTACCACATTTTGTTTACACCCTTGTCTCCTGAAGAACATCTTGGCTGCTTCCAGTTTTGGGTGATGATGAGTAAAGCTGCAATAACAGTCTTGTGCGAGTTTTCTTGTGGAGAGAAGTTTTCAAATCAGTTGAGTGAAAAAAACAATTTGAGCAGAAAACCAATGAACAACAGTGATGGCTGCATCAGTTGGCAAGACTATGTTTAGCTTTGTAAGACACTGTCGAACTGTCTTCTGAAGTGGCTGTGCCATTTTGCATTCCCACTAGCAATGAATGAATACAAACGACTGAACCAAAAGTTAAACTCAGAAAGAGGAGGAGGAGAGGGAATGAAAGCCATGTCATAGTGTCATCAGTAAAACACATGTATAACCGGATTCTGAGAGTGCATTTTCTTCCAGAATGTCATGAGAGAAGTGTTTGAAGAGAGAATTGTCAAAAAGTTTTCATATTTGATAAAATCTGTAAAATACACTAGAACTTTAGTTTCAATTTGCAGTGGGAGGCATTGGAATCTGTTGACACAAGTTTGGACATTAGTCAAAAAGCAGGTCAGATAGAACCCTGGATGGTGTAATACATGGAATTCTATTTATGGGTGTGGTGGGGAGAGTAGGAACAAAGGCAAAAAGGAAAGAAGGAGGGGAGAGAGAAAAGGGAGAAAGAAGGAAAGGAGGGAAGGAGAGAGGGAGGGAAGGAGGGGTAAAGGGAGGAAAAGAAAGACAAAAGAATGAACCTCAACCCACAAGGAGTGTCGCCGGCAGCAGCGAGACCTTGCTGAAGAGATTGCCTCGAGCACTATTTCTGCCATGATTAACCTCAGAAACATCGTTTAAATTCAAGGTTGGCTTCCTTCTTTAAAACAAAGAAAACGATCAAACCTACAATAGCTGTTATTATGATAATGCTTGCAGTGTGTCTCTAGACCTTTGATCAATTTTTTTTCTATAAGTTTAACAGCACTGAAATTGTTCTGCCTAACGAATATACTACAGCAAACCTAACTGGTTTTTTCTCCTTTGAAGTCTTTTTCTCCCACCAAGTATCAGTAAATCATAAAATAAGGAGTATATTTGGATTTTGGTTTATGTTTTCATATAAATTAATCTGCATTTTCTGTGAAGTTAATGTTCTTTTTGATTCACACTTCTGAGCATTTTACCAATTTAGCAATCCAAGAGAAATTTAGATTGAACACTCCATATTTTATTATGTTAAATTGTTTTCAGCCAGTTTTGAATCCTTGTGGCCAAGCCAATTTAAATGTGTTTTGTAAGAAAGGTCACTTCATGAGCTGCTGTTCCTCATGCCGTTAAATTTCCATTTGTATGTATTTTAACTGTCTAATTCTGCAGCTCTAAACAGATTTCTCAAAAATTACAAACTAAGAAAAAGGAAAGCAACCAGCTGTTTTTATTAACCCTAAATTACAATTCTGTGACGCATGAACCCTGAGTACTGCTGATGGTTGAAAATGCTGTTAAAAATTAATGCACATAAGTGAGTGATGCCCAGTGAGCATGCACATTTATTTAAAAAATACTTCCACTGTTCAGGGCACTTCCCTGGTGGCTCAGACGGTAAAGCATCTGCTTGCAATGTGGGAGACCTGGGTTCAATCCCTGGATCAGGAAGATCCCCCAAAGAAGGAAATGGCAACCCACTCCAGTACTCTTGCCTGGAAAATCCCATGGATGGAAGAGCCTGGTGGGCTAAAGTTTATGGAGTTGCAAAGAGTCGGACACGACTGAGCAACTTATCTCCCCCCGTCTCTCTCTCTACACTGTTCAGAGCATTTTATCATCTTTGAAAATTGCCCTTCCAGCTGACAGCACCTTTAAAAGATATTGTCTCTGGTAGCAAATCTTTGTCTTTTGAAAGTGGATTTGATTAATAACCCAAGGTAATTTGGGCTAAGCTTGGTCATGTGCAAGATGGGAATTAATATTTAATACCAGTCATGTGATGGAAGCTTGCCCCGGGATGGCCAGTGAGTCTGGATAAACTCATTTTGGAGCAAAAGCAAAGTGTGGCCAAAGATGACGGCCTGGAGCCACAGACCATCTTCCCGCTGGGAGTGATGCGGCGGGATAGGAGCTGTTTGTGCTCAGTCAGGCTGGCAGGCTCGATCGCCGCCCTGCACTCACCCATCGCCGCCACTCGGCCTGCACCGAGTTGCTGAGGCTCTGAGATGGTTTCCGAAGGTGACCACTAGGAAGGGGAAATATGCGTCAGGATGGAGGCGGTCCAGCTCTTTAAACGGAGTTTTAGCTTTGGCTGTATTTCTCTATCATCTCATCCGATATGAAGTCCAAGGGTATTTGCTGGCCTCCGGTTTGGGGCAGAGATCTAGCTGTTATCTTGGTGTTTCTCGGCTAAGGGCCTGTGTGTGTCGAGTCACCTGGTTGTGGGATGGGATGGTGGAGGCACTGGTGAAGATAAAGCTGAACAGACAAGTGGAGACTAGATTAGGGAAGGGTTTGAATGGCATATGAAGAGTTAGACATGACCCAATAGACAGGGTCACTATAAGGCTTTGAGAAGAGAGAAAACCACTTCTAGCTGCGCTTTGAGAAGATAGCTGGCATGCCGGACTGTTCCGTGGCGAGGGCCTGCTTCTTCCTTACCAGCACCTCCTCCGCTCATCTTCACACCAGTGAACAGAGGGACACGTAGGGGGACCGACGGGAACCGAAGACCAGGCGGGACGGCAGGCGGTGTCTTGGAGGTCTCGGCAGATGCAGGCTCAGGGCGCCGCGGGTCACTGGACGCCACCGCAGGGGAGGACGGGGAGACGGGAGAGCTGGGAGGGCTTCCGAGGCGGCTGGCTCGGTGATGGCTTGTGTGGGGGAATGGGGTCGGCGCCATTAACAGAAATAGAAGACGCAGAATGAGAAGCCAATTTTGGAAATCAGGGAAAACGAGTCCAATTTTAGTTCAATGAGCTTATAGGGAGGCGGAAGTGTCCAAGAGGCAAATGAGAACACGCGTCTTGGTGGAGCAGAGACCCAGACTGAAGGCAAAGGCGTGTTGGTGGAATCGCACCGAGAAAGGCGGCAGAGAATGAACTCATCCCTGGAGAGGCTGTTGGCCTAGCAGGCTGGCCAGTTAGAGGCCCCTGGTGAATACTAACGCCTATGAGAGGGCCGAAGACACAGGAAGAGTGGGGAGAAACAGGCCCAGAAATGTCACAAGAGAACAGCGCTATGGAAGCCAAAGAGAGGAGGACCCCAGAGAAGGGACAGCGGGACGAGGTCCAAGAGGGGCCGGTGGGTTTGGGCCCTGATGGATCACTGGTGACCTCTGAGAGATAGCCTCCGAGTTGCCGCAAGGGGAGCCTGAGGCTAAGGGTATTGAAACATCTGCTCTCCCTGATACCCCTGAGGGAGAGAGAATTGGCAACAGCTTCCTTTACCCTCTTTGGCTACTTCTGAAACCATCAACTCAGAATGGACTTGAACCCATGGTCTTTTAACTGAGATCACACACATGGTGTCAGGACTACATGAAATCCTTTGAACTGCAAGGAGATCAACTGGTCCATCCTAAGGGAGACCAGTCCTGGGTGTTCTTTGGAAGGAATGATGCTGAAGCTGAAACTCCAATACTTTGGCCACCTGATGCAAAGAGCTGACTCATTTGAAAAGGCCCTGATGCTGGGAAAGATTGAAGGCAGGAGGAGAAGGGGACGACAGAGGATGAGATGGTTGGATGGCATCACCGACTTGATGGACGTGGCTTTGGGTGGACCCTGGCCGTTGGTGATGGACAGGGAGGCCTGGCGTTCTGCGGTTCATGGAGTCGCAAAGAGTCAGACACAACTGAGGGACTGAACTGAACTGAAACCATCAACTCAGAATGGGACTTGAATCCACGGTCTTTTAACTGAGATCACACACCTGGTGTCAGGACTACATGAAATCCAGGTTCTTGATGTCTCACTGCAGAAAGAATTCAGTGAGAGATAAGTGACAGTAAAAAGTGGATTTATTTAGAGAGAAACACATTCCACAGAGTGTGGGCCATCTCAGAAGCCCAGAGCAGACCAGGGTACGGGGTTGTCAGTTTTTACAGGGCTGGGTAATTTCATCACCTAGCGAGTGGGAGGAGTATTCTAGCTATTTTGGGGAAGGGGTGGGGATTTCCAGGAGTTGGGCCACCACCCACTTTTGGACCTTGATGGTTGACCTTGGGCCTGCCACGGTGCCCGCGGTGTCTCATCTAGCTTGCTGTTGTATTATGATGAGCGTGCCCAGAGGCTCAGGGTCTAGAGGCGGGCGGCCTGTCTGCCATCTTGGACCCGCCTGGTTCTAGTCAGTTTGCCGTGTCTGCCTGTGTCCCTCTTTTAAAGGCTGTGCCCTGCCCCCTTCCCTCCCACTTCCCTTCTCCTTAGTCTGTTTATTAAACTCTTCCTCTGTTGCCCCAGTGAATGTTGCTGTTACCTAGGACTCTGTCCTTGGCTCTGAGCTCCTAACAGTTAGGGTTCTCTTGGTTTCAGATAACAGAGAGCAACTCCAGCTGGCTTGAGCAGAAAGATTTACTGGAAGGAAAGAGGGTTACCTCATAGGACCCAAAGGGCTATGACTGGACCTTGTGTACGTCCTTTCCCCAGAAACCCAGCACCGTGGGGTTTCACTAGCTCCTTCCTTGTTCCCCTCTCGGTGTCTATTTCACGTTCTGCTCTCAGTTGCAAACCAGCTGCCTAGGTTTTCATGCCACGTGGTGGCAAACACGCCTGCCCCCTGGCCCAGGGTCATACCCACTCGCTCGGCCAGAGGAGCGAGCTATGCCTCCCTCGCTCGCCCCTGGGGTCTTCTGGGGGAGAGGCTGAGCGGACCCACTTGCACAGGTGCCCATCTGTGGACCATTCAATTGAGGCACACCAACGGGTGGACAGTGCAGACGAAACCACGTGGCTCGGGGCGAGGGTGGGGCAGGGGCCCGGACACGGGAAACTGGGGCGAAGCTTACAGGAGGAGGGCTGGGGCTGGGTTCTGGGGGCCACAGGGGGACGGTGACACGAGCAGCTTCTCAGCTCCCCTCCCTCCGTTGGTCTCTGCTCTGCCCCGAGACCTGGCCCTCCGAGGCATCGAATCCTGGAGGTGCCTCCCTCCTAGAGAAGGTCCAGGTCATGTGGCTTTCTTCTGGAAAAGAAAATACAATGACCTCCCCTGGGTGGCTCAGACAGTAAAGAATCTGCCTGCAATTCAGGAGACCTAGGTTCAATCCCTGGGTCGGGAAGATCCCCTGGAGAAGGGAATAGCAACCCATTCCAGTGTTCTTGCCTGGAGAATCCTGTGGACAGAGGAGCCCGATGGGCTACAGTTCATTTGGTCACAAAGAGTTGGACACGACTGAGCGACACACACACACACTCTATTTGACTTCCTCTCCCTGTGACCAGCCCTCAGCAGACCTGGGTGAGTGTCCAGGGATCAAGCTTCTGTTCTCAAGATGAATCAGAGTTGACTGATCCCGAGCCAGCTGCAGCCTCTTTACCTAGGGTGTCTGCCCTTGGGGCGGGACAGATCGCAGGCCGGCTCCTCTCGAGCATGCTGCGAGGCTGGGGGGGCCATGGGACAGGGGCACGGCCCAGGGGCGCGCGTGCTGTTGGTGCGTGTTTCCCTGGAAACCCAGCTGCACAGCTGCCCTCCCAGAGTTAGACTCCAGAGGCGAGCCCAGTATTTCCTAGCAAATTCCTTTTCCATCTAAGCTGGTCTGGGGGAGGTTTCTGTCACCGAGACCAAGGCACGCCTGGAGTAACCCTGGATCGGAGGAGATGCCCAGTGGCTGCTCCCACCCTGGCCTCCTGCCTGCCACTCAACGGGAGGACGTGGCTTCTCCTTCTCTCCTGTCATGTCTCCAGGGAGAAATAAGGTCCAAAGAGTCATTGCAATACAAGGTTGTGGTATTCTGGCAGTTACTGAATGCTGGCATTTTGTTGGTGAACTACTCTAATTTTTAAATTAAAAGTTGTAAAAGCAGGATCACTTATGTACTGAGATGAAGACCAATGACTCAGCTATTCAAATTACAATAAAAATGCTTGCTGAATAAAGCTGGCCAGGGGCTTTTCATCAGTCAGAACAATTTGTCCAAAATCACACATGATGCTGAACAATACTGTTGATCTTTTTTCTCGAATGATACTTCATTTGTACTTCTTAATGATTTTCAAAGTTTTCTTCATTTTGGATGCTTAGCATATGCTAACTTTTGGATAAGACTTTATTTTTTAACAACCTTTTTATTTTGGACTAGTTTTAGGTTCATAGAAAGATTGTGAAGCTAGGAGAGAGAGTTCCAACACGCCTGCACGGTCTCCTGTGGTGAATATTCTCTGAGTGTGTCCTTGGCTATGGTACATGGGTCACAGTCAATGAACCAATATTGATACAGTGTTAGGAACTAAACTCCACACCTCACTAGTGTTTACCTCATGTCCTTTCTTCTGTTCCATGATCCCATCCAGAACACCAAATTACATTTAGTTGTGAAGTCTCTTTAGGTTCCTCTGATTTATGACAGTTTAGTAAGTTTACCTGCTAATAATCTGTTAGAAGGATGCTTGGTTAATGTTTCTATTTGACAAATTTACATTTTTCTTTGAACTTTAAACCTTTTAAAATTTGACTTAAACTAGATGTTTTCACAGTGTTGTTAATGTTTGGGATTCTGAACACTTCCAGATAAAATATTAGTATTGATATGAGTATTTATTTAAAATAAGTGCTGAATGTCCAGGGTCATAGTCCCTAGATCCCAGGTGTGGATGGGCAGAGCACGGAGGACAGGTACACAGATGGCTAAGACCCTTGGTGCATGGAAGAACCTTCCAGAACCAGTCAGAGTCCAGGAGAGGGCAGCCCAGGGCTTGCTGTTCTGCTGCAGAACCCCAGGCCCAGGCCATTCTAATGGATTCTGAAGGTAAGTTTTTGCTCCCACCCTATTCTTCCTCTGCGTGTACAGCTGGAAAAGACTTACTAATTACAGCCCAATCTGTCTCTCTGTCTTACATAGCGAGTGCTCTAGGGCCATTTTTTGGTGATGATTTTGATGAATACTAATGATACATTGTAGACTTCCCAGGTGGCTCGTTGGTGAAGAATCCACCTGCTAAGCAGGAGACAGATTTGATCCCTGAGTTGGGAAGATCCCCTGGAGAAGGAAATGGCAACCCATTCCAGTATCCTTGCCTGGGAAATCCCATGGTACCTTTTCTTAGAGAAGTCTTTAGTCTTTGTTTTCCAAAAGCCTTCCTCACTGCTTGGAACATAGGCAACACTCAGAACGTGCAGGTGCTATTATTTGATCAACCGATGCTGAATGCACGAAGGAAACCGGCACTGTTGGCAGGAAAAAACACCCTCTCCTTGGGGGTTAGGACCTGCTGAGGGCCAGGGAGCCTCTGGGTGGGTGTTGAGGACCAGGAAATGAGTGGAGCCTCCCTGCCTGTGATGTGGGTGGGAGTCGGGGGCTGCAAGTGAAGAGGAAGGGTTGGGGACGACCCCAGTGGCAGTGCCAGCGGCAGCCGAACTTAGGGATGACTTATAATCATAATAACCACCTCTAGGAGTCTGAGATGCAAGCGGTCGTGAGCATCTGCAGACCATATAAAGAGTTTAATGGAAGGTATGGAGTATGACACCATCGCTAGGGTGCAATCTGACATCTCTTTACATCACCATCTATTCTGGTTTCCCCAGAAGTTGCATACAAGCAGTACACCATAATTAGGCTTGCTTTCGTCCAGAGTTCATGGCATATTCGAAGTCTTTAAAGCTGACATGACCATCTGAGTCTTGATCTACTTCCCTGGAAAATGAAACAGAAAGTGATTTATGGTGAGTTTCATCCTACTTCCACACTTCACTTCTCTGTCTTATCTGCAGGAAGGCTGAGGTCAATGGCTATCCTTTTTTTTTTCCCCTTGCATTGATAATACCTAAAGAGAGAAGGAAAGGAAAGGAAAAAGTATTTATTAAAACCTACAGAAATGATATATTCAATACATTTAAAGGAATGTCACCAAGTGTAAAAGTTATATTTTTTATATTAAAAAAGGCAGGAGTGATGGTTTTTCTAGCCATCCTGCAATTTTTTTCTGTGATATGTCAATAAATATACATGCATCTGTCAACCAAAAAAGCAAGGCAGGAGGCTGCAAAGAAGAAGAGAGTTTATCCAGATTCTGGAAGAATTGCAATTCAGGAAATACAAACTTCAGTAACCCTGAAAGTGTCCTGAAAAAGAGATGAAAAGCCACAGCGTTGTTAAAAGCTGCCCAGCGACAACTTGATTAACTCTGACTCAAGCCAGAAAATATTTGTCCTTGAGGACTCACAAGTTGTTTCAGAGTAAGAATCCAGTAAGTATCTTGAGTTTCTAGAAGGTGCTCTGGATGACAAAGGACCTTGATGTCTGTAAGTCACACTTCTTTACTGATCTCCTGGCCCCATGGCAGAGAGCTCTTAGCAACACCAACACCATTTTGATTTTTCCCATCATACATTGCACAACAGAAGTGTGGAGTAAACAATTAAGAGGTAAGAAAAACCTTTTGGGGTCCAGTGGCTGACTCCCTGCTCCCAATGCAGGTGGCCCCGGTTAGATCCCTGGTCAGGGAACTTGATCCCAAATGCCACAACTAAAAGACCCTGCATGCTACTGCTAAAAAAGATCATGCAGGCCACAGTTTAAAAAAAGAGATCTCATGCTCGACGAGGAAGATTCCACAGGCCGTAACTAAGACCTGAAGCAGCCAAACGAATATTTTAAAAAAGGAAAAGCATTTTGGGAGTAAATAACTATAGTGACTGGCATCTTGCCTCGCACTGCCTTCATCTCACTGAATCTGTGCACAGATGCCAGGATGTGCCCATTCTGCAGACAGTGATGTTCAATGTGCTGGTAGGATCACTGTGTTGGTAACAGACATGGAACTCAAGTCAGGATGGTTAAATTCCCAAACGTGGGCTTTACACTCTATTCCACACATCTCCCTATGTAAATAGGATGTTCCAGACAGAAGTGGTTGTGTTGCAATCACCACGCAGCTAACTCAAGCTCTGGGAGTTTTCATTGACTTCATTCGTGGCCTCGGAAGCTCAGTTAATTCCTCACAAACACCCGATAAGCTTTTCTGAATCCTAGGAAGAGAGGTGAAGGCGTGAGCCTCTGACTGGTCGGCTGAGGGTGTGGGTGGCCTCAGCTGGGTTGCGCCTAAGTGTCCCTAGGGCCACTGAGACAGGGGTATTGCTCCTTTGAACAGGGAGCAGAGAAATGGTGCTCAGTCCCCCTAGCTAACATAACACATGGCCGAGGGAGAAAATCGTGGTGTAAGCAATACGTTCGGCTGCTACCAGTGAAAGCAGTGCTTCCTTTAAGCGTATGTTTGAGCAGGAACTGTTGAGCTGTGATCACAGCTCCTCTTTGGGGGGCATTCTAAAGCAATGCATTGCCAGCCTTATGTGGTGCTCCTGGGTTGGCACAAACTACATTTTGTGGAAACAGCAAATGGTATCAACCAGGACAAAGGGCTTTTTAAACCAAAGACTGGTCCAAGTAACAGAGCCACTAATCACTGTAATAGTTTTAAAGCAGGCTTTTAAAATATTGAATTCTAAAATAAACTTTCTGAATATTTCATGCCAAAGTCTCTGAAGTCTATAATGGTATGGGATAGAGTGATAATAATTTTTCATTCTTTTGAAGAAAAGAAAAATCCCTACTTCTCTGCCCCAGGGCGAAACCATGTTGCAGTATGTTAGTGTAAAATGACTGCAGACTGCAAGGCCCATTATTCTTGCTGCTTCTTTTGGTGAAATATACATGACAATTTCATGCTGTACAGGACCAAAAGCGGAATGTCGGATCTCTTCTAAGGGATTAGAAATAATCAGTATCACATGTTACTGACTACAGAGTATAAATCATCCCCTTTATTAAATTAGATAATTGAAGATTCTTAATATTGCCTAAGTATTTTTTCCCAAGGAATTGGATTAGATAAATGACCTTTTTTCTTTCCACTCTGAACTGGCATGATTGAACTATAAATCTCATAGGGTGAGTTAAGTGGATAACTTAGAAAAGTAATATTTAGGATAAACTGTTTCTATATATGTGTGTGTGTGTGCATTTATTCACTTATTGAGATGCTGAATACTTGTAGAAAAGGAAACCCCTTTGCCTGATTCTCTCAGTAAATAACCTTTTTGTAATTGCATTAACTTTTTATTTTTCTTGCTATCTTTGCCAAAGCTTCCCATCATAAAATGGTTACAGTATAACCAAGAGGTATTAGAATGGGAAAGTTTATTCATAAAGCTTAGAGTGGCATTTTTATAATGAATGGAGGAGCGTCATGTTTATATTTAGAATGAGACATGGTAAAATACCATCTCCTCATCACATACATATCATGGTCGTCTCAAGGAGAATGAAGAGGAAATTCACATTTCAGAGCTCTACTTTTAAAAGCTAAAATACTGTTTTTCATTGCAGACGGCATTATTCTAAACAAGGACGCTCTCACAGCACCCACACTCAGTGCTGTGTGATGGAAGAGCAGATGTGCTGGTGGGCAGAGTCGGTGCTGAAGAGATGAAGCCGACGTCATTATGCAAAAAGGTTCATCGTTTCTGTTTACGCTGTTTAACCCTGAAAGGAGTACACTCTCCTTCTGAAACCAGAGTGTGCTGTCTTGGCGTCACTGACACACGTTCAGCACTGAAATAGTCCACCTCCAACTGGAAATAAGCGCTGGGAAGGCAAGAACTTTCTCTTGTTTGCTGCAAGGTTCCCATCTCTTGGCCACAGTTGGCAATGACTTTATAGAATGAACGAGTTTGTAAAATAAGGGAACCTGCGGAGACAGTGGATGGCACTGTGGAATATCCACTGCCTCTCCGGAGGTTTGGGGGGATTAAAGAAAGTACGTCCTCACTGTTTGAGTTGTAATCCTAGGCAGAGACATAATACTCTGATGGTGGCACCTAGGAGCTATCGCTCAGAGTCCCGTAAGGAATGGTCAGTCGTGGTCTCCATGCCCAACTGCATTTTGTAAACACAGACCAGATGCAAGAGAGTCCAAGTGAGAGACAGACTCCAAAAACTGAGGTTGCCTAGAAGAGCAATGAATGGGAGGAACCCCTTGAGTGTCAGGCTGAACTATTAAGAGACAAAGAGAGGGAAGTTGGAAACCATAGCAAAACACTGGACACGTCTGCATCTGACCTGCCCTATAGCTGAAGCCCAAGGACTTGAAGCCACTGAAGTAACCGCTCTTTTACTGGACATAGGAATATATGTCTATATATATACACACACACAAATGAAATAGAAGCCTGAATACACACACACACGCTTCCCTAGTGACTCAGTTGGTAAAGAATCCGCCTGCAGTGCAGGAGACCCTGATTCGATCCCTGAGTCGGGAAGATCTGCTGGAGAAGGGGTGGGCTACCCGCTCCAGTGCTCTTGGGCTTCCCTGCTGGCTCAGCTGGTCAAGAACCTGTCTGCAATGTGGGAGACCTGGGTTCGATCCCTGGGTTGGGAAGATCCCCTAGAGAAGGGTAAGGCTCCCACTCCAGGATTCTGGCCTGGAGATGCCATGGCCTATACAGTCCTTGGAGTTGCAAAGGGCTGGACATGACTGAGCGCCTTTCACTCTGATACA
Source organism: Capricornis sumatraensis (assembly GCF_032405125.1). Taxonomy (NCBI): domain Eukaryota; kingdom Metazoa; phylum Chordata; class Mammalia; order Artiodactyla; family Bovidae; genus Capricornis; species Capricornis sumatraensis. The sequence continues at coordinate 1,639,365 of NC_091070.1, read as the reverse complement.
CACACACGCACACACACACACGGGCTTATATTTCACAGCTGGCTTTTTAAAGGAGTGAAGTTTATAAAGATAGATGAAGGGAAAATACATAAAGCCATGACCAACAGTAACTGCTTCCTAGCCATGTAAGGCCAGTTAAATGAAAGACTTTTTGATGTGTTTGTTTTGAGATGCAAATGGAGAGCTGGAATGGGCCTGGGGAGCAGGAGCTCCAGAGAGGACCCGCTCTGTGTCACTCAGTATGAACATTCTAGAACCATCTGGGCGGAGGAGATGCCAAGAAAGACAAGAGAGGGGCTTCCCTGGTGGCCCAGTGGTTAGGACATCGACCTTCCAGTTCACGGGGCACAGGCCCGATCCCTGGCCAGGGAACTCAGATCCCAAATGCCATGTGGTGAGGAGAAAAGAGAGAGAGACGGTGCAAGAAGGGCCTACGGACGGGTTGGGAGGAGGCTGGGATGTGATGAGGGGACCTGGCCCAAGAGAGGCCCCATGCTCAAAAGGCCCTGAATTAACTGCTACCTTTCTGCGGACTCTGAGGTTGGTTGCGTTGCGTGTCATAACTTCTCTTTTATCTTCTCCAAGGACTGTGACAGCCACACAGTCTGAGAGGGGATGGTGCAGTTGGGGTGTGCACCAAATCTGGCACAGAGGATGGAGTTCGGTGATGAGTTCAGTCTGAGTGGGTGTGGTGCAGAGCAGGAAAAGTCAGTGGGGGGGTGGGAAGATGACCCACCAACTGAACGAGCTCAGAGAGAAAGGAGAACTCAGAGCCACAGGCCTTCCAGAAACTTGCAAAAGCTTATAAAGTGCTGTAAAATTCCACAGGCAGTGGAATGGGAGTTCCAGGCAATCCTATCTGGACTTTGAAGGGCAGAGGACCCAGGGCGACAGTGCGATACACTGAGAATTTCAGGCGGGTCTACACTCTGTCCATTCAGCTGAATCCCAACAGTTTTCTTATCTGTTAAAATTCTAACATTTTTTGGACTTGCCAGATAAGTGGTTATAATTACTTCTATCACCATAAGCTTTAGCATTTGTCTTTGTACATCCTGATTTGTTAAACAAGATTCTCTCTCCTTTTGGGATGTGGCGTGGCCTTAGCCCAGACGAGACGTTTCCCTGTGATCGAGAGGCTAAGTGGTCCCTACCTTGAAGGAGCCAGGGTTTCACACTGTGAAATTTTTATTAAGCTCAGCTGTACTGCAGCTCTAACATTATATTCTAGAGAAAAACAGGTTGTTTTTAAATTTTAAAAAGACATAAACAGCAAATGTTTCTCACAAGTAGTACATGGTCCTTGTGCAACAATATTCACATCAGACCAATTTCTTTTAAGGGGCTTCCCTGCTGGCTCAGAAAGTGAAGAATCTGCCTGTAATGCAGGAGACCTGGGTTCAATCCCTGGGTCAGGAAGATCCCCTGGAGAAGGGAATGACAACCCACGCCAGTATTCTTGCCTGGAGAATTCCATGGACCCAGGAACCTGGCTGGCTACAGTCCATGGGGTCACAAGGAGTCGGACACAACTGAGAGGCTAACACTTTTAACACTTAATTTCTCGTAATGTTTTGAAAATATTTTTCATTGTAAAATAATTCACAAGTGCCCCATTGCTAGGTCTCCAAATTCAGATTTCAAAGCAGAGTACCTGCTTTTGCTAAAGTTACTTAAAAAAAAAAAGGGAAGGAGAGAAACAAACAGGGAAGGAATTGAAACATGGAGCATTCTCTATTGAAATGAAGTAAAGACTATAAAAGTGATGTTTTTATGTGGAAACAAGAATAAATACTATGTATATTATAACTGTAATCTCACACATTTATATTCATTTGGGCAGAAGTGGAAGATTATAAACTAAACACAAATTTGTTTTATGGGCTGTTTTGGATTAAAATATTCTTTAGTATTGATATCTTTTTCAACTGAAAGAGTATTTCCTTTCTTTTTGGTCTGAATTTTCTAAACAAGTGACCTTATTTCACAATGTCTAAATCTTCAATACAGCAGGATTTCTCAGTCTCGATGCTGTTGACATTTGGGGCTGGATCACTCTCTGCCATGAGGGCTGTCAGGCCTGTGCACTGTAGGGTGTTTAGCAGCATCCCTGGTTTCTATCTGTCTGATGTCAGGAGGACCCTTCCCCACTGGGACAGTCAAAACTGTCTCCAGATATGCCAGGTGTCTCCTGGGAGGGTCATGGGACAAAACCACCCCTGGTTGAAAACCACAGAGCTAGAATACATGAACTGTGAACTTCCAGATGTTCAAGCTGGTTTTAGAAAAGACAGAGGAACCAGAGATCAAATTGCCAACATCTGCTGGATCATAAAAAAGGCAAGAGAGTTCCAGAAAAACATCTATTTCTGCTTTATTGACTATGCCAAAGCCTTTGACTGCGTGGATCACAATAAACTGTGGAAAATTCTGAAAGAGAGGGAAATACCAGACCACCTGACCTGCCTCTTGAGAAACCTCTATGCAGGTCAGGAAGCAACAGTTAGAAGTGGACATGGAACAACAGACTGGTTCCAAATAGGAAACGGAGTAAGTCAAGGCTGTATATTGTCACCCTGCTTATTTAACTTATATGTAGAGTTCATCATGAGAAACACTGGTCTGGAAGAAACACAAGCTGGAATCAAGATTGCCGGGAGAGATATCAATAACCTCAGATATGCAGATGACACCACCCTCAGAAAATGAAGAACTAAAAAGCCTCTTGATGAAAGTGAAAGAGGAGAGTGAAAAAGTTGGCTTAAAACTCAACATTCATAAAACTAAGATCATGGCCTCTGGTCCCATCACTTCATGGGAAATAGATGGGGAAACAGTGGAAAGAGTGGTTGACTTTATTTTTTTGGACTCCAAAATCACTACAGCTGGTGAGTGCAGCCATGAAATTCAAAGACACTTACTTCTTGGAAGGAAAGTTATGACCAACCTAGATAGCATATTCAAAAGCAGAGATGTTACTTTGTCAACAAAGGTCCGTCTAGTCAAGGCTATGGCTTTTCCAGTGGTTATGTATGGATGTGAGCGTTGGACTATATAGAAGGCTGAGCACCCAAGAATTGATGCTTTTGAACCATGGTGTTGGAGAAGACTCTTGAGAGTCTCTTGGACTAAGGAGATTCAACTAGTCCATCCTAAAGGAGATCAGCCCTGGGTGTTCATTGGAAGGACTGATGTTGAAGCTGAAACTCCAATACTTTGGCCACCTGATGCGAAGAGCTGCCTCATTGGAAAAGACCTTGATGCCAGGAGGGATTGGGGGCAGGAGGAGAAGGGGACGATAGAGGATGAGATGGTTGGGTGGTATCACTGACTCAATGGACAAGAGTTTGAGTAAACTCTGGAAGTTAGTGATGGACAGGGAGGCCTGGTGTGCTGCGGTTCATGGGGTCGCAAAGAGTAGGACATGACCTAGATAGCATGTTGAAAAGCAGAGACGTTACTTTGCCAACAGAGGTCCATCTAGTCAAGGCTATGGTTTTTCCTGTGGTCATGTATGGATGTGAGAGTTGGACTGTGAAGAAGGCTGAGTGCCAAAGAATTGATGCTTTTGAACTGTGGTGTTGGAGAAGACTCTTGAGAGTCCCTTGCACTGCAAGGAGATCCAACCAGTCCATTCTGAAGGAGATCAGCCCTGGGATTTCTTCGGAAGGACTGATGCTAAAGCTGAAACTCCAGTACTTTGGCCACCTCATGCAAAGAGTTGACTCATTGGAAAAGACTCTGATGCTGGGAGGGATTAGGGGCAAGAGGAGAAGGGGACGGCAGAGGATGAGATGGCTGGATGGCATCATGGACTCGATGGACGTGAGTTTGAGTGAACTCCGGGAGTTGGTGATGGACAGGGAGGCCTGGCGTGCTGCGATTCACGGGGTTGCAAAGAGTCGGACACGACTAAGCGACTGAACTGAACTGAACTGAGCGACTAAACTGAACTGAGAGGAGCCAAAGGTGGAGCCATTCTCTGGAACATTCCAGCTAAATCTACACTCACTAGAAAACTGCTTTAAAGACATCCCCTGGCCCCAAACAAGTGATTTCGGGGCAGGGGAGGCACCCGTGTTTCTTGGCTGGATTAAGCAGATAATTGCCTCAGTGCTCTGCCCCGCCGACACCAAGGTTTTGATGGAGCCCAGAGAAGACCTCCGGGGAGGCAAGCCCTCGGGGGTGATAACAGAGCCAGCGGCGGGCTCGTCTGTGTTCGCAGCGCACAGGGCGGCAGTTGGCAGTTACTCTGAGTCACTGGGATAGTCACGCGGGTGTTGGAAGTTGACGGCCCATTTCGCTCACCTGAAACATGGATGAGAAATTCAACGTGGAGGCAAAGACTGAGCTGAGAAACGTTTTCTGAGTGGAACTTGAGCGGCGGGGGGAAAGGGAGAGGGGCCCTCTTTCTCTCTGATTCGTCGCCGAGTAATTTAAAGGAAAAACGTCAAAACTGCCGTTCTGTCAGAGCTGTCATGCTGACTGACCGGTGAGAGCGGAAACGGCCCTCCCAGCGAGGCGCCCCTGCCGCGCGCGCGGACGGCCATTTTGGACCGCGCGTCCGCCAGCCCGCGAGCGCCCTGCCCTCCGGGCCGCCGGTGCTGCCCGCCGGCGCGCTTGCCTCCTCGCGATGAGAGGCCGCGGGGTCGGCGGCCGTTCGGTCGGCGAGGCGTTCGTGAACGCTGCCTGGTTAAAGACGGGCCTTAAGCGAAGCCACTCAGACGCACGGAGAGCCGGAAGAAGCCTTCAGCGGGCTTCCGGTCTTCGGCGGCCGCCTGCGCGGCGGTGTCTGGCGCCTCCACCTCCGCGCGGCCGCACCGCCTGCGCGCCCGCCTCTCTCTCATCTTCGGCCGCAGGGCCTCCCGTGGCCACGTGCTTCCAGCCGTCCACCAGGGCTCGAACCCCGGGGCGGCCCTCGCCCGCACAGGCGCAAGTATGAAAAAGGCGTCGACGCCCCCTAGGTGATTCTTGACCCGAGAGGGGACAGGTGTCAGTGGACAGTCACTTTCCTTTGGTCCTTCTGGGGTGGCTCTCGGGACTCGGGGAAGCCCTCCTTCACCTCAGGCCTGCCCTCACTCACCGGTCCACCCTCGCTCCCCGAGGTTGTACCCCAAACAAGCAACCTGCGCGTAGCCCTCATCTAAAGCTCTGCTTTCAGGAAGATCTCAGGCTGACACGGAGGAAAGTTTGAGAGATGAAGTCCTCACGGGCATTTCAGTTTCCATCATGGGTAGCATGTCACAGCAGAGTCTCGTTCAGGTAACAGGGAACTCACTATTGAAACAGATCAGTTTCTTCTCTTTGGGAACTGACTTTTAGAGCAAATTAAATATTGCCTTTCAGAAGAGCTCTGAAGTTTGAAGTTTCAAGCAATTGAAACGCCAAGGACAGCCAGAAAAAGGGAATCTTCTCTTCATTGTCTGACGTGCATGTCTTATTTAATATTATTTAGTCTGCCAACAATGTGTGGTATTTAGACCTTATGTGAGTAGTTTAGTTCCTCTTCACTTTCTGCCATAAGGGTGGTGTCTGCATATCTGAGGTTATTGATATTTCTCCTGGCAATCTTGATTCCAGCTTGTGCTTCTTCCAGCCCAGTGTTTCTCATGATGTACTCTGCCTATAAGTTAAATAAGCCGGGTGGCAATATACAGCCTTGACACACTCCTTTTCCTACTTGGAGCCAGTCTGTTGTTCCATGTCCAGTTCTAACTATTGCTTCCTGACCTGCATACAGATTTCTCAAGAGGCAGGTCAGGTGGTCTGGTATTCCCATCTCTTTCAGAATTTTCCACAGTTTATTGTGATCCACGCAGTCAAAGGCTTTGGTATAGTCATTAAAGCAGAAATAGATGTTTTTCTGGAACTCTCTTCCTTTTTCCATGATCCACCCTTATGGCAGAAAGTGAAGAGGAACTAGAAAGCCTTTTGATGAAAGTGAAAGAGGAGAGTGAAAAAGCTGGCTTAAAGTTCAGCATTCAGAAAACTAAGATCAGGACATCTGGTCCCATCACTTCATGGGAAATAGATGGGGAAACAGTGGAAACAGTGTCAAACTTTATTTTGGGGGGCTCCAAAATCACTGCAGATGGTGAATGCAGCCATGAAACTCTGGCCTCCTTAGGACCAGGCTCTGCCTACTAGATGAGAGACACAGTGCATGCTGTTGGTACTTCCCCATCACCTGTGCTACTCAGCTGTGTGGTTTGGGTGAATGCATCCCCACCCCAAGTTCCAGAAGTGGGATCCCACTGGCTTAAGCCAACCAGTTTAATCCCCCTGTCCTTACTATAGTGACTGGTTTGAGGGATCATTGGCTACTTAGGACATGACATTCCTCCTCTGACCACTGCTGATGGGTAAAGAGTTGTGTGCGTATGTGCTCAGCGGTCAGTTGTTTCTGACTCTTTGTGACCCCATGGACTGTAGTCTGCCAGGCTCCTCTCTCTTTCTGGGGATTCTGCAGTCAAGAATGCTGGAGTGGGTTGCCATTTCTTATTCCAGGGGATCTTCCTGACCCAGGGATTGAAGATCTCCTGCGTCTCCTACATTGGCAGGTGGATTCTGGGTAAAGAGTTGGGTCAGTCATAATGAAGCCTGGGCATTTTGTTTGTCAGCTAAGAAGAAGCTCTCTCACTGGGCAGCTGGGATGCAGAGATGACATGACCTTACAGCCGTCATCTTCCTGACACAAGAGTACAACTTCCATAACAGTTCTCTGAGTCACTGATCTAAAAATTTATGCATCTGCTTTTCATGGTCAATTATCAGCCTGAAAATGGTGCTACATACAGTGAAGGGACGAGTCAGAAGAGTTACAGAGTGAGTTGGAGCCTAATCAGCCAGGCCTGAAGCATGCCCAGTTTCAAAACTCTTAGCTACCTGATCCAATAAATTCCCTGGGTTGTTAAAAGCAGTCTAAAAAGTATTTCCTGGTATGTGCAAATAAAAGCATCCTGACATATCAGGTATCCCACCTGAAATCTTTTCTAAACTTTGCAATATCTGGAACTTGGTAGCTATCGAGTAGACACTCATAAATTCAATATTTTTGAAACAATTATTCCATTTTGAAAGAAACCCTGAAATAATTCAGATTTTCCCTTCGGGTGCTATCTGAAGATGCTGAATTAGTCTCTCTAATTCTGCATTCTAAAGAAGTTACTTTCTCATTGCAATCCAACAAAAATCTTTGTTTACACTGCCTTAGCTGTGATTATGTGCTGAAGGAAGCTATTGATGGGACCAATATGGTTTTTTTCCTAAACAGTGACAGAATAGATTCTCCAGTCCAAGGAAAAAAAAGAAAAATGGATGTGAAATGCAGTCACAGCTGGCAAAAGTGATCAACCATAAATAATGACTCATTTTTTCCTATTTACTAGGTTTTTAAAACAAGGAGCCTTATTTAAAACTAGAGGGATTTTAAAAGGAGGAAAGAATGTACTTTCAGAATGTCTGATTATTGACTGCTTGTGCACACGTGGATAAATGCAATCAACATATAGCCCAAAGTCTCATTTCTGGCAAAGAGTTTCATATTCCTTCTCTATCAAGTGTTTTAGCAGAACCACTAATACATAGTGACATGATCTTTTTACTCAGTTTGAGTCTCTGGAAGAGAAATTGTGATGGCAGAAAATAGCTTATATTAGAGAGCTTTAGGGATAGAGAACAAAAACCAAAGTGAGTCACTCTGAACTAATAATAAAAAAATCTGGGTCCTATACTTTTGGGTCGCTAGGTCCTCTGTCCCCGCCACATGCCATATCTGTCTAAGAGGCCTGCTCTCAATACAGCAGGGACCAATGTGGTCCACCAGAAAAGGCCCAGGAGTGAGGTTCCGTCTCAGCGAGGCTGGGTGACCCTGGGCAAGTGTCTCAGCTGCTGTGAATTCCAAGCTTCTTGCTGCTCAAGCCGAATGGCTGCGCTATGACTGCTATGCTGATACAGCTCTACATTTTGACAGATCTACACTGGATCTCATCTGCTACCAGTGTATTTGTACCAGAAGTCTAAAATGGCAAGCCACCCCCCAGGCATTTTTAGCTTTTAAAAAGTAGTTTTGAGTCTTCAACCCTGCAGACAGGTGTAAAGATCCCTAAACATATATAAATAGGGAAAAAAATGATCCTGCCTTCAACAGTGTGAAATACGAATGGAGAGAAAGCCATGTCTATTTCAAATATATAATCACTTCAGCTGAGATATCTAGTATCATCGTGAACTTGATTATGAGATAAAAGAAGTGGGCCAGAGATGGCAATCATTTAATCTCTTAAGAACAGCTCTTCTGAAGAGCTTTTCACACTAAGCTCCATAGACTTCTGGCAGGTTATGATCTGGCTAGAAAGAAAGCATAATGATGAGGAAAATTATGTTTTCAAAACACATGCTTTTACAGTACAAGTCCTTCCACAAAGGAGGCAATAAAATGAACTCTGACCACTTTAACAGATGGCGTAATGGGTCTGTGCACAGATGTGGCCTCTCTGAAAACAACAAGTTCATAGCCTTGATTGGAGGTTTAGGAATGAGCTGAACTTTCAAGTGTGATGTAGGAAAGATTACATACTTCCAGACAAGAAAGCTGAGTATTAGCGGGTTCAGATGCTTGGAGAGATGAGCTAAAAGAATAAAGCTTAATGAGCTTCATTTTGCTAATGCAACAAATAGAGTTGAAGATGAAATATGAACTCTAAACATTGAGCCATTTATAAATGCCCTGCTGATAATGCTGTTAGCCCCTGTCGGATAGCGAAGCTTGCTTTTTCAAAAGCATACTTCCTCGGAGTCAGAAAACACCAATTGTCAGGTGATGCTCATTTTCCCCAGTAGTATGAGGTTTTCGAATAGAATATATCTTTAATAATACATGATAGGGGGACTGTGGGATTTTTTGTTTACTTATTTGTGCTTTCCTTTTTTAAGGAAGACAGAGAAATAGACTCTAAAGTTTATCTGGATAAAGAAATATGCCAGGAGAATATTTTTTCCAAAAAATAATAATGATATCAAAACAAAATATAAAGCCTCAGTGTGCTTATGGCCCAGGAATTAATGAATGAGAATGGCATCCAGATACACATATATACACAGACACATACATGGGAATTCAGCAGTGATCAACAGAGGCATTTCAAGTTGGTGGGGCTAAAACAAGTTGGTAGGAGAAGGAGCTGGGATCACTGACCCTCTGGGATGGCTGGAGTCTGTTTCCATGGCAGTCTGCTATGTGGCCAACAAAACTTGTTTCCGTTTCTTCCTGAGAACATAGCTAAGCCACATTTTCCAGCCTCCCTTGCAATGAGATGCCACTGGGAGTTCTGGCAACAGAATGATAATAATATAATAGTATAGAAAGAAAGAATATCCATTGTTCCTTCTAATTAAAAACCCTCACATTTCAAAGGAGTGTACAGGACCTGACAGTCACCCCAGGGACTCTGGCATGGCCAAATCCTGAAAGATATTCTCATCCTGTGTTAGCAGAGATGCACCAGTAATCCAAGGGATTAATTCTATATATTAATAACTTGGTTATAGGAACATTGTTTGAAAATTCTATCAAGTCAGGGCGTAGTGTTATTTTTCTCACTAAATGAAGAGTACAGGGATTTATAAAAATTAAAATTTTTTAACTGTTCACACTACAGTTTTAAATAATCCATGTGGGAAAAATAAGATGTCACCTCCCAGGCCACTTTTCAATGATGTGCATCACTGAGCCAATGGAAAGTCTGGCCTTACTTCTGCATAATTATAATAAATTATTGATGGCTTTGCTTACAACATACTCTCAGCATGTGAAAACCCTGGGTCTGTGGACAATAATAAGCAACATAAAAAAAGAAAAATGAAACATTTCATAGTGAAACAATTCCCTCAGATTATCAGAAGTACCCTGTTCTTCAAAGGCCACCTGTAACGGCAAAGACACACCAAATGGCATGAACACGAGGGCCTTTCCTATGAGAATTTCAGCCGGGAAAGAGATGAAGGTTCAGAGGGCACATAGCAAATGTTTAGAAAGTTATGAAATGCAGAAAGAATGAACATGGCCAAATCAATCAAATGCTAGGCTAAGATCAAGGGACCGCCAAGTCCAAGCGCAGAGAGAACACTTTAGCATTGAAACTTGCTAGAAGGCAGGACTTCTTTTCTTTCCCTGAAAGAGTAACTCTCAAGGTTAGTATGAGGATGGGGGAAGAAGAAGGGATGCACCTCTTCCCCCAGCCTTAATGAGGTCCCACAAAGTGCGTGACCCTCTTGTCCTGACAGACCTCTCCCCACCTGCCCAGGACTGACAATCCACTCCCCAGGGGGAGACCACAGCGCCGGAAGCTGGCATGACATTTGCCTTCCAGAGTGGGTGGGAGGGCCAGGGAGAGTCTTCAAAGGTTTTAGGCTGAGAACACAAGCTGGCTCCTGGTGGGGTTTCAGTAATGTGTAAATCACATTAGGAGTATGAGGGTATGTGTGTATGTCAAGGTTGGGGTGGGGCTCTTCCTAGCCTTGGGAAGAAACTGGACTCGCCCATAAACGGCCCCAGCAATACAGATTTTAGGGATTCAAATTACTGGCCCCATCCAGTGTGACATTTTCCTCCCATTATCCAGTCTCTCCTGCCTCCAGGCAGGGCCACATCATTGATTATGGAATATTCCAGCCACTAAAAAAGATCCCGATGATCATTAAAGACATTAAGTGCTGATCGGTGCTGGCGGAGTGAGTTAAAAGGTTCGTGCCCTTCTAGTAACAACTCCATGGGGCTATTTCAGGATATTTATTAAACAGATTAAGTATTTACATTATGCTCCAGCACAGAGGCAGGGTCACTGAGTGCCTGCGTACGAGAAGGTGAAACCAAGAGAAGTTATGTTGGGGAAACTGTTTTTCCAGTTTCCTAGAATTGGGGGCTGAGGACGCACTGACCCACTCCAGTGTTCTTGCTGGGAGAATCCCAGGGACGGGGGAGCCTGGTGGGCTGCTGTCTATGGGGTCGCACAGAGTCGGACACGACTGAAGCGACTTAGCAGCAGCAGCTGCATTAGGCAGGTATCAGTGGGGTCCTCGTGCCCACCTGCACACAACTGTTTTATGTAGCTGAACCAAGGGACCAAGAAAAATTCATCATGATCCCAGGTGTTTTCCTTCTGGGTATACAGTTTATGTCTTAGAAAGTGGTGATTAAGGACTAGAAAAAGGGGCTTAGTTAGTAAAGAATATCTCAGTTAGTAAAGAATCCACCTGCAATGCAGGAGACCTGGGTTTAACCTCTGGGTTGGGAAGATCCCCTGGAGAAAGGAAAGGCCACCCACTCCAGTATTCTGGCCTGGAGAATTCCATGGACTTCACCCCATAGTCCATGGGGTCGCAAAGCGCTGGATATGACTGGGCAACTTTCACTTTCACTTTCAAGGACTAGAAAGACAATTAAGGCAATCTCCTTCAAAGCCTAAATGAAATGGGTCTACTCCAACAATCCCCCCCAAACTAAAAATGTTAATGCCATAATGATGATGAACCTAATCTAAACGTATTTTCTTACCCTGTGGCGCTATGGTTTCCTGCGGTAAAGGGATCTATGGTTTCAAATACAGTGATAGTCCAGGAAGGTCAGGCCATCTGCACTATATTATTATTAGTTTTCCTCCTCACGTGACTGTCAACTTGCAGTTTTTACATTTTATTACATTTGACTCACTGTGTGGTTCTTAGAGTTGACACAGTGCCTGGCACACACTGATCCAAGGAACGTGTGCTGTATTGAACGTGTGAATAGGAAAGTTTGGAAACGGGAGAAAAGCAGTATCACTGACTCTCTAATAGTCTTAAACCAATTACTGTGATCACTGTGGCACTTTGCTTTCTGATTAGGGTAAGAAATTCTGTATCCTGCTAATTTAAATGTACTAGAAACATTTACCCCCCTATCATTATAGTCTTGATTATTTCCACTTTAATGGATGTATATGATTTCATCCTCTGGAGTAGCAAATGGCAACCCACTCCAGTATTCTTGCCTGGACACTCTGTGGACAGAGGGGTCTGGTGGGCTACGGTCCACGGAGGTGCAAGAAGTTGGACACCACTGAGCAGCCGAGTCCACGTGACATTACCAAATGGATCTATAATAATGTGCATGTCTGTTGGACTTTGGAAATGCCCCAGTCTTTCTGCTTTTATATCTGTGCCAATGAACACATCCATTAAGAATCCTTTCTCTTAGAAATAGATTCTTGAGGACTTCCCTGGTGGTGCAGTGGATAAGAATCTGCCTGCCGGTGTCGGGGACATGGATTCGATCTCTGGTTGGGGAAGATTCCACATGCCATGGGGCAACCAGGCCCACGTGATACAACTCCTGAAGCCTGCGTGCCCCGAGCCTGTGCTCCGCAACTGGAGAGTAGTCCCTGCTCGCTGCACCTAGAGAGAGCTCACAGAAAGCAAGCGAGACCCAGCACAGCCAAAAATAGAGACGCAATAAAATAAAAATTTGAAAATTATATTATGGCACCCCACTCCAGTACTCTTGCCTGAAAAATCCCATGGATGGAGGAGCCTGGAAGCCTGCAGTCCATGGGGTCGCTGAGGGTCGGACACGACTGAGCGACTTCACTTTCACTTTTCACTCTCATGCATTGGAGAAGGAAATGGCAGCCCACTCCAGTGTTCTTGCCTGGAGAATCCCAGGGACGGGGGAGCCTGGTGGGCTGCCGTCTATGGGGTCGCATAGAGTCGGACACGACTGACGCGACTTAGCAGCAGCAGCAGCAGCATATTAAAAAACAGATCATTGAGTTCATTTATTTATTCATCAGATACACCCTAAAAGCCACGATGAACCAGGAGCATTAGGTGCTGAAGATGTAGGGGTGAGCCAAAAAGAAACAGGGTCCCTTGCAGCTTTTAGTCCAGCCAGGGAGAGAATCAAATGATTAGACAAGGACGTAGAGTCACCAGTGTGCTAAGCGCCCTGTGCCCTGTGTGCTGTGCTTAGTCACTCACTCATGTCTGACTCTCCGCGACCTCTGTGGAATGCAGCCCGCCAGGCTCCCCTGTTCATGGGGATTTTCCAGGCAAGAATACTGGAGTGGGTTGCCATGCCCTCCTCCAGGGGATCTTCCCAACCCAGGGATCGAACCCAGGTCTCCTGCATTGCAGGCAGATTCCTTACCATCTGGGCCAGAGGGAAGCCGAGCATCGTGGGAGAGAGACAGAAGGCGCCACAAGAGGGCAGGATAGAGGAGCCGGGTGCGGAGGTCATGGAAGCGGTCCCTGAGGAAGCGGATGGGGCTGAGATCAGAGTTAAGAGTTAACAGGAAGGTGCAGGGCAGGGAAGAGCTGTCCAGCAGAGACAACAGCATGTGCAAGGGCCTGGAGGCAAGAGACAGCAAGTACATTCAAGGAACTGGAAGAAGCCGTGCCCCCAGCGTACACGTGATGAGCATGGAGTCCAGTGACCCTGCAGGGTGACTGAGATCACTCAGGGCCTGGTGGGCCACTTAAGGACTCTGGTTATAATCCAAAGGGCTATAGGAAGTTGCTGAACTGCTTCGAGGAGAGGGCTAACATGCTTAAATCAACATTTTGAAAGTGCATCCTTGCTGAGGTAGGCAGAATAATGGCCCTCCAAAGATGTCCATGTCTGAAACCCTGAAAAATACAGTTAGGTTCCATGGGAAAGTGGGGAGAAGGTTGTATTGAGAGATAGAATTAAGGTCATTGACCTTACAATGGCAGGTTATTCCTAGACTATCCAGGTGGGCCCCATGTAATCTCAAGGGTCCTTAAAGGTAGGGAAGGAGAAGGCTCAATAAAGAGTCAGAGAGAGACTGGAAGATGCTAAGCTGCTGGCTTTGGACATGGAGGAAGGTGCCGTGAGCCAAGGAATGCAAGTGGCCTGCAGAAGCTGCAAATGACTCTTCCCCTAGAGCCTCTGGGTGCAGTGTGGTCCTGCTGACATCTTGATTTTGGCCCAGCAAGGCCCACTTTGGATTGCTGGCCTCCGGAACAGAACGCTGACAAATGTGTGCTAAGTCACTACGGCTGGGGTGATTGGTTGTGGCGGTCATAGGAGATTAGTACGAGGGAGGAGAGCGTGAGTTTGGCTTTGGACAGTTAAGTTCTGGATGTCCTCGGCGAAAAGAGCATGGACATTTGCGAATATTCATCTGTTAGCTACTTTCCAATACATTGTTGTTTAGTTGCTAAGTCCTGTCCGACTCTTTGTGACCCCATGGACTGTAGCCCGCCAGTCTTCTCTTTCCATGGGATCTCCCAGGCAAGAATACTTGAGGGGGTTGCCGTTTCCTTCTCCAGGGGAGATTCCCGATCCAGGGATCAAACCTGCGTCTCCTGCCTTGGCCACTGAGCCACCAGGGAAGCCCTTCTCTAATAAGTGACATGGTAATTTTTTTGGCCACACCCACAGAATATGGGATCTTAGTTCCTCAACCAGGGATAGAACCTATGACCCCTGCACTGGAGCATGGAGTCTTAATCACTGGGCTGCCAGGGAAGTCCCATCAGTTACATGATTTTTAAATAAATCTGGCTTTTCAGGATTCCAGTTTTACATTACATTTAAAGTTGGTTCTACTTCTAAATCTCTGAGTGTATAAGCTTGAAAAGAAACAAACATATTTTTTTCTTAGATTCTTGTCAGTACTTGGCAATCTTTGGGGGAAAAGTGATATTAAAAACAGTGGATCTAAACTAAAGGGGGAAAAGATTCCATTAAAAAGGTAGCCCATATATAAAATTATCTTAAAATACTTTAATAAAAAATGCATTGAATTTATATAAAGAAAACTACAAAATTCCATGGAGACATACAAAAGGATATTTTTAAATGTCCATATGTGTATTTCTGGATGGGAAGATGAACGCTGTAAAGATGCCAAATTCTTCCCAATTAATTTATAGATTGAGTGCAATTTTTATCAAAACCCCAAAGGGAGGTTTTTGGAACTCCACAGAAATGATTCTACCATTCATCTGGAAAATAAATAGGCAGGAAGAGCCGAGAACAATGTGAAAACAAGAAATACCAGGTTTCAGAACATATCAGAAGAACTGGGGTGGGGGGAGTGTGTTCCTGGTTTTAGAATGTGGGAAGAGAGAGGATCACAGCCTGGGAAGATCCCCTAGTCTGTAAAAGAACTCAATACAGAATGTGATAATCAAGGCATTTTCTATGAACAGAAAATATCTATTGTAACCAATGATAAAGGGGAAACGGGCAAGCAAATCAGAAGCACAAATGTTTAGCTCATGAGCCCACACTAAATACACAACTAAATCCCAAAGCACCAAACAATCTGAAAATTCAAACCAGCCAAGAAAACGGAAGTGGATATTGACCTGGTCTCTAGATGCAGAAAACCTTCTCAGTATAAAAACACTGGAAAAAAATTGTGAAGAAAAAGATCACGAGTTTGAATACATAAAAACTTAAAATTTTGTGGATCAAAAAATCATTATAGAAATTAAAGGAAAACAGCACACTGGGAAAATAGCTGTGATAAAAATGGAAATGGGTAAATATTCTCACATAGAAGAGAAAATAGTCAAATGACACGGATAGATAATTCACAGGAGGAGGACCAGAACGAGCTAATCAACATGTGCAAACGTTCAGTATTGCTAGCAATCAGGGAAATACGAAAATGAGATACTGTTTTCACCTATTAGCTTATCAAAGATTGAAAAATAAATAGCGTTCAGTCAGTGAGAGCACAGAGGGCGGATGCTGAAAGAGGCAGTGTCGTTTTCAATGAGGCAATTTAGTGAGAAGAGCCAGGAGCCCTAAAAGTGAAAAAAAGCAAGTCCACACTCTCCAGTATGGTCGTCCCCAAACTAGGGACGTCTCTGAAGGAAGTAACAGTGTGAACAGATACGCTGATCGTGGGGCTGTTTGTGGGGCCTCCCAGGTGGCACTCGTCGTAAAGAGCCCACCTGCCAGTGCAGGAGACAGAGAGATGGGGGTCTGCTCCCTGCCAGAAGGCGGGCACAGTACCCCACTCCAGCACTGCCTGGAAAACCCCATGGACAGGGGAGCCTGTCGGGCTACAGTCCACGGGGTCACAGAGAGTCGGACAGGACTGAAGCGACTTCCCAGGCAGGCGGGGCTGTTTAGAAACTGAAAATGCCAAAACGGTGGAAAAGCATGGGGCCTAAAATTCATTTATTTTAACAAAAATGTGGACAGCAACAAAAAAGACTACATACTGAAATATCAACAACAGTTGTTCCTGACTTGCTAGGAATGTGGTTGGTTTCTATGCTCTTTTTCTGACCTTTTTCCATTTCGGAAATAACTGTACAAGGGGTATTTGTTACTTTTGTAAGCAGATCTCTCCCCCCACCATCCACATACACGAGAACCGCTCTCCCCAACCACACACACGCACACACACACACACACGCACACGCAAATGCCCGAGCCGTCAGCACACACATGCGTGCACACACACACACACATGCAAATGCCTGAGCCATCGGCACACACATGCGTGCGAGCCCTCAGCGCACACACACACACGCAAATGCCCAAGCTGTCAGTGCACACACACACACACACACATGCAAGTGCCTGAGTTGTCAGCACACACACACACGTGTGCACACACACATGCAAATACCCAAGCCGTCAGCACACACGCAAATGCCCAAGCCGTCAGCGCACACACACAGACACAGACACACACACGCGAGAGCCCTCGTCCAACCCTTTGAAGCTCTTATGAGAAAAGAGTGGAGCTTCCCAAAGAAGAAGTGATCCCGCCCCCACGAGGCAGTCTAGCACCTTGCATGAGGGACTTTCTGGCAGTCCAGCGGTTAAGCCGCCACGTCGCACTGCAGGGGCAGGGGGCGGAGACAGGTTCTATCCCCGGTCAGGGAACTAAGGTCCCACGTGCCCTATGGTGTCGCCAAAGAAGAAACAAATATGAATTAGAAAAAGAAAAGAAACCCTGGCTGAGCCTCCAGACGTCCCTCTGGACTGCAGCCTTGCCAGCTCACAATCATGTGAGCGGATTCCTTAAAATTAATCGCTCTCCAAACATGCACGTCTCCTATAGTTTCCATGTCTCTGGAGAACTCTAATGCCATAATGGTTCCTGCGTGTATGGAACTCATCGGCCAGCCCAGGAAATAGAAATATACACAGAACTTAGAGGGCACCAGAGTAGCCCTTCTGCCAGAAACAGTGAAAGACACATTTCAAAAAATGGTTTTCAGAGATTGGACAGCGAAGAGCAGGGCCTGTGATTCTGGAGAGGAAAAGCAGAAGAAGCGAGCCCAATGACTGTCCTGACTTTCTGCCTAGAGGTGCCCTCCAAACTGGGATGCAGGGGAAGGAAACTCAAGCAGGGGAAAGCGGTCGCCCTGAGCTGAGGAGACAGAGGTCAGAGTTCAGGGCACGAAAGTGAAGTTGCTCGGTCGTATCTGATGCTTTGCAACGCCATGGAGTGTAGCCCGCCAGGCTCCTCTGTCCGTAGGCTTTCCCACAGAGCACCTAACGTATTCAGCACCAGGGGCATGTCATTTCTTAAACACCTCTCTCCTCTGTGTGATGGAATTATTTTCAGTAATAATTATGTAATAATCAGCAATAACCATTATGTTCTTGATTTAGTCTCTGGTTTTAAAACAAACCATTAATAATGCAGAGGAGGATAAACATCATTTTATCAAATTTTAATCAAATTCTGGTAAAGTAGTTCAGGTGTAAACTAAAATTTCTACTTAACAAACATAAACAGGACGCCTCTCATCGTCTACTTGGTTTCACTACTTTACATTTTAAACACAAATTGAAACCCTTAAGTGGTCACATACAGGGAAAGACTTAACTGGCATTACTTATTTTCACAGCCGCGGTGCTGTCATTGTCCACACCACCCCAGGCCACTTTCATGATTAGTTTCTATTGGAGTAGAGTTGCTTTACGCTGTCACGTTAGTTTCTTCCGTGCAGCAGTGAGTCAGCTCTGTGTGTTCATACTCCCTCTCTCTTTGGGGGTCTCCTTCTTCCTGTTTAGGTCCCTGCAGAGCGTTGGGTACAGCCCCTGCACTGCACAGCACGTTCTCATCAGTTGCCTGTTTAATGCCTAGCATCAGTAGGGTGTATATGTCCATTCCAGCTCCTCCTCGGCGTCCATACAACTGTCCTCTGCAGCTGTGTCTCCACTTCCGCTTCGCAAATGAGATCACCTGTGCCATTTTCTAGATTGCACATATACAAACCTACCGTTTAAACAGGGGAGTTTCTTATACTATAGGAGATGGAAACGAAAACTATTGGGTTGGCCAAAAAGTTCATCTGGGTTTTTCATAAGATGTTTATGGAAAAACCTAAAAGGACTTTGTGGCAAACTCCACATATTCGAAGCCAGTTCAAATGATTCTGAGTGGCTACTGCTAGAAACTCAACTGTTTAGGGTCCCTTGGACTGCAAGGAGACCAAACCAGCCAATCCTAAAGGAAATCAATACTGAATATTCACTGGAAGGACTGACTGAAGCTGAGGCTTCAATACTTTGGCCACCTGATGCAAAGAGCTGACTCATTGGAAAAGACCCTGATGCTGGGAAAGACTGAAGGCAGGAGGAGAAGGGGACGACAGAGGATGAGATGGTTGGATGGCATCACCGACTCAATGGACATGGGTTTGAGTAAACTCCGGGACTTGGTGATGGACAGGGAAGCCTGGCGTGCTGCGGTCCATGGGGTTGCAAAGAGTTGGACAAGACTGAGTGAACGACAATAGCAGCTAGAAAGTACTTCTATGTGCTTTCAAAATAAGAGCGTGTCGCTGTTTAATAAAAGGAAGCTATAATACTGTACAATTTAAAGTTTACATGCATAACATTAAAACTCAAAAACTAACCTCAGCAACTGTTTAGAATGTAGGCCAGCAAAAGTCCCATTCCCCACCCCACCTGTATTTTATCATCTGGTTTGTCAGAGCTGTAGGGACATGAGGGCAGGTAGGGTTTGAATCATTTCGATAATTATTTAAAATTCTCTTTGGATTTTGTTGTTGTTCAGTCAGTCGCTAGGTCATGTCGGACTCTTTGTTGCCCCATGAACTGCAGCACGCCTGGCTTCCTTGTCCCTCATTGTCTCCCGGAGCTTGCTCAAGCTCATGTCCATTATGTCGATGATGCCACCCAACCATCTCATCGTCTGTCATCCCCTTCTCCTCCTGCCTTCAGTCTTGCCCAGCATTGGGGACTTTTCCAAGGAGTCAGTTCTTTGCATCAGGTGGCCAAAGTATAGGAGTTTCAGCTTCACCATCAGTCCTTCCAATGAATATTCAGGACTGGTCTCCTTTAGGATGGACTGGTTGGAGCTCCTTGCAGTCCAAGGGACTCTCAGGAGTCTTTTCCAACACCTCAGTTCAAAAGCATCAACTCTTGGGTGCTCAGCCTTCTTTATGGTCCAACTCTCACATCTGTACCTGACCACTGGAAAAACCATAGCTTTGACTAGAGGGACCTTTGTCAGCAAAGTGATATCTCTGCTTTTAAATACACTGTCTAGGTTTGTCATAGCTTTTCTTCCAAGGGCATATCTGCAAACTCCCAGCCCGGTTGGACCACTCCCTCACTCTGGGTCGGGAGTGGCTGAAAGTCTGGAATTTGAGGGGTGGGGTCCCTCGGAGAAGGAGCCCTGCAGAGAAAGAGCTCCAGGATCTGCTTGAAGTGAAGTGAAGTGAAGTCGCTCAGTCGTGTCCGACTCTTTGTGACCCCATGGGCTGTAGCCTACCAGGCTCCTCCCTCCATGGGATTCTCCAGGCAAGAGTACTGGAGTGGGGTGCCATTACCTTCTCCAGGGGATCTTCCCGACCCAGGGATCAAACCCAAGTCTCCCACATCCCAGGCAGACGCTTTAACCTCTAAGTCACCAGGGAAGCCCACCAGGACCTGCTTGGGATACCCTGAGATACGCAGGGATGAGAGTGCAAAAACCTGGGGAAGAATTGCCAGGGATGAGCCAGTTGAACAAGCTGATCTCAGGCAGGGCTTTTTCCTGTCAAGACTGGAGAGACTGCATTGAACACTTTGGCTATTCAGTAGACTCAAGAAAAGCCACACCTCAGGAGCAGGGCTAAATTAGTTGTAGAGCAAAAGAAACTCTAAAACTATACAGTTCACCCTTGAAACCACAGGACTGAACTGCATGGGTCTGCTTATACATGGATTTTTTTCCCCCAATAAATATGGTACCTGTATTTTCATTTTACAGATCTTTAACTAAGTGTGGGGAAATGCTCGGGTCTGATTAGAGATCACAGTGAGTGAAGTCACTCAGTTGTGTCCGACTCTTGGCAACCCCATGGACTGTAGACTACCAGGTTCCTCCGTCCATGAGATTTTCCAGGCAAGAATACTGGAGTGGGTTGCCATTTCCTTCTCCATGAGATCACAGTACATGGATTCAAAAGAACTAGGGTCTGAGTCCTGATTCTATCCAAACCGTTTTAGCTTCCTGACCTTGGGTGAGTCATCTTTCAATCTCTGTTTTTTTTGAAGATAGCAGTAGGTGGGCTTTTGACTGCAAGAGGGCCAGTGCTCCAACCTTCCCATTGTTCAAGAGTCAACTGTACAAAGCTTACAAATATGCCTTGAAAAATCAAGCCGATTTGCAAGTAAATTTAACACCTGCCAGAAATAAATCTCAATACTCAAGGCATCAAAAACTTTGGCTCTCGACATCAGAACACTTGTAACTGTGGTAGGCAGAATTTCAAGGAATGGCCTTCAATATTCCATATTCTCTAGTTCCCAGACTCTGTAAATGTTATGAGAGAGCATTCCCATGGTTGTTATATAATCTAGGTGGCCCTAATCTAATCACATGAGCCTGTAAAAGCAGAAAGTTTCTCCAGCTGGAAGCAAAAGAGGAGATCAGTGAGGCTCAAAGAGTTAAGAAGCGTGCGACACACCACTGCTGCTTTGAAGACAGGCCTACGTGAGAGGGAATGTAGGCGTCTTCAGGAGCAGGCTGACAGCCAGACAGAAAACCAGGGCCTCTGACCCACAGCCACAAGGAACTGGGTTCCGCCAACAACCCACGTGGGCCTGGAAGCAGATCCTTGCCATGAATTTCTAGATAAGAGCTCAGCTCAACCAACACCTTGACCCCAGGCAGAGAACTCAGCAGAACACATCAGACTTACAACCTGCAGAACCGTGAGATCAAAACAGGCTGCTCTGAGCTGTTAGGGTCCTGATAATCTGCCACATAGCAATAGAAGACTCATAAAGTCCATATAGAATCCAATAAGACATTACTGTACATGCTGAAAAGAAAATATGACCGATAAACAGGAGAAAATTCAGTCAAAAGAAAGAGAACCAGAAACAAAAAAGATGGCAGAATTGGTAGATGAGGACTTTTAATTATAAGTGTGCTCCAGGACTTAAAAAAGAATAAATAAACACACTGAAGAGAGGAATGGAAAATATAATTGCAGAAGAAATTCTCTGTAAAGTTAAAGAAATGGAAATAGAAACTTTCCAAATTGAATCTGAGAAAAAAAAGGTTGAAAGTGAAATGGAAAGAACATCAGTGACTTGTGGAGCAACACACAGTGGCCTAATTTATATGTAACTGGAGGACCAGGACATCAGGGAAGAAGAAAAACAGCTGAAGGAATGATGCCCAAACATTGTCCAAATTTGGTGAACACTAGAATCCTCCTGATCCAAACGCAACACACGCTAAGCAGGATAAACAAAGAACACTATTAAAAGGAACATCGTAATCAAATTGCTAAAGACAAACAAAAACCAAGTCTAAAAGCAGCTAGAGAAAAAAGACACATTTAGAGAAAAAAATATATAAAAATTACCATTGATTTGTCATCAGAAATAATGGAAACCAGTTAGAAGGACAACTTTAAAGTGCTGAAATATTCTTCAAAAAGGAAAGGATAAAAACGTTTTCAGAAAAACAGAAGCTGAGAAAATTTCCAGCCAGACTAGAAATGTTAAGGAGGTTCTTTGAAGTGAAGTCGCAGTCGTGTCCGACTCTGCGGCCCCGTGGACTGTAGCCCACGAGGCTCCTTTAGGCTTGTCAGAAAAATACAGCATGGAAGACTAGGTCTACACAAAGGACAGAAGAGTCCTGGAAATGAAGGTGAGAAAGGAAGAGAGAGAGAGGAAAGGAGACACAGGAAACATAAAGATGACAGGCTTAAACCCCACCATACTGATAATTACCTTAAATGTAAATACGATAAACACTGGTTAAAAAGCAGAGATTGTCAGAATGAATAACAAAATGACTCAACTATATGCCAGCCTTAGGAAATCCACTTTAATCGTAGAGACATAGATAAACTCATAGTAGAAGAATTTTAAAAGGATAACAGAAGAGGAATGGCTGTGTCAATATCACTTCAGAACAAAGAATATTATCAGGGATAAAGAGATATTGTATAATAATAACAAGCTAATCAGTTAATCAGGAAGCCATAATCCTAAATGTATCTATGCCTAATAACAGAGCTTAAAAACACATGAAGCAACAATCTGAGAGAACTCAGAGAAGAAAGAGGCAAATCCATCATCACAGCTGACTCTGTAATGCTCCCCTGGCAGTAGAGGGCCGACCACAAAGAGAGAGCATCAGTAAGGGTGACGTGAGTGAGTGACGCCAGCAGCCAGCCTGGCCCAGAGGACATTTACTGAGCCCCACTCCCACGTCTAAAAGACGCTCGTTCACTCCATTCTCATGGAACATTCACCAAGACAGATGATGAGACTCAAAGAAAGTCACAATAAATTTAAAGGAATCGAAATGAATTAAATTAAAAATCAGTAACCAAAAAAATCTGGAAAATATCCAATTATTTGGAAATTAAGCAACATATTGGTTAATAACCCATGGTCCACAGAATAAAATACAAGGAGAATTAGAAGCTATTTTGAACTGGATGATAATGAAAACACAAAATTTCTGGAATGCAGTTAAAGCAGTGCTTATTATGGAAATACAAAAATTTAAATGCTGACATTGAAGATGAAAAAGAAAAAAAAGACTAGTATCAATGATGGAGACATCTCCCTGAAGAAGTCATAAAAAGGTCAAGTAAACCAAAATGAGGAGAAGGAAATAAGAAATAGAACAGCAAAAATCAATTAACTAGAAAATGGAAGAATAACAGAAAATAAACAACACTAAAGATGGTTCTTTAGGAAGATCAATAAAATTAATAAACCTCTAGCCAGACTGATGAGAGGAAAAAAAACCCCACAAATTACCTATATTTGGATTGAAAGTGATACAGATCTTAGTTATTAGAAATATTGTTAAGAGAATGTCATGTATAATTTGTGCTAACAATTTTGAGCTTAGATGAAATGGACACATTTCCTCTACATTTAACATTTCTTCTAAAAAAGAGAACAAGAAAGCAGAAAGCACACTCAAAGCAAAGACGGCAAAATGTCCAAATCTGTTAAATTTGGTTGATAGGTATGTGGCGTTGGTCATGTTTCCTTGATGCTTGAAATGCTTCTTAACTGAAATTCTAAATTAACTGAGGGAAATATTTCTCGGGATCATTCAATCAACAAACATGCGTTGCTCACTTACTGTGCGGCGGCGCTGCAGCGGGTCCTGGGAACACGGGAGCCAGAGACAAGGCTCCGCGCAGCGCGATGCCACTGGCAGGGGGAGATGAGCAAGGAACCAGACGAGATGCGGGCAGATCCGTGCGTGCTGCGAGGGAAACGGGCCTGTGAGGACTGCTCGCAAAGGGAAGGGGCTGACGGGGAGCAGCCGCGCGTGAGAGCCCGGGGAAGTGAACCCAGCAGGAGAACACTGCAAACGTGGGGGCCCCGAAGCTAGGACGAGGCAGAAAGATCAGAAAACACAGTGGTGTGACGGGAGACTGGAGAGGTTGGATTTTTAAGCACAACTGCACGTCACTGGAGGTTTTCAGCAGAAGAGCTGGTTTTAAGGCACGTGGGTCAGCAAGTAGCAAACGGATCATCGGAAGGGGTGGCTGGAAGCTGCAAGAGACTTCAGGGGAGGGGAGGCCGGTAGCGGCAGGCTGGTACAGTGCCGATGGAGCGGGCTGGCGGCGGTTGAGATTTGCCACCTGTGACACGAGCTGATTGCTCAGAGACTCGAGCTTGTCTTCTTTCCCCTACAAATACGCATCCACGGAGAAATAGCCGCCCACTCCCCGCTCTTGGTCGTTGCTGTTACTACGATGACGGGCACACGCAGCAGCCTTGGGTAGGCTCTCCACCACCATCAGCCTCAGGGGCTGGTCCGAGTAATCCTGAAGCCGCCGCGTGACACGGGTGACGACCTCACTTTTCGCTGGCACTGCGTTCAGGGCCAGACACAGCCAAATGCAGGCCAGACCCGCGGGGCCACTTCTGGTACCTAGTACCTTACCAGCTGCGATGCAATCAGGACATCGGAAAAGGCAGCAGCCATTTTAAAAGAGAATTTTACATAATAAATAGATAGGAGTTAGGGGACTAAAACAGCAACACGGAAACACTGCAGTTATTTTTTAAAAAGAAGAGGGTCGGAACCATCACCACACGAAGCCTCTACCATCGTCAGGGCTGGAGACACAGAGGGGAGAGCCTGAGGTTATGAGGACCGAAAGGCTGGTGGCCGGCCCGGGAGCCTGGAGCCCAGCCTCGAGGGGGCTGCAGCTGGGTCCCTGAGGGGTCCACAGTGAGAAACAACGGGGAACTGGAACCAGTGGCAGGCGCTGGGACGCGGCGATCCTCGGGGGACCCCAGGACCTGGGAGGAGGCAGGCAGGAGGAAGTCGGGGAGTCACCCTTCCCCAGCGCCCTGCACGCACCAGGAGGGGCGCCCAGCGGGGCTGCTAAAGCAGAAAGGTAGCTTTCCAGTTCTCGGCCGACTGGCCGCCCGGGGTAGAGAAGGGTGGGTTTCGGGCTGAAAGACAGGAGCGTCACAGCCAGCACATGTTGCTACACCCCACGGTCCTGTTTCGTCAAAGGGTTCTATTCATTCTTGACGTGTGCCTTCATGGAAATGGTTTCATCATCAGCAGAGTCACTTTTAGAGATTTCAAGTCTATTTTCCAGGGCATGTCATTCTCACATCGGGAAAGCTGTCTGGAATACAGGGCTCTGTAAATGCCATGCTTGGTACTGACAGACACTAGATGCTTTTACCTGAAGCCACTTAGTGTCTGAGCCAGTTCCTAAGCAGGCTGATCAGAAGGCCAGGGTCCCCAGGAGAGAGGGGTCTGGAATTTTCAAGGAGGAGGAAAGGACAAAAGTCTTTTTTTTCCCCTCTATGTTCCTTAGTCTTAGTCACAGCAAACATTTTTTTTCTTTAAGCCCGGGACTGATAATTACACAACAGACTCAGTTTAAACTCTGCAGTAAGGGCTATAGAACAATGTACCCTGCTCGAGGACAGTTTCTCCTTCTTGAAAACCTTCTGATTAATCCTGCCATCTTAGAATGTATATTATGGGGTGGGTCTGGTAAAATCCTTCTATGGTTAGTTCTGATCCTGTCGTCTTAAAATGTAAATTGTGGGAGTGGGTCTAGTAAGATCTTTACCACCTTGAGACATTCTTTTGATTTATTGTAATAGCCAATTAAAAAAGTGTAAACTCCCTTGCTTAGACTAGCAAGGGGGGCACTCTCTGCCCCTTTCTGATGTCTGTGTCAGAAGTCTCCTCTGTCCCTTTTTCACTTAATAAAACTCTGCTACACAAAAGCTCTTGACCAAGCCTGGTCCCTGGTCCCGAAGCTCACGAATCCAATATCATTCACCGTAAGCTATCATATCTATTTGCATAACATTATAAAATGTATGTTTTGGGTTTCTTTTCCATTGACTCTAAGATATATATATATATATATGACCACTAATAAATGAGATGTATATTTATGATCACTAATAAAGAAATAAAGAGCCTCTTGATGAGGGTGAAAGAGGAGAGTGAAAAAGCTGGCTTGAAACTCAACATTCAAAACACTAGTATCACGGTATCTGGTTCCATTACTTCATGACAAATGAGTGAAGTCTCTCAGTCGTGTTCGACTCTTTGAGACCCCGTGGACTATTTAGTCCATGGAATTCTCCAGGCCAGAACACTGGAGTGGGTAGCCTTTCCCTTCTGCAGGGGATCTTCCCAACCTAGAGATTGAACCCAGGTCTCCGGTATTGCAGGCGGATTCTTTACCAGCTGAGCCAGCAGGGTAGCCCATGACATGGGATGCCTTCATGACGGACAGATGGGGAAACAGTGGGAACGGTGAAAGGTGTTCTTTCCTTGGGCTCCAAAGTCACGGCAGACAGTGACTGTTTTAAAAGATGCTCGCTCCTTGGAAAGAAAGCTATGACAAACCTAGACAGCATATTTAAAAACACAGACATCACTTTGCTGACAAAGGTCTATATAGTCAAAGCTGTGGTTTTTCCAGTGGTCATGTATGGATGTGAGAGCTGGACTATAAAGAAAGCTGAGTGCTGAAGAATTGATGCTTTTGAAACTGTGGTGTTGGAGAAGACTCTTGAGAGACCCTTGGACTGTAAGGAGCTCAAACCAGTCCATCCTAAAGGAAATCAGTCCTGAATATTCATTGGACGGACTGATGCTGAAGCTGAAGCTCCAATACTGCGGCCACTTGGTGTGACGAGACGACTCATTGGAAAAGATCCTGATGCTGGAAAAGACTGAAGGCGGGAGGAGAAGGGGACGGCAGAGGATGAGATGGCTGGATGGCATCACCAACTCAGTGGAGGACAGAGGAGCCTGGTGTGCTGTAGTCCCTGAGGTTGCAAAGAGTTGGACATGACTTCATGACTGACCACTACCAACAACAATACGTAGCCACTTACTGGATTGCTTTTAAAATGATCTTTAAAGGCGTGTTTGCAATGACAGCCAATATTTGCAATTATGAGTGAATAACACCAGGCAGGAGACTGGATCCATTGAAATTTCCTTTCTCCTTTATTCACCAATTTCATTAGGTGACCTCTGTAAGCAGCAAAATCTCCCACTGACTGAGGCTACTTCAGGCCCAACACTCTTTTCTGGTTCAAAGTAAAGTAAGTGAGAACATGTCTGATAGTTTGAGAGACTTTGGAAGAGAACCAATTCTTTTCATAGGATGTGTTTTCATGAAGTCTCATTTTCCTATTAAGTCCCCTAAGGCAGTACTGCTTAAATTCTCTTTGGTAAAGGACCACCTTCAAAAAATTTTCCAGTGTGTTGCAAACTGATACTTCATAAAACTTAATAAAAAGGAATCACTAGAAAAGTGAAATTAAAAGACACGCAAGATAAAAACTGCAATTTTGTATTCCTAGTTCAACCAACAGGAAATTATACTGCAATAAATAGTACCAGATAAACAGAAGGGAAAGGGCTGTGGAATTGTATGCTGTCTGTTCACTGGAAGTTGGCACGTAGGCACCTGATACCTAGGATCTCTATTTCACGTGTAACTTTTTTCATTTTGAGGGAAAAAGTGAATCCCCGTATTAAATGTCTATATATGGGGTCACACAGTCAGACACGACTGAAGCGACTTAGCAGCAGCAGCAGCTACACTGTGAGTGAACAGAGAGCACAGAAACACTGTGGCACAGCTGGTGAAGAATGCTGCCAGTGCAGGAGACGCCAGAGGGACCCGATCCCTGGGTCGGAAGACCCCTGGAGGAGGGCACGGCAGCCCGCTCCAGCGTTCTTGCCTGGAGAACCCCGTGGACAGAGGGGCCTGGCGGCCCACAGTCCATGGGGCCGCAAAGAGCTGGGCGACTGAGCACACACAGAACAGAAGTTTTAATACGGCAAATGGACTTGCTTCTTGCCTGATGATGTTTCTAAGCCGGGTGCGTCTCGGCGCGCTTGGCAGCAAGGCTACTTGTAGGGGATCAAGTGCATCTAAGCTATTTCTAAGTCTTATTTTCATAATAATAATATGATGGTGATGATAAGAACAGGAAAGAAACTAGTCTCACAGAATGAAACAGAAGAGGCTTTCGAGCAATTTCAGCAAGCTCGGTTTGTTCATTTTACAGTTTCATCCAAAATGGAGAAAGTGCGACTACATTTTCAGAGTTCTTTAAATCCTTCAACAGAAGCCAGTTCTAGCCAGTATATCTTGTAAGTTATGGTTAAATTTATGTTATCTTTTGATGAAAGAAATGGGTTCTGGATCCATGAATTTTCTGGGCATAGATCTTCTTTTGATGGAAAATAAAATTCAAAATGCCTTCTCAAACCTTAAGGTGTCTTGTGATAGCCTTTCACAGCTGTGCAGTGCCAACATCATCGCCTGCGTCACCGATCGTTGCTAAGCTATGGAACGTGTGTCATGATGATCTGTAGAAAGTCTGTTCTTCCAAGCTGCTAGCTTTCGTTTTTTACCCTTGGATCTTCTCAGCCATTGATAAACATGTTTCCTCTTTGCATGGAAGTACTAAGGTCGTTAAAACTCACCGAAGGTATTAGATACATAAGCAGTCCTGCTTGTCCAGTTCATATCTTCAACAAGCCAGGGCCAAACTGTCTTCTGATTTTACAGAAATGTGCAGAGGTCTTCTGTAAATCGAACATTCTCAAACAATTGTCCTCTTGATCATCCTGATACCTCAGCATGTAGCAACAGCTGTTCATGGCCTGCTTCCACAGGATCAAATAACACAGAATAATTCGGAATATAACACAGCAGGCTTTACCTAATCGCGATCTTTAGGACAGCACTAAGCCTACGGGTTAGTTCCACCAACATTTCTTTTCACGGCAGGACTTTCTCACGAGAGAGGTGATCTATTGATTTACATCCTGGTGCAGCCTCTAAATCAGAGTGACGTCTTCAGGATGCTTTCTGCACCATCGGAACCTGCTCCCACACAAAATGTAAACTGCAGTCAACGTCTGTTGACAATCCAATCCTTCATCTATACAGTTCAGACTGCGTTGCTTGTCAGCGACAAAGCCGATAAAAGAAATTCTTCCCTCCTATCACCATCATGTTCAAACTGCACGTAAACAGGAATGTGAGTGAAACAATCATGCTACCATGAAAAAGCACACTGCTGACTTTAATCGCTCCATGAGCTAGCCCTCTGCACCACGAGCTGGTTCCAGAACAGGCTGAGCTGTGGGGGCTCCGGAAGCAGGACTCAAGCTACGCTCTATGTTAGGGACTCGCCCAACATTCCGAGCAAATACCTTTGAAACCATCTTTCACCAATGTCTCACCAACTGTATATGGATTTTAGTCTCGGCGAGCTGAAACGCTACTTACTAAGAAGCCTGTAAAGCCCTCATGTTTATATGTGAAACCCTGAACATCTGCTTCAGTCAGCTTTCGAATCCAATATCCTTTTGTTCAAAACCTTCTCATGGTTTTGAACTGAACTTCTTTGGATGCCATTAAAGAAGCATTTCTGTGTCACCGTGGATCCTGCCCCCTTGAACACTGTGACGGCCCCACAGCCTCACAGCCAGCAGGGCTCTACAAGTCACCAGCGTCATGCTTTCGGGATGTCAGCCTCAGTGACAGCCGTAAACGGGACGCGGTGTGTGAGGGATCGCAGTTCTGAAGAAAACACACATGAACTCTTGCCTTTTTCTTCAAAATCATTTCCACCTGCACCTTTGGGTTTATGCTCTTGGCACATTCAGAAACGACGAGGATTTTCTCAGAAACCAGACAAACCAAAGAAACTCCAGGGAGGCTTGTTTTACCTTCTGTAAACTGAGGGGGAAAACGACCCACACACATTTTATTTCCTCAATTAACTAATAATGTGAAATAATAAAAATGAAATTTTTGATTAAATATAAAAACTGTAAGGTATAAAAAGAAAGGCTTACATTTCCACAGATTTTTAGATACTTTGAGAGTACCACTGATAAACCAATCAGAAATAATCACACACTGTAACAGGGTCCTACCACACAGGCTTATTAGCTACATAACTTGCACCGCGTATGACTCACTATTTGAGCTTGCCGGAACTGAGGTGGTCTACACCCTGTCCAGTGAGACGAGTCTGCCATTGCGAACTTGGCATCATGACAATGTCAAACCGCTCCAAAAGCTTCTGACTTCCCAGGTGGCGCTAGTGGCAAAGAATCCGCCTGCCAATGCAGGAGATGCCAGAGACACAGGCTCAATCCCTGGGTGGGGAAGAACCCTGGAGGAGGCAAGGGCAACCCACTCCACATTCTTGCCTGGAGAATGAGTCCCATGGACAGAGGAGCCTGGAGGGCTGCAGTCTGTGGGGACGCAGACGTGCAGAGGTGGGCAGAGGAGGGAGTCGGGCAGGATGGGCTCGGGGCAGTGGCTCTGACGTGCGTCCCCGGTCAGAGTCGTGTTCAGGGCTCCACAGGGAGCACGGGGGAGGAGAGAGCGGCACCTCTATTCACAGAGCACTGCCTGTGGGAGCACTTAACAGACAAGCACGGGGCGGGGGGGGACTCCCCTGGTGGTCCAGCCCGCCCTCCACTGCAGGGGACGCAGGTCCAATCCCTGGGTAGGTAACTGAGATCCCACAGTGCCACAGGGCAACTAAGCCCGACCCAGAACAAGAGCCAGGGCGGTCATAATCAGAAATTAATAATAAAAAGATTATGGAGAATCATTTAAATAAATATATAGATAAGCCCGGGATGAACGAATGAAAGACATGGCAGCCCTGGGTACTCATGGGCCTACTGTCCTGGCCCTGGAACCCGGGGGCACTTTGGTTTATGAGCTGCCCAGTGACAATCTGTAGAGCAGCGTGCTCCTTCAAACAGGTAACAGTTCCTTTGAGGAACAGAGCTCTTAAACGTTTGTGTACCATGAACCCTTGTGGCAGTTTGATAAAGATTCTAATTTCAAAGGCATAAAAGGAAGCCAATTCTACTGAATAGATATGAGTATTAAAAAAACAAATTAGCAAGAAGGTATTACAGGTGCTTCTTCATTAACACACTAAAGAACAGAACCTAGTGGCACGGCCAGTACCCAGTGGTGGGAAGAGGGACGGGAGGAGTCAAGGCGAGGAGGAGTCTCTGTGATTCCAAAGCGGCGGAGAGGGTGAGCGAGCTCAAGGTGGCCGCAACCCCTAAATTATGCTCCCAAAATCTTTGTGAGCCCCTGAGGGCAGGAGAAGTGGGTGACGGGGGATGAGATGGTTGGATGGCGTCACTGACTCAACGGACACAGGTTTGAGCAAGCTCTGGGGGATACTGAGAAAAGCTGCCTGGCGTGCTGCTGTCCATGGGGTCGAAAAGAGTCAGGCACGACTGGGTGGCTGAACAATGACCACCTGCTGGTGGCAAAGTCCGGGACACTGCTAAGCTGACGCTGCTTGGCTGGCCACGTTGCTGATTTAGAAAGATGCTAGATATCCACCAGAGATCTACGTTCACAGAACCCAGACGAAAAATCCTTGAATTGAAAGACTTCATTCCCTTGTACCCTCACCGCCGCATTCAGGCTAAGTTCCAGTTTCCAAATGCACCTCTTCTTTTTAGTAAGGAAAATCGTATAATACACCAAAGAGTGGGCTTCCCGAGTGGCTCAGTGGTTAAGAATCTGCTTGCTGCTTCAAAGACTCAGGAGACGGGGATTCGATCTCTGGGTCAGGAAGACCCCCTGGGGAAGGAAATGGCAACCCGCTCCAGTATTCTTGCCTGGAGAATCCCATGGGAGCAGGAGCCTGTTGAGCTGCAGTCCACGGGGTCACACAGAGTCGGACACGACTTTGACGCACACACAGGTCGAGAGGAGACTTGAGAGCAGGCCCCTGGGTAAAGGCGGGGGTGTGGAGCCGAGTTGGTGCGGACACAGTGGACGTGGAGGAAAAGAAAGGAACCTGGATGCCCCCAAGGGTTTGGGCATGAGCGACAGAAAGGATGGAGCTCCGCGAGGGTGGAGTTCTGGGATTAAGATGGAAAATGAAGCAGGCGTCGGGGAGAAGATCAGGCGTCTGGTTTTGAAAGCGGGGTTCTCTATCACATGTCCTTGCAGAGAGCTGGACACAGAAAACCTAAAGCAATTTAAATGTCGCAATAGGGACTGATTAAGTTAACTATTATATATTGATAAGCTGTTGAAAGAACGGCAGTTATAAAGAATGAGATCTAATCATACTATTACGGAAGTCTGTGACATACGCAGAGTGGTCTGCAGCGTTTTAACGATACTTTACATAGACACAGTCTTATGTCTGCCTGTGCACACACGTGTCACTTTACATGCTCAGAAAAGAATCTGCATGAATACCCACCCAACAGCTAATAATATTTACCTGGGGAATGAGACTGGCAGAGGAGAGGATGAAAGAGACATGTTACTTTACCTATTTCTATATTGTTAGAACTTTCCAGTGAAGAACATGTGTTATTCACATAATACAAAATGTTTTAAATGATGCTTGGTTCACATGTAAGCAAACACTCTCAAAGCTAGGCACATTTCCTGATTGCTTCTTTGTTTTTTCATTTTATTGAAGTATAATTGATTGATAATACTGCGTGGATTTCTTCTCATAGCCAAGTGACTCAGATATACATGTGTGTTCTCTTTCACATTCTTTTCCATTGTGGCTTGTCACAGGATACCGAATACAGTTCGCTGTGCCGTATAATAGGACCTTGTTGCTTATCCATCCTATATATGACACTTTGCCTCAGCTAATTTTGGAATTCTGCTAATTCCAGACTCCCAACCCTTCCTCCCCAACACCCCCACCCCCACCCTTTGCAACCGCAAGTCTGTTCTCTGTGTCCGCCAGTCTGTTTTTGCTTCATACATTCGCTGATATGTATCAAAGTTTAGATTCCACACATAAATGGTCTCATACGGTATTTGCCCTTCTCTTTCTGACTTCCTTTGCTTAACAAGGTTGTCTCTCGGTGCATTCACGTTGCTGCAAATGGCATTACTTCATTCTCTTTGATGGCTGATAATATTCCATTGTGTAAACACACACACACACACTATATATATACACACCACTTCTTCTTTATCCATTCATCTGGTGATGGACATTAGTTATTCTCTGAAATGAGGCAGAAACTTTGTGACTGCAGCTCTTGGCGGGAGCAGCAAGTAGTCTGAGATACGGGGTGGATGGAGGTGGGAAGTAAAGCGTGTGGAAAGGGGAAGAGAGGAAAGACAGGAGACAGGCACGCGCCAGAGCTCTGACACGGAGGCTGGGGCAACACTCAGTCTCTGGACAGGTTTGCATTTGGCGAGCACGTGTTTTTCAGTTTTTTAAACATGGAAGCCTTTCGGCAACTTGGGAGCTCTCCAGTTCACCACAAGCCCCACCACTCCCTAGACCCCTCACCCAGAGTGAGCCACACATTTTCGTTACTGCAGACAATGACCTTCCCACCCCTGTGCTGACACGCGCGGGGCTCTTACTCTGGGCTAGGTACTGCATTCGACTCAACCTTCTACTCTACTGGGCACATCAGTCAGTTCAGTTCAGTAGCTCAGTTGTGTCCAGCTCTTTGTGACCCCATGAATCACAGCACACTAGGCCTCCCTGTCTATCACCAACTCCCAGAGTCCACCCAAACTCATGTCCACTGAGTTGGTGATGCCATTCAATCATCTCATCCTCTGTCGTCCCCTTCTCCTCCTGCCTTCAATCTTTCGCAGCATCAGAGTCTTTTCAGATGAGTCAACTCTTCACATGAGGTGGCCAAAGTATTGGAGTTTCAGCTTCAGCATCATCCTTCCAATGAACACCCAGGACTGATCTCCTTTAGAATGGACTGGTTGGATTTCCTTGCAGTCCAAGGGATTCTCAAGAGTCTTCTCCAACACCACAGTTCAAAAGCATCAATTCTTTGGCGCTCAGCTTTCTTCACAGTCCACCTCTCACATCCATACATGACCACTGGAAAAACCATAGCCTTGACTAGACGGACCTTTGTTGGCAAAGTAATGTCTCTGCTTTTCAATATGCCGTCTAGGTTGGTCATAACTTTCCTGCCAAGGAGTAAGCATCTTTTAATTTCATGGCTGCAGTCACCATCTGCAGTGATTTTGGAGCCCAAAACAATAAAGTCTGGCACTGTTTCCACTGTTTCTTCATCTATTTCCCATGAAGTGATGGGACCAGATGCCATGATCTTCGTTTTCTGAATGTTGAGCTTGAAGCCAACTTTCTCACTCTCCTCTTTCACTTCCATCACTGGGCACAGAGGTAACATCAAAAGATTGAAAGCGTTAACAGTGTTTTCTACAAAATCTGCATCTGTCTCATCTGTCTCTCTTTTAGCCATATTCATTTTTGGACACGTCAATAAAAGTTAAAGTGGCCATAAGCTCACTGTTTTAGCTCACACTTGTGCTGTAAAGGAGATCAGCCCTGGGTGTTCTTTGGAAGGAATGATGCTAAAGGTGAAACTCCAGTACTTTGGCCACCTCATGCGAAGAGTTGACTCATTGGAAAGGACTCTGATGCTGGGAGGGATTGGCGGCAGGAGGAGAAGGGGACGACAGAGGATGAGATGGCTGGATGGCATCATGGACTCGATGGACCTGAGTCTGAGAGAACTCTGGGAGTTGGTGATGGACAGGGAGGCCTGGCCTGCTGCGATTCATGGGGTCGCAAAGAGTCGGACACGGCTGAGTGACTGAACTGAGCTGAACTGAGCTGTAGAACATGAACTGTGCTCGTCAGGAGGCCATGAGCCCTGACTTCTGACTTACCTTTGACAAGTCCTTCTTTTCCTGGACTGGTAAGGGTTTCCCTCTGCTTAAGTAGAGAGTCGCACAAAGACAATATAACCCAAATCACCTTCAAAACGACGGCACCAAGGACAGACAGAGTCGTAACACAGAAGGCGACGCTGAGCAGGTCCTGCTAGCAAGCTCATTCTGCAGGCGGGGAAAAGAAGCCCTGGAAGGTAAAGGCCAAATACGGTAAAAAGTAAACTCAGCATCTCTTTTACCAAGCATCTTTCCATCATCTTTCCATACATTAAATAATATCCATTCTAAGATGAGTTTAAGAGGAGGTTAACATAATTATTTGGGGCTGAATGATGAATGAATAAACAAACAGATGCTCAGCATGTGGCATCTCTTTTATCTCAATGGAAAGAGAGCCCTAAATAGTTCTCTGCGGAATTCTTTTTTTCAAAGTGGGTGATTTCAAGATCTAATTATGACCCTGAGGCTGATGTCTGGCCCTCCAGTTTTGACTTTGGAACATGGAGCTAAGAGAAACTTCACAATGAGTCCTGGAAGAGAAAAGATCATAAAGTTTAATCACATGTCTCCAGGGGGCAAAAGAACAATTTTTTAAATGTTCTATTCCTAACAATCATGGAACATACATCACCTTTTAAGATCTGTTTCTCAGAAGAGCAGAAATCATTTAGTCTAGGAAAACAGTGTGGCTTAATTTTTTTAATTTTTTTTCTCTTCTAGATTCTCTGCCAAGAACTACAGAGCAATATGAAAAGACAGCGCGGGCGACAGCTGCTAAGTAATCTCTCTGCTGTATTTCTAAGATAGCGACGCCATTTCCGTTGCTGACATCTAGCTGTATTGGGTCTGAAATAAGCTGTTGCGGCTTTTTCCCCTCAGTGGACTCCAGTTGCAGTAAGTAATACATCATTTATAATTGGAAATGTGCATCCCTCCCCAAAAAGTTTGCTCCTTCTTGCTTACGCCCTTGAGCACCCGGCTTGAATTTGAAGCCACTGCTTGATTTGCACGCACGCGTCTGTGCTCATTGGCTTCTGTTGTGTCTGACTCCGCAACCTCATGGACTACAGCCCTCCAGGCTCCTCTGTCCATGGGATTCTCCAGGCAAGAATGCTGGAGTGGGTTGCCATGCCCTTCTCCAGGGGATCCTCCCAACCCAGGGACCAACTGAGAATCTTGGTGTGAAAAAATATGATTAGCAAGTTCAATACAGCTTAAGAGAAATTAAATAAACTTAAAGACAAAACTAAGAAAATCTTCCAGGATGCAGTAGAGAGAGATTAAATTAAAAAAAAAAAAAAAAGGTAGGGGAAAAACAACCAAAAAAAGTTAAGGAGAGAAAGTCAAGGAAAAGACGTAAGACATTGAAAGGAGTTTCAGGAGGGGGGAAGCGGAGGAGAAAGAATGCTATGCTGAGAATATCCAATTAAGCGCAAAACAAAGTGAGCAATTTACACAAATAGGGAGAAGCACTCAAAGAAGGGCAGCACCTATTTACAAGCGAAAGAACTGAGCACATTTGGAATATAAAGGATTTTCTCCTTCCACCACAGAAAGTGAAAGTGAAGCCGCTGAGTCGTGCCCCACTCTTTGCCACCCCATGGGCTACACAGCCTGTGGAGTTCTCCAGGCCAGAACTCTAGGGTGGGTAGCCATCTCCTTCTCCAGGGGATCTTCCCAACCCAGGGACTGAACCCAGGTCTCCTGCATTTATGGGCGGATTCTTTACCAGCTGAGCCACAAGGGAAGCCCAGGAACCTTTCCATAAAAAGCTAGAAACACAGATGCTCACTCCGACCCCGACCAGGCAAGCTTGTATCAGAGGTCCTGACTCACGGAAAAGAGCTCTTTGAATGTGAGATTTTAGAGAGAGCGTACCTCCTGGTGATGGTCCAGGTATCACTACGACTAAACAAAGGCCCTCTACGTGCGCCGTCGGGAAACTAACGGAGATGAAGGTTGCCGGGCTGAGGGAGTTAAAGACACTGGAATCTGGAGTCCTGAGCGGCACCCAGGATGGTGTCACGGCTCTGGGTTTGGGAAGAGGCTCTACGTGAGCCCCAGTGGAGGCGCTACGTCCACTGGGCTGGGCGGACGACAGCGTCATGGACGCGGAGAGCAAATCAATGCGACCGGAGGACGGACACAAAGGGAGGGGCGGCCGCAGGTCGTCTCCCGACAGCACTGCCCTCCTGGAGCAGTATTCCCGGGGCTGCCGGGGTGGTCCAGCGGTCAGGACCACATGCGTCCACCGCGGGGGCGTGAGTTCAGTCCCTGGGCTGGGGTCTAAGAGCTGCACGCTGAGTTGGGCAGCCAAAAAATAAAAAAGCAGCAGCAGCGCGCCTTCACCGCGCTTCCCTGGTGGCTCAGACGGTAAAGCGTCTGCCCACAGTGCAGGAGACCCGGGTTCGATCCCTGGATCGGGAAGATCCCCCGGAGGAGGAAATGGCAACCCGCTCCAGTACCCTTGCCTGGAGAATCCCATGGGCAGAGGAGCCTGGTGGGCTGCAGTCCATGGGGTCACAAAGGGTCAGACTCGACTGAGTGATGAACACTTTCACTTTCTTTTCCTTCAAAGGAGGAACTGAACAAAGCGCCTGGGGAAGGACCGAACGTCAGTGAGACCTGGACGGCAGGCGCGACCCTGCAGCCCGCAGGCAAGGCGCAGGAGAGCGCGTGCAGAGTGGAAAAAGGGCTCCGGGGGCGTCACTGGGAGTGTTGAGTGAGGGAAGAGTGGAGGCCGAGTCAGAAGAAGTCAAGACCCGAGTATCAGTAGAGTTAGCTTGAGGCAACCAGAGAGAGCGGAAGGGCTTCTGTCTGCAATGGAGGTGGGGTGGCGGGGAGTGTGACGGAACTGGGTGTCGTGGGAGACTAAGCTCTCTCTGTTAGTCTGCCCCAGCCTGGATACTAACAGGGGAACCCATGTCTACGTCTTAAGAAATGGTTCAGATGGCCTCTTGCGGTTACAATGGGAAGAAAATAAAAAAAAAAAAAACCAAAAACTCTGAGGACTCCCCTGGTGGTCCAACGGCTAAGACCCCGAGCTCCCAGCGCACAGGCCTGGGCTCCAGCCCTGCTCAGGGAACTAGACCCCATGTGCTGCAGGGAAGATCGAAGACCCTGAGCGCCAGAACGGAGACCGGCGCAGAGCAAGTGAGTAAATAAGTACTTTTTAAGAGTAATGATTGTTCTTTTTTTAAAAAAAGCAATGAAAGCTCAAAAGCAAAACCTCTGACCTCCAGATCAGAGCCACTCAGCATTAACTGCACACTTCACATCTGGCAGTGCCTTTATCCTGCAGTGTAGTCCTAACTTTGACATACTCAACACAGGGACATTCTCATTTACCAGTACTGGAAGTCTAGAGAAATTAGGATATGTCATTAAGGAACACTCAGGGTTGCTTTCCTTTAGGACTGACTAATTCGATCTCCTTGGACTCTCAGGAGTCTTCTCCACACAGGAAATCAACCCTGAATATTCATTGGAAGGACTGATGCTGAATACATTGGCCACCTGATGGGAAGAGCCGACTCATTGGAAAAGACCCTGATGCTGGGAAAGACTGAAGGCAGGAGAAGGGGGCGACAGAGGGAGAGATGGTTGGATGGCATCACAAACTCAATGGACATGAGTTTGAGCAAGCTCCGGGAGATGGTGAAGGACAGGGAAGCCTGGCGTGCTGCAGTCCATGGGGTCGCAGAGAGTCAGACATGACTTCTCAACTGAACAACAACGACATTAAAGAAAGTATAGGGAACGAACACCAAGGTCTTGAATATAATAAATACTCAGCACAGGGCCGTAGACTTGGACCAATGCTGAGGCTGAAGCTCCAATCCTCTGGCCCCTGATGCGAAGAGCTGACTCATTGGAAAAGACCCTGATGCTGGGGAAGACTGAAGGCGGGAGGAGAAGGGGACGACAGAGGCTGAGATGGCTGGATGGCATCACCGACTTCATGGACATGAGTCTGAGTGAACTCCGGGAGTTGGTGATGGGCAGGGAGGCCTGGCGTGCTGCAGTCTATGGGGTTTTTGACTGAGCGACTGAATTGAACTGAACTGTAGACTTGGAATATATTAATAGAAGTATTTAATGGCTTAATATCATGTTGAGGCTACTTGAAATATTCTATTTTACAATTTCAACAAAGAAACTGTCTCGTACTTTGCATAATTAACTTCACAGAAAGAGGTTTTGGAGACCAGTGTCTGTTGGTCACTCAGCTTAGCTGGCCCCCCAAATCAACTCTCTCCATTACATCTGTCTTATCATCTCCCCTGATGCAGAACACGGCATGCGCAAGTCTTAGGGCGCATCCCTTTCAATAAGGAACAAGCTTCAAAACAAGCGAGGGTTGGCATCTGCTAGCCTATGAATCTGGACTGTTAATGATATAAGACAAACACCATGCATTCAAGAAAATGGTGCCCATTCATCCACTTTCTTCAAAATGGAAACGCAGTACGTTTAATTTGTGGTTCTCTGCATTTTAAATAGGCAACTCAATGAAGCAATAAATGTGTTCATAATGAATAGATTTCTCTACATAGGGGACTCTTAATGGCAGGAACATAGCTGAAGATTTAACCTAGTGAACATAAAAGTAAACAGCAGAACACACAGGAATAATCTGAATCAGCCAGAAAATGAGGCTTTGTTTTGTTTTTTTTAAAAAAACAATCACTACTGTTAAGGGTGATTTTTAGGTTGTGATATACAAGCATCATTGTGTAAAAAGAAAAGATGGCTGTGACTAAATTACCAGTCTCTAAAATAAGATCGAGTTCTCTGCGTTCCCTGCCTGTCTCCCCAGCAGCTGCTACGCTTGCCCACTCTGGGGAGCCCCTCAAGCCTTCCAGACTCCCCTCTCCTCTTCCTCACGCTGCTCTGGGCTTTTTTTGCTCCTTTGATCTAAACTCCCACCACTCTCCTCCTCCTAAACCTTTCCAGTGGGAGCCATGGCACTTCTGCTTCTAATTAAACCGTCCTGTGTCCTAACTTCGACGACAGAGGATGAGATGGCTGGATGGCATCACCGACTCGATGGACACGAGTTTGGGTAAACTCCGGGAGTTGGTGGTGGACAGGGAGGCCTGGCGTGCTGCAGTCCACGCAGTCACGAAGAGTTGGACAACTGAGTGACTGAACTGAATACCCTAACTCTGGTGGAGCCCTATGCCAAGGTCAGAGGTGTGAGGCCTCGTATCAAGCCACAGACACGGAGCCCCACGCCAAGGTCATCTCCAGATCCGACTGAGCCCCATAGCAACTGTTGCCATGAGCCCCCCTGATCCAAACCGGCCAGCTGCCTGACCCCAACCAATCACCTGATGCCACCCTTCCAGCAGGAATCTTCTTTGTCTTGAGGCTATAAAGGTTGGCTATGCACCATGAGAAGGGGGCGCCCTCCTGAGTCAGCCGGCTGTTCCAATGGCCGACTCTCCTGGTCTGTCGGGGGTCAGCCCGCTGTGCTTGCAGCGCCCACGTTCTGAATAAACTCACCCCTGTCTGAAACACTCTTGTGTCTGGAGATTCCTTTGCAACCCTCATCCAAACCGTGACAACTTCTCCAGCTAACGCTCACTCCACCCTGTGCCATAACCGAAGCTCGGTTCTCTGGTGGCGACACAGCTCCCCTCCAGCCGCCCCCCGAACGCGTGTCTCTCCTCCGCCTTCTGGAAACTCGCCGCCGATGTGACAGCCCCATTCTCTCCCAGCCGCCCCCACCCCCTCCCCGTCTCCCCCTCCACTCTCCTTGCTCTTCTGCTCCTGGAGCCTAACCATCCCCTGATCCCCTGGATACGGCAAGGACTCAACACTTACTTCCTTGCTGCTCAGTCTAGACATTGCCTGGAGGATCCCGGGGACGGGGGAGCCTGCAGGGCTGCCATCTGTGGGGCTGCGCAGAGTCGGACATGACTGAAGCGACTTAGCAGCAGCAGTCTAGACAGCACTCTTAATCACGCCTCTGACTTTTTATTTATGTTTTCTTAGATTCCTGGCTGCTTCCGGTCGCAGGTGCAGAATGCAGGGTCTCTCACTGTGGGCTGTGGGCTTGGCTGCCCCACAGCACGTGGGGTCTCAGCTCCCCGACCAGGGGCCGAACCAGTGTCCCCTGCATGGAAGGCAATTTCTTAACCACAGGACCAGCAGGGAAGTCCCGCTTCTCTGACTTAACTGACGACACTGGTCCTCACTGAGCCTCCTCCCTCCTCCGTCCCCTTGGTCTCAGCGACCGCACAGTCTCTGGGTCCTCGTCACTTTCTGGGCACTCTTCTCAGCCCTCTTTGCACAGTCTCTGGGTCCTCGTCACTTTCTGGGCACTCTTCTCAGCCCTCTTTGCAGTCTCTGGGTCCTCGTCACTTTCTGGGCACTCTTCTCAGCCCTCTTTGCACAGTCTCTGGGTCCTCATCACTTTCTGGGCACTCTTCTCAGCCCTCTTTGCACAGTCTCTGGGTCCTCATCACTTTCTGGGCACTCTTCTCAGCCCTCTTTGCACAGTCTCTGGGTCCTCATCACTTTCTGGGCACTTTTCTCAGCCCTCTTTGCACACTCTTTGTTGTTGCTTGTCACTTGCTGAGTTGTGTTCGACCTCTGTGATCCCGTGGGCTGCAGCACGCCAGGCCTCCGCATCCTTCACTGTCTCCCGTTGTTTGCTCAAACTCATGTCCATTAATTTGGTGATGCCTTCCAACCATCTCATCCTCTGTCATCCCCTTCTCCTCCTGCCTTCAGTCTTTCCCAGCATCAGGGTCTTTTCCGGTGAGTCAGTTCTTCGCCTCAGGTGACCAGAGTATTGGAGCTTCTGCTTCAGCATCAGTCCTTCCAATGAATATTCAGGGTCAACTTCCTTTAGGGTGGACTGGTTTGATCTCCTTGCCTTACTTTTTAGCTTGTTTTAAATTGTCACAACCCTGAATACTGGTGATACTGGTACTTCCCATAATTCTCTCTTCAGACAGTCTTCCCTTCTTGCTTAGATTCTTCTCTCTGCAAGAGCCCACTCACCCAGCGTCTTCAGTTACCGTTCATGCGCTAATAACCGTCAGCTGCGCGTCTCTGCTCCAGCTCTTCCTCCTCGGCTTCCGGAATGGGCTGGGCGTCTCCCCTCGGGTATCTCGGGCACAGCTCAACGGCTCTGCCTCTAATAACCTGTGCCTCCGGCTTTCCTTCTGTCAGTGAACTTCATTGGGCATGACTCCCAGGTGCTGAATCTGAAACCCAGATCCGGTCTTTAAAAAAGCTTTCTGGATGCATGTAGGATCTTAGTTAAAAAAATTTTTAATTGAAGTATAGTTGATGTACAATATTGTGTTGCTTCGAAAGCGATTCAGATATGCGTGCGCGTCCTTTTCAGACCCTTTTCCCTTTTAGGCCGTGACAAGGTGCTGAGTGTAGGGCCCTGCGTGACACGGTGGACCCTGCCGTCACTCGTGCACCAAGCACAAAATGTATGTAGTGCATACAGCGCGTCTGTGCGTCTGTGAATCCCAAACTCCTACGTTATCCCCTCGCGTTCCCCTGTGGTAGCCACGTTTGCTTTCTACATCTGTGAGTCTCTTTCTGTTCTGTATATAGGTTCATTGGTCCATCACTGATATGTGGAATCTAAAAAAAAAAAAAATACGACACAAATAATCCAAATTCAGTCTTGATGCCTATCCTTCTCTCATTAACTGCACCCAATCTGTTTAAAGCAACAGTTAGAACTGGCCACGGAACAACAGACTGGTTCCAAGTAGGAAAAGGAGTACGTCAAGGCTGTATATTGTCACCCTGCTTATTTAACTTTTATGCAGAGTACATCATGAGAAGCACTGGGCTGGAAGAAACACAAGCTGTGATCAAGATTGCTGGGAGAAATCTCAGTAACCTCAGATATGCAGATGACACCACCCTTATGGCAGAAAGTGAAGAGGAGCTAAAAAGCCTCTTG
Source organism: Capricornis sumatraensis (assembly GCF_032405125.1). NCBI lineage: Eukaryota > Metazoa > Chordata > Mammalia > Artiodactyla > Bovidae > Capricornis > Capricornis sumatraensis. The sequence goes on along the minus strand of NC_091070.1, from coordinate 1,596,707 downwards.
ATGAAGGTGAAAGAGGAGAGTGAAAAGGTTGCCTTAAAGCTCAACATTCAGAAAACTAAGACCATGGCACCGGTCCCATCACTTCATGACAAATAGATGGGGAAACAGTGGAGACTTTATTTTTTGGGCTCCAAAATCACTGCAGATGGTGACTGCAGCCATGAAATTAAAAGACAATTACTCCTTGGAAGGAAAGTTATGACCAACCTACACAGCATCTTTAAACACAGAGACATAACTTTGCCAACAAAGATTCGTCTAGTCAAAGCTATGGTTTTTCCAGTGGTCATGTATGGATGTGAGAGGTGGACTGTAAAGAAAGCTGAGCACCAAAGAACTGATGCTTTTGAACTGTGGTGTTGGAGAAGACTCTTGAGAGTCCCTTGGACTGCAAGGAGATCCAACCAGTCCATCCTAAAGGAGATCAGTCCTGGGTGTTCATTGGAAGGACTGATGCTAAAGCTGAAACTCCAATACTTTGGCCACCTGATGCGAAGAACTGACTCATTTGAAAAGACCCTGATGCTGGGAAAGATTGAAGGTGGGAGGAGAAGGGGACGACAGAGGATGAGATGGTTGGATGGCATCACTGACTCAATGGATGTAGGTTTGGGTAAAGTCCGGGAGTTGGTGATGAACTGAGAGGCCTCGTGTGCTGCAGTCCATGGGGTTGCAAAGAGTCAGACAGGACTGAGCGACTGAACCAAATTGAAACTGAATCTATATACCTAGATCTGTAAACATCTCCATACAAATGTCCCTTAAATCTGTCCACATCTCTCCAATACCCCGCAGGCCCTAGCCCAGGTTCCATGGTCTCTTGATTTGGCTGCCGTCGGGGCAAGACCTCCATTCTCTCAGCAGAGAGATCTGTCTAAAATGCAATCTGATGTTGCTGTCCTAACTTAACCTCCCCCAACCCCAGGATGCCTCCTTTCCCCTTGGGGAGGTCCTCACACCTCACACCTGGACTCCCAAAGCCCTTCACAAGGGGACTACCATCTTCCAGTCCAGGTCCGCGCCTCACCATCCCTCCCCCGTGTTACACACCGTGTTATACACCACTTCTTTCACTCTGCAGTGAAGGCATGACCTCGTCTAAGCACATGCTTTTCCATACACGCAAAGCGATCAAGCTCTCTGTGTGGCTACCTCTTTCTCATCCTTCAGGCATCACCAGAGACATCCATTCCTCCTGGAATCTTCCCTAAACAGTGCCAGGTGCCAACAGAATATCTCCTTGTGCCTCTCCTGCCGTGGCATTCACCACACTGTTGGAGGCATCTGTTTAGTTGCAGGTGACTGTCAGTTCTGTGGGCAGGACCCACGTCTGTCCAGTACCCATACTTTCCCTGTACCAGCCCAGCCCAGTACATAGTAGGTGTTCTATGCACACTGAATCAGTTGTTCTCAAACTTTCTAACTTCAGGATTCCTTTAAACTCTTAAAAATTGAGAATTCCAAAGGCTTCTGTTCACATGCATCACTATTATTATTAATAGTTATACTAGAAATAAAAACTGGGGACATTTAATACATTAATTAATTTTTTAAAATAATAAGTTAGTGACCTTTTAACATAAATATTTTTCATGAAAACTAAGGAAATTTTCCAAAAGAAATAGTGATAAGAGAATTATTTTACATTTTTGTGGGTTTTAGGAATGCTTACTATAGTGTAGCTGGATTCTTATTTCTGCTTCTAAATTCTTTGTGGCATCATGATTGTAGTATATAAAGAAAAATACAGCCTCACACAGATATATAGTTGAAAAGGGAGGAGTATTTTATAGGCTTTTTCTATAACAGTAGATAATTATTTTTATATCACACTATAACTCAATAAGTAGTAATCTCTTAAAGGCTAGCTGTAATGTATAATTTGAGACCATATCAATTAACTTTTCATACTCTGCTTTGGTGTATTTTGTACTTTCAACGGCCTTTTGCCCAACTATGATATTGTAACATCATACATTGGTTATCTGAAAAATATTAATTCACTGAGCTACACGGATCTTCTAAGACATTTCATTATGCAATATTTTTAGAACTACATTTGTGAATATCGCCACTGAATGCGCCAATAAAGTCTTTTAGTATTGAGAAACTGTCAAGCTCACAGCAGTGGACACAAGTTTCCCAAATTCTAATTTTCACATGAAAGCTTGAATTTTAGCTTTGGCAACAAATACAGTCACAGTTGTTTTCCTTGAAATGACAGGCTCCCTTCACTCATTTTCAAGGAAATTTCAACCACATACTCAAGTCTTAATAACCATAGTTTTTCCGTCATTCTTTCAAATAAAAATGGTGTTCCATTAAAACAGTGGCCAGTCACGATCTCAACTTAAAAAGCAATTGTGCAAGTGCTTTTCCTGGAGATAACTACCATGCCCTGGCATGTAATGGAAATGCTAGAGGGATACATCTCAGAATGGTAAAAAAAAAAAAAAAAAAGATGTGCACTTGAGGATTAAGATTTAATAACGCAATATTTTATTGCTTCATCTAGGATATGCTTAAGTGAAACTGACTTCATTATTACTTTTTTAACTGTGAGGGCAAAATGATGGAGAATACAATGACTACCAGTGCGGTTTGGTGCTACTGCCCCGATTTATGCTGAGAACAGATGAAACAGTTCAGCGGTGTCACCTATCATAGATTTTGCATCATCAATGCAAATGTCAGCAGAGTGAGATGAGGCAAACAGTGCCTTAGCGTCACGAAGATGGCTCTGACCTTGCAGGTCCCTGGGGGCTGGGATCACATGCACAGAATCTCTGGGTCAGATGAAGGAACACCAGGAAAGAGACCACCGGCCAGCTTCGGTGCTGGTCACGCTGCCAAGCAAGGGCGTTCCTGATCAGGGTCTACCCTCAGCGCCTCCTGCACGGCCAGCTCCTCTGCTCGTCACTCTCGGGCTGCTAGTGGCTTCCTCGCTTCCAACTACTGGGTGTTGACACCTGGATCTTAATAAAGTCTTAGTCGGATCTCGATTTCCTGGTTTCATTTTTTATATAATTTCTGAGACCCATAGAGAAGGCTGAGCATTAAAGAACTGATGCTTTTGAACTGTGGTGTTGGAGATGACTCTTGAGAGTCCCTTGGACAACAAGGAGATCAAACCAGTCAATCCTAAAGGAAACCAACCCTGAATATTCATTAGAAAGACTGATGCTGAAGCTGAACCTCCGATACTTTGGCCACCTGATGCGGAGAGCCAGCTCTTTGGAAAAGACTCTGATGCTGGGAAAGATTGAGGGCAGGAGGAGAAGGGGACGACAGACGATGAGATGGTTGGATGGCATCACCGACTCAATGGACATGAGTCTGGGTAAACTCCGGGAGTTGGTGATGGACAGGGAGGCCTGGCGTGCTGCAGTCCGTGGGGTCGCAGAGAGTTGAACACGACTGAGCAACTGAGCAACAACTGAGACCCAGGTGTGGTCATCAGCCCTCTGGCCTCAGGCCCCATGATGAAGAGTCAAGGAAACCCTCCCTGGCATTTTCTCTTCTGGACCATTCTAGGGTGGACTGACCAGCTATGTGTTTTGCACTATGTGTGCGTTGAAGGAGGCAGTGCCAGAGGGGGAAGAATTTAATACAAACTGGTATTATTTAGGAATGTACCTAACTTTGAATGTAAAACAAAAACTGTTCTGCTGTTTAACTTCTTGCAAAAGGTACAGTGAACTCTTTTTGTGCTCTTGAAGACAGGAGTCAAATAAAAACCTTTGTCTGGTCAGTGATTACAAGCCGAGAGAAAGGATCAGCACTGAGGTTTTAAAGACGCGCGCTCATCCACGTCTCTCCCGTCAGTACCCTCTGGGCACGCAACAGGAGTGCATTCAAGTACGAGACCCTGGTAAATGCATCTTCTAAATATGAAAGTTGAAGTTAGGCCTGCACAGGACAAGGTATCATTGCCTGAAAATAGCTTTCAACAAGTATCAAATTAATTTAGAAGCAAATGAGGATGATTTTCTGGAGAAGGCACCGGCAACCCACTCCAGTACTCTTGCCTGGAAAATCCCATGGACTGTGGAGCCTGGTAGGCTGCAGTCCACGGGGCTGCAAAGAGTCGGACATGACTGAGCGACTTCACTTTCGCTTTCATGCATTGGAGAAGGAAATGGCAACCCACTCCAGTGTTCTTGCCTGGAGAATCCCAGGGACGGGGGAGCCTGGTGGGCTGCCATCTATGGGGTCGCACAGAGTCAGACATGACTGAAGTGACTTAGCAGCAGCAGCAGAGGATGATTTTCAAGGCAGTCCTTCCTATTGAGTAACTCGTTTTTATCATTACACGAGAAATGCTCTCTCCTTGCATGCCTCTTTTTTAAGGAAATATTGTGCATCTTGAGGACTGAGGTCTGAAGGGCCCTTGCTCTTGGCTGCACTGAGCCTCCCTGCTGTGCGAGGGCCTCTCTAGCTGCAGGAGGCAGGGGCTGCTCTCTAGCTGTGGTGTTCAGGCTTCTCCCTGTGGTGTCTTCTCTTGCCGTGGAGCCTGGGTCCTAGGGTGCATGGATTGGGGTGCACGGGTTTAGCTGCCCTGTGGCCTGTGGGATCTTCCCCGACCAGGGGTCGAACCCATGTCCCCTGCACTGGCAGGCAGAGTCTTAACCACTAACCCACCAGGGAACCCCTCCTTGCATACCTCTTATATCACTTTACTGAGAAACCCTTGAACTGAAGTTTTCATACTGGCACAACCACCTCCTTGCACTCTGAACAGACAAGCTCCACCATACTCCTGCGTCAGTATGAAACGGAACTTCACTATTTCCAAGAGTTGGTGAGAGAATGGAACGCCTTTCCTGCCATTCTGCAGCATTCTTGCAAGTGGAGCCCAGAGGCTTAACCTCCAGGGGGACTGTGGGGAGACTTCAGGTGCTTCCCTGGCAGGGAGGGCATTTGGTGAGAAGGCAGCGCTGTGTGGGTGCTCGAAGGCGGAGTCTGCGCTCCGGGGTGGGCACCGCCCACACCTCAGCCCAAGAGCACACCTCTGGGATGGTGAGAGTCCAGCAGAGGCTGGGCTGGGCTCCCCAGCCACGGTGGAGCGAGGATCCGAGTTCTGGAGGCACGAGGCCTGGCTCTGAACGTGGGCTCTGTGACCCACAGGCCGACTGACCGGGGGCAGGTGCCGGGGGCCAGCGTGAGGAACTCTGCCCATGGCAAAGGTCATGAGGAAGGACGCTTGGCATTCACAAAGGCGTGATCAAGCCTCAGGAAACCCCCTGTTCCCGAGCATCTACCCCTAAAACCAGAGTCTGTTTTATGCTCTCACCTACACCTCTGACTTTACGGGGGGCTCTCCCCCATCACCGTGTCTCTCGGAGAAGGAGTAAACGTGCGGCTCCAAGGCAATAAAATTCCTGGGCGTGACGAGAGTGTTTCAGCTCACGGACTCCTCTGAAGGTTATCTAGCCCGCCTGTATAGGTTCGGCTGGCCACATGTGATTGCTTACAGCCTCCCAACCTGAGAGGCACGAGATGTTTTAGACTTACTAAAGGCAAATTCCTTTGGGAAGTTAGAAATTGTCAGTATAGTGGGTTGGTTAGGAGTTATATTGGTGAAGGGTTTTTTCATTTGTTGTGCCAATAATTGCTGCTAATTCCCTGCCCTGGGTGTGACAAGGGTGTCTCAGGTCAAACCTCTCTGCTGACAGACTAGCTTGTGTGACAGGATTATCCATACTCCTGCCACATGATTGCTTACTACCTCTCAACCACAAACAGCACAGAGAGTTTTGGAGTATTTTGAGAGTCTTAATTAGCAGAGGGCTTTTCTCATTGTTGAGTCAATGATTGCTGCCAGGCCTCCATATCCTTAGGCACCTGGGAATATATTAATCAATGTATTTGGACTATAGAAAAGGAAATATAGTAGTTTTTAAGGTTAGCGATACTAGACTCTTTGAGTTAATGAATTTTCTCTTTTGTAATAGATCACTGCACTTTTTTATAAATCACTGTGTCCTCGCTATGTAAAAATGTAACTTTATCACTATCGTAAGACTAAATAGATTTTAAGGGGAACATTGGTGAAAGGATTTTCATTTGTTGGGCTGATGTTTGCTGCTAAATCTCCATATTTCCTGCCCTTATAATGAATATAACTAGCATATAGGAGAAATAAGTATTAACCTTTAAGCATATAGGAGAAATAAGTATTAACCTTTAAGATTAATCATGTTAACCTTGGGTTAAATAAATTCCTTTCTTGATTGTAACTCACTACACCCTCACCCTATAGGAATGCAACTTTATTTGGAGGGGTGGTGCCTGGCTTAAGAAAAAACACCCTTGGAAAAAATAAGTTTTTTGGTTATCAGAAAGAAAGGGTCGTAAAATGTCAGCAGGTCTCAGGGCCAGAAGATGATGTAAAACCCCTAAGACCTTTTCTTTTATACATTTATGTGAAGCACCTGATTCTGATAAAGGTCAGGACTGCTGACCCCCACGTGAGTCTGTATTCATCCCTATGTGTAACAAAAGGTATATAAGCAAACCCCAAAATTAAGAAATCGGATCAGTTTCCAGAAAGACTGATTCCCCCATGTCGTTCTTTCGTGCTCCCCGTTTTTCTGGCTGAATTCCCATCTGGAGCATGGGTGCTCGCCACGTCTGCTTACTTGCCCCGGTTTTCAAGCCCACGTGAGAAGGAGCCCAAGGAGGGGCACCTTCCGATATTCACATAGCATCGGTGGCCCAACGTAGATGGTGCAAATTCCTTGTCTTGGAATTTTACTGGTATCCCACGTAAACCAAGTTATTCAGCCCCTTTTTCTCTCCTACTATTTTCTGGCCGAATTCCCATCTGGTGCATGGGTACCCACCAAGCCTACTAATTTTGCCTGGGCTTCTAAGATCCGACCGGGGGGGGGCCTCAGTGCCTCCTCTCCTTCGGGAGAACAGGAAGACGCCTGTGCCCTACGTAGGTCGTGATTGGTATTCCATGTGAACCAAGTTATTCAGCCTCTTTTTCTCTGCTAATTTTCTAATCCTTCTCTATCCGTAATTAAATAAGTTATTTCCAAGGACGCCGACTCCGTCCCCACCTTCAAATCACCCTGGATCCACCGGGGCTGGACCCCGGGAGGCAGGGGCTTCTCTAATCGTCAGAGCCGTCATCTACAAAAAGGAGAAAGCGTGCCCAGCTCCTGGGACTGTTACGAGACAGTGAAGAATCATCAGCACGGGACCTCGCTGGTGGTGCAGGGGTTTGGAACTTGCCTGCCGATCCAAGGGACACGGGTTCGTTCAGTCCCCGGTCCAGGAAGATTCCACATGCCGCGGAGCAGCCCAGGCTGGGCCCTAACTACTGAGCTGTAGGGCCCGGGGCCACAGGAGGAGCCGCTGCACAGAGAGGGCCGCACACAGAGACCAGAGGGGAGCCCGGTCACCACAACCAGAGCAAGCCTGCGCAGTAAGGCAGACCCAGCACGGCCACAGGACAATAAACACATAAATGTTCTTTAAGAAATCACCTGCACCGAGTACTTAGCTGGCAGGTGGCGCTAGCGGTGAAGAAGCCGCCTGCCAGTGCAGGAGATGCAAGAGACGTGTGTTTGAGCTCTGGGTCAGGAAGATCCACGGGAGAGGGGATGTCTACACGCTCGTGCTCTTGCCTGGAGAGTCCCATGACAGAGGAGCCTGGGAGGGGCTACAGTCCGTGGGGTCACAAGAGTCAGACATGACTAAGCAACACACGCTTTGACTTTTCACAGTAGCTGGCATGTAGCAAGTGTCAGCTGCTACTAGTATCAACACTCTTCTTCTGCAGGCATGAGCTGTGCATCCCCTGTTTTTTACCGCATTAGTTTCCATATTAGCACAAGCGCCTAAAAGGAGAAGAAATGAATCTAGGGCTTTTATATAATTCTTCCTCTGCCAATGCCAGGAAGAGGCTCCTGAGGAAAAGCTGGGAGATCCCATCTAATCTTTCAGGCGTCAGTTAAAGAATATGTCACTCCCTGAGGCAGTCCTGGAACCTGGGACCCTTTGCTGCAGAGCTTACGCCAGGACACACGGCTCCTGGAGCTACAACATACAAGGAAACCATATGGGACTAAAAATAACCGTGTGCACGCACAGCTGGGGCAAATTCTGGACCAAAAGATACAAAAAAGGACCAAAAAGCCCAACTGCCATTTCTGAAGAGCTGGGAGCGCACAGTAGGTGTGGGGAGCAGAAGCCGGTACTGCCCCCGGCCCCCCACACGCAGCGGCACCAAGGGGTCGGCAGACCAGCCCGGCCCCTGACGCAGCCCTCGCCCCACCCCGACGGGCGAGCAGGGGAACCGCTACTCGTTGGCACGCTCTCCTGCAGCCCACGCAGGAGCGCCAAGGAAGCCTTGCTTGAATCTCCAAGCTGGCCCCTGGTCAATCCCTATTGCTTGGAACAGGCCAAGAAAAGCAGTGTCGGTATCCTGCCCAACAAGGGTGTTTATGCGCTGACTGGGAGGGACCTCTTGAGATAGAAACATCTGGACTAATAACAAAGAAAGACAAAAAGATGCAGTCTCATCAGATGAAGGCTCAGGAAGGACCCCAGTGCGGGGTCTCAACCACAATTCTAGGCCTCGAGTCCCTCAATCTTCTCAATCCTGATGACCTTTACTTCGACTCTGCTTCAAGAGTGAAAGTGAAAATCGCCCAGCTATGCCCAGCTCTTTGCAACCCCATGGACTGTAGCCCGCCAGACTCCTCTGTCCGTGGCGTTCTCCAGGGAGGAGTACTGGAGCGGGCGCCTTCCTTCTCCAGGGGGTCTTCCTGACCCAGGGACCGCGCGACAGGCTGCAGTGGGCTCATGGGCCACAAGGCCCAGACCCTGCTCCTTTAGACCGGGAGTCAAAAACAACGGGGTCAAAGTCAGGCTGTGAGAACAGGGCTGTGCTGAGACGATCCGTGTGAAAAGGGATCCTGCTCAGCGACGGCTGCAGACCTGAGCCTCTCGGGCTCCCCGCTCAGTCTCCCCTCCACGCTCCACTGAGCGCAGAGCTCCCCGCTGCTCCAGGCACCGTGACCCCCCACCTGGGGGCCCCTGGCCCGGGACACCATCCCTCCAGCCACCGTGTCTCCCGGGCTGACCCGGTTCTTCCTCACCATTCAGCGTGGACATTACCCACAGGGGTTACTCGGGAGAGACTAAATGTGAAACCACAGGAGTTAAGTTGGAACAGCGCAAAGTGTGACACTTGGCAGATGGCTTACACAAATTACACTGGTTTCCAAAACACACGTGGCGTGACCCTGCTTCAGTGGGGATAGAAGAGGCTCTGAGAGGCTGATGCCCAGGGGTTTCAACGGTGATTTTCTAAGTAACGGGTGGGGTGGTGTGCGGTTTTTTGGTCTATAGTTTTCTGTAAGAAGCATGTGTTGCTTTTGTAATAAGAAAACCTATTTTTGTGAGATCCATTTCATTGTCAATGTCTTTGCATTCCAGTTGCTCACAATGATAGACCATTTTGGACAAGGATGGCGGCTGCACAGAAAAAAAGAACCTGGACTGTAATGGAGAACAGGTAGATGGTTTTGTGCGTGGTTTACAGCAGCATGCGTCTATCACATTACAGCTCTGGAGGTCAGAAGGCTGGAATGTGTCTCATGGGGCTATGAGCGAGGTGGCAGGGGCCGCCTTCCCTTCTGGGGCTCTCTAGGGGAGTCCATGCCCGTGCTGTCTCAGGTTCTAGAAGCTGCCGGCATCTCTTGTCTGTGGCCCGCTTCCTCCACCTTCAGAGCGAGTCCTGTCGGCCTGAGTCCTCCTCCTGCTGCCATTTCCCTGATTCCGACTCTCCTGCCTCCAGCTTCCCCATTAAAGAACGCTTGTGATTACCCTGGGTTCACCTGGATCTTCCAGAATCATCTTATTGCTGGTTAGCCACCCTATTGGAGAAGGCGATGGCACCCCATTCCAATACTCTTGCCTGGAAAATCCCACGGACAGAGGAGCCTGGTAGGCTGCGGTCCATGGGGTCGTGAAGAGTTGGACACGACTGAGTGACTTAGCAGCAGCAGCCACCCTATTCCAGGTACGACTGTGCTTCCTCCTTGTCGGGTACCGCAGCACACTCAGAGTTTGGGGTCGGGATGTGGGCGCCGCCCGGGGCCCATCTTCTGTCCACCGGGAGCTCCCAGGTGTCTCTCTCTAGTTCAGCCTGGGACCTATCTTTCTACCTGACATTCCCTGGGTGTGTAACAGGCATTGTGGCCAAAGCTGACCCCCTGACCTTCCTCCGAAAACTGTTTCTCCCCTCGGGGTCCCCTCTCCATCCTTCCAGCTTCTCAGGCGCCAAGTTCAGAGTCCTCCTTGACTTCCGCCTGTATCCGGCCACCGGGCTCCTCGCATCCCAGCTCGCTGCCTGCACCTTCCTCAGGCAACCAGGACCTGACCACCACCATGTCCACACTGCCCAGCCCAGGCCAGCATCAATCCTTAGCAAGACCACTGTGGCAGCCCACTCACTGTTCCTCCTGCCTGCCTGGGGTCTCCTCCTGTGGACGAGTCTCAGGAAAACAAGCCCTTTCTGCCCCTCCGCGGCTGCTTATCCTGTTTCCTTCGCCTCGCGCTTCGGTTAACATACACGATACAGTTATTTATTGTTTTCCTCTGCTCTCCCCACCAGAGCATAAGCTTCCTGAGGGCAGGGAAGCTCCTTTTATTCCCTGCTGCAGCCCCCGAGCCTAGAACTGTGGCTGGCACAGTGTAGGCACTTGGTGAATGCTTGGCATTTGAATAACAGACCCTCCTCCCGCTCACTTCTCTGGACTCTGCCCCATACGGGTGCTGGGAGAGGGCTGCGGACAGAGCCCACAGGAAGACCAGAGCCTTCGGAGGCCTGTGGATCAGCTCTGGGCTCCTCGCCGGTAACTTCCGGGTCAGCAGGGACCCAGGGTCTGTGGGCTCGGCTGGGGAGCCACCTCCCTCCTGTTGGAGCCCTGCAGCCTGACCCAGGGATCTAATGAAGGGTACAGGCTGCTGGGGGCAGGCCGGCTGGCACCCTGAGGTCAGTCTCTGCCCCCCGGGAGGGAAGGGCCTTGGGCCACCATCCCCCGTACACAGGTGACCCCTGCTGATGGCGGTGAACCCCACTGAGAGGAGCTGGCAGCGTCTACTCTTGTGTTCAACAAGCAGAAGCACCTACTGTGTGCCCAGTCCTGTTTTGGGAGCTGGGGAGACACGAGTGAGCAAGGCGGACAGGCGTCCCTGCCCCTGGGACACTGACGTGAGGGGGGCCAGACAATGAACAAAAGGGCAGCACATTGCCAAGGGGAGCCGCCGCGTGAGGGCGAGGGGAGAAGGCATGGGGTGCGCTAGGAGATGCTCCCTGGAGCGGGTGGGAAGGAAAACGGTTCACTCCGGTACAGTGCCTGCCTTTTTCCTAGACACGTCACCACCTAGCTACATGGCCTTGGAGGAGTCACACCTCCCAAGACTAAACTGGGCAACACTAAAACATTGGCTCAGCAAGCTAAAATGTCTGAGTTATTGTTGCTGTTCAGTTGCTAAGTCAGTTCCGACTCTTTGCAACACCATGGACTGCAGCACGCCAGGCCTCCCTGTCCATCACCAACTCCCAGAGCTTGCTCAAGTTCATGTCCATTGAGTCAGTGATGCCATCCAACCATCTCATCCTCTGTCATCCCCTTCTCCTCCCACCCTCAATCTTTCCCAGCATGAGGGTCTTTTCCAATGAATCTGAGTAGGGTTAATGAATTAAGCTCCAAGTCTGGCTTAATCCAGTACTTCAATGAGGAGGCTCTTTTTCTCCAGAACTAAGGAAAACAGGTCATTTTTAATCCCATGTAATTCATCTTAAGTGAGTGAAAGTGAACGTCACTCAGTTGTGTCCAACTCTTTGTGACCCCATGGACTGTATAGTCCATGGAATTCTCCAGGCCAGAATACTGGAGTGGGTAGCCTGTCCCTTCTCCAGAGGATCATCCTAACCCAGGGATCGAACCCAGGTCTCCTGCATTGCAGGTGGATTCTTTACCATCTGAGCCACAAGGGAAGCCCAAGAATACTGGAGTGGGTAACCTATCCTTTCTCCAGCAGATCTTTCAGATGTAGGAATCAAACTGGGGTCTCCTGCATTGCAGGCGGATTCTTTACCAACTGAGCTATCAGGGAAGCCAACTCATCTTATGGTACACAAAAATTACCAGAACTGAAGAAATCAGACACCAGAAGGATTAACTTCCAGCTAAAGTGTGATTCCAGAAAGATGATCGGGTTAACAATTATATTTGACTAAAGTCTTCACTATCTGTAACTCTACCTTCTCAGGAGCTCTTGTGAATTTTCAAATTTTCCCTTTTCCATTTCCTTTGATTGTTAGGAAAACAATCAAATTCCTTAGGGCACCCAACATCTACTGTGATCAGAGCTCTACCTAGTTCTTGACACCTCTCCTGCCACATGCCCCCCTCCCCCCAAAAAATCTCCACGCCCTGGCCAGCTGTGTGCCCTCTGCTCTGGTGACACAGACTCCACATCCCTGAATGTGTCTTGTGACTTCAGTTTTCCATGCCTTTGTATGTGCTATGGGTTCTGATATGCCTTGGATACACATCTGTACACACACAGTGGTATAATGTGATTAATAAGGTCACAACAGCGTAGAGCATTAACATTAGCCCTTTCTGCCCTAAGGACATGACTGTGCGTTCTTCACTTTGGAGTTGTCAGTGTCTCTGGAACTTGGGTCCCCAAAGCGGGGTCTGTACACCAGCGGGATCAGTATTACTTGCGTTTGCAGACATGCAGGTTTTCAGGCCCTGCTACAATATCTACTGAACTGGAGACTGAGCACGGGGCCCAGGAGCATGTGATTAAAACGTCCTCCAGGTGAGGCTCACGCACCACAAGTTTGAGAAGCCCTGACCCAGGCATCCGTCCATGTTGGCTGAATGGATGGATAAACGGTTAAAAACTGCGATGCTGCTCTTCATTTCTAGGGCTTCCCTGGGGTCTCAGACGGCAAAGCGTCTGCCTGCAGTGCGGGAGGCCTGGGCTCAACCCCTGGGTCGGGAAGGTCCCCTGGAGAAGGCAGTGGCAACCCACTCCAGTACTCCTGCCTGGAGAACCCCATGGGTGCAGGAGCCTAGTAGGCTATAGTCCATGGGGTCGAAAAGAGTCAGACATGACTGAGCGACTTCACTTTCTATATTTCTGAAAACATACCTCCCTTCCAAGCTTTTTGCCTTCGTATGTGTCAGTTCAGACCTATGTATATGTACATACATCAGTTAAGTTCAGTCGCTCAGTTGTGTCCGACTCTGTGCGACCCCATGGACTGCAGCACGCCAGGCCTCCCTGTCCATCACCAACTCCCGGAGCTTACTCACGCTCACGTCCATCAAGTTGGTGATGCCATCCGACCATTTCATCCTCTGTCGTCCCCTTCTCCTCCCGCCTTCAATCTTTCCCAGCATCGGGGTATATACACAAATACAATAAATAACCGATCTTTTTAAGATGTCCAGTGAAATTTTGATTTGATCACTGCAGGACGTTAGACGTTTCCCTCTATTAAGGAGCAGTTAACAGAGGACTTTGTGTATCGTTAGTTAGTTGTTCAGTAGTTACAGGTACACACACAACACAGTTCTGAATTTTGGTTGGAAGAATGGAACCCCAGAGAGTTAAACTCAGTGTCTGCCCTGGGATCACAGAGCACGTTTAGCGGGAGGCCAGGATCAGACCCGACAGCCCAGAGTTTCCCACTATGGCTGAGCGCGAAGCCACAGACGCACTAGTGGTAAAGAACCCGCCCACCAATGCAGGAGACGTAAGAGACGCGTGTTCAATCCCTGCGTCGGGAAGATCCCCTGGAGGAGGGCATGGCAACCCACTCCTGTATTCTTGCCTGGAGGATCCCACAGGCAGAGGAGGCTGGCGGACCGACAGTCCGTGGGGTCGCAAAGAGTCGGACACGACTGAGGGACTAACTCAGGCAGAGACCCTGGAAGGCCCCATAAATACTTTGTTTTGTGGTCAGGCAATGGAACGTGTAAAGGTCCCTGCCCTCTATCTGCTCACAGCCTAAAGGACTTCCCTCTGGGGCCAGAAGTGATCTGTCGGTGTTGTCATGAAGGCAGCCTTTTCGTATCTCCCTCGGTAGCTGCGGAAACCCTGGCTCGCACCCAGATGCCCCACTTGGGTTTTGTTCAGGAAAGATTTCTTCCAGCTGCTTTATTTCTTCCATGATTACATGTATGAGCTTCCAGAACGCACAAGATCACAAGTCAAATGAAAGGCTTCAGTTCCCAGTTCGCATAAAGAGATAAAATTTGAAACCAAGGGAAACAACGAAACATGGCTAAATGAAGGCCTAAGTATTACAGAAATGAGACTGAATAGTATTCTTACTAAAAGGTCAGCAGGAGCCAGCGCGCGGAAGGAAAATGAGACTCCGTGGGGTAATCACAGTATCCTTGCACTGTATTTATGGCCCCGCTCGCAAAGGAAGTCAGACGCCCTCTTTAGCATTTACAATTTGGGGCATGGCTAGCTGCTAGAAATGAAAATATATGTCTGCACTTAAAAATAAAACCGTGTCACTCACATTCACGAGTCTCATTCGCAATAACCAAAAGGTGGACACGACCCAGATGTCCACTGCCAGACGACGGGATAAGCAAAATGCGGAACAGACACACGACGGAATACTACTCGGCCTTCTAAATGCAGACGGCCCTTGAGGATGTGCTGCCGACAGAAATAAGCCGGCCCCAAATGAGAAACGCTGTAAGATTCCACTCATGCGAAGTATCTCGTGTAGTCTAGCTCACAGAAACACAAAAGCGAATGGTGGCTGGCCAGGGCTGGGGAGAGGGCAAATGGGAGTTTCCGTTTGCAAAGTGAAAAGGTTGTACAGGTTGGTTTGCACAACAACGTGAAGGCAGTTACGGCTACGGCGCTGAGAGCGCAGTTCCCGCTGCGGCGCTGTACGCTCACACACTGTTAAATAAAAACAAAACCAACAACGGAAACAAAACAAACAACCCCCCCCCTCCCCCGCCCCAAACAATGACACACGCAGGACTTCTCTTTTAAGGGCTCGAAGAGCGCATCTAAGAAGGACATTGGGGCGTCCTGGACACTGGCCATCATTCACGTCAAGAGCCTGGGGGTGAGTACTACGATGCGGGCCTAAATGGAAAACGTAAAGTAACGGGGCAGGCGTGGTCGGTTACTGTGGCAGATGGAGAGACACGGAAGAATCCGGAAACCGAAAACTACAGCCACACGGCGTGAGAGGAAGGTGACCTTTGGCACAAACATGGAGAGCTTGAGCGATCCCCCACGCAAAGTAATCAAATGTCAAAAAAAAAAAAAAGAGTCTGGAAATGTAAGAAGCAAAATGCTGAAGTTTCATGGATCTTGAAATATATTCTGGAAAGAATTTAGAAGCTGATGGAATCCCAAACATCATTTGAGCATTAAACACATCCCACACATTTATCTACTGTGATTAAGCCTCACAGTCTTACTATATCACAAAGGGGACACCTGGTGTATGTAATGGTTAAATGCAGTGAGACTTTCAGAAGAGCATGCATAAACAGTGAAGACGCTCTTGTCTGAAGCCATCTGGACTAAAAGTCAATTCAGTTCAGTTCAGCTGTTCAGTTATCTGGCTCTTTGAGACCCCATGGACTGCAGCACGCCAAGCTTCCCTGTCCATCACCAACTCCTGGAGCTTGCTCAGACTCATGTCCATCAAGTCAGTGATGCCATCCAACCATCTCATCCTCTGTCATCCCCTTCTCCTCCTGCCTTCAATCTTTCCCAGCATCAGGGTCTTTTCAAATGAGTCAGTTCTTCACATCAGGTGGCCAAAGTATTGGAGTTTCAGCTTCAGCATGAGTCCTTCTGATGAATATTCAGGGTTGACTTCCTTTAGGATGGACTGGTTGGATCTCCTTGTAGTACAAGGGACTCTTAAGAGTCTCCTCCAACAAGCAGTTCAAAGGTGCTCAGCTTTCTTTAAGGTGCAACTCTCACATCCATACATGACTATTGGAAACACCATAGCCTTAACTAGATGGACCTTTGTTGGAGAAGTAATGTCTCTGCTTTTTAATATGCTGTCTAGGTTGGTCATAGCTTTTCTTACAAGGAGCAAGCATCTTTTAATTTCATGGCTGCAATCACCATCTGCAGTGATTTTGGAGTCTGAGAAAATAAAGTCTGCCACTGTTTCCACTGTTTCCCCATGTATTTGCCATGAAGTGATGGGACTGGAGGCCATGATCTTAGTTTTCTGAATGTTGAGTTTTAAGCTTTTTCACTCTCCTCTTGCACTTTCATCAAGAGGCTCTTTAGTTTCTCTTCGCTTTCTGCTATAAGGGTGGTGTCATCTGCATATCTGAGGTTATTGATATTTCCCCCGGCAATCTTGATTCCAGCTTGTGCTTCATCCAGCCCAGCGTTTCTCATGATGTACTCTGCATATGAGTTAAATAAGCAGGGTGACAATAGACAGCCTTGATGCACTCCTTTCCCAATTTGGACCCAGTCCGTTGTTCCATGTCCGGTTCTAATTGCTGCTTCTTGACCTGCACATAGGTTTCTCAGGAGGCAGGTAGGGTGGTCTGGTATTCCAGTCTCTTGAAGTATTTTCTACAGCTTGTGGCCCACCCAGTCAAAGGCTTTCGTATAGTCAATGAAGCAGAAGTAGATGTTTTTCTAGAATTATCTTGCTTTTTCTATGATCCAATGGATGTTGGCAATTGATCTTTGGTTTCTCTGCCTTTTTTAAATCCAGCTTGAACATCTGGAAGTTCATGGTTCGTGTATTGCTGAAGCCTTGCTTGGAGAAGTTTGAGCATTACTTCGCTAGCTTGTGAGATGAGTGCAATTGTACGGTAGTTTGAGCATTCTTTGGCATTGCCTTTCTTTGGGATTGGAATTAAAACTGACTCTTTCCAGTCCTGTGGCCACTGCTGACCTTTGCAAATTTGCTGGCAGCACTTTCACAGCATCATCTTTGAGGATTTGAAATGGCTCAACTGGAATCCCATCACCTCCACTAGCTTTGTTCACACTGAAGCTTCCTAAGGCCCACTTGACGTCACCCTCCAGGGTGTCTGGCTCCAGGCTATCTGGGAGTCCAGCAAAGGGACTGAGAAGTCCAGGGGATCTGACTCTGGAGGCCAGTGGGGTTCGATTACAGGATCCCACAGGGCTGGGGAGCAGACTCTCGGAGGGCACAGACAAACCTGCACACCAGGACCCAGGAGAAAGGAGCAGCGGCCCCATGAGGGACGGGGCCAGACCCACCTGCGAGTGTCCGGGAGCCTCTGGGGGAGGCGTGGGTCGGGGCACTGAATACAACAACCCTGGGAGTGATAGCACCTGGTGGCATAAGCCCTTTTGAAGGTGGTCACCATTAACCCTGGTGGCTCAGAGGTTGAAGCGTCTGCCTCCAGTGCAGGAGACTTGGGTTCAATCCCTGAGTCAGGAAGATCCCCTGGAGAAGGAAATGGCAACCCACTCCAGTATTCTTGCCTGGAGAATCCCATGGATGGAGGAGCCTGGTAGGCTACAGTCCATGGGGTCGCAAAGAGTTGGACACGACTGAGCGACTTCACTTCACCATTAACCCTACCATAGTTTGGCCTCCAGCCAAAGCACAGGGAGGGAACATAGCTCCTCCCGTCAACAGAAAATTGGATTAAAGATTTACTGAGCATTTGCACATCTCTGGAGAGTGGCTGGCACCCGTCTCCCCCCTGGGCATCCTCTCTCCTTCTCTCCGTCCTCCCTCCCTCACTCCCATCCAGGCCTGGATCCGAGAGCGCTCACTCCCCAACGAGCTTCCTGCACATCTCCATCTCAGTTTATTCCCCAGGAGCCCAACCTAAGACACACACGTGACTTAAACGTGTGACTTAACATTTTAAATATAAACGTGTCATTTCCTTATGCTCTGATCTACGCCAAAGCCTCATCTTTAAGAAACGGTACACGGATCAGCAGGACTTGTTCTCTTTCTCGAATGAACCACACCGAAGACGAATTACCTACAATGTCCAATTTCAGGTTCCTGAAAATAAGAAACCTTAAAAGATCACTAGAAAACCACCTAGATGCGGGATTCCTCCAGCTTTTAGATCCCCTGCTCGCCAGGCCCTAACAGCTCTCCAACCCACAGCTAATGTGACAGATTAAAACAGTCTTTAAAATTGTAACAAAATACACATGACATAAAATTCACCATCTCAGCTCAGCCATATTAAGTGGCATGCTCATTTCGCAGCCATCACCACCGTCCATCTCCAGAAATGCTGCGGCTGCACCTCGGTCCCCATTGAGGAAGAACTCTCCGTTTCCCTCCCCTGCAGCCCCTGGCAACCACGATTCTGCTTTCTGTCTCTGTGAGAATGACCACTCGACGTCCTCAGAAGTTTCTCTTCAATTTATTGAGTTACTTTTATTAAGTCTTTCCAAAACTTATGTTTTTTTTTTAATAGAAAAAGCATCTGTCTTTTTGTACTGACATTCTGTTTGCTTAATATTTAATTAAATCACCTAATTACAAGGACAAGTTCAGCTGGCATAAGGAGGTTTGAGAACAAACAACATAGACGAGGTCTGGGGATGAAAACCGGTCAGGAAGTTGGAGCAGACACGCGTGACGGTGCTGCAGGGACGCTTCTGGTTACAAATGTTCAGCATGCTGCAGGCACCCACCAGGCGGCTCTGGATAAGGACTGGAAGCTTCCTTTAAGCTGCTGAACTGGCTAAGAGAACATCTTCTACTGTGTCAACATAGATATTGATGGCGTTTATTGGGCACCTGTTACATGTCAGGCTCTGTGCTAAGCATGTGGTTTGCACTGTGTTACTGAATGTCCACAATCCTCGAGGCAGATACTATCACCTTCATTTCCCTACAAGGAAACCAAGGCCCGGAAGTAGTCAAGCAATTTATCCAAAGTGGCGCCATTGAGAAGTGGCCGAGCTGAGTTTCAAGTTGGTGTGACTAAGGCCCGTCTCCCCTCTTCCTGCCCACACTGGCTTTGCAAATGAATATTAAATAAAAAGTGTAACAAGAATGAAAACACAGAAGGGAGCCTTTGCTTGCCATTGGCATCATACAAAATGACAAAATATGTCACTTGCTTCTTTAAGACTATAATTTAACAAACAAGGGGTGTACTTAAATTCTCGAAAGAAAGGAGTATAGGTAATACAATCTGCAATTGGTACTTGTTTACGTAAGAATGATTTCAGTTAATTAAAGGCAGAAGAGCTGGGCAGTATTGGTAAGGAAAGAACTGAAGTCAGACATTTTAATTATGCTATCAGATTAGCACAAAAAAAGAGAATAAGCTGTGAAGTTTTACCGAATATAATAAAAGCAAAGTGCGTTGTCTCAAGATAACTCTTTGGATCAAGACAGAGAGAAAGAGAACATCTGAAATAATTCATAGACTCAGACAATAAATGACTGAGCAAAGAGGTCTCACTACAACCATCTACGTCAACAGCCACATGGAAGAACCAAGTTTATTAACAAGCATATTCCCAAGAAAATAAAAGAAGAATTTGTGTGACATTTCAGAACAGATACCAACATCAATGAAAGCTAATAGCAAATTTTAAAAAAAAAGGAGGTATTTAAGATTGCCAAGCCATGAGTAGAAGCAAGCATTGCTTAGCAGCCTCTGCAAGACTTGGCAGAGTGCTGGGCCCTCGTTGGCCAGGAAATGCGGCAGCTCCCATCTACATCCACAAGCAAGAGCGCACCCACTCTCCCCCAGTCTGTCTGGGACACTGAGCTGCAACGATACACACCGAGAGTCTCAGAAGGTCAGCACAGCCAAGAAAGGCTGCCTGTGCCCGGAAGCTCTTTCTACGCCAACAATCCATGAACCATCATGAGACACAGCTAAGCCCCAGGCCCTCTCCCAGAGAGCCTGGCGACTCCTCTTTGCTGTAGCCGTCAGACCTAGAGGTCCATGCCTAGATGGGACACCTGCCCCGGTCGTCCCACGGACGCGCCCCAAGCTGACATCATCATCAAACCCTCTCCCCTCCCCCGCCTGCGTCCCCATCACACTGAGCGGGGCCACCACTCACTCAGATCCCCAGTCCAGGGGCCTGGGGGCCATGCTCAGCTTCTCCACCCCTCCACCCCACATCCCGTCCCCATGGGAATTCACACATTAGACACCACTTGAATGCACGTGCTCGTCCACTGAGCCCTTAGTTTAGGACCTAGACCTTTGCAGGAAGGCTTCCTACAGTGATCAGTTTAGTCAGGGGATCCGTAACAATCTCCTCACTTACTGATCTCCAACTTCATATCTGTAATTTTGCAATAATGATCAGAGCCACAGTCAGCCCCTGGTCTTGTTTTTGCTGACTGTATAGAGCTTCTCTATCTTTGGCTGCAAAGAATATAATCAATCTGATTTCAGTGTTGACCATCTGGTGATGTCCATGTGTACAGCCTTCTCTTGTGTTGTTGGGAGAGGGTGCTTGCTATGACCAGTGTGTTCTCTTGGCAAAACTCTATTAGCCTTTGCCCTGCTTCATTCTGTACTCCAAGGCCAAATTTGCCTGTTACTCCAGGTATCTCTTGACTTCCTTCTTTTGTGTTCCAGTCCCCTATGATGAAAAAGACATCTTTTTTTGGTGTTAGTTCTAGAAGGTCTTGTAGGTCTTCATAGAACCGTTCAACTTCAGCTTTTTCAGCATTACTGGTTGGGGCATAGGCTTGGATCACCGTGATATTTAATGCTTTGCCTTGGAAATGAATAGAGATCACCCTGGTGTTTTTGAGATTGCACCCATGTACTGCCTTTCAGACTCTTTGGTTGACTATGATGGCTACTCCATTTCTTCTAAGGGATTCCTGCCCACAGTAGCAGATGTAATGGTCATCTGAGTTAATTCACCCATTCAGGTCCATTTGAGTTCTAAGACATCCATGTTCACTCTTGCCATCTCCTGTTCGACCACTTCCAAGTTACCCTGATTCATGGACCTAACGTTCCAGGTTCCTATGCAGTATTGCTCTTCACAGCATCGGACTTTACCTCCATCAGCAGTCACATCCACCACTGGGTGTTGTTTCCGCTTTGGCTCAGCCTCTTCATTGCTTCCGGAGCTATTTCTCCAGAAGCATATTCTTCGTCAGTCACATATTGGGCACCTACTGACCTGGGGAGTTTATCTTTCAATGTCCTATCTTTTTGCCTTTGGGAAAGATTGAAGCCAGGAGGAGAAGGGGATGACAGAGGATGAGATGGTTGGATGGCATCACCGACTCAGGGGACATGGGTTTGAGCAAGCTCCCGGAGACAGTGAAGGACAGGGAGGCCTGGCATGCTGCGGTCATGGGGGCACAAACAGTCAGACACGACTGAGCGACTGAACAACAACTTCATATCTAAACACTATGTTCAATTCTTTCAAATCAACCTGGGTGGAATCCCTGAAAAAAGTGGAAAAGAGAAAGAGACTTTCCCACAGCGCTTTAGGGGTGAGAGCTTTTTTGCATACCACTTAGAGATGAAAGCACATCAGTTAACACCAAAAACTGGTTTGTAGCCCACATGCAACAGGCCAGTTTATTTTCAATATTCTTTTATTTGGTTAAAAAAAAAAAAAAACTGTCAGAGATATCTCCTAAGAAACTTTTCCCGAGGACGACATTTGAGGCCTCCTGACACACAGGTGACTCTGAGAACCTTCTCAACACCATCTTAGCTGATGAACCAAGCCCAGACCTAACTTTGAGCCCCAAACTCTGCCACTTACTAACTGCAGACCTTCAATCAAGTTACACAGTCTTACAGAGAAGAGGGAGACAACGGTATTCAGCTGGACGAGGCTCGTGGAGTTCAGCAGACAGAGAAGGTCTGCTCCGAGCCAGGCACCGCCTTGAGCATCTGAGATTCAGGGATGAAGTCACAGCTCTGCACCTCACACATGCAGGCTAGTGGGCAGACAGACGCGGGCCAGGGAGTGTGCAGAACAGGAAGGCCAGAACCAGGAGGCTAGTGGGCAGACAGACGCGGGCCAGGGAGTGTGCAGAACAGGAAGGCCAGAACCAGGGTGTGAGCAAGTTTCATGAAGACAGAAGACTGGGATGACGGAGGAAAGCTGAAAGAGAACTTCTCTGACATGGGATAATTGTGTAAACACCTGATACCTGGCTTACTTACCACTTTTGTTAAGCTGGGTGTTGTTAATTTTTTTTTAACCCACATTTAGGCTTACCACTGCTACTGACATAACCTTTCTCTTTTCTTCCTGAAAGTTCACGTATGAAATCACCAAGAAAACACCTGATGGTCCCTCTACCGTGAAGACACTCCCACAGCCCTGACAGGCGGGCCTCATGAGGACGAGAGGCACCAGGATGCCCAGCATCTGCGGGGGCCACCTGGGGTGGGGAGAGTCCTCTGGCCCCAGTCAGCCCTTCAGATGACCGCAGTCCCAGCTGATATCCTGAGTGTAACTTTATGAGAGGCAAGAGAAGCCAGGACCAGCAGCTCAGTCATTCCCAGATTCCCAACCCACAGGTATTACATGAGATACAAAATGTTTATTGCTTTAATCTGCTAAGCCTCACGGTTATTTGTTACTCAAAAATAAATAAGACACAGGCCAATAGGGTATTAATGAAAAGGGCTTTGTAGTCAGGATAGCATAATATTCTTATTTAAAAACCAATGCCATCTCTCTTCTCTGGAGCAAAGAAATATGATACACACGATCACGAGCTGTGAGGTGACTTGGTTAATGCTGGTTCACATCACAACCTATCAAGAAACTATAGCTTCAAATACCAGAAATATCTCACTGAAAGAGACTGATAGGTTGTGAGTTCTTCAGTTCAATTCAGTCCCTCAGTTGTGTCCGACTCTTCGCGACCCCATGAACTGCAGCACGCCAGGCCTCCCTGTCCATCACCAACTCCCGGAGTTCACTCAGACTCACGTCCATCGAGTCCGAGATGCCATCCAGACATCTCATCCTCAGTCGTCCCCTTCTCCTCCTGCCCTCAATCCCTCCCAGCATCAGAGTCTTTTCCAATGAGTCAACTCTTCACATGAGGTGGCCAAAGTACTGCTGTTTCAGCTTCAGCATCATTCTTCCAAAGAAACCCCAGGACTGATCTCCTTTAGGATGGACTGGTTGGATCTCCTTGCAGTCCAAGGGACTCTCAAGACTCTTCTCCAACACCACAGTTCAAAAGCATCAATTCTTCGGTGCTCAGCCTTCTTCACAGTCCAACCCTCACATCCATACATGACCACTGGAAAAACCATAGCCTTGACTAGACAGACCTTAGTCGGCAAAGTAATGTCTCTGCTTTTGAATATATTATCTAGGTTGGTCATAACTTTTCTTCCAAGGACTAAGCGTCTTTTAATTTAATGGCTGCAGTCACCATTTGCAGTGATTCTGGAGCCCAAAAAAATAAAGTCTGACACTGTTTCCACTGTTTTCCCATCTGTTTCCCATGAAGTGATGGGACCGGATGCCATGATCTTCATTTTCTGAATGTTGAGCTTCAAACCAACTTTTTCACTCTCCACTTTCACTTTCATCAAGAGGCTTTTTAGTTCCTCTTCACTTTCTGCCCTAAGGGTGGTGTCATCTGCATATCTGAGGTGATTGATATTTCTCCCGGCAATCTTGATTCCAGCTTGTGCGTCTTCCAGTCCAGCATTTCTCATGATGTACTATGCATAGAAGTTAAATAAGCAGGTTGACAATATACAGCCTTGACGTACTCCTTTTCCTATTTGGAACCAGTCTGTTGTTTCATGTCCAGTTCTAACTGTTGCTTCCTGACCTGCATACAGATTTCTCAGGAGGCAGGTCAGGTGGTCTGGTATTCCCATCTCTTTCAGAATTGTCCACAGTTTATTGTGATCCACACAGTCAAAGGCTTTGGCATAGTCAATAAAGTAGAAACAGATGTTTTTCTGGAACTCTCTTGCTTTTTCCATGATCCAGTGGATGTTGGCAATTTGATCTCTGGTTCGTCTGCCTTTTCTAAAACCAGCTTGAACATCTGGAATTTCACGGTTCACATATTGCTGAAGTATGGCTTGGAGAATTTTGAGCATTACTTCACTAGCATGTGAGATGAGTGCAACTGTGTGTCTGAGCATTCTTTGGCATTGTCTTTCTTTGGGATTGGAATGAAGACTGACCTTTTCCAGTCCTGTGGCCACTGCTGAGTTTTCCAAATTTGCTGGCATGTTGAGTGCCACACTTTCACAGCATCATCTTTCAGGATTTAAAATAGCTCCACTGGAATTCCATCACCTCCACTAGCTTTGTTTGTAGTGATGCTTTCTAAGGCCCACTTGACTTCACATTCCAGGATGTCTCGTTCTAGATTAGTGATCACACCATCATGATTATCTGGGTCGTGAAGATCTTTTTTGTACAGTTCTTTTGTGTATTCTTGCCACCTCTTCTTAATATCTTCTGCTTCTGTTAGGTCCAGACCATTTCTGTCCTTTATCGAGCCCATCTTTGCATGAAATGTTCCCTTGGTATCTCTCATTTTGTTGAAGAGATCTCTAGTCTTTTCCAATCTGTTGTTTTCCTCTATTTCTTTGCATTGATCACTGAAGAAGGCTTTCTTATCTCTTCTTGCTATTCTTTGGAACTCTGCATTCAGATGCTTATATCTTTCCTTTTCTCCTTTGCTTTTTTGCTTCTCTTCTTTTCACAGCTATTTGTAAGGCCTCCCCAGACAGTCATTTGGCTTTTTTGCCTTTCTTTTCCATGGGGATGGTTTTGATCCCTGTCTCCTGTACAAAGTCACGAACCTCATTCCATAGTTCATCAGGCACTCTATTGATCAGATCTAGGCCCTTAAATCTATTTCTCCCTTCCACTGTATAATCATAAGGGATTTGATTTAGGTCATACCTCAATGGTCTAGCGGTTTTCCCTACTTTCTTCAATTTGAGTCTGATTTGGTAATAAGGAGTTCATGATCTGAGCCACAGTCAGCTCCTGGTCTTGTTTTTGCTGACTGTATAGAGCTTCTCTATCTTTGGCTGCAAAGAATATAATCAATCTGATTTTGGTGTTGACCATCTGGTGATGTCCATGTGTAGAGTCTTCTCTTGTGTTGTTGGAAGAGGGTGTTTGTTATGACCAGTGCATTTTCTTGGCAAAACTCTATTAGTCTTTGCCCTGCTTCATTCCACATTCCAAGGCCAAATTTGCCTGTTACTCCAGGTGTTTCTTGACTTCCTACTTTTGCATTCCAGTCCCCTGTAATGAAAAGGACATCTTTTTTGGGTGTTAGTTCTAGAAGGTCTTGTAGGTCCTCATAAAATCGTTCAACTTCAGCATTACTGGTTGGGGCATAGACTTGGATATCTGTGATATTGAATGGTTTGCCTTGGAGACGAACAGAGATCATTCTGTCATTTTTGAGATTGCATCCAAGTACTGTATTTCAGACTCTTTTGCTGACCATGATGGCTACTCCATTTCTTCTGAGGGATTCCTGACCGCAGTAGTAGATATAATGGTCATCTGAGTTAAATTCACCCATTCCAGTCCATTTTAGTTTGCTGATTCCTAGAATGTCGACATTCACTCTTGCCATCTCTTGTTTGACCACTTCCAATTTGCCTTGATTCATGGACC
This sequence comes from Capricornis sumatraensis, assembly GCF_032405125.1. NCBI lineage: Eukaryota > Metazoa > Chordata > Mammalia > Artiodactyla > Bovidae > Capricornis > Capricornis sumatraensis. The sequence goes on along the minus strand of NC_091070.1, from coordinate 1,571,045 downwards.
TGATATTCCAGGTTCCTATGCAATACTGCTCTTTATAGCATCAGAGCTTGCTTCTATCACCAGTCACATCCACAGCTGGGTATTGTTTTTGCTTTGGCGTCATCCCTTCATTCTTTCTGGAGTTATTTCTCCATTGATCTCCAGTAGCATATTGGGGACCTAATGACCTGGGGAGTTCCTCTTTCGGTATCCTATCATTTTGCCTTTTCATACTGTTCATGGGGTTCTCAAGGCAAGAATACTGAAGTGGTTTGCCATTCCCTTCTCCAGTGGACCACATTCTGTCAGCTCTCTCCACCGTGACCCGCCCGTCTTGGGTTGCCCCACCGGCATGGCTTGGTTACATTGAGTTAGACAAGGCTGTGATCCTAGTGTGATTAGATTGATTAGTTTTCTGTGATTGTGGTTTCAGTGTGTCTGCCCTCTGATGCCCTCTTGCAACACCTACCATCTTACCTGGGTTTCTCCTACCTTGGGCGTGGGGTATCTCTTCACGGCTGCTCCAGCAAAGCGCAGCCGCTGTTCGTTACCTTGGACAAGGGGTATCGCCTTATCGTGCCGTTCCTGACCTTCAATGTGGGATGGCTCCTCCAGGCCCTCTGACGCCTGCGCAGCCACAGCTCCTCGGGTTGCTCTTCCCAGCCGCCACCCCTGGCCTCAGGCGCCGCCCCTGGCCTCCAGCCCAGGGTGGCTCCTCCCAGCCGCTCTCCCTGGCCTCAGGCGCGGGGTGGCTCCTCAGGGCCACCACTCCTGGCTTCGGGCGCGAGGTGGCTTCTCCCGGCCACCCCTGACCTTGGATGCGGGGTGTCTCCTCCCAGCCGCCACTGACCTTGACACGGGGTAGCTCCCCCCAGCCACCGCCCCGGCCTCGGAAGCGGGGTAGCTCCTCTCGGCCGCTGCCCCTGACCTCAAATGCGAGGTGTCTCCTCCTGGCCACCACTGACCTCGGACGCGGGGTAGCTCCTCCCGGCCGCCGCCCCTGACCTCAGACTTGGGTAGCTCCTCTCGGCTGTTCCTGCAACCCGGCGCCCTCAGCGTGGGCGGCTGCGACCCGGCACTCTCAGCGCGGGTGGCTGCGACCCGGCGTACTCAGCGCGGGTGGCTGTGACCCGTTCTTACAGACAATTTAAAACAAAGTGTATGGTAAGGCAAGATCAAACCAGTCAATCCTAAAGGAAATTAACCCTGAATATTCACTGGAAGGACCAATGCTGAAGCTGAAGCTTCAATACTTTGGCCACCTGGTGCAGATACTTGGAAAAGACCCTGATGCTGGGAAAGACAGAAGGCAAAAGGAGAAGCGGGCAGCAGAGGATGAGGTGATTAGATAACACCACTGTCGGGGTCCAGCCCTGGTGGATCCAGGGTAATTCGAAGCGGGGACTGCGTGGCGAGAGAGATTTATAGATTTAGAGAGAGATAAGGAAAGAGTTTGCAGTTAAGAGAATAGAGGAGAGAAAGAGGCTGTATTCCTTGGTTTACATAGAAAGCCAATAAAGCCCAGAGACTTGAACTGTCTACGTAGGGCCACAGGCGCTTGAATAGTGGAGGGTGCCCTGCCTTGGGCTCCCTCTCATGTGGGTCTTAGAAGCCCAGGCAAATAAGTAGACATGGCGAGCCTCTATGCCCCAGATGGGAATCAGCCAGAAAATAGAGTAAGAAAGAAAAGAACGGGGGAGCCAGTCTTTCCAGGAACTGGCCCGAGAAACTGGTCCGTCCTTTATTTTCCAGGAAAAGCTTTTATACTTTTAGTTGTACATAGAGATAAGTGTAAAAGCAAAGTCATGCAGGGTCAGCAGCTCTGACCCAGGCTTTCTTTCTGCATACCCATCTGTATACACAGGTCTTAGGTGATTTACATCATCTTCTGGCCAGGAGGCCTATTAGCATTTTATGGCCCTTTCTGATAAGGGTCCATCAACCAGAAAATGTATTTGCCTTTAAAGTGTTGTTCTTACTAAAGTCTGGTGCCACTCTCAGAAAGCACTAATTAAGGTTACATTCTTACATAGCAAGGACACAACAATTTATAACAAGGAAAAAGGAGTACAGTGATTTATAAGAAAGAGAAAGTTCATTAACTCAAAGTCTAGTGTTGCTGACATCAAAACTACTATATTCCTATTTCTGCATCCTGACTAGATTGATTACTATCCTCCCAGGTGCCTAAAAGATAAAGGATATGGAGGCCTGGCGGCAAACAGTAACTCAACAATGAAACCCTTCACCAAACTAATTCTTAGCTCTAAAAGGCTCTATATCATTAAGATGTTTCAAGCTTCGTGCCTCTCGCGGTTGGGGGGCTGTAAACAATCACAAGTTGTAAAAGTCTCTAACTGTCAGGCAAGTTAGAGAGCCATCAGAGGGATTTGAGCTGAGACACTCCTTTCATATGCAGGAGACCAGTTGGAGCTCTGAGTTAACTTTTTCCAGAGAAAGGTAGTCAGGGATAGCCCCCTGTAATGTCAGAAGAGTATAGTAAGCAGACAGTAAGCAGACAGATTTTGGTTTCGGGGCAGATGCTCAGGCAGAGGACCCCTCCTGACTCACCTTGCCCCGTCAGGTCTCTCCGCAAGACCTCATCCTGGTGGGATCTCCTGTGCTGGCTCCCGGCACACCACTGACTCAGTGGACATGATGTAAGCAAACTCCAGGAGATGGTGAAGGACAGGGGAGCTTGGCGTGCTGCAGTCCATGGGGTTGCAAAGAGTCAGACATGACCGAGCGACTGAACAACAGCAATATGGGAAGGCAAGGAATAATGAAAGGAAATGACTCATCACTAAACTGTAAGAATTAAGCAAATAAAGCAAAGGAGTTCTAGCCACCATTATTAGGTGACAAACCATCAATTTTTAAATTTATCAGAACTGGTAATTTGGGCATTCAACTCATTTCATTTCTTTAAAAATAGAATGTATTATGAGTAGTATATTTAAAGTTTCAAGGTGTTACATCTGCAGCCAGAAGAAGGAGCATTTTGTTCTCATTTATCATTAATCTCAACGTTTAGATTTTGTTCACAAACACTGCATACCTACTTTCTGCCAGAGATTACCCTAGGGGCCAGGAATGAACTGATAGAAACTATAATCTGGGACCTCCAGGAACTCACAGATGGTAGATCAGCGCTTCTCACATGAGCATGACCGATGGGGATATTTTTAAGTATGGATGTGAAAGGCCAATTTATAGAAACTCAAATACTGAAGGTGGCGGGGGGGGGGGGGAGGGACGTGGAGATCTCCATGGTCTTAAGCTCATAATCACTTCTGATGCTTAGTCTGATGGTTCTGGGTGGAGCATAATACATGACAGGCCATTTACTCAGTCATCAATTCTTACTGAGCACCTGACCTGCACCATAGGTGCTGGGTGCTGGGGTGTGGGGGCTGGGGGCTGCTGGATGCCAGAAAATACACACCAGGCAGTTAGAAGGATGAGAGAGCCAGCCAAACAAAGGGGCAGATGACACTCCACCGCAAACAGGACATCTCCAAATGTGGGATCACACCATACGGTAGGCTTGATGACTAAGTTAGATGATAGAGTATAGTCACGGATTCTGAGATTTATTTCATTATTTTCTTTTGGTAGCACATTCCATGGCAGTTTTAAGAAAACAAACAAACTTTTCTTTATCTTAGAGCACAGCTGATTAACAATGCTGTGATAGCCCCAGGTGGAGTGCAGAGGGGCTCGGCCATCCATACACACGCATCCTTTCTCCCCCAAACTCCCCTCCCTCCCGGGCTGCCACACACTCTGAGCAGAGTTTCCTGGGCTCTACCGTAGGCCCATGGTTGCTGGAAGCGGGGGAAGGATGGCAGGAAGGGGTGTTTGGGGAGTCTCAGGCTGACAGGTCCACACAGTTCAGTTCAGCCGCTCAGTTGTGTCCGACTCTGCGACCCCATAGACTGCAGCACGCCAGGCTTCCCTGTCCATCCCCAACTCCTGGAGCTTGCTCAGACTCATGTCCATCGACACACTGTTCTGTGTAAAATGGAGAAACAACAAGGATCTTCCGAGATTTTTTTTTTTTGAAAGAGACCTAACTGACCTTCTACTGCAGTCTCCAAGATCACACAACAAAGCAGGGAACCGAAGCTAGGCCCTGTGACTCCTGTTCTTACGCACTTTTTCCCTTGGCTGGAAGCTTCTGCTTAGGAGTAAAGGAACCTCTTCAAGAACCAGGACAAAAACAGAGTATATTTCTCAATTCTCAAAAGCTTGTGTTGTTACTACAGGCATACTATATCCCAGGAGCTATCAATCTGGGGTGTTTTGGAAAAGAGACAATCAGCAAAGGAAAAAAACAAGGCGGATGTGAAAAATGTCTTTGAAGCTATTTCAGTTGCTACTCTCAGAAAATGTTTGAATTTCAACTCTAGTAGGCATAAAATAAGCTCATAGAAAATGCTGGTTTTGAAATCTGAATCAATGACCTAGAAATAAATCTCCGAGAGGGATAAACGAAATTTTGAAAGAGTAGAATCAAAGAAAATAAAAATGTTATCTTCAAATGGTTTGTAAAAATAATGTTTTGGGGTGACAGTGTGGAAATAGGTACATTTTAGAGCTACAGGTATTAATGACATACTGGCATTTTCTGACATAACACAAGCCAGCTAAGGAGTAGGCTTCCCTCAAAGGGGCTCATCGCTGGAAATAACCGAGGGAAGGCTCTTGTCTACGGTCTCACCAATGGCAGACATGGCCTCCCTGCTCAGGTCTTTGCCAGCTGGAAATAACCGAGGGAAGGCTCTTGCCTACGGTCTCACCAATGGCAGACATGGCCTCCCTGCTCAGGTCTTTGCCAGCTGGAAATAACCGAGGGAAGGCTCTTGCCTACGGTCTCACCAATGGCAGACATGGCCTCCCTGCTCAGGTCTTTGCCAGCTGGAAATAACCGAGGGAAGGCTCTTGCCTACGGTCTCACCAATGGCAGACATGGCCTCCCTGCTCAGGTCTTTGCCAGCTGGAAATAACCGAGGGAAGGCTCTTGCCTACGGTCTCACCAATGGCAGACATGGCCTCCCTGCTCAGGTCTTTGCCAGCTGGAAATAACCGAGGGAAGGCTCTTGTCTACGGTCTCACCAATGGCAGACATGGCCTCCCTGCTCAGGTCTTTGCCAGCTGGAAATAACCGAGGGAAGGCTCTTGTCTACGGTCTCACCAATGGCAGACATGGCCTCCCTGCTCAGGTCTTTGCCAGCTGGAAATAACCGAGGGAAGGCTCTTGTCTACGGTCTCACCAATGGCAGGCATGGCCTCCCTGCTCAGGTCTTTGCCAGCTGGAAATAACCGAGGGAAGGCTCTTGTCTACGGTCTCACCAATGGCAGACATGGCCTCCCTGCTCAGGTCTTTGCCAGCTGGAAATAACCGAGGGAAGGCTCTTGTCTACGGTCTCACCAATGGCAGACATGGCCTCCCTGCTCAGGTCTTTGCCAGCTGGAAATAACCGAGGGAAGGCTCTTGTCTACGGTCTCACCAATGGCAGGCATGGCCTCCCTGCTCAGGTCTTTGCCAGCTGGAAATAACCGAGGGAAGGCTCTTGTCTACGGTCTCACCAATGGCAGACATGGCCTCCCTGCTCAGGTCTTTGCCAGCTGGAAATAACCGAGGGAAGGCTCTTGTCTACGGTCTCACCAATGGCAGGCATGGCCTCCCTGCTCAGGTCTTTGCCAGCTGGAAATAACCGAGGGAAGGCTCTTGTCTACGGTCTCACCAATGGCAGACATGGCCTCCCTGCTCAGGTCTTTGCCAGCTGGCACCTCCTGCTGCCACTTTCCTGAGGCGCCTCAAGCGTCAGCACGGCGCTCTTCTCCGGGACAAAATCAAACTTAGACCTCTTATTTTTTGACACTTCCATCCACCCTGTCTCCCTGAAACACCCCGTCTTCCCCTTGTTCTCGTGGAGCTGCAGATCGCGGGCTCTCTCCTGCCCTCTCCTTGCCTGGCTGCCCCCCAGCCACTTGCATCCTCTCAAGTCTCTGCCTGGCCTGCTTCCCACTCCAGTCCTCCACCTACACTAAGTGGGGGGGAGTGGGGCGTGGAGATCTCCAGGTTTTAAGCTCATAATCGCTTCTGATGCTTAGTTCTCCACCACCAGGGTGGAGCATAATACAAGACAGGCCATTTACTCAGTCATCAAACACTTACCGAACACCTGATCTGCACCATAGGTGCTGGGTGCTGATGGACAGCTCTCCCACCCACCCAGGCTTCCCAGCCCTGGGAGCTCACGGACAGTTCTCTTGGCGCTGCTTCCCAATATCCAATCGGCCTCAGAGGCGATCAGATTCTTTCTGTGTAACGGTCCTAAGATCTGACTTCCTCTTCACCTGTCCGTCTCCTTTACTCTGGAAACACAACTCCTCGATTAAGCCTTGGACAGTTAATGTGGCTTCCTAGGCACCGGCTCTGGTTCATCCTACAGCCTGAAGCCAGATGAAGACCATTCTCTCACGACCCATCCCTGTCCAAGAATTGGTACCTGCCCTGCTGAATCCCACCTCAGTGTCCCTTACCTGGCATGACTCCCCTCCTTGTAAGCCAAACCTTCTACTTTTTCCAGCATGAAATTCCTTCTTGGACGATACCTGCCCGACCTACTCATCTTCCACGGTGAATTTTAATTTCCCCAGCAGTCATATCTGGATCACTCACACTCGCTTTATTGCAACTACAACGCAGTTCGTGTAGAGGCCACAGTAACAGGGGGGCCAGCCAAAGGGTTGCCCTGTTTGCTAAACTGAACTGAATTTACTGCAACTCTGCCAAAGCTTAATTGAATTACCCAAAGACTGAACAAACTGAGAAAACATCTGGCTTCAACCATAATAGTCATTACTTTAATTTCTTAAACTATGGTAATAGAAATAGATACATGCAAAAAGCGTTTTTTAAATTCGAAAGATCAAGGGAACAAAAATCTTCATACGTTCTTCTTAGTTTTCCATCCCCTGATGTTTACGGTGATTTTATCACTCTGATTACAAAAGGGTCTTTTGGCGTCTGAGGCGCTAAGGACGGATGACAGGGGGCAGACTCAAATATGTGAAGGATGAATTGTGTCCACAAGTCTGCGGGTCAGAGAGATATTTTCCAAATGGGAAATGAATTCTGACAGGAAGCCGCCTGCTGGGCAATGAAGGACAGCTTTGAGAAGCTGGTGATCAGATTCTAGTTACGTCGACTAGTCTGAAATACACATGCGGCATCTACAGTGTAGAAGCTGCTCTGAAAAGAACTTGATTATGCAGAAGAGGCAGCCAAAGGTCTTCTAAAATGTGAACACCCACTTCATCGGGCACAGTAATATGTCACAGAGAACAGGCCCTTCTTACAAAATAACTGATGGTCAAAACCATGAGCCTCCTTGAGAGGCTCATAAATCCTGCCTCCTTCAAATCAAGATTAGCTTCTGACTAGGTAAGCCCAGCAGGAAGTTACTTTCATAGGGCAGACTGTTTAGGGGTCTTCCCCGGTGGTCCAGCGGTTAAGAATCCACCTTGAATGCAGGGGTTCGACCCCTGGTCAAGGGACTAAGACCTCACGTGCCGAAGAGCAGCTACACCCAAGCGCTGCAACCGCTGCGTCTGCTCTGGGGCCCGAGAACCGGACCTAGAGTCCGATGCCGCAGCCTAAGAGCCTGCCTACTGCCTCCCGCCTGCCGCAACGAGGACTGGACGCAGCCACATCCATACTTTTTTTTTAAGATTGTTTAAAAAAAATACAGGTGAAAATTAAAATCATACATGTGTATTTATACCTAATCTCCTCCGCACATCTTCTTTCTAATCACACGTAAAATGCTGTTTTCATTCATTCACTAAGCTTTCACTGAGCAGTACTCAAAGCTCCAGGGAGTCGATGAGGCCTCCCCAAGAGGAACTCACAGGCCAAAGCCGGGCGCTCACAGACTTGGTGGAAAGAGATGGAGAGTCAAGGACAGGAAATGGTTCATGGGAAGAAATAACACTAAACGGAAACTTCATGTTTACTCCTAATTTACTGATTGAAGACTAACCCAACAAATTAACGTCAAATAAATCCAGGGAAGAACGCTGCCAGCTTGCTTGTAGTCAGGTTCCGTTTTCTGAAATTCTCATGCATGAATGCGTCAAGTCAAGGCCGCAGTGAGGAACAGATGCTGGAAGACGGTGACTATGTCGGTAGAACAGTCTTTATCTCCTACAGATAAGAAAGGGTCCCTACATTTATGTCACGAGAAATACACCTGTTGATGCTTATATCTTCTAGTTTGCTTTTGGCAATAGTTTTGTTCTCACTATAAAAGAAATTTAGAATTGCATTATTGTAAAATAATTCTAAAAGAACAACAGAGAACCATTACAGAAGTTTTGGAGAACGCACAGAAGTGGTCCGTGAGACTCTACTGCTGCCGCTGCTCAGTCACCGAGTCCTTCCTCCCCCGCCTTCACTGTCTCCCGGAGTTTGCTCAGATTCATCGCCACTGAGTTGGTGACGCTATCTAACCTTCTCATCTTCTGTCATCCTCTTCTCTTTTTGCCTTCAATCTTTCCCAGCATCCCAGCAAGTCCATAGGGAACTGTAATATACCAAAGCAAATCTTGGAATCAAACAGTATCCTCTAATAATAATTTTAGGGGAAATGGAATAAAATCCAACTGCAAAAGCAAACTTACTTGGCAACCTGTGAGGTCCTCCCCTTCTTTACAGGATCAGAGCCTCTCTCATCCTCTGCAGGACCACCCCTCCCTGAAGAATTGCTCCCTTTTCTGAACTGCTTATTTCATCTCACCTAGTGGAACTAGGGGGCTTCCCTGGAGGCTCAGATGGTAAAGAATCTGTCTGCAACGTGGCAGTTCAGTTCAGTTCAGTCGCTCAGTCGTGTCCAACTCTTTGTGACCCCATGAATCGCAGCACGCCAGGCCTCCCTGTCCATCACCAACTCCCGGAGTTCACTCAGACTCACGTCCATCGAGTCAGTGATGCCATCCAGCCATCTCATCCTCGGTCGTCCCCTTCTTCTCCTGCCCCTAACCCCTCCAAGCATCAGAGTCTTTTCCAATGAGTCAACTCTTCGCATGAGGTGACCAAAGTACTGGAGCTTCAGCTTTAGCATCATTCCTTCCAAAGAAATCCCAGGGCTGATCTCCTTCAGAATGGACTGGTTGGATCTCCTTGCAGTCCAAGGGACTCTCAAGAGTCTTCTCCAACACCACAGTTCAAAAGCATCAATTCTTTGGTGCTCAGCCTTCTTCACAGTCCAACTCTCACATCCATACATGACCGCAGGAAAAATCATAGCCTTGACTAGACAGACCTTAGTCGGCAAAGTAATGTCTCTGCTTTTGAATATGCTAACTAGGTTGGTCATAACTTTTCTTCCAAGGAGTAAGCGTCTTTTAATTTCATGGCTGCAGTCACCATCTGCAGTGATTTTGGAGCCCCCCAAAATAAAGTCTGACGCTGTTTCCACTGTTTCTCCATCTATTTGCCATGAAGTGATGGGACCAGATGCCATGATCTTCGTTTTCTGAATGTTGAGCTTTAAGCCAACTTGTTCACTCTCCTTTTTCACTTTCATCAAGAGGCTTTTTAGCTCCTCTCACTTTCTGCCATAAGGGTGGTGTCAGCTGCATATCTGAGGTTATTGGTATTTCTCCTGGCAATCTTGATTCCAGCTTGTGTTTTCCTGGGTAGGGAAAAATCCCCTGGAGAAGGAAATGGCAACCCACTCCAATATTCTTGCCTGGAGAATCCCATGGACAGACACGTCCACGGGGTCACAGAGAGGTAAGCCACAACTGAGCGACTAGCACTTAGACTCAGTGCACACAGGCAGTAAGCAATCCGCTCCTACTCATGCTGCACGCCCCTGTCTTCTCCTCCGCATAGATCGCGCGCTGGGCTCTGACGACAGGAAGATCGCCTTCTATACCTCTGTGTCCCCGGCAGCTAGGAGCACCCTGCGCAGGAGGCATGTCGGTCGATGTGGCCTCCAATGCTTGTTCTCATAGTCACCACTTAACGTGAATACTAACAAAATGCAATTGGTTAATATTTTGAAGAAAGAATCTGGGGTTAAAATTTTCTAATGTTATATATTTTGCCTTATTTGCCAAGATTTCTGAAGAATTCAATATAGCGTATGATTTAGACAAGTAAAAATTGTAAGAAATAAAACCATTCCTGTTTTTTAAAAATGGACACTCATTTATTGTGAATTTTAAAATCTCTTTAGGACTTCCCTAATCCCTTGGACTGCAAGGAGATCCAACCAGTCCATCCTAAAGGAAATCAGTCCTGAATATTCATTGGAAGGACTGATGCAGAAGCTGAAACCAATCCTTTGGCCACCTGATGCAAAACTGACTCATTTGAAAAGGCCCTGATGCTGGGAAAGATTGAAGGTGGGAGGAGAAGGGGACGACAGAGGATGAGACGGTTGGATGGTATCACCAACTCGATGGACATGAGTTTGAGTAAACTCTGGGAGAGGGTGATGGACAGGGAGGCCTGGTGTGCTGCAGTCCATGGGGTCACAAAGAGTCAGACACGACTGAGCGACTGAACTGAACTGAGCTGAGCTGAGGACTTCCCTGGTGGTCTAGAGGGTAAGAACCTGCCTGCCGATGCAGGCGCAGGACGTGGTCAGAGAACTAAGATCGCATTTGCTGCAGAGCAACTAAGTCCACGTGCCCCGATCAGGGAGCCCGTGCGCAGGGCCCGTGCTTCACGAGAGAAGCCGCTCGTGAGAAGCCCACGCATGGCAACCAGAGAGTAAACAAGTAAATAATAACGATAATAAACTCTTTAAACTTAGATAAAATACACAGAGAACAAAAGATCACAAAGCTTTTCACTGGCCATTAACCCTTGTTTGCCATTCCCCTCTACAAAACTCCTGTTGATACAGTCATTCTATTACGTCAATGAGGAACACTGTTCAACATGGCTTAAACAAGTTTTAAATAATGCATAACTGTCCTAAACACATAGGGTCCGCACCTTTTTTGACCCCACCTGCCCCCCCACACTCAGCCTGCGCAGCTCACATCTGGGCTCTCCAGGTGGTCCAGTGGCGAAGCCTCTGTGCTCCTGATGCAGGGGGCCGGGGTTCAACGCCTAATCATGGAACTAACTGGACCCTACACGCGGCAACTAAGAGTCTGCCTGCCTCAACCAAAGACCGTGAGTGCCACAATGAAGAGCGAAGATCCCTCATGTCCCAAGGAAGACCTGGCCCAGCCAAATAAATAACAAATAAATATGTATTTTAGAAAATCAGACTCTCCAACGGCACAGGAGTGTCAGAGACAAACACCACAGGGTACCTTGAGAGCTATGAGCAGACGGGTGGCCGCCCGAGTGTGTCAGGGGAAGGCTGGTGTGGGGACACGGGCTTCAGGGACTCTCAGACGGCCTCACCGTCGACTCTCAAAGTAACGCACTCCTGCTCTCTTACTGATACCCACATCTCCGTAAGGTTCTGTAAGGAGGTGTAAGGTTTAAGACATAAATACCCCTATGCTGCTGGCACTGCTTAGCTTCCCTAGAAACCCCAGACAGCCCCCATGGCTGTTGTCAAGGATCTCCGTGACTTGGGAGGAGAAGACCCCACCCGTTCCCACGGCTCCGGGGTGAGCTCGGCCGAGCAGCAGGGTGCCAGCCCCTGGCCTGCAACGACTGGTCCCTGGACGAGCAGGTAGTCTTGGGCCTCGTAACTGGTTGAGGAGGGTCCCAGGACTGCAGCGGGAAGACCAGAACCTCTCACCCGCTTGTCTAAGCAGAGTGGCTTACATGAAGCTCATAAATGAAGGGCCCCCCCCACCTGTGGTCTTGAACCTTCCTTTCCTTCTAGAGAGACTCCCTGGGTGGCTTTCTGGTGGCTGTGCTATAGGACATGGCAACCCACTCCAGGATTCTTGCCTGGAGAATCCCACGGACAGAGGAGCCTGGCAGGCTATAGTCCACGAGGTCGCAAAGAGGTGGACATGACTTAGTGACTAGACAACAAGTACAGGTGGAGACAAAAGTCCCCACAGACCCGAGGCCCGGACCTTCTCCTGCCAAACGCTCTCCTGCAGACACTGCCCTGGGGCTCTCCCCCGTCTCAAGCACCAGCACTTGCCTTCCGGATGCTGCCGGCCGGGGCATCCCCTGGGGAGGCGCCTCCTGCTTCTCTTCTGCTGCCTTCCTTGTTTTAGCTGCTCTGTAAGTCAGATTAAAGCGTTTGTTTGTTTATTTTTTCAGCAGCCGACTAAAGACAAATCTGCAAGTTCAGGATAAAGAAAGACACTTCAAACTCTGCCTTTGAAGCCTGGTTTTGAGTCAAGTAATTCACTTCCCTCCTAGGGACCAGTTATAGATCAGGAGGAAATTGGCATGCGCAGCTTCCACAAGAAAACTAGAGACAGAAGCGCAGTCCGCACCCTGCCTGCTTTCTCCTAGAAACAAAAGCATGCGCGTGCGAGAAATGCCACCATGTGCAGCAAAATAGAAACTTCTCCAAGGTGCTCGTCCCTCCTCCTCGTACTTTAGAAAAGTTAACTCCAGCTTATCCAACAATATTAAGCACCCAGATCAAAACAAGGTTCTGATAAGAAGGAAAAGTATCCAAGTCTCTAGAAACAGGAGTAACAGGATCTCAGCCTGCCTGGAGGTCACAGAGCTCGCCCACTTGCCCCCCTACATAGCTTCTGATGCTCGTGATGGAAGAAAGTTCCTTACGCTCCCACGTCACTGTCACAATTAAGCTGTCGCATGGCTAAAAGCACAAGCTGTAGGGTCTGCAGAACAGACTCTGCCTTCTGGCTAGAGAGACCCCATGGACTGCAGCACACCAGGCTTCCCTCTCCTTCACTGTCTCCCAGAGTTTGCTCAAATTCAACTCCATTGAGTCAGTGATGCCAACCGACCATTTCAGCCTCTGTCAGCCCGTTCTCTTCCTGCCCTCAATCTTTCCAAGCATCAGGGTCTTTTCCAGTGAGTTGGCTCTTTGCATCAGGTGGCCAAAGTAATGGAGCTTCAGCTTCAGCATCAGTCCTTCCAATGAAGATTCAGGATTGATTTCCTTTAGGATGGACTGGCTTGATCTCCTTGCTGTCCAGGGGACTCTCAAGGCCCAGTGCAGCCAAACAAGCAAACAAACAGAAAATATGAAACGGAGGTGATGAGAGCAGCCACGCTGGGCGTGCTGGCAAGAGTGCACATGACACAGCGTGAAGGCGCTGAGCCTCCAGTGGCGGTGAAGACGCTCAGCGGTGGGATGACGACAGCACCCTAGGGGTGACCTCGCAAAGAACCTACTGTCTTGACTCTCCAGGTCAGCTAGAGCCAGGAGCTGCTGTCCTCCCACACCAGGAGGGGCTGGAGAGCTCCCAGCAGCCTCCTGTGGGGCTCAGCTGTCAGCAAGGAGCAGCAGCCATTCTCGGGGGATAAAAAAGAAGGACAGAATTCTCCTTAGAGTTTCACTGCCTGAGAAAGACTTCGAGGGTGCCTGCCCTCTCCTCTCTCTCTCTCTCCCCTAGATAGAAGGCAGAGTTAGGAACGGTAATAAGACTTCTCCATTCTCCTGGGACTGAGAAGTGGGTAGAGTACCTAGAATGTTTTCCTAAATTTCCCAAATGCCTGGATAAAGCCCCCTTAGCACCATAAATACATAAAACATTTACAGCCTGCTTTTAGGAGCAATGAAAAAGAACAGAATCTAGAAATAACTCTTAACTGATCTCAGCTTGGGCAAATATGAGAGTACTTCATTTGCAAAAATGTCATGATATCCCGATTATCTAAGAAGGTCAAATACTGAGCCTCTCCAGTATTTCCTGCACAAAGTTGGGCAAGGTCCCATTTTCCCGTTCGATGTGGTAGCACTCTCAAGCAAAGACACTAACCTATACTCTACTGAAATCCACATAGGAATCTAACAGCTGCTACGCCATTCACAGCAATCCAACAGTATTAATTATAAACTAAACTTCCCTAACCTGGTCATAAAAATTTATTATGTAATAGTTGATACACATGAAAGAGTGAATATATGTTCACGAACAGCTACCTCATGAAGCTTGATAATGAAACCGAAACCTATGAGCCCACTCCCACCCAAGAACTAGAAAACCGCCAATATCACTGTAGCTACCTCATCTCCCTTCCTGACCTCAGCCCTGTGCTTGCCTTCAGAAGTGACCGCTCTCTTAAACGTCAAATGTACCATCCTCTTGTTTCAACTTTTTCTTTTGCCAAGATGGACCTTCAAGAGAATACTGTTTAGTTTGCATCAGTTCAGTTCAGTTCAGTCGCTCAGTCACGTCCGACTCTTTGTGACCCCATGAATCGCAGCACGCCAGGCCTCCCTGTCCATCACCAACTCCCGGAGTTCACTCAAACTCATGTCCACTGAGTCGGTGATGCCATCCAGCCATCTCATCCTCGGTCGTCCTCTTCTCCTCCTGCCTCCAATCCCTCCCAGCATCAGAGTCTTTTCCAATGAGTCAACTCTTCGCATGAGGTGGCCAAAGTACTGGAGTTTCAGCTTTAGCATCATTCCTTCCAAAGAACACCCAGGGCTGATCTTCTTTAGAATGGACTGGTTGGATCTCCCTGCAGTCCAAGGGACTCTCAAGAGTCTTCTCCAACACCACAGTTCATAAACACTGCAAAAGCTTGGAGACCTCTCCCTCCAAATGGATCTGAAGTAGGCGCCATACAGCCTAGGACGGCTCAGCTCTTGTCTTTCTTCCTCAGCAGGCATCACGTGCCTTCATTTCCCTGGAGACTCGGCCAAAGCCCTGAGGACTCTCCTGGTACCTGACTGCAGCGGTCACAAAATTTCCTTCATTCTCAGAATAGGTGTCTGTCTACACAGCTGTGACCTGAAACGGGGTAGAACTTTCTGCCCACTCAATAGGGACTGGTGTGCTTGTCCTTTCTAGCTTGTATGATGGGGGCTTGAGGCTGCCCGCCGTATTGGTGGGGAAGCCCTCCGCCTGAAGAAGAAGAAGCGCAACCCAGACGGCTCTGGACAGCTGTCTGTGAATTCACTGCAACGACCTCCCTAACAGCTCTTCATCAATAAGGACCAAAGCAGAGACCGGCCAACTGCCTGGGTGACTGTATAACTTAGTCAGCATATCCGCAACCAAGTCCCCCAGACTTGCTTCAACTTCTGTTAGGAACCGTGATTTCCTAATAATTTTTCCAGAAGGCCATGTCACTGTGAGCATCCCATCCTCACTGATGAAACCCTTAAGAACTCTGAAGGATCTGAGAGTTCAGTCTCACTGCAAGCTACCAAAGTAGCCCATCGGTCTCACAGATGCTGCAGAAGGTCCGGGTCTCCCGGCGCAGAGATGAAGGACGTCATAACCTACAGCGCAGCAAGCAGTGCGAGCATCGTGCGTTCGTGTCGGCTTCCGAGCCTCCGGGTGCTGTGGGGGGATGTGATGTGGATGGGCTATGCACGTGAAGAGCCACGTCCCCAAGGAGGGGCCTTCAGCCTGCAGAGCCTGGGCCCTTTAGGATGGCTGGTGAGCATGCCTGCCTTTTGTTCTGGGAACAAACACTAACTCCATCCTCCAAGGATGCTTGCTAATCATTCTTGAAAAGGGACGGTGGCACCAAAGGCAGCCAGTGCCTTACTCATAAGATGTGCAGAAACAAGAGAGGCCCAGGAGTGCCCGTGGTCTATCATTACCTGTCATACATCAATTAAAAATGTTATTTAAAATGTTTTTTTTAATTTTTATTTAAAATATTTTAAACAGCATGATTGTTTTAAATTCCATCTTGAACCCAGAAGTGACAGAGCCTTGTGGAAGAATGTGTGACAATGTGCAGGAATGTGTCCCCCCCCCCCCCGAAGATACGCAATTATTAGAGCTGACAAGTATGTGCTTTACAGGTTCATACATTCGGAGGCTTTGAGGGAATCTTTCTGACTCAGTTTTTTCTGCACTAAACAAGCATAATGATTTTTCTCCGCAATATTCACTTAGAGTTTAATTAACAATTCTAACAGACAGGAAGACCTGCTGCGAAACGGAACGACAGAAGCACCGTGGCATCCAGCCACAGTTGGTATGGCCAGCGTGCTTCCTTGACAAGGTGCAGCTCACCTGTACAGCGAAGTGTCCACTTCACACTATCCTGCGGTTTGCACCTTTTCTTCCCAAACCTGCCAGTTTCCTCGTGTCACTAATGTACTGACCTCTGCTTTATATTCCCGCGAAGTCTATGCCTTTTCTTTAGGTCCGTCACATCCCCTGAATCACTAGCAGACTGACCTCCCCTTGATATTATCCTGCAATTTACGCCTCTGCCTCCCGACTCCCCTCAGGCCTCCCAGCGCCACCGCCTACGTGCTGACAGCCCGCAACTGGTACTGCACCTCTCGCAGTCTGCACGCATTTCTCAGGAAGGCCGGGGGAAGCTGTCCTGTCCTGTGTGCCTAGGGCCGAAGACCAGAGGCTGCCGGAGCCCGGGCTTCCTGGCAGGCCTGTGGACGCGGCTCCCGACTCAGGAAGGCTTTAGGGACCGACCGAGTTGACGAGCTGGGTGCCGAGGTGTTGAGGAAGACGTATATGTCCTCCCTGTCCTTTGAGAAAGTCTCAGGGTCTCCGCAGGATGAGAAAAGTCTTACATCGCACGTATTACATACTTACTTGCATCTAACACGGTTTCCCCCCATGACATTCACACTTTTCTCTCGTTTGTCCTCTTGCTGTTTGCTCCTCCTGGCCACCCGGAAGCTAAGCCATCCTGCGGAATATGCGCCAACTGCACGGAGTCTGAGAGGAGCGAAAGCTAGTAAAGCAAAGGGAGGGAGTGGTAGCCAGACCACCTCACCCGCCTCCTGAGAAACCTGTGCGCAGCTCAGGAAGCGGCAGTTAGTACCAGAATGGAACTGACCGATACAAAACCAGGGAAGGAGGCCGTCAGGCTGTGGGCTGTCCCCCCGCTTATTTACCTTGGAGGAGGAAGCGGCAACCCATTCTAGTATTCTTGCCTGGAGAACCCCTGGCAGGCTACAGTCCATGGGGTCACAAAGAGTCGGACACGACTGAAGCGACTTGGCAGGCAGGCAGGCTTATTCAACCTATATGCAGAGTCCAGCATGCGGCACGCGGGCCGGATGTGCTGGAAGGAGCACAACCTGCAGTCAACGCGGCCAGGGGAAACACCAGCCTCAGGCGCGCAGCTGACCCCACCCTTACGGCAGAAAGTGAAGAGGAGCTAAAGAGCCTCTTGATGAAAGTGAAAGGGGAGAGCGAAAAAGTTGGCTTAAAGCTCAACATTCAAAAAACAAAGATCACGGTATCCAGTCCCATCACTTCACGGCAAATAGACAGGGAAACAGTGAAAACAGTGTCAGACTTTATTTTGGGGGCTCCAAAATCACCGCAGATGGTGACTGCAGCCATGAAATTAAAAGACGCTTACTCCTTGGAAGAAAAGTTATGACCAACCTAGATAGCATATTCAAAAGCAGAGACATTACTTTGCCAACAAAGGTCCATCTAGTCAAGGCTATGGTTTTTCCACTAGTCATGTTTGGATGTGAGACTTGGACTATAAAGAAAGCTGACCGCCGAAGAATTAATGCTTTTGAACTGTGGTGTTGGAGAAGAGTCTTGAGAGTCCCTTGGACTGCAAGGAGATCCAACCAGTCCATCCTAAAGGAAATCAGTCCTGACTGTTCACTGGAAGGACTGATGCTGAAGCTAAAACTCCAATACTTTGGCCACCTGATGTGAAGAGCTGACTCATTTGAAAAGACCCTGATGCTAGGAAAGATTGAAGGCAGGAAGAGAAGGGGACAACAGAGGATGAGATGGTTGGATGGCATCACTGACTCAATGGACTTGAGTTTGGGGGAACTCCGGGAGTTGGTGATGGACAGGGAAGCCTGGTATGCTGCGGTCCATGGGGTCACAGAGAGTCGGACACGCCTGAGTGACTGGACTGACTGAACTGAGGCAATCTAATTGTGTGATGAGAGGGATTCCTGGAGGCCCAGGGGTTTGGGGTCTGTGCTTTCCCTGCACGGGGCACGGGTTTGACTCCTTGTCGGTGAATTAAGATCCTGCATCCTGGGACACATGGCTGAAAACAAACAAAAAGCACGACAGACAAACAACAAATATATATATACACACAAAATCGGTAGGCACTGCAGAGTTTCGAAGAGACTCGAGTGGGTAGCCTTTCCCTTCTCCAGTGGATCTTCCTGACCCAGGAATCCAACCAGGATCTTGTTCATTGCAGGTGGATTCTTTACCAACTGAGCTATCAGAGACTCAAAAGGCACCCTTCATATAGTAAGTCACTGAGTCACTATTTCGAGAGCCAACTGTGCACTTCAACTGATCATTCCCAAAACAGGGAGCAGGGAAAGTTCTAATTCACAGCAAGCTGCTACACTGTATCATGAGTAATGACATTTAGGTCCCAAACTCAGTAATAAAGAGACTGATCATTACCGCTTTCTGTCAATTGTTTCTGCGTTTGTAATGAAGTCCGTGCTTTCTCTCCAGGACTGTTGGAAATGTTGACCCCACTGCGGCGATGCCGATCACTCACCAGCTTGTTGCTGAGTCGCTCAGCTGTTCCTACTCTGCGACCCCGTGGACTGCAGCACACCAGGCTCCCGCCCATCACCATCTCCCAGAGTCTGCTCAGACTCCTGTCCACTGAGTCTGTGATGCTAGCCAGCCATCTCATCCTCTGTCGTCCCCTTCTCCTCTTGCCCTCAATCTTTCCCAGCATCAGGGTCTTTTCAAATGAGTCAACTCTGCATCAGGTGGCCAAAGCACTAGAGTTTCAGCTTCAACATCAGTCCCTCCAATGAACACCCAGGGCTGATTTCCTTTAGGATGGACTGGTTGGATCTCCTTGCAGTCCAAGGGACTCTCAAGAGTCTTCTCCAACGCCACAGTTCAAAAGCATCAATTCTTTGGCACTCAGCCTACACAGGTCAGAGGAAGACAACTTGAGACTCTCAAAAGAGAGTAGGAAAATTCTAGTTTGCAGTTCAGACAGACTCTGAAGAATATTTTGAGACAGTGGTGTTTCACCAGATGAATTCTGTGGTAACTGTGGTATTTGAGGTTTATAATGCTTTCAGTGTTTACAAGGTCAAATCTAAATTTATATATTGAAATGCGTTCTATGTTCACTGTTGAGTATGGGTGGAATCGATTTGTTTGCTTATTTTGAAATGCGTCTACTGGCCTTTAGAAGCTATTATTTACACAAAGGTGCTTTTGAACTTTACGAACATGTTGGATGCCACCTGCTATTCTAAATATTTTAAATAAAGTATTAAATATGTACAAAGCAACAACTTATATCCAAAATAAGAAAATGAAAGATGGAAATCATTGCCAAATGCCTTCCTAAATCATATTTTTACGTAATCATTTTCACAGATTTGTTTTTATCATACTGAATTAAAATACACTTTCTTAAAATATTAAACCATATGAATATCTAAATCTATTTTCAATGTTTTACACAAAGAGTATGGAGAACATTTTTGATAGCAATCAATAGGTCTACTTTGGACAATTATTTTATTTAATGGTTATTACAAATCAGTGTCTGTTTTTTAAAACTGACCTAAGAGACAATTAACAAATGTGAATATTCTTTCTTTTAACCTTCTTTAAGGTCTAAATTCACTTTTCATCTTGGCTTGTCTCATTTTCACCTTGTACCTGATTACTTTACAAGGCATATGTCTCTTTAATTGCTTTTTGTACTTCCTCTTTCATTTTTTTTTAAATTGCTTGTTGCTAAGCAATGTGCATGACATTAGGGTATACACTCACCATCTGAGAACATGGCCCGCTTGGCATCATTTTCCTCTATTCCTTGACCTCATTGGAATTGACATAAACTGTAGTTTCTGCTTCCTTTTGACTTTCTTTTTGCCAAAATACGTTCCCCCATCTTCCTATCCTTTGATCAGGACTCAGCTGCTACTGTTTCCAGTATTTAGCCCCGTGTTCTGCTGTTTTCCGCTGTTTTTGCTGAGCTCTGGTGGGCAGGCTCGTATTTTACGACTGTTTCTCTGTAGTCTCCTCTGTCTTCTTCTTTCTTTTGTATTTAAAGACATTAGAAACGTAGCTCTTCTTTCCTGAAGTTTAGGAGCTTTCCTGCTTTTTTCCCTTGAATCACTTTTTCTGTTCCAGATGCCGGCACTGGTTTTCACAGGACCATAGCACCTGTTCTGCCCTCTTCCTCGTCTTACTGATACTTCAGCAATTACAATGCTGCTTACGGTATAATTCTATGAAACCACTCCACCTACCCAACTTATATTTGTTGTATTTTTCAATGAGCTACACTGCATTTAATTTATTACCCCAGAAAACCAAGAAACAAAACAAAAATCAAACACATATCACTTTCTTACAGGCATCCATGGTTTTCTTTTACACACATGCCTGAACAAACACGTCGGAGAGCACTCAGCGCACACTTTGCCTTTGCCGAACCAAGCTCTCCTGTAGGCTGCCGTGTACTGCCAGGCTCATACAGACTCCTGTTCCTATTATTCCTGGAGACAATGATTTCTAAGCATGGGGTGAATGCGTTTATGACATAGGATTACCTGATATTCAGCTTGACTGACTCTGAACATAACCTTCTAAGGTCTTGCTTTTTCTAATTATAAAAAGAAAGAAGTGAGGACCCTCCTATTATAATACAGGGGTGTTACAGAGTAAGTTTAAGCAAGATTCATTATGGATCAACTCTCTAGAACACAGTTGCTCTATCAGATATGTCAGAGAGGCGCTGGGTGTACATGTTAATGTTAGCATACCCTCTTTCACATCTGGCCTATTAATACTCTCTAGTTCTCTTTAACCTAAGCTCTGCAAGTGTGCCCTTCTGAATATCTATGTGTATGGCTCCCTTCTCTGGAGTGACAGCCTGCACAGTCAGATGAAAGGGCTCACATTAACTGACATCTCAGTCAAAGAGTCCTTCCACGTTTCAAACTGATCCTAAACTGAGAATTCACTTCCAGTTTTTCTACTGAAGGTGGTTTATAATAAGTTGAAAATTAATAGTGGAAACAAAATAATAAAATGGAAAATGTTTAAAAAATGATAAAAACATAAAAATGAAAACAAGTAATAAAAAGGCACCAGTGATGCCTGTCTGTAAACTCTGGCCTACTGAGAGGCAGTAAGTGTCGTTACCAATAATATCAGCTTGGGGGTCAGTTGGCTTGGTTCTCTTGACTATGTCATTAAAATGAAAGCTAATAAAACTTACGGAGCAGTAAAATGGTGTAAAAAGCTCAAGAATGTGAGCTTGAAATTTTATAAGGCACTGCACCAAGTTTAGGACAGTCAAGACAATTTTGAAGAAATCCTAAGGCTCTAGGACTTACACTACTAGATATCGGGACTTATCAGTTCAGTTCAGTTCAGTTCAGTTCAGTTCAGTCGCTCAGTCGTGTCCAACTCTTTGTGACCCCATGAATCACAGCACGCCAGGCCTCCCCGTCCATCACCAACTCCCAGAGTTCACTCAAACTCACGTCCATTGAGTCAGTGATGCCATCCAGCCATCTCATCCTCTGTCGTCCCCTTCTCCTCCTGCCCCCAATCCCTCCCAGCATCAGAGTCTTTTCCAATGAGTCAGCTCTTCGCATGAGGTGGCCAGAGTACTGGAGTTTCAGCTTTAGCATCATTCCTTCCAAAGAACATGCAGGACTGATCTCCTTCAGAATGGACTGGTTGGATCTCCTTGCAGCCCAAGGGACTCTCAAGATAAAATCATATAATTAAGAGAGTGTGATGTTGGCACAAAGATAGACAAATATAAAGGTCAAGGGAAAATAACAGAGAGTCAGGGAAGAGTTGGAATTACAGTCTCTCAAGTCTGAATCCAGTCTAGAGGCAGAATTCCTTCTTACTCAAGAAGTCTCAGTCTTTTCCTTATAGACATTAACTGGTTAGATGAGGCCCACCCACATTAGGAAGGGTAATTTACTTTACTCAAAGTCTACCATTTAACTATGTTGTTTAGTTGCTAAGTCATGCCCAGCTCTTTTGCAGCCCCATAGACTGCAGCCTGCCAGGCTCCTCTGTCCACGGGATTTACCAGGCAAGAACCCTGGAGTGGGCTGCTGTTCCTTCTCCAGGGGGTCCTCCTGACCCACGGATCAAATACCTCTCCTATATGCAAGTGGATTCTTTACTGCTGAGCCACCAGAGAAGCCCCAATTAAATTAATTAAACATTAATCACATCTTAAAAATATCTTCACAGCAACAGCTAGACTGGGGTCTGATGAAAAACTGGACGCCACAGTCTAGCCAGGGCCACACTCAAAACTAACCGTCACGCTTGTATTGGGCAAAGAGTGAGACCCGAAAAAGCATGGATCCTAAAAAAATGACAAACTGGATCTCATCAAAATAAAGAACTTCTGTCTTTAAAAGAAAATGAAAGTCACAGGCTGGGACGTGCATCTGGAATACGCAGAAATCTCCTACAACTCAGGAGTTTAAACAGAACATTAAAATACAGGCAAAGATTTGAACAAATCCTGCATTATGAAGGTGTGGATGGCAAACGGAACGAGAAACCAGTGTTTGAGTCATCAGGCATTAGGGAAGCACGAATCAAAAGCACAATGAGATACCCTTATACACCTATTAGAGATGGCTACAGATAAAAACCAAACAAAAAATTAAGAATGCTGAGTGCTAGTAGCGACGGACAGCAACTGGGGTCTCCTGCTGTGGGAATGAAAAAGAATAAAGTGAGTTCAGAAAAAGCTTCCCAGTGTCTTTATAAAATCAAACATACACCTCTCACGTGGCTCAGAAATCACACGTATTAACTCAAAAGAAATGGGGGTAAATATCCAAATAAAAACCTGAACACAAATGTCTACACAGCAGCAACATCCAGAATCACTCCAACTGGAAGCAACCCAATGTCCATGAACAGATAAGCTGGTGCCTCTGTACAGCAGGATGTGACCAATGATTTAACCTGATCTGTGCAACGACATGGATGAGCTTCACATGCATTATACTGAGGGAAAGAAGCCCGATACAGAAGATTACAAATTGTATGATTCCATTTACATGGCATTCTGGAGAGGCAGTAACATAGGGACAATAGTAATAATAATCAGAGGTACCAGAGACTGGGAGTACAGGGAGGGAACTGAAAGGATAGAAGCATTTTATATGTCAATTATGGTGCTGGTTTCACAACTGTATACATTTATCAAAACCCATGAGACCATAATACATCTGTTAACGGACAATTCTATGATCTCTAAATTGTATCTTAATAAGCCTGACTTAACAGTACTAGCAGTGAAAGCCAAAAAGATGAAAAAAATATTCCATTAGGAAGAAACTCCCTAATGAGATGGCTGAATGGCATCACTGACTCAATGGACATGAGTTTGAGTAGGCTCTGGGAGTTGGTGAAGGACAGGGAAGCCTGATGTGCTGCAGTCCATGGGGTCACAAAGAGCTGGACACGACTGAGGGACTGAACTGAACTGAAGGCAGAAACTTATTGGGGGAAGGAAAATTGAAATGCAAGTTCAGAGAGGAAGGATGTGAAGTTTCAAACCGGTAAAGAACATTTTCACATAACTTTAAATGCTCGTTCACATATTTTTTCTTTTCTCTTTTTTTGTTCACACATTTTTGAAAGGAAAATGATGAGTGTCAAATCACTGTGGTATGTACTCAATAAATACATTTAAGAGTGACATAACAGTTTTATTTTTAAATGTCAATGTTTGCAATACACTGGGAAGTATATGCTTTGCAACCATTAAACTTACTTTGACAAGTTTTAGCATCAATTTAAAAATGCGCAAGGAAATGCACAGTTTTAAAGAATACTTTTAGAGAACTGCAAAGACTCCTACTCCAGAAGACAGCCTCCCCAAACTCTGCCACAGATGGTTGGCAGGTGTGGCAAGATTGAGCCCCAAAGTCCCTTGGGCAGGCAGGCTGTCTGCCTTCAACCAAAAGCGACCTGCCTGTTCACTGAAATGTGCTTTTGCAAAGACTCTCATTGTCTCTGATGCAAGAAGGTAGAAGAGCCTGTAAGACACTGCCCTGGAGAGATCCCTGCGCGTCAGTACAGATGGAAAGACAGAAGGACACCTACGGCACAAAGAACTGCAATAACAAGCCGTTGAGAACAAATCCAGGGCCCATCCGCTCACAAACAGATAAACGCAATGAAGAACTGCCTTTCAGTGGGATTATATGCAGCAATGACAATGAGTGAGATATAACAGCTCATTGATAATAGGCATCATTATGGATGAATCTCCAAACCTTGATGTGGAGTGAAAAACATCAAGGTCATGATTACACGTACTGTGATATTATGCATGAAACATTTCAAAACATGCAAACCAAGATAAGGAATTGTTTAGGAATAAATATCTGTGCAATTGTATTAGAACATGCGCAGGACTGACAAATAACCAAAATATAGACCGCCTGGTTCTCTCTAGAAAGAAAGGTTAAGGAATCAGGGAAGGATGCATAAGGGTTTTCAACTCTTTGTGTACTATATTTCTTTAAAAAATCTGAACCAAATATGGCAAAAGTTGACTGAAGAAAACTGAGTAGCTGGGTTGCAAGTGTCACATTATATTACTATCTACGCTTCTCTGTGTTTCACGTATTTCCAATAGACACACAAAAATAAAGTATGTATTTGGTATCCTGAAACTTGGCAAGAGTTCTTTGTCATGATTTATACCAGATACAGAATCTTCAGGTCCGAAGAATCGGAAAGGGTGACTAAGCTTAGAGATTAAATATACGCTTTTTTACCTTTTTAGTTAGTTAATCACTGGAACCTAAATCCAAGGTCAGCCTGGATGTCCTCCTCAAGTTCCCAGAAACCCAAAGAGCATCAGCTGCGCGTGGGCAGCAGCGCCGGAACGCACGCCGGGCAGCGAGCCCCGGCCTCTCCGTGCGCGCTGCGTGCTGCCGCTTCGGCCTGCCCTACTCTCCGCGGCCCTGCGGACTGCAGCCCCCTGGCTCCCCCATCCTTGGGGGTCTCCAGGCAAGAATCCTGGAGTGGGCTGCCACTCTTTCTCCAGGGGATCTTCCCGACGCAGGGACTGAACCCGCATCTCCTGTGTCTCCTGCACTGGCAGTTGGGTTCTTTACCACTAGCACCGCCTGGAAAGCCCATCTTTAATAAATTAATTCTTTGATTCGTCAGACAAGAGCTAAATGACCACGTGCTTTGCGGTGACTTGAACACCCAGAGGTAGTCAAGACAGATGAGAGACAACGCTGCCCTCGCGGAGCTTTACAGTCAAGGGTGAGAAAGAGACAGTGAGCGAAGGAAGAAAAGCAACGGTCTCAGAGGTCAGTGTCGTGAGTGATATGAAACGAGTAGTAGAGCTTTCTTGTTGGGGGAAGGAGGGATAAGCTGAAGCCACTTAGGATACAACAGTCCTCTCTGAGGATGCAATGTTTGAACAAGGAACCTCAGTGCAAAGACTCTGAATAGAAGGTAGCAGCGGTCTTGACCAACAAGACGAGTGAGACTGAGGGAGCATAACCAAGTCGACGTGAGCTCCATAAGCCTATAGAGATAAAGGACACAGCCTCGGGTAGTGATTTAAAAATTTCACAGTTCTTTCTAAAAAGTTATTAATAAAACTAAAAATACATTGCTTCCTATCCGGGAGCTCTTGAAAGTGTCACACCTCAGTTCTCTAGCTTGACTTCTTACCTGCTGTTTCAGTAAAAGTAGTCCTTTGGCATTGTCCTGAGATAAAGAAACACTGAAAATAAAATAACAAGGAATCCTCAAGGTATTTACTGAACAACACCACTAAAAATCAACCTTTTCCTAACATATGTACCAACCACTTACAAAAGACAGCAGACTGTAAATATATTCTCGGGAACAGGTGCTATGGAATAAAGCAAGAAAACTTATGCAGGGATCGAAAAAGCAGGTGACTATGAACAGTAAAACAATATTACAGTAAGACATTAGACATCTGTATCATATTTCAGCACATGTGTTAACACTCAAATTTGTCTTGCAGCTATAATGTATTCTCCTGGGAATGGATATGGTGAACAGTGGATCTCTTCATTTCAACCAGAAAAAAAAAAATAATCTAAAGTTGACTGACAGAGAGGCAAACTCTATTAGCTAATAGCTATACCCCAGATGGCCACCTTAGGGGCACTCAAAGCCCATCGTCTGCGTCATCATCTAGTATCCGAGGCAGACGATAGGCTAGCACCACGAGGATCACAGGGACTGAAATAAGACAGAAGATGCTGGGCACAGTGGAACCTCCCCTGGTTGCAGTTCTGCTGAGGGAGGTAGAAAGTGAATGCTATTTCGTCACTCAGGTGTATCCGACTGTTTGTGATCCCACGGACTGTGGCCCGCCAGCCTCCTCTGTCCACAGGATTTCCCAGGCAAGAGTACTGGAGTGGGTAGCCGTTTCCTTCTCCAGGGGATCTTCCCTGCCCAGGGATCAACCTGCATCTGCTGCCTGGACAGGCGGATTCTCTGCCACTGAGCCACCGCGGAAGCCCACAGCAGTGGGACTGAAATTAGCGGGCAAAGACCAGACAAGCCTTCTGCAGCAAAACGGAAACACAGAGCCCATTCAGATCCTCTAATTCAGAAACGCAGAGGCCTAGGAAAGCCTGTAAGATCCGGAAAGGCCTGCATGCGGTAATCAGAATCATTTTCCAAGTCTGAAAATTAAAAGCCATGAAAAAACACTGTGGGTTAAAAGAGATTACATGAAGACAATTTCTTTGAATCATGGCTGTGTGAAAATGTATAAAACATCTTACCCATGAGGTTGGACAAAATTAAAATAGCTTCAAAAAATTACTAAAGTGGTAAATCATGAATTCTGAAGCCTGAGCTTGAGTCCTGACTTTCCAGGATTAGCTGTGCAACCCTGGACAAGCTCCTTAACCTCTCTGGGTTTCTTCTAGGAAATGGTTGTTGTGAGGATGAAACGAATAAAGACATAACACTTATTCATTTTTGCCATGGAGTAAATTTAGCCATAACTCCATGTGCAGACAAGAGCTGACACAGCAGTCCTGCTTGGTCACCCTGCTTCCAAGGACGGCTCCTGGCTGGGCCCCCACCAGCACTGAGTCATGAGTGGATCACTGTGTCAGAAACAGCTACGCAAGAGCACGCTTTATGGTGAACCCTTGCTTTCCTTCTGTGAGCCTGGAATTCTGGAACATGCCCCTCACAGAATGCCTCAGTAATCATCCCACAGTCAAAAGCCTAGGTGCTGAGTCTCTGACAAGCTTCCTTGGTTGACTACACTCCACACGTGTTGTCACAACTTGTTGGAGGAAGTGAGCACATCCCGTGTGACTTCAGTGAGAACGGACCCGCGGCAGCGTGCCCCTGGCGTGCCCGGGACCAAGCCCCACACGCCTTTCCCTCTGCCGATTCTGCTTCACACTCTTTCACTGCAACAGATTCCAGCTGAAAGTACAGTCGGATGCTGAATTCCTCTAGTGAGTCACAAAGCTGGTGGTGGTCTTAGGGACCCATGAACATATTCAGAAATAGATTATTACAAGCAATTATCTTACCTTGGGTCTAAGTATACTTAAGACATGCATTTTAATAAATCTGGAAGTCACATTCACGAAAAGTGACTGTTAGAGATAACACCTTGATGAAAATAAACACTGCGTTGGTTTCTTTTCATAAATAATAGGTAAGATTAAAAAGTTGAAATTCAGTAGCATGTTCATTAAATTATACCAATCTTTCTTGATAACATGCTTTTATGTCCCATGAAAATAAATATTTAGCTGTTAATCTTTCTAAATGATATTCAAGACAAGAACATTAAGATTTCAGAAACACTCAGACAGACCCTTCAAACAGCGACAGGGGACACAGCACGGCAGGAATGCCAGGGTCGCGAGGCTGTGGCGACGGGTCCCTCAGTCGGTGCGTCTGCATCATCTCTCACAAATGAGTGGTTAGCCTTTCCCACAACTGAACAAGTCCAATATTCTGCCAACATATCTAATGTTCTGTCTAAAACAATAAGTATCTGGAAAAGAGAATTTAGCAAGAAGAGCTCGAGAGAAAAAGTACTTAATAATTCATGAAGACTTTCTGTTTTTGGATAGTCAGATCAATTCCTGCTCTGGAAAAGACGGTAAGTAAGACACTAAAACAAGACGACCCTAGAGGCGCTGAGTTAAAAAGACAGTGGGGACAGGCCTCACTCCTAAGGCAGCTCAAACTCAATGAGGCTGCGCACCCCAAGGGCACTTCTGCCCTGAGCTCTGGTTTGGTGGCTTCACTGGAGAAGAGGCCAGGAGACAAGATTCAGGGCTGGCACAGCACGGATCATCTCACAGGATAACTTTCCCACATTAAGCTTATCTCCAAAAGGTAACGTGAAAGTTCCCTTAAGCAAAGAAGAAAAAGAAAGAGTTTTTCAAAAACGATAAGCTATCTCTTAAAAGTTATGGCTACTGATTGCCCTTATATAGACCGATAGCCTGAATCTAAGCAAACCTTGCGTAGGAACAAAAATTTCAATCTATGGATTTATTTTAATGTGGTCCTATGCTGATAGTACACACACACACACACACACACACACACACACATGTCTTAGGCAAAATACTGGCAAACTGAATATGCTGCTGCTGCTGCTAAGTCATTTCAGTCGTGTCTGACTCTGTATGACCCCATAGACGGCAGCCCACCAGGCTCCCCCATCCCTGGGATTCTCCAGGCAAAAACACTGGAGTGGGTTGCCATTTCCTTCTCCAATGCATGAAAGTGAAAAGTGAAAGTGAAGTCGCTCAGTCATGTCCGACTCTTCGAGACCCCGTGGACTGCAGCCCACCGGGCTCCTCTGCCCCTGGGATTTTCCAGGCAAGAGGACTGGAGTGGGTGCCATAGAATAGTGTATAAAAAATAGTATCATGACCAAATTGTGTGTACATTAATACACACACACACACATGAGCCATGAAGCACATTAACAGATTAAATGGAAAAAAAATCTCCTCAATAGATAAGGAAAGCATGTAATAAAATTTAATGTCCATTCTTAACAGAAACTCTTGTACTAAACTAGAGAGAAACTTCTTTAATCTGACACAGGATATAATTATAAAACATCTATAGCTAGCTATGATCAAAATAAATGATAAAAAGGTGTAGTCTCTCTCCCTGAGTTTGGGAACAAGACACGATCACTACTGGAAGTACTAGCTAGCCCAGCGAGTCCAGAAAAAGAAATTAAAGACACGAGACTGGAAAGGAGCAAAATGTTTCTATTTTCCACTGGTATCAGAATCTTCTCAGAAATACCTTCAAAAACCTACAGGTATACTTAACAAGGTTGCTGGCTATAAGATCTATATATAAAAATCAATTACATTTCTATTTAATTGTTTCGATAAGCAGTTTAAAAAATAATTTCCAAAAGATACCATTTTAATAGCAACAAAAACTATAAAATATCATATTATAAACTCCAAATTTGCTAAGACTAAATCTTAACTGTCTTCACCAGAAAAAGAAATGATCCTCAAGTGACCGGACAGAGGGACGAGCTTATGCCACAGAGGCAGTCTTATCACAATATGTAAATGAATCACATCAACACACGGGCACCTCAAACGGACGTAACATCACGTGAATGATTTCTTAATCTAAAAAACCTATAAGTATGTAGGGATAAATCCAACACAAGCGCAGGAACCCTGGGTGCAATATAGAGCCGTGACCGGAAGCACCAACACTACATCTCGGCCTCCGTGGCTCAGCTGGTAAAGAACCCGCCTGCAATGTGGGAGACCTGGGATCAGTCCCTGGCTCGGGAAGATCCCCTGGAGGAGGGCGTGGCAACCCACTCCAGCATTCTTGCCTGGAGAATCCCATGGACAGAGGAGCCTGGAGGGCTACAGTTCATGGGGTCACAAGAGTCAGATAAAACTTAGTGACTAAACCTCCTCCTCTGCCATTTACTAGCTGTAGGATCTCAGGCAAGTCAATTAACCGCTATGTGCTTCAGTCTCCTGTGTAAAATATCAGATATCACTAGGACCACCTCATGAGGTTGGTGGGAAGACCGAACACCACGTAACAGAATGAGGCCTGGCACACAGGGAACCCCTGGAGTGCTCCGTACGGTGAGAACATCAGGACTACGACGATGATACTGGCAGCAGGATGCTGCAGAAAAGTGCACACACTTTCTGAAGGCTTTTGAGAATACTTAATTAAATGGAAAATATGCTATATTCATGGATAGGAAGACAATATTGTTAAGACATCAATTCCCCAGAAAATCTCTAGACTCAATGTAGTGGTAATTAAAATGTGAACAGGCTTTTTGATGCTCAATAAGCCAGTTCTGGAACTTAAATCAAAGAGCTCATAACCACTACACCACTGAAGAAGGGAAGTAAGGAGGGAGACTCGCCCCACAGACTGTACGACTTTATGAGGACAGTGTGGTACTGCTCCTGGGATAGGTTAAGTGACCAAAGAAACATGATAGAAAATCCATGAACAAAAGCAGTGTGCAGAGCTGCAGAGACAGGAAGGCACAGTCAATAAAGAGAGCTAAAAATATTGGTTATCCATAAAGAAAAAAGAAATTCAGTTCTCACACACTTAAGCCATACTCAAAAAACAACTTTAGAAACTTCCCTGGTGATCCAGTGCTGAAGAACCTGCCTTGCAATGCAGGCGATACGGGTGCCAGCCTCGGCTGGGGGACTAAAATCCCACCTGCCACAGGCAACTGAAAGAGCCTGCACGTCACGACTAGAGAGCCCACACGCTGTAGTGAGAGGCCCCACGCGAGACGGCGACGCCGCCCTGTGCCACACGATGCCCCGTACCACATGACGCCCCGTGCCACACCGGAGACTCAGCGCAGCCAAGTAAACGGACATTTAGAAACCAGCCCTAGAAGAATTAAGGGCTTAATTTTCAAGAGCGAAACTTTAAAAACTGTGAAGAAAACAGGAGTATTTTTCTGAACTTGAGATAAGGAAGGGTTTCTTAAATGAGACAGTATCACTCTACTACCAAAACAATTCACAAATTTAACCAAATTAAATTTGATTTATATTTCAAAAGGCATACCTGAAGAAAGTGAAAAGACAAGCCACAAACTGGGAGAAAACATTTGTGAACTGACAACATACATGTATCAAGAACATACATTTAAAAAATGTTCAAGTCAATAGAAAATGCAACAGAAAAAACGTGGGTGAAAACCACAGATATATCTGCAATATACAGATATGTAACAAACATGGCAAGCTGATAGATGAATCATTACTAAATCAAGCCCACAGTGAGTTATCACACCTAAGAAGTGCGACAATACCAAGGGCTGGAGAAGACGCAGGTCAATAGACTCTCTCACACACTAAAGACTGGAGTGTAAGTTAACACAAATGGTTTGGAAGTATCGTTTGGTATTATAATATTTTGGCACTAAGTAAATATTTGTATACCTTATAACCTAAGTCCATATCAAATAGAAACACCTGCACACAGCTACCAAGAGTGATGATATAAGGTTGTTCGTACAGTTCCAACAGTAACAGCAAAAATAGAACTATTTTTTGTGGCGATTACTAAATGCCCACCAACAGGAAAATAGATAAATTATGGTAAATTCATACAGTGGGATGTTAAATATACTTAAAATGAGCATAACTATACACAAAACAGGAATAAATATTAGAAATATATTATGAGTGAAAAAAAACCAAGGCACAAAACACCTAAATTTGACACTCTTTTTTAAGATAGTTTTAAGATTTTATTTTCTGGGGCTCCAAAATCACTGTGGATGGTGACTGCAGCCATGAAATTAAAAGACATTCGCTCCTTGGAAGAAAAGCTATGACAAACCTAGACAGTGTATTAAAAAGCAGAAACATAACTTTGCCAACAAAGTTCTGTCTAATCAAAGCTTTGGTTTTTCCAGTAGACATGTATGGATGTAAAAGCTGGACCATAAAGAAGGCTGAGCGCCGAAGAATTGATGCTTTTGAATTGTGGTTCTTTGAGAGAAGAAGTCTTCTAGAGAAGACTGCTGAGAATCCCTTGGACTGCAAGGAGATCCAACCAGTCCATCCTAAAGGAAATCAACCCTGAATATTCATTGGAAGGACTGATGCTGAAGCTCCGATATTCTCACCACCTGATGCAAAGAGTCAATTCATTGGAAAAGTCTCTGATGCAGGGAAAGATTGAAGGCCAAAAGGAGAAGAGGGCGACAGAGGATGAGATGGCTGGATGGCATCACTGACTCAATGGACATGAGTTTGAACAAACTCCGGGAGACAGTGAAGGACAGGGAAGCCTGGCATGCTGCAGTCCAGGGGGTCGCAAAGAGTCGGACATGACTGAGCGACTGACGGACAAGATGAGGAAAATTAAGCATTAGGGAAATACACAGGTGTGTGTGCTTATACATGTGTGTGTCTTCTTCAGGCAGGAGAATAGCAAACACTCGACTCTGGACAGCAGTTCTCAGGCGAGGGAAGCAGGAAACCAGGCTGCAGGAGTGCATGGGTGTGTGTGGCTAATGATGACGTTTCAGCTCTTGGGTTGAATGTGCTCATTTTATCGCTGATCACACCATTTTTAATGAATAAAAATTTATCCATGTGTGGAAAAATTGTAAAGAACTACACACATTTACAAACTTACATCTTTACATATTTAAACTAGTTTCAGTTTAAATTAGCACCATAGTAGTGTATGAAAATCCCATGGGCGGAGGAGCCTGGTGGGCTGCAGTCCATGGGATCACGAAGAGTCAGACACGACTGAGCGACTTCACTTTCACTTTTCACTTTCATGCATTGGAGAAGGAAATGGCAACCCACTCCAGTGTTCCTGCCTGGAGAATCCCAGGGACAGGTGAGCCTGGTGGGCTGCCGTCTACGGGGTCGCACGGAGTCGGACACGACTGAAGCGACTTAGCAGCAGCAGCAGTGTATGAAAACTGTTACTTTGCCACTTTGGAATAATTTGCTGTGACACTTAACTTACTTACACAACCTGTTGGAAAGACTAGCATGAAAGCACTAGCTAAACAAGGAAGGAAAACAGAATCTACTGCTCCCATAAAGCCAGTTTGTGGACGCTAATTTACTGATACACTGTTCTGGTGCTAAGTGAGTGAAAAATGCCAGCAGCAAACCACCGAAAGCTTTCAGTCAAGGAAATCCAGCCGTAAACACACACCAACTGGATGCAGACATAGAGAGTAAAGGCCCGATCCTGAGACACGTATGCTGCGCCCTGAACGTCTGCATTCTTCCCAATGCCCATGCTGAGATCGCGCCTGCAGAGCGCTGCTCCTAGGAGGTGGGGCTATGGGAGGTGATCAGGTCGTGAGGGTGGAGCCTCACGACCGGGACTCCTGCCCCACAGATGGGAGCCCAGAGCGCCCCCTGCCTCTCCCACCGCGTCAGGACACACTGAGAAGACATCTGCCTGCGGACCACGGAGCAGGCCCCCACCAGACACGAGCCCGCCAGCACCTAGACCTTGGGATTCCCAGTCTCCTGAAGCACGAGAAATAAATCTCCGTTGGTTAAGCCGCCCAGTCCGCGGTCCTCTGTGCTGCGTGCACGCTCAGTCACTTAACTGTGTCCAGCACTTTGATACCCCGAGGACTGCAGCCCCGCCAGGCTCCTCTGTCCACGGGATTCTCCAGGCAAGAACACTGGAGTGGGCTGCCATTTCCTCCTCCAGGGGAATCTTCCTGACCCAGGGATTGCACCCGGGTCTCTTGAGTCTCCTGCGTTGGCAGGCAGACTCTACCCCTGCGCCACCTGGGAAGGCCCCGCGGTCTTCTGAGACGTCACGGCAACGGAGGGCACGCTGTGCTAGGGCAATTCCCACCCCGGCGATCGAACCTGGGTCTCCTGCATCGCAGGCAGACGCTTTACTGTCTGAGAGACTGCACCAAGGGTTCTTACAGAATCCTTTAATTGGTAAAAATCTATAACCCTATAAGGAACTAGGCTTCTCAAGAATTAACAAAATTGTGATGCAATTTCCTTATATAAGCGGCACAGTATTTAATCCAGATTCGACTGCCCTTGGATAATACCAATGTTCACAAGCTCTGAGGAGAGAATGAAGCATTAATACAGCATCACCATAGGATTAGTGACAATGAAAAAGCAGAATTCCACACAAAGAGTTTCCAAACAGTAGATATATTTGCTTTTTGGTAGATCAGAGGCATCTTGCAGTATAGCATATTAACTATATTGAGGGAAAAAATTAAAGTATTAAGATTTAAACATTAAGCACTAAATTCTATAGTGTAAAAGAATTTGAAAAGTAACAGAAATTCTGCAGAAACAGTGTTCAAATTGCCTAAAACAGGGAAGACAGATTAGCAGTTGTTCAAAAATAATATAAATACTTCAACAGGCAAAAAATCACAACACCCTATTAGTATGCTTAAGGGACACTACCCATATTCTCTACATAAATTCAGATTTTGGACACGTCAAAGTCTCTAAAAGAAAAGCCCTTTGATATTCCAGATAGACATCAAAAGACACCCTATTTTAAAAAACCGTAAAGTCAAGCATCAAATAGGTAAAGACTTTCTGTACTTAAATGAGAAAGGATTAGTACGAAGAATAAATAAAGAACCCCTACAGATTAAAAGAGACAGCTCAATATTCACATGTGGGCCAGCAATATAACAGGCGACTGAGAGAGCAGGCTGGCAGACACGACGCGGAACTTGAACTTGACTGCAATCAGGGAAACCACAAGGGTAAGAAAATTCCAGTGCACACTCGGCAGCTTGGCCAGAACTAAAGAGTTGGGTGACAAGCGTTGATGGAGCTGTGGACAGAAAGGAATTCTGACGCGCGAGTGAGAGGGAGTGTGAGAGACCGCTCAGGAAGCAAGTCAGGCTGCAGGTCCGCACGCCTGTGGCCCAACTGTTTCGTTCCCACGTACGTGCGTGCTAACGATCGCTGCCACGTGTGGACAGGGAGACACCCGCGGGAAGACACCTGCAGCGCATCTGTGACAACGGCTGATGAGTCCGTCAGCAGGAGGACGGGGCCATAAGTCACGGGGCACTTGTACAATAGCAAAGAAAGTGCTCTGGGGGAAAGTTTCTTCTCCTCATCTACTTCCACGCTGAGGGGCCTCTTCTGGAGTAACGCTCCCAGGCTCTCTCCACCTCCTCACTCATCGCTCCTGGAGAAACGGCTTATCTAATTGGCGCTCCCCTTCTTCTCTCTGTAAGAAGCTCCTGACTGCGAGGCGGGGGGCGTGCACACAGTACTCTGCTCCCCAGAGCCACGGGGGTGCCAGGTGAACTGCACAGCCTGCGATTAGAAGGGTGAGCATATTTAATGCTGGCTGCACTCCAGCAAGCCAACCCCTCGCACAGAGCTGTCTCACACGCGCAGAGCTGATATATGTATTTACTGCCCTCCATCACTTGAATCTATTTCCCGATTTCTTCTAGATGGCAAAAGAGAGTTCCGGTTATTCTGCCTTCTAAGGCTTCAACAGAATACTACACAGCGAGGAAAAATACACGACAGCTATCAAGGGGGCTGAGTCTTTAAAATATAGTAAGAGAAAAGGCAATTTGCATTTATGCCAGCCTGAGAGATTAAAAAAAACAATGCTATGTATTATTTAAAATACATAAATCTGTATCATAAAATATAAAGACACACATGACTGATTTTAAAAAATCAGGAATAGTGATTATCACTGGGGCAGAGGAGGGAAAATGCAACCAGACAGGGTTAACCAAGGGGCTTCTCGACCATGTTTGGAATGGAATGATTCGTTTCTCAATTTGGGAGGAAAATATACAGAGATCTTGTTTTCAGCCTCAAGTATTTCAGACACACACACACACTCGTGCACGTGTGCACACGTACATGCCACAGACACTTTGACAGGAGAACAAGCGATGGAGTCGGAGAAGCTGTGAGAACTGCCTGAAGGTGCCTGCCCTGCCGTCAGGCGGGCCAGCTCTTCCCCAGACCCCCTGGAACCAAGCCAGTGGGAAGAAGGATCACCCTTCTGGAGACGGATACCAAACGGAGCACTGGCTTCTGAAGTGTTACTCTAAACAGGAGGAAAATCTATTAGACCACAGAAGCAGTGAGAGTCAGAAAGGATGAAGCAAGCCAGGATCCAAGGAGTGGAATTACTGGCAGCAAACCATGGAAAGCTCTCCAGAGTTTACTTTTGCCAGAATGAAACCTAAACCATCATCTTAAAAACAAAAAAGTACCAAAACCTTTGTATTATCTCTGAAGGAAGAGTCGGTAACTACTCCAAGCAACGCATTTCAGTGTCTTATAAATCACGAGGATGTTAAGTTCAGTGGAAATTTTCAGTCAGTGTATTATGACTGCATATGGTCTGAGGCTGCACAGAAAGGAGATAATCTGTATTACTTCCTGATCCCTTGGCTAAACGAGGCCCTCTGAATCGCCATAATAACGGGACAGAGTCTGCAGATCCGTGCTACCTCACTGCAGAGAAAGCATCTTCTCTTTTAAAACTTTCATATATTTTACTAAGTTGTAATTATTAACAACTTCCTTCCTCCAGAAAAGAGGTATTCAAATGACAAACTCTCTTTGACCTGATGCACAAGCTGGCCTCAAAATCACTTTTTCTTGCCTCTTGTCTCCAATGAAGAGGAACTAATTAATGAAGAGCATGCTAACGTTGCAGATGACGGACGTTTAGACGAGGCATTCAGTCCTTACCGCACGCTGCGGTTTGTAACCTGGGGATAAATAAGAGGTTGGAAGGCAAATAAGAGCTAGGTGGCCACCGATCGAAATAACAGACACAGTGCAGGCAGCTGCCTTCCAGGGGAAGCTGGCCGCACTTGCTGCTGCACCGTCTGTAGGCGCCCAGTAGCCTCATCAGGTTCTCGTGCCCAGCACGGAATCAGAAAGAACCTGCCAAACTGTATCTACCTGGTAATTAAAAGAAACAGAGGAAGACGGTGAGGATCCAGGAAAGGAATACTGTGCCACAGAAGCAGGACGCCTTCACATCCGGGGATGCTCAGAAACCGGAACGTCCTGAGGACTCCAACGTCTTTCTCTAACCCGTGTCTCCCTGTTTACAACATACAGAAACAGGAGTAGGCAGCACGCGGAGACGGAGAGAACCAGCGTGCGGAAACCAGGGAGGGCGTGGGTGGAGGGAACCGGGAGACTGGGACCGATATATGTGCACTGAGCATGCAACAGGAGGCGGGCGGGAGCCTGCTGCACCGCTCAGGGGACTCCGCCCGGGGCTCTGAGCTGACCTGCGTGGGGAGGGAACCCAGAGCAGAGGGGGCACGTGGACACGTGTAGCTGGTTCACTCTGCTGTAAATGCAACTGCACGCCAACAAAAATTAATTAAACAAAGATACCTTTCAAATCTCACTGCAGATCTTGCCTCTTGCTCACTGCAGCCCTGCCACTCCGGTCTTGTAATTTCTCAATCCTGCCAAGCTGAGCCCCACCTCAGGGCCTTTGTAACTGCTTTCCTCTTGCAGGGTGCTCTTCTCTCAGACAGCAACCAGCTTTCCATCGTTTAGGTCTTATTCTGACGTGAGCCCCCAGAGGCCTCCCCTCGCCTCCTGTCCCCGCTGTCAGTGAGCTGCTCTTTCCCTGACTTGCTTCCGCTTTCCCCGTGGCGCCTGAAGGGAGCTCGCTTGTGTCCGCAGTTAGTCTGCCTGCTTATGACGGACCGTGAACTCCTGGAGGGCAGGGACTTCCCTGCGTTGCTCACAGCTCTGGCCCTGGGACCCAGAAAGGCATCAGGTGCACAGCAGGTGCTCAGGGACCCTTTAATGGAGGAGTTAATGAGAGTATGCCTGCTCAGTACAAAACCCCTCAATGTCAAGGGTTTCTCAAAGAATGTAACATACGTATGCCCTAGTTTACCAAAGTCAAAGTCCTGACCGCTGAGCTTACTTAAAAGTGGGGGAGGGCAGCAAACACGGGAGCGCTGAGATGAAGATCAGAAAGGGGGCGGAGATCAGAAAGGGGGCGGAGCCCGCCGCACCGGGAGGGCCACCGCGTCACGCGCTTGTGATCACACTGATCCGGTCTTCAAAACCAAACGCAAATCCTTCCACTACTTTTACAGTCAGCACTGATTTCGTTGTATTCTGTTACTATAGCTATCGACATTATTTTCTATCCAAATTGCCTTGTACTTTTCTAGCAATGATATGAACTATCTCAGTTAAGTTCAGTTCACTCGCTCAGTCGTGTCCGACTCTTTGTGACCCCATGAATCACAGCACGCCAGGCCTCCCCGTCCATCACCAACTCCCGGAGTTCACTCAGACTCACGTCCATTGAGTCGGTGATGCCATCCAGCCATCTCACCCTCTGGTCGTCCCCTTCTCCTCCTGCCCCCAGTCCCTCCCAGCATCAGAGTCTTTTCCAATGAGTAAACTCTTCTCATGAGGTGGCCAAAGTACTGGAGTTTCAGCTTTAGCATCATTCCTTCCAAAGAAATCCCAGGGCTGATCTCCTTCAGAATGGACTGGTTGGACCTCCTTGCAGTCCAAGGGACTCTCAAGACTCTTCTCCAACACCACAGTTCAAAAGCATCAATTCTTCGGTGCTCAGTTTTCTTCACAGTCCAACTCTCACATCCATACATGACCACTGGAAAAACCATAGCCTTGGCTAGACGCACCTTAGTCGGCAAAGTAATATCTCTGCTTTTGAAAATACTATCTAGGTTGGTCATAACTTTTCTTCCAAGGAGTAAACGTCTTTTAATTTCATGGCTGCAGTCACAATCTGCAGTGATTCTGGAGCCCCCCAAAATAAAGTCTGACACTGTTTCCTCTGTTTCCCCATCTATTTCCCATGAAGTGATGGGACCAGATGCAATGATCTTTGTTTTCTGAATGTTGAGCTTTAAGCCAACTTGTTCACTCTCCTCTTTCACTTTCATCAAGAGGCTTTTTAGCTCCTCTTCACTTTCTGCCATAAGGGTGGTGTCATCTGCATATCTGAGGTGATTGATATTTCTCCCGGCAATCTTGATTCCAGCTTGTGTTTCTTCCAGTCCAGCGTTTCTCATGATGTACTCTGCATATAAGTTAAATAAGAAGGGTGACAATATACAGCCTCGACGTACTCCTTTTCCTATTTGGAACCAGTCTGTTGTTCCATGTCCAGTTCTAACTGCTGCTTCCTGACCTGCATACAGGTTTCTCAAGAGGCAGGTCAGGTGGTCTGGCATTCCCATCTCTTTCAGAATTGTCCAGTTTATTGTGATCCACACAGTCAAAGGCTTTGGCATAGTCAATAAAGCAGAAGTAGATGTTTTTCTGGAACTCCCTTGCTTTTTCCATGATCCAGCGGATGTTGGCAGTTTGATCTCTGGTTCCTCTGCCTTTTCTAAAACCAGCTTGAACATCTAGAAGTTTATGGTTCATGTATTGCTGAAGCCTGGCTTGGAGAATTTTGAGCATTACTTTACTAGTGTGTGAGATGAGTGCAATTGTGTGGTAGCTTGAGCATTCTTTGGCATTGCCTTTCTTTGGGATTGGAATGAAAACTGACCTTTTCCAGTCCTGTGGCCACTGCTGAGTTTTCCAAATTTGCTGGCATACTGAGTGCAGCACTTTCACAGCATCATCTTTCAGGATTTGAAATAGCTCCACTGGAATTCCATCACCTCCACTAGCTTTGTTCATAGTGATGCTTTCTAAGACCCACTTGACTTCACATTCCAGGATGTCTGGCTCTAGATGCGTGATCACAGCATTGTGATTATCTTGGTCATGAAGATCTTTTTTGTACAGTTCTTCTGTGTATTCTTGCCACCTCTTCTTAATATCTTCTGCTTCTGTTAGGTCCAGACCATTTCTGTCCTTTATCGAGCCCATCTTTGCATGAAATGTTCCCTTGGTATCTCTCATTTTGTTGAAGAGATCTCTAGTCTTTCCCATTCTGTTGTTTTCCTCTATTTCTTTGCATTGATCGCTGAAGAAGGCTTCCTTATCTCTTCTTGCTATTCTTTGGAACTCCGCATTCAGATGCTTGTATCTTTCCTTTTCTCCTTTGCTTTTCACCTCTCTTCTTTTCACAACTATTTGTAAGGCCTCCTCAGACAGCCATTTTGCTTTTTTGCATTTCTTTTCCATGGGGATGGTCTTGATCC
This sequence comes from Capricornis sumatraensis, assembly GCF_032405125.1. NCBI lineage: Eukaryota > Metazoa > Chordata > Mammalia > Artiodactyla > Bovidae > Capricornis > Capricornis sumatraensis. The sequence goes on along the minus strand of NC_091070.1, from coordinate 1,530,796 downwards.
CTGTCTCCTGTACAATGTCACGAACCTCATTCCATAGTTCATCAGGCACTCTATCTATCAGATCTAGTCCCTTAAATCTATTTCTTACTTCCACTGTATAATCATAACGGATTTGATTTAGGTCATACCTGAATGGTCTAGTGGTTTTCCCTACTTTCTTCAATTTCAACCTGAATTTGGCAGTAAGGAGTTCATGATCTGAGCCACAGTCAGCTCCCAGTCTTGTTTTTGCTGACTGTACAGAGCTTCTCCATCTTTGGCTGCAGAGAATATAATCAGTCTGATTTTGGTGTTGACCATCTGGTGATGTCCATGTGTAGAGGCTTCTCTTGTGCTGCTGGAAGCATGTGTTTGCTGTGACCAGTGCGTTTTCTTAGCAAAACTCTATTAGTCTTTGCCCTTGTTGCAGGTATTCTTGGAGTCTGAGAATCAGTAAGAGTTGAAAGGCAATATGAACACAGTATGGAATAAAATGCTTCTAAGATACGATTCCTTCTCTCAGCCTGGAAAAGGAGACACAACACTTTAGGTCATTATTTGGAGTAAAAGCCCCAAGAACGATATATCTATGTTACAAGTGAATCTGGCTGTCTTACGTGTCGACTAGAATCCGAATAACTGTGCTTGACTGAATACACACTTAAAGGAAAAAGCTATCCCCTAAAAAATAAATTCAAGAATCATTCAAACACAGTTTTACTGGCACAGTTTTGGAATCTATCACGAGGTATTCCAAGCTGAATTTAAACCTCCTCATTTTTCAAGCTGACCTGTTACCACTAACAGGTTTTAAAATGATGAACAGCCACAGAACCATAAAAATAAATTCCGTTTTATAAAACTGAAGATCATTTTATCTGAAATGAAGTTTCATTTTTTAAAAACATCATGCATTTGGGAAAAAAAGTCATATACTCCTGGAAGCAATGGTCATTTTCCATGAAAGACACGTTACTGGGATGCAGCAGTAGCACAGAAGTGAAATATATACTGTGAGGGAGAAGCTGACTTGCTGTTTGGCAAATACAGGGCTTGTTTCCATACAGTGGGTAGGAGAGAAGGCAAGAGGAGACGCCAGGATTACATTCAGGAAATTAGGAGAGACAAAACAGAACCATGGTATCAGAGGCAGGCTGATCGTCACAAGTCATTATCTGCTTTTAAGACCCTTTCTAGTGATGTGTAGAACTTTAAGGTGCAGCAGGACTGTGGCTAAAGAAGCACCTTCCATGTAAAACAGACGACTGATGAGGCCCTCTGGTGCAGCACGGGGGCTCTGCTCAGCACCCCGTGGTGACCTAAATGGAAGGGAGTCCGAGGAGAGGGGACACGTGCGTACGTGCGCCTGACTCACTTTGCTGTAGAGCAGAAACTACCACTACATTATGGAGCAACTAAACCCAAATTAAAACACAAAGAATAAAACAATTTTCAAAAGAAGCGTCTCAAACCACATCTCCTATCTGTACACAGAAGGACGAAAACTCAGAGATGATGGTTGGATGACATTACTGACTCAGTGGGCATGAGTTTGAGCAAGCTCCAGGAGATAGTGAAGGACAGGGAAGCCTGGTGTGCTGCCGTCCATGGAGCTGCAAAGAGCTGGACACAGCCTAGCGACTGCACAGCAACAGGACGGAAACTCAGGGGCTAATGGGGCAAGAGGTATGGTTCCCAGTGGAATCCTTTGTGGGGCAGGAGAGTTTTCAAGGTCACACGCAAGTTTGATGACTTGCTACTTTTTGCTTTGTTCTTTGGTCAAAGTCAGAAGGTCAGCTCAGCTTCAAAGAGACAGAAATAAATTTCCAGATGGTCACAGAGCCAAGGTGCTCTGCAAAGGCCAGAGCCGACAGTTGCAGGGGAGCAGTGGCTGTGGCCATCCATGCCGACGACGGGCCACTGCGATCTGGGATGCGCGTGGTCAGGCTCCAGGGAGGCGGGTTTCTGAGTGATGCGGTTTAGTGGACCCGTGAGCGACCTGCTGACTCCCTGCGTTGGATGTGAGAGGCTGACTGTCATGACCGCAGAAATTACCATCCTCCTGCGTGCACACAGGGCGTGAGACTTGCGTGACACACAGACGGTTGTGCGAGGTGGGGTGGGGGGTCTGGTCTCCGTCCCGAAGCACCAATGAGAGACATCTCACACACAGGAAGAGCAACACCAGGCAGGCAGCATGAGCGGCAGGCAACGGGGAGGCCTGGAAGCGCGGGGGAAAGGCCCGCTTCATGAGGACTGGGCCGACCAGGACACGGGACAGAGGAGGGGACCCGATCGCGTCCCGAGGGAGCAGCCAGGCTCGCAGAGCAGGGAGGGGGCACCCCAGAAAGGGGCAACCCTGCACGCCCGGGCAAGAACAGCATGATGGGTTCAGGTAACGAGCTCATCATAAAGGAGGGGAGAGCAGGGGTGCAGGGCCAGGGGCGGCCAGCCGACCTGAAGGCTGAGTGAGAGCCTGGCCTCCCGGTGCTGGAGGGGAGAGCAAAGAGGGGCCTGCGCACTGCTGGCAGGAAAGCGGCCTGGGCAGCTCCCCCAGACAGCAGGGTGGAGGGTCCTCACAGAACTAAAAATCACCACTCGGGGGCACACATCCGGGAAAAATGAAGGCAACAATCTGAAAAGCTACACGTGCCCCGATGTTCTCAGCAGCACTATTTATGATAGCCGAGGCATGGAAGCAAACTGCCTGTCTAGAGATGAATGGATAAAGAAGGTGTGGTGTGTGTACACACACGCGCACACAACAGAATATCACTCAGTCACACACACAAAGAATGAAACGCAAGTGGACCTAGAGAGCATTAGGCTGAGTGAAGTCAGTCAGAGAAAGACAGACACACACTGTAGGGGTCACTTCCATGTGGGCTCAAAGCAGTAACACAAATGAAGAACATGCAAAGCAGACACACTCAGACCCCGAACGGCTACCACGGGCAAGTGGGGGACGGGACTGATGAACTGCTAGGCATAAAATAGGTAACCACATAGAGACTGCTAGGCATAAAATAGGTAAGCAACAAGGGGACGTTGCATAGCACACGGAATCAGAGAAATTCTCTTGCAGCAACTTATAATGGAGTCTACTCTGCAAAAATACAGCATCACTCTGCTGTTTACCTGAAACTTATATAATATTGCAAATCAACTACACTTCAATAAAAAAAAAAAGGGCCTTCAGCCTCCACGCTTCAGATGTGAGTCCTAGAGCCCTGCGTAGGGTGATGGGAAGAGGGCTGATAGCAGACAGACCCTGAACTAGCAAAGGGACTTGGTGACCGAATGGATTTAGAACAAGGACAAAAAGGGAAAAATCAATGACTGTGAGACTGAATCTGAAGAAACTGTGGTGTCACTGACAGGAATAGTAAGACAGAGCTGACTTGAGGACAAGGATAAAGACTTTCGATTTAAACATGATGAACTGAAGGCGACAATAAACAGCCTGAAACATCCTCAGCTGCGCATTAACCGCGTGACTCGGAGGACCCTCTAAGCTTAGTTTTCTCATCTGAAAACCAGGAGCAGCAATAACGCGTGACTCACTAAGTTACTGTGAGAACTGCGTGAAGGAGTGGCAATGCCAGCGCCACTAACGCGCTGGAAAAGTAGCATATTTTGGCCACTGTTCTTGTCCATCTCATAGCTGACAAACTGCCCAATAAATCTTTGTTGTTACGTGAACTTATGACTATCCCATGCCCCTCTCATCAGGATTTTTTGTTTTTTCCAGTACAGCTGAGATAAGCCAAAATACTTCTATTCTACTTGCAGTCCATGTAAGATTTCCAGAGCATTTGAGTCTGGGCAACTTACAACCCGGAGAGGTCTTCAAATCTATGACAAATTCACCACTACAGACCATTAAACCTAGTATGTCAGCTGATCCATCCGGGTTAGATGTGAATATTTTGATGGCTATGGGTTTCCCTAAGAAGCAGCATGTTGACAAGGGGGCTTATTTACACTGAAAAAAATTGAAAGAAAAGTGTTGTATATGGTCTAATAATAATTGGCAGCATCCTAAAGATCCTGTTGAGATGAAAGGTTTTGTCTCTGCTTTGTGTGTTGGGGGTATAAGAAAATAAGGCTAAAGAGAGAGAGAGTCTGTAGTGATGATGCAGCCATGAAGGGCACACTCAGCTCAGCTCAGCTCAGTTGCTCAGTCGTGTCCAACCCTGCGACCCCATGAACCGCAGCACGCCAGGCCTCCCTGTCCATCACCAGCTCCCAGAGTTCACTCAGACTCACGTCCATCGAGTCGGTGATGCCATCCAGCCATCTCATCCTCTGGTCATCCCCTTCTCCTCCTGCCCCCAGTCCCTCCCAGCATCAGACTCTTTTCCAATGAGTCAACACTTCGCATGAGGTGGCCAAAGTACTGGAGTTTCAGCTTTAGCATCATTCCTTCCAAAGAAATCCCAGGGCTGATCTCCTTCAGAATGGACTGGTTGGATCTCCTTGCAGTCCAAGGGACTCTCAAGAGTCTTCTCCAACACCACAGTTCAAACACATCAATTCTTTGCCGCTCAGCTTTCTTCATAGTCCAACTCTCACATCCATACATGACCACTGGAAAAACCATAGCCTTGACTAGACAGACCTTAGTCAGCAAAGTAATGTCTCTGCTTTTGAATATGCTATCTAGGTTGGTCATAACTTTCCTTCCAAGGAGTAAGCGTCTTTTAATTTCATGGCTGCAGTCACCATCTGCAGTGATTTTGGAGCCCAAAAAAATAAAGTCTGACACTGTTTCCACTGTTTCCCCATCTATTTCCCATGAAGTGATGGGACCAGATGCAATGATCTTCCTTTTCTGAATGTTGAGCTTTAACCAACTTTTTCACTCTCCTCTTTCACTTTCATCAAGAGGCTTTTTAGTTCCTCTTCACTTTCTGCCATAAAGGTGGTGTCATCTGCATATCTGAGGTGACTGATATTTCTCCCGGCAATCTTGATTCCAGCTTGTGTTTCTTCCAGTCCAGCGTTTCTCATGACATACTCTGCATATAAGTTAAATAAGCAGGGTGACAATATACAGCCTTGATGTGCTCCTTTTCCTATTTGGAACCAGTCTGTTGTTCCATGTCCAGTTCTAACTGTTGCTTCCTGACCTGCATACAGATTTCTCAAGAGGCAGGTCAGGTGCTCTGGTATTCCCATCTCTCTCAGAATTTTCCACAGTTTCTTGTGATCCACACAGTCAAAGAAGGCTTTGGCATAGTCAATAAAGCAGAAATAGATGTTTTTCTGGAACTCTCTTGCTTTTTCCATGATCCAGCGGATGTTGGCAATTTGATCTCTGGTTCCTCTGCCTTTTCTAAAACCAGCTTGAACATCTGGAAGTTCACAGTTCACGTATTGCTGAAGTCTCGGTTGGAGCGAAGAATATATTAGCAGTGGGGAAACTGAGAGAAGATAAATTCCAAGTAAACCTGAGAATTTAACACTGTAGTTATTAGTAACGCTGGAGAGTGAAACACACACATTTATCCTGTACACAGTAAGAGCTTAATAAACATTTGTTAAATATTGCTGGATGAAATTGATGATGGTGCCTGAAGAAATTGATGATGAAATTGATGATGACTGATGAAACTGATGACCAGATTATCTGTCTGTCGTTTTGTTCACTGTGGCAATGACCTCACTATGCTATTCATCGTAACCGTTTTTAAAGAGTAATTAAACGAAAGGTATGGAAACAGAGAATCAAGGTATTTAAAGCTAGGAAAGAAACTGAGGCCCAGGGAGGTTAACTGACTTGCCTCAGTCAATTCCCCATAATGTAAGATCGGAGCCTGAACAGCTAATGGACAGCTCTGTGCACATCCCATCACCCTGTGATGGAGGAGAAAGAGTTGCGGAGAAACTCTTCATGATTTGTTTGAAGGTCTAACAAAAGGTTGAGATGAGTAGATGGATTCTGAGAAACACTCACTTCAATTATTGAAGCCGTAAAAGTTTCTGATTATGATGCTTAAACAATTCATGAAGGTCTAAAATACAGCTATTTTTTTTTGCAGTATGAGGCTTTTATATTTTTTATCAAAAGATTTTATGACTAAATGTCAGAAATCAGGGAATTTCAGAAAAAGGGTGTACCAGTTAGCTTGTTTAGGTTCATGAAAAGGGTTACAGCCGTAGATTACAGAGCTCTGTTTTTGACTGCAAAAATTTATGTGCTGTCTAGATCTTTATTCTATTGAAATTGAACCGCAAAAGGCCCTTAAATAAAATGATTCCTTTGAAATCCATAAATTGTAGTAGAGCTGACTGATGAAGAGATTCAAAATCCCTTTCAAGGGTGCACGTGGGGAGAGGTCTAGAAGGGACGGGGCAGAGTCTCTTTTGCACAATGGGGATGCCTCCCTGTGTTTCCAGTCTGGAGCCAGACTGTCCAGGTCAAGGCCAAACTCTATCAGCTACGGTGATCTGACCCAGGTGACTTGGCCCTGCTGTGCCTCGGTCTCCTCATCTGTAAAATGGGGGCGGTAACAGCAGCCGTGTCATAGGCTGGCGAGGACCACAGTCGAGACAGGTAGAGCGCTGCGGGTGGCACCTGAGGGCGGCAAGCGCTGTGTGCTGGCTCTAGGGTCACACCCAGGGCTGCGTGGCATTCCGCACCAGCCCCGCCACCCGCCTCTGCCCTCACTGCTCACTGCGGGGTGCCCTTCCTTCCGGGAAGTCTTCAACCCTAACTCAGCTGCTGAATGCCTGGATGACCCTGGCTGGAATCATTCTTCTACAGCAGGCATCGTTTCCTACTTCATCTTACGGTCACTCTCTGAAAGACGGTCCCCGTCTGACTTGCTCCTGTAGCCCCCAAGGTACCCTCCTCGGCGCCTCACACGTGGCGCCCAGCAAGCAGTGATGTTTGTGGAGTGAACTAATACGTCGGCAGAGCTCTCTTCTCCTGCCTTATCACCTGATAGCTGTTATTATCTCTTCTATTCAAAAGCAAAGGCAGGTCCCAAGAGGCCCAAACTATTAAGCTGAGGCCAACATCATAACTGTCTTTTGGAATAAAGCATAATTTGCGAGATGCACAGCTAATTTAATTTCATGAAAACTCAGAGAATTTCTGGAACAAAATCAACACAGAATAAAACCTCAGGTTTGGAATGTAGCCAGGATGGTCACTACCCAGGCTGGGCAGGGCATACCATCATTACTGTCATCTCTTGATTACCCGCTGTGAGAGGTGGGGCCCTTTGAAGATGAATACCCATTTGTCTGTGGCAAATTATCCCCGAGTCAGAGTGCCTTTATGTTCTTCGGCTTCTTTCTCTCAGGCAGTCTGGATTAATAAACAGTGAGCACCACGATGGGACAAGAAGCCTATTGAACACGCAGCCACTCATTCGATCCTTCAAACAGCTCTGCCACGTCGACTCTCTTAACAACTATAAGGGAACCGAGGCCCGGAGACACTAGACCACTTGCCCAAAGTCTCCTGTCGAGTTCAGCTCATCTGACTTCAGGCCACCTCCCCACGTTTCCTGCCCTGTACGGGGAGGAAGGGGATCAGCGTGGAGTGTGTGGATTACTTAACCACTTGTGGGACAAAGGGCTCGGAGGATTCTTCGGGGGCACACCCAATCTGGTCGGGTTGGCCTGGGCAGGACGGTGCAATAACGCAAACTGCAATGAATTTCAGGGTCAAAGGAACCCCGTGAACTCAGGCTAGATCCCCAAACTCCAGGAGATCCAAGTCGGTAGCAAACCAGTGGACTCTCTGAGCAATGGCAGCATGGAGGTGCCCAGCATGACACGGTTACCTTAGAGCAAGAATCAGCCAGAAGCTGGAGTCCTGGCCGTCAAGACAGGAAGCTAGAAAAGGGAAGCTGGAGTTCGGGACAAGCCTCAGTGCTAATCAGGAAAACATGAGAAGCTGGGTGTGCAGAGCTGGACACACACTGTGGGCGCATTTGCACGGGGGTGCCAGGACCAATCCAGAGAGAGGTTACTGTTGCCACATCTTACTCCCTTCTTCACCGTGCAGTGGAAGACAGCGGTAAGCCACACACCCGATCCCGATGCTTCTCTGCTCAAAACGCTTCAACGCCTTCCCATTAACCTCAGGGCCAACTCCAAGCTCCTCAGCACCTCACACGGACCTTTACGACCTGGTGCGGCTCCTGTCTCTGGTCTCATCACTCTCCATTTATCCTTCCGGCCCCAGCCAGCCAGCCAAACAAGGACAGCCGACGACTCCGGTTATTCAGAGGACCGAGCTCTGCTACTCAGCTCCGCAGATACGCTCAGCTTAGAGCACACGCTATCCCTGTCTGGCTATATTTCCATCTTTCAGGTCTCCCATCGGCCATCAGTTCCTCTGGAGTCAGCCTTGCTTTCCATTTCCGGCCTGCATCCAGCAGCCTTCCTGGATACTCCCACAATGCTCCACAGTCATCCTTCAGGATGAACCATCTTGGATTCTAATCACCCACCTTCCCAACTAGACGCTAAGCTCCTAGAAGGCAGGGCGGTGTCAGTCTTCTCTGCTTTTATACATCCCCAGCGTCTGCAAGGCAGACGAACATTTGTTTCCAAGTCAAAGAAAGGTAGAATCCTGAGGACAGAGGAGGGCCACCCACGCTAGTGATCAGGGTGCGAAGAGAAGACAAGAGTGCACAGCGCTCAGTAAGCACGAGGGGAGGACCGTGTGGCCAAGAAGGGGCCTCAGGAGGACTCGGAAACGTTACTGAGACTCTAGAGAGGGTCTCCGTGTCAGGCACTGCCTGGAAAGCTGTGCACGGCGTGCCCAGCGCAGTCGCAGGGCACAGGGGTCTCCTGAGTGCCCTCATCACTTCGGGTTTTGAGAGCTTCTCGTGGAAGACATGAGAGCCCGCCTCTAGAGTTTTTATCACAGGAGGAAAAGAAGGAAAAAGGACAGCGAGGGGAGAAAAACACAGGATTCCGAGGAGTCAAACTGCTGGCTCCCTGGAACTGACGTGAGCCTACCGATCAACATCCAGGGGAAAGCCAAGAGGCAAATGGAGAGAAGTGGGGACTCCGGGCTGTGACGTTTGCCCGTGACAAAGGGGAGACCACAAAGGCCACTGTGTTTCAATCATTAACAGAAGTGCGCCTCGTTCACACGCGTGGATCAGGCTCGGCGGGGAAAGAGACAAATTAATCTAAGGCTGTTCATTTTCTGATAGCTTAAAGCAAACAACTTGGAGCAATACTATGAAGCCAGCTAGTAAAATAAATAGAAATGAAGTCCAAAGAATTTAAACATGAAAATTTGGGGAGGGGAGAAAGAACCGCACAAAGCAAAACAGACGAAATACAAGGCTAACCAAACAAAAGCTAAACCAAATAAACAGGCATTGCCGTGTGCCCTGGAGGACTGCCAAGGGGAGTGAACTTCAACAAAGAATGCTTCTGCTACCAGCTCCAAAAACTTCAATTCCAGAAAGACAGGAGAAGGCGGAGCCACATCTGAGTGACACCGGGGGTGAGGGGTGGACAGGGAGCTGGTCAGTCGTGATTCTGGGCTCTGCGGACAAACATTAGACGCTTCCCCTTGTTGGTTCAGTCGCTAAAGCCGTATCCAGCTCTTTGCGACTCCGTGGACGGCAGCATGCTAGGCTCCCCTGTCCTCCACTATCTCCCGGAGCTTGCTCAAATTCATGTCCATTGAGTTGGTGATGCCATCCAACCATCTCATCCTTTGTTGCCCTCTTCTCCTCCTGCCTTCAATCTTTCCCAGCATCAGAATCTTTTCCAATGAGTCAGCTCTTCACATCAGGAGGCCACAGTATTGGAGCTTCAGCTTCAGCATCAGTCCTTCCGAGGGATATTCACGGTTGATTTCCATGAGGATTGACTGGTTTGATCCCCTTGCAGAACCCTCCCCTAGCAAGATGCAAAAAGGCAGCCCACTCCCTCCCCACGCCTCCCGTGGACACTATGTTCAGCCAGGTATGAGAAACAAGACCTCGTCATAGACGAGAAGCTGGCGACTCCGGCGTCAGCCTTCTCTTCTCCACTTGCAGATAAAAAGGCCATCGTAAATACCTCTAGGCGGCCGTGCTAGGATCCAAAGTGTGAAGAGGGATCCAGCCCCTGGAGCCCAAGTCAAGCAAAGCACTGGCAACTGCTTGTGGACGTGGATGCTGGGGACAGCCCTAGGCTTGGTGCTGGCACGGCTCCCTGCAGACCTCTCAGTGATAACCATCGCCACCGCTGCAGTCACCCCGCCTGAGTGTTTATCCCCTGGCAGGCACGGAACTAGGTCCTTTGCATGAATCATCCCCTTTAAGCCCCCAGCAAGTCATTATTATCTTAATTTTATAGCCGCTCAGTCTACAGATAAGAGAGCCAAGGCAAGTTAAGATACTTTTCAGAGACCTCACAGCCAACCAGGAATGGAGCAGGGTTTTAGATCCAGACAGTTATTTCAGGACAAGCTCTTCTAACCAACAGACTTGTTAGAAACCCAATGAAAGGAGGTGGATAATCAGCAAACACTTATTAACAGTGGGGAGATGTGTACTTTGCACTCTGCTATGTTAAACTGGGGTGAAATAGTTTTTTTAAAAATACAACAATAAAAACAAAGTAAGGGGGCTTTCCTGGTGGTCCGGTAGCTAAGAACTTGCCTGCCAATGCAGGGGACGGAGACGATCCCTGGTCCAGGAGGATTCCACGCGCCACGGAGCAACGAAGCCCGTGTACCACAGCCGCTGAAGTCGGCACACTCTCGAGTCTGTGTTCCACAAGAGAAGCCACCACAAGAAGGAGTCCTCGACCACAGCTAGAGAGCAGCCCCCTGCTCACCACGACTGGAGAAAGCCCGCGTGCAGCAAGGGAGACCCAGCACAGCCAAAAATAAATGGCAAATAAATACCTGTTTAAAGTGAGGAAGACTAAGGCCGAAGCTGAAGCTCCAGTAGTTTGGCCACCTGATGCAAAGAGTACACTCGCGGGAAAAGACCCTGATCCCTGGAAAGAAAGAAGGCAGGAGGAGAAGGGGCAACGGAGGACGTGACGGCTGGATGGCATCACCCACTGGATGGACGTGAATTTGAGCAAACTTAGGGAGAGAGTGGAGGCGAGAGGAACCTAGTGTGCTGCAGCCTACGGGGTCGCAGAGTCGGACACGACTGAGTGAGCAAGCGTGCACTCTCTAATGTCCACTGTGTCCCTCCAGCAAACACGCAGGCTGCTCGAACCCCTGAGGAAACTAACAGAACAAACCAGTAGGGGAGCTGATAACGTGCAACTCAGAGGTTTTGGAGGGTCAGCATTACCCAGATGCAGACTTCGCTCCAAACACCGGGAGACCTGGGAATCTGAAGTTCCTTAAGATTTCCTTAGCATGGCAATGCCTTCTCCTTAAATGTCTGTACTGCTGTCTTTATTGAGATTTCTGTACATTAATATGTGCCTTTTTTTTTCCAATATGACCTATTTTTCCAATGGGACTGAAGAGGGAAAAAATCACAAATGCATGTTTAAAGAAGCAAGAATATTTAAATTCTCCCAAATTTTGTCATACATTTTCTGTGCTTTCTATTTGAGATGAAAGATAAAACACCTGCGTGCATGACTAATTGTCATGATGGAAGAGCACCAGGCAGTTGCTTAAGAGACGCCAACAACAAAGGAAGGAACCACCGCAGGCGCCCCCAGGGCTGGAGCGGCACCGCTCTGTGTACTCGGCTTCCATGGCAACCAGCGATGGGAAGACGGACCTCTCCTAGTCACTCCGCTCCGCGGTACACGTCTATAAATCAAACTTACATAAAGAGCACAAGATTTCTGCTGTGGGCTGGACACAGAGCCGGTTTATTTTCCTGTTCCTGTATAATCATGGAAAAGAAGCACGAAGCAATGAGGTCATTCTGAGCGGGGAACAAACTCAGAAATTACTGATACACCTGCAGAAGGCCGCTCATCTCGCGGGAAGCAAGAGGCGGGCAAGGCGGGCGGTGGACGGAAACCCTGCCCGGCTCAGTCATAGGCTTCCAGGCACCGACCTGCTCCGGCTAGGGGCTGCGAGTGCCGTGCCTGGGCTGGGCTCCCAACCCCTGCTCGGCTCGAAAACGGACACAGGGGCAACTTCATCAACTGGCTGCCGTGCCCTACAGGTTTTCATCCTGATAGACCAGGCAGAAACGGCACTCCATGCTTAGTATGGAAGTTCACTGAGGCCGAACAAGCGCACACTTGCTTTTATTTACACCCAAAATGGCTCGTCTTGTAGACGTGAGGATAGAAAAATGATGCTTTGGCGTTGAACTGGGAGCCAGGAGACCCGAATCTTGACCCAGGTCTATGTAACCTTGGGGAGGCCACGACGCTCGTGCAGCCTCCATTTTCTTAGTGATGGTGTCAATGATTTTTAAAGTCTCTGCCAACATCTGCTTCCACGATTCTGTGTCTCAAAAATCAGATCTAACCAGAGTCATTAGCTGTGCTGTTCCTAAATATACACACACACAGGTTACACCAGCAGACCCCAACCTTTCTGGCACCAGCGGCCGGATTCACGGAAGACAGCTCTTCTTCCAAGGACCAGGGCAGGTGGGGGGATGCTCGCGGGATGATTCAAGCATACTACACTTACTGTGCACCTTTATTTCTATAACACATCAGCTCCACCTCAAACCATCAGGCATTAGATTCTGGAGACTGGAGACCCCTGCTTTACACAGCTACACTTCAAATTCCATGCTGGCTAAAACGCCTAAGTGACAGCATTTTCGGATTAGCATTGCACTGAAGCTCTCTTCTGACTTCTATCAATCATTCAAACACAGAATATGCTCCGGAAAACTGAATGATATCATCAGAGTTCTAAATGCATAAGAAAATGGTTACAGATGATCCTCGAACTGATTTTCTTAATATTATAAACAACATTTAAGTTATAATAATCTTCCTGTCACCTAGAGAAGGGCTGTCTATCAATCCCTGCCCCTTGGAATCTGCAGCTCTCAGGGATGGGGTGAGGCTTTCCTGGACTTCATCTCTGAAGAGTCATGCTCAACACAATCTGTGGAACAAATGAATGGATGGATGAGCAGACTCTTAGCAACACCGCTGCTGCACCTTTCAGAAGTCTTTCCCCAGCCTTACATGTTTAGGCAGATTCAGACCAACACATAAATATTCCCGGGACAGACAGGCACATGTCTGAAAACCGGATATAACTATATGCATCTCTCCTTTGTGGGTCTGTGAGCCTACAAAATCCTTGTGACGCTTTATAACCAGGAAATAGTTTTGCTTTAGAGGAGCACGAGGCAGTACCAGCCTCAGAGAAGAGACCTCGTGTCCTGAGGCTCTGGCTAAAATGCAGGGGTTTTGTGGGGGCTCAGAAGCAACTGACTCAAGGCTCTGCCTCAAGGGAGGAAGTGTAGGGAAAACAACACCCCACAAGCACTCGCTGCCTCCTCTAGAGCTCACACCAGCGTGGAGGAAAAGCCTTGGTCACCCCATTTTACAGGTCGAGAAAACTGAGCTATTAAGGATTGATACAGGGCTTCCCTGGTGGGTTTAGTCGTAAAGAACGCACCCGCCAATGCAGGAGACACAGGTTCGCTCCCTGGTCCAGGAAGATCCCACAGGCCTTGGAACAAACACCGAGCCTGCGCTCTGGCGGCGGGGACACGCACTTCTGGAGCCTGCGCGCCCTGGAGCCTGAGCTCCGAAATGAGAAGCCCCCGCAGGGAGCAGCCTGAGCCCCGAGACTGGGGAGCAGCTCCCGCTCACAGTGACCACAGAGGAGCCTGCACAGCGGCTGGCACGCAGCGCAGCCAGAACAACTCCCGTGGAAACAGAGAGCTGATGAGCTGGAAACGTAGGGCTCTCGATTTCAACCCTGCCAGAGGGTTCTGGATTTCCTGAACTGACAGGCAGCCCTCATTAAGGTGACACAGAACGGTGAATTTAAATTTTAATATTCTTTACATTATAACAATGAGTTCTAACAGGTATTTTTGATGTTTTCGTTAATGTTTCCAAACAATGTACCTTGAAATCAGAATCACCTCTTATTTGTTTCCATATAATTCTCCTGATGCTCTTCATCACACATTAGTGGTCAGAAATGAGATGTAATTCCCCAATCCCTGCCCACAAGACCTGAGTAGGATCCTACTGTAAGTTCAAGGGAGTTTTGCCCTAACTCATGGGTTGTGCAGGATTGAACTGCTGTTGGGCTTGACTGAGGATGGGTTGTGGTGTGGGGTATCTGCAGGCTACTGAATGCAACTTACAATGCTTAATAAAAATCTTTATTCTTTTAGTATTTAAAAAAATGAGTTCTAGGATTATCTGTTTCAAATGTGGGTTTGTTTGCTTGCTTTTGTTTCTTTTTTTACTTTTTAAAACTCTGATGGTCTCATTAAGTTTTCTGCCACATATTCAATGTTTGGAAGATAGAAACAAGTCAGAAGAAAGCTTCCATGTGAGGATAAGATCCTAACACACTATTAATTACTGCTTTAGCCAGGACAGTAAAGAATCTGCCTGCAATGCACGAGGCCCAGGTTCAATCCCTGGGTCGGGAAGATCCCTTCGAGGAGGAATCCCCTGGAGGAGGAAATGGCAACCCAGTCCAGCATCCTTGCCTGGAGAATCCCTTGGACAGAGGAGCCTGTGGGCTACAGTCCATGGGCCGCAAAGAGTTGGACACGACTGAGCGACTGACACTGGGCCAGGACAGAGGTGAAAGGGTACCTGTGTGAGGTGCGTGTTTAGGAGAGCACACGTGGGGGAACTCCCGGGGGTCCAGGGTCAGGACGCGGCGCGTCCACTGCTGTGACCCAGGTTCAATCCCCGGTCGGGAAGAAAGGCCCAGGAACACCCTTGGTTAGGGCTGACCGACAGAGCCGCACCCCTGAGCTCTGACTCCAAGGCCTCCACGCTCCACCGAGGGCACCTCAGGACACATTCAAGCAGCAGACTGTCACTCTACTGAATTCTCGGGTCGGTAAATCAGAGCTAAAAACAAACGCAGACCCTAAAAAACGCATTAATAGCATTGTTTTTGTTAAGTCGTAATAATACAAAGCAATGTTTCTTACATCTCCCGGGCGAGCACATACTGTCGTCTCCCCTTCCCGTCCCAGCCAGCAGGCTAAGGGTCACTCCCAGGCTCAAGGTGTCACTCCTGGGCGTCACACAGCCACGCAGCTTCCAGCAGGCGGATCCCGCGGAGCCAGTGACGTCTTTACGGAAGTTCACTACAAATGGGTTCTGCTGCCCATCAAAGTCACTCGGTTTGGTGTGTAAGCTTAGGAGATCCAGCAATTTGGGCACACATTTTTGGCACGAATTTTTCAAAAACTAACAGAATAATGTTTATTAAGAAAGCGTCCAGGTTAACCTCGCCTCCCAGTTAGTTTCTTACCAGAGTTTTCAGCACCACCAACTGGTTAAAGAGATCAACTACAATGCGCTTGGTTCTCAAGCTGCTCTGTTCATGAAAAGAGGGATCATATATACATAGTTCACATTTAATTTGTGGTAAAGTAATTTATTTCAGTCACTAAATAAAATCAAAAATGCCTTTCCTTGTCAGTCAAATAAAAATCCACTTTGGCTTTTCACTTAAGAAGAAGGCATATTTTATTTAGTAAGTCATCAGGGAAACTAAATCTACCCACTAAGGCTAATTTGATTTATTCTACCGTAAGCTCACACTCAAAAAGCAATGACTAAAACTACGGTGAAAATCAGAAACTAAGATAGCAAACCAAATGGTGTTGAAGAGTACGTGAGCCTGCAGTGTCTGCCCAGGACATTAATTTAATTTGAAATAAAAACGATTGAGGAGGTAATGTAGGTAGTCTCACATTTTAAAAACTTGGGGCTTTTTCTACCAAGATTCCTGACTCAGAGACGAAGGCTGCCATGTGACATGTGAATATCCACTGCCATTTATCTTTGCCTCCTTTGAACCACATCTAGCGACAGATGGTGAACAGAAAGCGCCACTGAAACCTAGGCTTCAAATCTGAGTGCTGCACAACGAATCAGTGTGTGAAAATAAGCATTGCTGAAGAACTAAGTCCAGTTATTTTTTTACCGCAGAACAACCAATTTGTGGAGACAAGTTGTCTATGAAAAGTACATCCAGCCACTTGGCATGACAGGTCTGTAACCAGCAGAGTGAATGGCCCCACACCTCAACAAATCTGGTCACTAAAAGTAGCTTATCTATTGGACAATGTATGAGAGAGAAAGTTCCATCCAATTTATTACATTCGACTCTGACAGCAGAGTTCTGTCAAACGCCTTCTGAGAGTTTAAAACTAGTGCAGTAACTTTATGATGATAGCAGTTTCAATCTTCCCACGAACGTGTAGTTGGGTCGGTAGTTTTTAAAGCCTCCGACTCTCCGTCTGCAGTGGAAGGCCAGTGGAGAAGACGGCACGGGCACTGCCCCACGCGGCCGGCGCGCGCTCAGCAGGCCGCCTTTGGTCTCATCCTACTCCTCTGCTCATCTGCTCGCTCATTCACTCGCTCATGGGGCCCCTGAAAAGTCTCTCTGCAGCAAACACGGCGAAGTCCCTGTAAGCCCGGCAACAAGAACAGGCCTCTGCCTCGGCACCCCCTGCTCCCTGGATGACAGCCTGCGTGTGCTGTCCCCGAGGCAGAGAGCATTCCCATTTGAAACCGTGAACGGGGTACCAGAAATCTTAACAAGACCACGACTTAGGTTAAGAAAAGCATTTTGAAACTTTGTTATTGGTGCTTCTAAATGCGTTCTTTGGCAGATGCAGAGAATGGACACGGTGGGGTGAGAGGAGGGTGGGACGAACAGGGAGGTTAGGGCTGACGTGTGTGCACACTGCCACGTGTAAAACAGGTGTGCACAGGGTCGGGAGCTCAACTCCGTGCCCCGCGGCGATCGAGGGGGTGGGGCGGGGGCGGGCGTGCGTGCACCCACAGCTTCTGCACGTTTCGGCACAGGAGACGCTAACACGGCACCGTAAAGCCGAAGCACTCTGATAGAGTGTTTTTAAAAGGGACAAGAAGTGAGGAGTGAAACAGCATCTGAATAAGCTATAATAACCACTCATATAAAAAATAACCGTGTTCTTTAACGTGATCCTTAAATGATAAATGCAAGCATATTTAGACATTTTAACTGTAAATTCTTTCTACTATTATTGGACAGCAGTATTCTGAAAAAAAAAAAAAACCACCACAATTTTGAGGTGTAACAAAAACATTAACAAGTACCAGCAACACAACTGCCCTCAATTAAAAAAAAAAAAATTGATTACATGTCAATGTCCTATAACTGTTCTTCTTTAAGCAAAAGACAAAATAATTGAGAAGTCAGTCCAGTTTGGCTTGAGATTAGCAATAAAGGAGCTCAGCTTTATCTGTGGAATGGATAGGCATAAAGCTGATTCGAGGGATCACTGCAGCGATTCAGTAAGGGAACACTGGCAGGTGTTTAACGAACGGGAATCACCGTCAGGGGCACAAAAGAGGGGTCGGGGGAGCGGGCATCGAGGGGAGAGTCCTCAGGAGGAGTGCTGGATGCCCTGGGAGGCTGACAAGAACCACAACCCGGAAGGGGGGCAGAAGGGCGGCCTGGAGGGACTGTGGTTGGGGGAGTGGATTTCTAGGCGATTCTAATCTAGTAGGTTCAGGAAGACGGAAGATATCTGCAGTCAGGGATGGAAGTTATAAGCTGGACAGGGGGTGATTGACGGAGAAAGGTCTTAGAAGGAGGGGAGAGGAAGATACGGGAATAAAGGAGAGGAACTAGAAAAAAGAGGGGAAAAAAAGAATAATTAGAAATAAGAGTTGAAGGAAGATAGAAAACTCTGGAGGTGAAGTGAAGTCACTCAGTCGTGTCCAACTCTTTGCAACCCCATGGACTGTAGCCTACCAGGCTCCTCCCTCCATGGGATTCTCCAGGCAAGAGTGCAGGAGTGGGGTGCCATTGCCTTCTCCAGGGGATCTTCCCAACCCAGGGATCGAACCTGGGTCTCCAGCATTCCAGGCGGATGCTTTAACCTCTAAGCCACCAGGGAAGCCCTGGAGGTGAACAGGGAGGCAGAAAGGAAACCCAGAGGCCGTGACCCTGCCCATGAAGCCAGAGGCAAGGTCACCTGCTGCGCGCGGCGGCGGGACAGGTTTAGCAGACACGGCAGCAAGCAGGTCGCTCTCATGGTGTGTGACGTGCTAACAGACAGGCTTGGATGTCCCACCGAGAACTCGGCATCCCACCCGAAGAGTGACAACGGGCACAGAGAGGGGTGGCGGGGGCACACGTGCCAGCTCTCTGCCACCCCTGAACAGGGAGCTGAAGCCAGACGAACTCAGGCTCTCCCGGGCAGCAACAGGGCACGACGCGCTTGAGTGACAGGCGCCCCCGATTTCAGCACCAAGAGGAAACGCTTCTGGAATCGCTCAGGAGCTGGGCAGGAGAGCTGGGCATAGATGGGTCTGGATGGGCAAGCAGGCACAGCAGCCTCTGCCCGGCCAGAGAGCACCGCTCCATGCTGGGCAGGCCGTCGGAGGGACCATGGCGGGCAGCTGGGGGTCACAGCGTGTTCGGGGAGCTGGACACGAGGTTCTGAGGTCACTCGGACACGACGCTTGCTGGGAGAAGGGGAAGGAGGCTACTGAGTGCGGTGTGCGTGTCTGGCGGAGGAGGCCGGTGCAGCGCAGAGGCCGGGGGTTGGCGGGGGAGGCCGGGGCAGCGCAGAGAAGACAGCCTGGACTCGCTCCAGCTCTCAGATTGGCCAGGAGCAACTGCAGGGACCACCGCGCACTCAAGAGCTTGCAGCACAGGACCAGGCCGGGCCAGAACCAGGGGGTGGGGGAGCTCCACCCAGAGCCTGGGTGCTAAGTGAACACAGCGAGGGGAAGGGGTGCCGGCACCCGTGGGGCTTCGGTGCAGCTAAAGCGCACAGAGGTGGGGGCGTGGCAGACACAGCGGGTGGGGGGGGAGTGGTGGCGGGAGGGGCGGGGTGGGGAAGGGGTCAGCAGCCACGGTCACCACCAGGAGCCAGTCAGGGAGGCTGACGCGCCTCCTGACGGAGGCCAAAGAGGAGAGCGAAGACCCCGCTTCAAGTTCAACACTCAGAAAATGAAGATCAGGGAGTCCAGTCCAGTCACTTCATGGCAAACAGTGGAAACGGTGGCAGACTTTAATTACTTGGGCTCCAAAATCACTGCAGACAGTGACTGTCGCCATGAAGGACGTTAAAAGACGTTTGCTCCTTGGATGAAAAACTATGCCAAACCTAGACAGTGTATTAAAAAGCAGAGACATCACTGCGCCAAAGTCACATAGTCAAAGCTATGGTTTTTCCAGGAGTCATGCATGGATGTGAGAGTTGAACTATAAAGAAGGCTGGGTGCCAAAGAATTGATGCTTCTCCAACTGTGGTATTGGAGAAGACTCTTGAGAGTCTCTTGGACTGCAAGGAGATCCAACCAGTCCAACCTAAAGGAAATCAGTCCTGAATATTCATTGGAAGGACTGATGCTGAAGCTCCAATACTCTGGCCACCTGATGTGAAGAGATGGCTCATTTGAAAAGACGCTGATGCTGGGAAAGATAGAAGGCGGGAGGAGAAGAGGGCAGCAGAGGATGAGATGGTTGGATGGCATCACCGACTCAATGGACATGAGTTTGACCAACTCCAAGAGACAGTGCAGGACACGGAAGCCTGGTGTGCTGCAGTCCACAGGGTCGCAAAGAGTCTGACATGACTGAGCGTCTGAGCAGCAACAAAGCTGGTCCTGGGACTGAACCGTCCTTCGTCCTGTGGGGAGGAGGGGAAGGTGAGGGACGGGGAGGAAGCGCGGCCAGGAATGGCTAACGGTATCAGCACCTCGCTGCCTCTCCGGGGGTCAGCTCAGGAACACGCAGGGTAAGGAAACGCGCCCTGGGAAGCCTGCAGTGCCCTGAACTCCTGGCTGACCCAGACCTTCTCCAGCAGCAGTGTGCCACCAGGCAGGGAAGATGAGCAGCAATATGGACAAGTTGGAGATGGGAAGAGATGACGCTGAACGCACAGCAATTGCTCAAAAGTGTCTTGCAAGTGAATCAGTGTGTAATCCTGTCTTATAAAGAGACAATCAGGAATTCAGTTTAGCACTCCCACCCCAGCTAAGATGATAAAGATTCTATCATCGGCTTTAAATATTTTTAGCTTTTCCATCTGATTTGGCAAGCTCTTTTGCTATTGTGGTGTAATTCCCAAGGCAACACGCGGAACACACGGGCTGCCATCGAAGCAGCCTGGTCTGGAACGCCGGCCACCACTGCACACGACAAAATGCCGCGCCCGCCCCCCTTCACACTTTTGTCAACAGTTGTTTTCATTTACGTGCAGATGGGGGCTTTCCTGGTGGCTCAGTCCGCAAAGAATCTGCCTGCAATGCAGGAGACCAGCTTCAATGCAGGAGACCACCTGCAACGCAGAAGACCAGCTTCAATGCAGGAGACCACCTTCAACGCAGGAGACCAGCTTCAATGCAGACCACCTTCAACGCAGGAGACCAGCTTCAATGCAGGAGACCAGCTTCAATGCAGGAGACCTGGGTTTGATCCTGGATCAGGAAGATGCCTTGGAGAAGGAAATGGCACCCCACTCCAGTATTCTTGCCTGGAGAATCCCATGGACGGAGGAGCCTGGCGGGCTACAGTCCATATGGTTGCAAAAGAGTCAGACATGACCTAGCGACTAAACCAGCACCACCAGTCAAATGAACTCTCAGACGCTCCAGGCCCAACCAGACCAGTTCATGTGCACAGGGGAGAAGCTATGCAGCTGCTCAGCTGGTTTATCAAGGACGCTTCAGGGCAGAGCGAACATGCCTCGCTTTCTCCAGTCCTGGGCAGGCATCACGGGTTGCAAAGGCAGCCCTGGTCCCTGCTCTCAGGAGGTTTATGCTGTTAGAGGTGAGAAGGGAATATAGCAGTGACTCAGAGCGCAAGCAAACCTTGGCTCCCTTACGCACCAGACGCCAGCATCAGGCTCTCCAAGTGGTATTTTCCTGATACAGTTTACTTGTTTGGCTCTGCTGGGTCCTGGGTGTAGCATGGGAACTCTCGGTTGTGGCACGTGGGACCCAGCGCCCTGACCAGGGATTGAACCAGGGCTCACAGCACTGGGAGGGCAGAGTCATAGCCTCGGGACCACCAGCAAAGTCTCGTCTCCAAGCTTTCAAATGCGGATGGCCAGAGCCTAACCCAGGACGTGCCTCAGAGGATTCCCCCAGTACAGGGTCTGGTACACAGAAAATACTCAACAAACGGCAGCTGCCAGTGTGACCTGGTTACTATCACCAGATGCATTACTGGGCAAGTGTGACAGGAGCTCTGAGGACGAAAACAGAAACCTTGTGGGCTGGGGTGATCGCGGCAGGCTCCACAGAAGGGAGCTCAGCTAAGTCTGTAGGAACGGATGCTGTTCAGACACGCGGAGGGGAGGGGAAGACGGAGAGGGAGGAGAGGAGAGCAGCGGACGAGACGGGCCTGGACTGGGGCACCATCACAGCCGCGGGACGGAGCCTCTGATTTGGTCACGCCAGGTCTGGGAGCGGGAGGACCCGCATGTCAGGCTGAGGGGTCGGGGGTCACCTGGCAGGTCTGGGAGTGGGAGGGGGACCCACATGTCAGGCTGAGGGGTCGGGGTGTTACCTGGCAGAGAGTGCAAAGTTACTGAAGTCAGGAGGTAACATTCAACAGTAATGCTAATTTACTCTCATTTCAAAGTGGAATGAGGCGGGTGGACCCGGGATTTTCCAGCGTTAACGTGCATATGGATCCCCCCAGAGATCATAGTAACATAAACAGATCTGACTCAGTGCACTTGGAGGGAGACCTGAGATAGGGCCCTGCAGCAAGCTGCCTCGTCCTGATGCGGCTGGTCTCTGCAGCTCTGAGTGACAAGCATGTGTCTCCTCAGGGTGGCCTGATGGGAGAGGAGGCCTGGGTAGGGTGCGGGTGGACAAGATGGCTAGGCGTCCTCTGTGAGGTCACACGACACAGGTCATGCTTACAGTGGTTGAAAACATAGTATTGGAAACCTTTGGTCTTGATTTTTAAGGCTATCTCTAAGGGGGACACGGAGAAGGCAATGGCACCCCACTCCAGCACTCTTGCCTGGAAAATCCCATGGATGGAGGAGCCTGGTGGGCTGTAGCCCATGGGGTCGCTAAGAGTTGGACATGACTGAGCAACTTCACTTTCACTTTTCACTTTCATGCATTGGAGAAGGGAATGGCAACCCACTCCAGTGTTCTTGCCTGGAGAATCCCAGGGACGGGGGAGCCTGGTGGACTGCTGTCTCTGGGGTCGCACAGAGTCGGACGCAACTGAAGCAACTCAGCAGCAGCAGTTAAAGGGGACAGCTGAAACTCTGACGTGAGACTCTTAATTCTGAGCCTTTTCAGTGGCTGCCATCTTTTTTCACTTGCTCACTGGGCTGGGCCGGGTCTCAGCTGCAGCACACGAGATCTCTGAGCATCACTGTGGCGCGTCTGTCTTATTCTTCTCTTTTTAGGGGAGGCATGTGGGGCCTAGTTCCCCAAGCAGGGACTGAGCCCGGCCCCTGCACTGGGAGCAGGGGGTGCTAGTCACTGGACCGCCAGGGAAGGCCCTCTCCCATCTTAAACACGCTAATTTAGGTATTCCCCGTAAAATGTGGACTTATTAAATACAAGTTTTTCTTACCTTATAAAGGCAACACACGGAACTGTCAAAATTCTCACCCAGAAGGTAGCTGTCTATTACAAAAGGAAATGTAAGAGAGGGATTCTTCTTGCTGTGGAGGAGACTAGCGGGAAGACATTCACGAGACGCGCCTGTCACTAACTTCGAGGATGACCGAGAGGGTCAGCAGCGTTCAGTCGTAAGAAAGAAACCGCGGCAGCGGTTTTGCATGTGACAGGTGGATTAAAAGAAAAATAGCCCTCATGCCATTACAGCGAGAACGGTGTATCCACCACACATGCGGACGAGCGATTGGAAACGTTGACCGTAACACTCATCACACCGACATCTCCAAAGCCAAACCCAGGCTTGGCGAGCTGTCAAGCCCAGGAATTTTCTCTCGAGAGCAGTCTTTGTCACACTGACAGACCACATCTGTATTCACGCAGTGGAGGACTCTGAACGCTGTCTGGGATATGCAGGGAAAATCAAGGAGATGGCATGCCACCCTCCGTGATGGATAACCCCGCTGGCAGGTTCTGGAATGAGAAGAAGAGCTGCCAGGACATCAGCACAGCCCCCTCCGGGTGGAGACGCAGAGGGAACAGGCCAGAGAGCTCCGGAGACTTGTGGAAGGAGGGGCAAGAGGCGGAGCGGGACGAGACTCGAGTCACCTGCTGCCCTGGCCCGGCGCTGACCGCACTTTGCGGTCCGTCCAGGGTCCTGACCCCAGCCCTGGCGCTTTCTACAACACGCGGGCTTGATGCAGCACTGGGGAGGCATTCAGTGCGGAAAACAAAACAGGCAGAATAGAAAGTGCATCCGCTACATAAGCCACTCATTTACATCAAGTCTAGTCACCTGCTTGACGTGCAGGAGACGTGCTCTGCGAGTGCAAGGCTGTACACCCCACCTGTGCCTGTTCGTATCCAGCTCGTTTTCTAAAACTGCGTATAATTGATGCACGCAAACACCTATGTGTAAGCATAAAGAAGACATTTACGGCAGATCCGGAGTTTCAAGGAGACACACACGTGCTGGTGTATTTGTTCTGGTCTACCTTGCTCTGCATGACAGGCTCTAGGCCCACCCACATCTCTACAAAGGACTCGGGCGCACTCCTTTCTATGGCTGAGCAACACTCCCTTGTGTATCTGTCCCACGCCCTCCTTACGCATCAGCTGTTGATGGACACGTAGGCTGTTTATGCACATTAGCGCCTGCGTGTGGAGTCGAGAAAGATGGGACAGCGGCACCCAGTTCCCGGGAAGGAACAGAGGCAGACGTAGAGACACAGGGGTAAGAGGAGGGTGGGATGAACTGGGAGATTAGGTTTGACAGCGGTACACTGTGTGTGTGTCAGCCGCTCGGTCGCGTCCGACTCTCTGTGACCCCATGAACTGCAGCAGCCCTCCAGGCCCCTCTGTCCACGGGGCTCTTCAGGCAGGAACACTGGACTGCGTTGCCAGTTTCTTCTCCAGGGGATCTTTCCAACCCAGGGATCGCACCCGGGTTTCCTGTGCTGCAGGCAGATCCTTCACCGTCTGAGCCACCAGGGAAGCAGACGCCTGACCACGTGTGAATCGGTGGCCAAGCAGAACCTCCCGTTTAGCACAGCGAGCTCAGCTTCGTGCTCTGTGAGGACCCAGAGGTACCGGCAGGGTGGGAGGTGCGCTGATGGGGGCAGGCCCGAGCGGGAAGGGATACACGTACACATACGACTGAGCTACTTCCCTGTACAGCAGGAAGTGACTCAGTGTTACAGAGCTATTACACTCCAATGGAAAAAAGGGGACAATTTCCTTCCTGGGTTAAGAGGTGATGGGTAGGCCACTGGTGGGGTCAGGCTTCGAGGTAAGAAACACCTTAACATCTGGGCCTTGAAGGAAGAACAAGACTTGCATCTGGATGGGTCTAACATGAGAGAGGGCTACAAAGTCTGGACACCCAGAATGTGAAAGAGGTTGCATGCTTCTTCCAATGAAACAGTACATCCTTGTAACATGAACCAATTAGCTTAACTGAAGAAACCAACACCTTCTGCTTGAAAATCTGTGTGATGAAGTCATAGCTGTTCTCTGCTGGTTTCCTGGTCCTGTTTCTGGGCGTCAATTCCTGCATCACCAGCATCACCAGTTCTCAAGTTACTGCTAAAAAGAGAGCATCTTCAAATGCAAGGGTATAATTTTTGTTCGTGAAGCAAAACCAGCCAAGAATCCCCTGGGAAAAGTGACATTTTTCTTGAAACAATCAGCACGTAAACACGTCTCCAGCTGGACTTTGCACCCACTTTAAATTTTATATATTTATTCAGCACACAGGCTCTCACCGGCTCCCAACTGCACGAGCTCTGTAGCTTGCGGTTTGCAGACTGAGCTGTCCCTACAGCACGTGGGGTTCTAGCCCCCTGACCAGGGATGGAACCCAAAGCCCCAGCATTAGAAGGAGGATTCTTCCCCACCAGGGAAGCCCCCTGGATTTTTAAAGTGCAGTTGTATTTACCATATTACATGTGAAAGTCCCCAGGGAGAAGAAACTCAGGTCAGTTTGAAAAATTATACGTACTCATTTCCCCATTCAGTGATCACGTGCAACAAAATCATCAGAAAACCGAATCTCTGACAGTAAAATTCTGAAACCGAAAAAACTGAAAGAAAACCCAAGGCATTATCATCACAGAGAAGATGCAAAAACTCATGAAATAAAGCCTGGAAATTCAGAAGCCTAGTTATTTGGTCATCACACTCACACACTAGGGATGGCTGGTGACGGCTGTCTATGTGTAGTTAACGAAGAATGAGATGTGATTTCTAGCATTGTTTACCTTTTCTATACACAGAAGTACGTGGATACTTCAGATGGACAATCACATTCATCGAGGCAGGGGATAACTACTAATACCTGTGATCTTGGGGAAGCCGCCTGACCACATTTATAAGTCATTCTGATGCACGGAATAATGGCAGGGGAACTCTAGAGAGACTGTCGGAGAAAACGATACCAACAAGTCAGCTGCCGACAAAAAGGAAGTCTAGGAGACGAAAGATCACGGTGAGGAATGCTACTTTAGAAGAGGTGCAATGAGTTGAGAAAACATAGGCAATCTTTTTTCTCAACTACACGCTGCCCTACGTCACTCCCCTCTGAGCTCCTCGGCTCTCTAAGGCGCTCCCGTTTGGCCCGCTAGCTCACTTCACCCGGCTCAGGAGGCCCCTTTCCCCTCGCGTGGCTGTGACCTAAGGCGTACACGAGAAGGTTCATATCACTCCCTTCAGAAACTGCCTTCTTGGGACTGCCTGGCACCCAGGGGTTACGACTTCGCCTTCCAGGGCAGGAGGTGTGGGTTCGACCCCTGGTTGGGGAGTTAAGATCCCACGTGCCTTGTGGCCAATAAGCTAAAATATAACAGAGAGGCATCATTGTAACACAGGCAATAAAGACTTTAAAAACAGCCCACATTAAAAAAAAATCTTTAAAAAATAAATACAAATGAGATGGCATTCTTAAGCCCATACCCCACTGACACACTGCCACTGGAAATACATCACCCAACAGGTCATGATGCTCTTATTATCTGACCCATTTTTAATGCTCTGAAAAGGAGAGCTGGACAACCTATGGTTTTGACCTTCCCCACATAGCATGGAGGACGAATCTCAGACCCAAACTAGCAGATGCCGCTCGAAGGGCCTCCAGCTGTGACTGCAGAGCACGCTGATGCCTCGGCATCCCCGCCTGACACCGCTACCCGGCGCTCCACCTGCACTCCGAATCGTGGACATCGGCGGGCCTTCTGACCAACCACACTTCACTTCATGGCTGGAAAACAGAAGAAGCTCCCCAGAGCTTTTTGCCAAACGACAGGTGGTGAGAAAGTGCAAATCTCGATGCTTACAATGAGATGGAGAAGGCTGCTGGGCATGGAGAGGCAGAGATACCCACAGAGAAACACACCAGCCGGAAACACCACAGGCATCGGTGGGGGGTAACGTCAAGAGAGAGCATTAAGCCAGCTCCCTGTTAACAGCTGGGGCTAAATCGGGAACTGAAAATGCCTCTCAAAAAACAGCAGAGAGAGGCCATCCGAGGTTAATTCATAAAAGTCACATGTAGAATGAGAAAAATGGAAGGCAAAGCCATATGTGGTTATAAAGCTCCTGACTGCACTTGAAAGGACTCTTTGCTAGATTATAAGAAATAAATCAAACCATAAAGAAAATGGCAAGTGAGGATTTTCCTGTTAGTGGATATTTGGAGTCAGTGGCAACGAACCAACAAGTATTAAGTAGCTAGGACGCACAGGGCTGGCAACCTGCTGAGAACAGTGGAAGCTATAGATGGATTTGCAAACCCAAAGAGCTTCACGGAGATCGTTGTAGACACTGTATTTTTATCAGGTGATTAAAAAGTCACACAACTGTCTATCACAATTCAGAGAAAGGAGAGAAGACTATCCAATGTAAACAAAAAAAAGGCTTCTTCTGGGTGTGAGTATTTACCGAGCAGGACCTTGAAAGACAGCTCTAATTGGGACAGGTGAGAAGTAGAGAAAGGCATTGCCAGCAAGGGCCACAGGACGAAGTATGAACACACATCACACATTGAAAGGAACAAGTGTTATGCCGAGAGAAACAGAGGGATTTGGGATGATGAATGAAAGGTGAGTTTGGAAAGGGGACCAGATGTTGGAGAGCCAGGTTAGACAGTTTTAACTTTACCCTTTAGAGTCACTAAAGGGCTTTGAATGTGCTTTTATTTTTTTAGAAAAAAGCACTACAAAGTTTTCATTAAGGTCTATTAGTATTAAGGAAGAAAGATTTTTTTTTTTTCTTGTTTTAAACATGCAGTGCTAGAAACAGCCTATTATCTCGGATTTATTTCACTGGACAAATAGTACTACTCAGTTCACGGCAAACAGATGGGGGAGAAGAGGCAAGAGTGGCAGATCTTATTTGGGGGCTGCGAACAGTGACTGCAGCCATGGAATACAGAGACACTTGCTCCTTGGAAGAAAAGCTATGACAAACCTCAGCAAAGGTCTGTCTAGTCAAAGCTATGGTTTTTTCAGTAATCATGTACGAATGTGAGAGTTGGACCATAAAGGCTGAGAGCTGAAAAATTGATGCTTTGGAACTGCGGTGTTGGAAAAGACTCTTGAGGGTTCCTTGGACAGCAAGGAGATCAAACCAGTTAATCTTAAGGAAACCAACCCTGAATCTTCATTGGAAGGACTGATGCTGAAGCTGAAACTTCAATACTTTGGCCACCTGATGCAAAGAACTGACTCCTTAGAAAAGACCCTGATGCTGGGAAAGATTGAAGGTGAGAGGAGAAGGGGATGACAGAGGACGAGATGGTTGGATGGCACCACTGACTCAATGGACATGAGTTTGAGTTGGCCCCCGGAGATGGTGAAGGACAGGGAGGCCTGGCGTGCTGCAGCCCATGGGTTGCAAAGAGTCAGACACAACTTACCAACTGAACAACAAGAGGTCTCATGCCCCTTAAACTTGTGCCATTAGTAGTGGGCATGGGGAAAAAAGAGTTCTTCAAGGATAGAGTTTCCTAAGAATTTCTTAATAATAATAATAATGAAACATCATCTATGATATAGCCTTAGCTATTTTAGCACACAGGTATACAAGTCATGATTATCAGCTCTGAGTGAACAGCAAAGTTGTAAGACTCAAACACTGGAAGGAACCTCAAGCTTTTTTTTTTCTTCTTTTCTGCACTAGGTCTTAGCTGTGGCCGGTGGGATCTTTAGCTACAGCATGCAAACTCCTAGTTGCAGCGTGTGGGATCTAGTTCCCTGACCAGGGATCAAACCCAGGTCCCCTGCACTGGGAGGGTGGAGTCTCAGCCACTGCACCACCAGGCAAGTCCCCTTAAAATTTGAAATCCAAATAGTAAGCATTTTATGATACCTTTAGAGGTAATGTAAAGAAGCACCTTTTGTGTGTGTGTATTTTTACACAAGATATCACCTCTTGGTTTAAGACAGAAATACAACTCAAAATCTTTCCCTTGGTAGAAAACTTCCCTTCTTAATTCATAAGAAAAAAGCTATAATTAGCAGCCCCCAAGCAATCAACCATTAAAAGTAAAACCTCAAAACTGCTTCCCTCAATAAAAGCCAACAATTCCATAAAACAAGAGAGGAAAGCAGATACAGAAAAGCTTAGGGGAGACACTACAGAATAACTAGAGACAGCAAAATAACAAAGTGAGGCGGAGCTTCAGCAGGTGTGTGCAGGTGTGTGGCCCAAGAAAGAAGCGTGACGGGAAAATAAAACCCTAACGGAAAAAAAAAAAAAAAGACCACAATGGACACAGGACAAAGGAGAAGAGACACTTGAAAATATGCTGAGATGGGGTAAACCACGCAAGCCAAGGAAAACAGATACTGGCTTCTCTCATGAAGCCAGTGCCACGGGGCAAGCACTTCTGAGAGAGGCTCCTCCTGGGGAAGTCTCCTGGGAAAGAATTCGGCAACCTAAGAGCTGAAGGTTGTGGAATCTTCTTTCGTCCTTCAAACCACAGGGGGCTGGTCTAACCGGAAGCCTCCTCTCGGGCTGCCTCCCTAGGGTGGTCTTCAGACATCCATCCGCCCTCCCCTGCCTAACTGGGAACCTGGGACTGAACCGCACTCACGCGGGGCACCTAAGTCAGAGCCGTTCAGGCTTCTCACAGTGTCCAGCCCTAGAAATGTGGCGTCTTTCGCACCACGGGCACCCCAGCAGCTGCTCTTCTCTTCCCTTCTCTTGAAAACTATTTGCCTCCCTGAAGCAGAGACGTGTGGAAGTCAGACAGCTCTGCTCCTCCAGCCAACTTCAGCTTACATGCCCAGGAAACGTCTTTCTCTCTTTTGCTGTCACAATTTTATTTAATTCTTATCATGCATCAATTATCCTGCTTCAGGGATGTGGTGCCATAAATAATATCACAAACGTGACTTTAGGCAGGCTGGGTTCGGTTAACTAGAAGGCCTTGATCGGTCGTTAACTGCAGTGGTCTCTAAACTCTGACCATCATCCTAGGAAGTACAGGATTTGTGGGCATGCGAATATATTTATGCATAGATGATGTGGACATGTGCTACAATATTCATACGTTATGTTCATTATAAAATACAGAAATGTGTAAAAAAAAAATCGAAGATAAAAATATTTCACTTATTCATGGCAAATGAGTTTTTGCCATCACTCGAAATTATTAAGAACATTTAACAAGAACAATGTGATTTTCACATAATTTATGATTTCTGAACATCTCGGTTGAATTTTTTGTGACTGAGCGATTCCAATTTTTTAAAATACTTTATTCATTATTTATTTGGCTGTGTTGGGTCTCCGCTGCAGCACGCGGGTCTTTCGAGGCACACACACTGTCTCTAGTTGCGGCTCAGAGACTCAGTGCTTGAGGAGCACAGGCTTAGTTGCTCCACAGCATACGGGACGTCAGCTCCCCGACGAGGGATCAAACCTGTGGCCCCTGCACCACAAGGCCGATTCTTAACTACGGAACCACCAGGGAAATCCCAAGTTCATCTTGTTTTAATTCTAGGTCTTACGTAGACAGATCTAAACAGGAAATGGGCGTTGTGACACTGACTCTCTCAGTTTTTAATTCTATCCTCTGATTATAAAAAAGTTTAAGGGGTTTGTCTTCTTTTGTTAACCACTTTGTTGGTATTTGAGCTAATTGAGATTCAGCTAATAAATATTCCTCTCTCCTGATATCAATTAGTTAGTTGCTCCTAACTTATCAACGCTATTAAATTTTTACATTGATACTTTAAAAAAATTGTGCTGTCCAATCACAACGCTTCTTTTTTTCTGCAGATTAGAACACTCTGTTCCTGACTTATTGAGCATGCAAATATAAAGGTTTTAGAGGGCGACACATATTTCTAAAGACAGAATCACACTTCCAAACACCTATTCTCAAAAATGCTCTCCCTATAGCACAGGTTTCTTTAGAGAAGCAGTTACTTTCCTACTCACTGTTAAAACACGGCTTCTACCTTGAAAGGCTGTACTTAAGTGGATTTTTCAAAATTACATTTGTGACACGAGGGGACAGCTCCTAAAACCGTTTAACACCCAAATGTGGACACCTGTCTTTTTGTAAAAGTAAAATGAAGTAATTCTTCATTCTTTTTGTGAAAATCCACCACCGTGTGGCAGAAATACACTGACTCACCTCTCATCCCAGAACGCACACAGAGATACCACGGCATCAGAAAGGCCGGGATATTCTGGAGTAAACTGCGTCACACTGTCTTGGGGCACCTTGGCTGCACCTGGCTTGAACTCCTTTGCTCTTCCATACCTTTGCTCAATAATCTGCTTGCAAATGACACAGCAAAGGAATTTCATATATGTCACTATTGATGACAGTGAGTGCAGATTCTTATTACAAATAACCTGCTTGATAATTACTACTGAGGACTGGCTTCTGGTCAGATTTCATGAAATCACTTTAATCCAAATGGTAACACCTGCCAGATGGCCACGAATGTCTCTTCTCTCCTTCCTCATGGCAGAAATTCCATTTGAGCACACATGACTGCCCAAAGCAGAGACTACATTTTCCAGACCCACCTCTGCCTTATAGCTACTCATGGCCTTGGAACTAAGCTTCGGTCACAGGGATGTGTGAAGAAACAATGGATAGCCTTAAAAAGAGGGGCCTATCTTTCCGCCTACCTATTTGGAACTCAGGTGTGATGTCTGGAACCTTGGCAGCCATCTGGAAGCAGGAGGGAGAGGCCAGGTGCTGAGGCAGCCAGCATAAAAGGGCAGGAGTCTGGGTTCTTCACAACTGCGCCGCCCTCAGATCAGCCCCGGACGCCCGTGTTTGTGGCTCTTTTGCGAGCGTTGTTACTTTGGGTTTTCTCGCTTTCAGCGCTGGACTGAACCCTCCCTAACACCCTTGGCGACAGGGTTGACGAGGAGCTCGTGTTAGCAGGCAGAGCAGAGGCGGCGCTGTCATCTCTCACGGCAGCGTGTGCCGGCACGGCTTACACTGCTTTCCGTCTGCAGCCTCCTGACAGAAACTGCTTTTAGCCACCTCCCCATCCTGTCAGGATTAGTTCACAGAGACTGCGGAGGCGGGCTTCACGTCTCCTTCCTCAGGGGCGCGTGAACTGCAGCCTGGGTCTCCCGCTTTGAAAACAAACGAAGGCGGGGCCGCCACCGATTAACCCGGCTCGACTCTCCACACGACGCACACAACCTGTGTCACGACGCACACAACCTGCGGCACGCCAGCATCCACGTTAACAGTAACAGCGGGCGGGTTTGGCCAACACGTCACCTCACAAAGAAGCTCTACTTTCTCTCTGCTTCTCTCCACCCCTACGAACAAATGATCTTTGCACCTTCCTGGTATGTAAGCCTCCACCCACTTCAGCCCACTGTCAAGGCTGTGGATGGACTAACAGCTAACTATAAAATTCTCCCCTGGACCAAGACAATATCCTGCGAGATGAAAACATCCACTAGTGAAAAATAAGCATAAATGAGTATTCTCTGTAAAACCGAAAACTTGCACAAGCGATGGTAAAACAAGGGCGTGTATGCATAAAGACTCTGAGGCCTTACCTGAATACTTCGAGGATAATCCTTTCTGATAACTTGGGAGCCACCTGCTTAAATGCCTTCTTGAAATCTTCCAGAGTTAAATATCCACGATCTATTTGAAAGCAGAACACGTCACATTCATGTCCTACTAAAAGCCCTGTGAACTGCTACTTCAGCCATAATATTTGCATGAGACTTTAATATATACCCAGGAGAAAAGCAGCAATCTACAGCTGATTTTACATGTAAGGCAATCTGAGACTGTCTCACTGGATTACTGGATCACCCTAGTATTACTCCAGGGATACAGAGCAGCCCCAGATGCTCCCGAAGCTTTCTCCCAGCCCCGTCCCTTGCCGACCCCCTGAGTCCCAGGGAGAGCACCAAGAGGCAACGCCGCAAAAGCGGCAGCGGGCTCCGCTCGCTGTGAATTGCCAAAATAACTCATTCTTCAAAACGCACATTTTTTTTTCTTGCTTGGTCTTAGGACTGCATTCTTATTTAGAGGAAAACCATTTCAGAAGCCAAAATACTGAACCTGGACCCCACAAGTCTTTCGACCCTGCGTTCCGTGAGGAGTGGGTCCAAAGCCACTCTTCTTGGCCACCCCAGCGTGGGAAAACAATTCCTCCATCACGTGTGGCTCAAAGGAGGAGTCAGAAAAAGGCCCCGTGGTCTCCCAAGCTTCCGTAAGTCGCTCTGCACCTATATTCCCACGGGGCCAGCCCTTCTGATGTCCCCATTAAAATGTAAGCAAATCTTAAGTGCAAGCAGATTACTGCTGATGCTATCTCACCCATTGTAAAGGTCAAGAGTTAAGGCTGTGACGGAGGGAAAACAATGAACACCAACATCTACCATAACAGCTAATGAATATGGGAAAGTAGTCTTCCAAGTATATCATTTTATTGGGTTGGCCAAAAAGTTAGTTTGGGTTCTGTAAGATGTTATGGAAAAACTCGAACGAACTTCTTGACCAGCCCAATACTTACTGAGTATTATGTTCCCATCCACCGTTCCTTAATAACAATTTTTTATATCAAAACACTTTAAAGATACTTACAGTGCCTGTCAAAAGCTGTGAAGATGTGTCTTACTTCATTGCGATACAGTTGAGCTTTCTTCTTTTTCCTTACGATGTCTAAAAACTCCTTAAGTCGTATCCCTAAAATTGGAAAAAAACAAGTTTACCAGAAATGACTGTCTTCCTCTTTAAGAAAAAAGTGAAAGTGAAAGCAGCTCAGCCGTGTCCGACTCTTTGTGACCCCACGGACTGTAGTCCCTGGAATTCTCCAGGCGAGAATACTGCAGTGCGTGGCCTTTCCCTTCTCCAGGGGGTCTTCTCAACCCAGGGATCGAGCCAGGTCTCCCACATTGCAGGTGGACTCTTGACCAGCTAAGTCACCAGGGAAGCCCAAGAATCCTGGAGTGGGTAGCCTATCCCTTCTCCAGGGGAATCTTCCTGACCCAGGAGTCGAACCTGGGTCTTCCTGCATTGCAGGCAGATTCTTTACCAGCTGAGCTGTCAACTTCAATGGAAAGTGATACTATCGCCCACAGATGTTATCTTGATTTTGGTAAGCAGTACTCATTCGTACAGATCTCTAAAGCTGAAAAGGCACTTTGTTAAAAGCCAAGTCGGCTCCACATTTTCAACTGGCTGCAGACACGGTGGACACTTCAGGAGCTCCCTGAGCTGCTTCTGGGAGCAGAGATGATGGCCGTGAAAAGGCGCGACAGTCTTCCCCTCTGATAGATCTGATGGACAGGGCTAAAACTACTTATTACACAAGGTCTCCTAACTTTTCTTTCCACGGGTGTCTGTGATCCCATTTTTCCTAGCCAGATGTCATTACGACAGGTTTTTCTCCAGCTGGGATAGCGGAGCCAAGAAGTAGCTTCTCAAAAGTCCACACCAATCGCACACCGCAAGTAGAGGTGGAGCGAACATTCCATAAACAATAGAGCTGGCAGTGTCCCCAGCCTGAGGGACACCCCATGACTATTCTGCAGCCTCGGGCTCTGCTTCCTGCGATTCTCCGAATAAAAGAGCCCAGCGTGATCACAGGAGATTGGATACTGCGCTCATGATGTCTATTAAAATGAATTCTAATGTGATCTTTGTAGTAGGCTTAAAGAGTGAAGCCAAGAACTTAAACGTTTCAGTGAGCTGAGCCCTAGCCATATAAAAACAGCAGCTTGTTTTCGTAAGTCAGGACTTCCATTTCAAAATGTGTTGCTCTTTTAAAAATAGCCCCAAATCACACAGTAGCCGCATGCTAATTTTCAAGGACTTGCACCCTTTTCCTTTCGGTGAGGGATACTGAGCTACATACCGTTCCCAAAATAGTTTCAATTTTTTTTTTAAGTAGAAAATAGTTTTCTAAATTTTCCATAGTTTTCTTATTTGCAGTTGAAGATGCAGGAATTTGAAGAGGTCTGTCTTGGGGGTTTCCCTGGTGATCCGATGGTCAGGACCTCACCTTCCAGTGTAAGGGGGGCAGGTTTGATCCCTGGTCATGAGCCAAGACCCCACGTCCCTCGAGGCCAAAAAACCAACACGTAAAACAGAAGCAAAACTGGAGCAAATTCAACAAAGACTTAAAACATGGTCCACATCAAACTTAAAAAAAAAAGCCAATCCATGTGTTTAAATGGTCCTTTCATAGGGCTGACAGTACTAGGACTGACTGTCTGCCGGGCACTGTGTTAAGCTCTGGAAATAGAAGGGGAAAGAGAAAATACAGATTTCCTGGGCCAAGGGAGTCCCTGGTCTACAGGGGGAGACAGAGACGATGCAGGTTCAATTACAAATGTATAAATCACTGCAAACCATGACTTGTGCAATGAGGGGCATAACAGGAGGCCGTGAACACGTCACAGAAGCCCTCCTGTCGGGCAGGATCAAGGCTGGGGACAGGGAGGCTCCAGAGGCAGGGGCTAGAGGTGCACTTGGAGCTGGTTCACTGGCACGGCAGGAGCCAACTCAGCACTGTAAAGCAATTACACCCCAGTAAAAAGAGAGTAAAGAAACACAAGGAAGTCAGCTTCCTCCCTTACTTAAGTGTGTGTGTGTGTGAGCCCCTCAGGCATGTCTAACTCTTTGTGACCCATGGACTGTAGCCTGCCAGACCCCTCTGTCCGTGGGATTCTCCAGGCAAGAATACTGGAGTGGGTTGCCATTAAAAGCCTTTAAACTGTATACCAAATGATAAAACAGGAACTGAAGTAATTAATATCAATAAATTACTATTCCATGAAAACAAACAAACAAAAAGAAATCCTCCTGTAGAGTGGACTCTGGTGAAGAGATCTCTCAGAGGAGGTAACACTGAGGTAAGACCTAAATGAAACTCCAGTCCTTTGGCCACCTCATGCGAAGAGCTGACTCATTTGAAAAGACCCTGATGCTGGGAGGGATTGGGGGCAGGAGGAGAAGGGGACGGCCCAGGATGAGATGGCTGGATGGCATCACCGACTCTATGGACATGAGTTTGCGTGAATTCCGGGAGTTGGTGATGGACAGGGAGGCCTGGCGTGCTGCAGTCCATCGGGTCGCAAAGAGTCAGACACGACTGAGCGACTGAACCGAACTGAACTGAATACCTAAATGGTAAGAAGGTACCAACTGGCTAAAGCGTCCGAAGAAGAGCACTCCGTGCGGAACTAGCACATGCCCGCCGCGGGGCGGGAAGCGGTGGAAAGGAAGAGGCCCCTGCCGCGTGGCAGTGGTGAAGACAGGGCTGGGAAAGGACGGAGGGGCTGGGACAGGAACTAATGTGGTCTTTACTCCGGTTGCAATGGGGAGTCAAGTAAGAAGTCTGGATTGAGAAGTGACAAGGTCTGATTTAGAAAGATCGCGGAAAGATCCCACTGGCTACTGTTTCGAAAAAGGACGAGGGAGAAAGCGAGATAGAGAAAAGGAGGCTCGTCAGGCTCCTACTGGCCCGACGGTGGTCAGGAGGGCGCTGGCAGCAGGACCGGGAGCGATGGGAGGCTCCAGACACACTGCAGAGAAGACGGAGGGTTAGACGCCGAGCACGGGAAAGAGGATGCCAAGGGCGAGCCCTAGGTTCCGGCTCGAATGGAGGTCTGAGGAGTTGTTTAAAGCGACGGGAGAGACGAGGGGAAGCTGGATGGGGGTGCAGAGAGACGCATGGCGATTTGGAGACGCTAGCGGTTTGATAGGACTTCCCTAGTGGCTCAGATGGTAAAAGCATCTGGCTAAAATGCGGGAGACCTGGGTTCGATCCCTGGGTCGGGAAGATACCCTGGAGAAGGAAATGGCAACCCACTCCAGTACTCTTGCCTGGAAAATCACATGGACAGAGGAGCCTGGTGGGCTGCAGTCCATGGGGTCGCAAAGAGTCAGACACGACTGAGCAACTTCACTTCAAGCTTCACTTCAAGCGGTTTGATGCTTTGGGGGCGACCAAGAGTGAAAGGCAAGAACAAGCGGCAGCAGACGCTGCGGGCAGCAGGCGCGCCTTCTCGCACCTACCAGCGCGCCTCCTCGCACCTACCAGCGCGCCTCCTCGCACCTACCAGCGCGCCTCCTCGCACCTACCAGCGCGCCTCCTCGCACCTACCAGCGCGCTTGGCCTGTGCTCAGGAAGGACGCGCCGCAGGGAACGCGCGCCGGGACCGCGTCCCTCCACGGCACTCCGCCGTGCCACCATGCCGCTCCAGTCTCATCGGCCCCCTGGTAATTACCTGCCGCACGTTCACCCGAGACTCACTGAGTGAAGCACTGTCGTCAAATTTCTCCCATGTTTAGGAAGATGCTTTGCTTGTAGAAGCACTCCGCACATGCTGAGTAAGTAAATAAAATCATGCGTGCATGCTAAGTCTCTTCTGTCATGACCGACTCTTTGCGACCCCATGGACTATAACTCGCCAGGCTCCTCTGTCCGTGGGATTCTCCAGGCAAGAATACTGGAGAGGGTTGCTATGCCCCCCTCCACGGGATCTTTGCGATCCAGGGATTGAACCCGCATCTCTTTCATCTACTGCATTGGCAGGTGGGATTTTTTTTTATCACTAGCGCCACCAGAAGACATTTTTTTCTATTAGAGTTTTCAGCAAAAAGCATTAAAATGTGTGTGTTTTAAATGCTCTTATAACTCTGGACACTAATGCCGAAAAGTAGGTCGCTATTTAATCACACAGCCAGCAAAATCATCATTTTAGAAACCCCAATTTCTTAATACCAATGATACAGTAAAAAACAAAATTCAGAGGGAAAGGAAACACATGCATAATATTTGCTCCTTACTTAGTGCATCTGATTTGGGGAAATGATATAAAAAAAGCACAACTGCATTGTTCAATACGTGATGCAGATTCACAAGGGAAAAAAGGTACGTGAGCGGGAATATCTTTTAAATTACACATTCAGAAGACTCATCGCTATTTGAAGCTGTATAGTCAGGTCTTTATTTCATAATCTTGGGGATAAAAAGCAAATGTTCTTTACTATTTCCTAGGAGAAAATATACGTGCGTTTCAACTGCAATGCTTATTACCACTTGAAGAGGAGAAACAGGAACTTCTCTGGCAGCTCCTTAGTTAAGACTCTGAGCTTCTAATGCAGGGGGCCTGGGTTGGATCCCTGATCGGGGAGCTAAGATCCCACAAGCCTCACGGCATGGCCAAAAAAAGAAGAAAGAACCTAAAGATGCAAATAACCCCATATATGAAATCAGTTCATTCGTACTCTTTTCCCACAGGATCATATACCTTGTGTTTTTATGTCAACATCAAACCATGTAAACATACCCTATAGCCTCATGCCCACCCTGCCTTTAACTTGTCTTAATCGTCAATGGCAACACATGCAAACGTGTTCAATGCCAATGCAAGTTTCTTTTCCAGAAAGGACAGGGCAGTTTCCATTCAGCTGAGTGCTGCAGGAGCATGCTCACTTTCCAAGGCCAAAGTATAAAGGCTGGTTACTCCTACAGCTCTGTGAAGCAAACACCTTAATGGAAGTTTTAAACGTCTTACTGCTCTTCAAATGGCCTAGAAATACAGTTTCTACTACGAGCTCCACCTGCCGTCACAGTATTCGAACCTGAAATGACCACTTCACAAAGACTCGCCATAACTCTAAATGCATTACCTGTGTCCACCCCTGGAATGAAAGAGAATGTTCAGAACCTTCTAATTCCAAATACAAGGTTGAGTCTTCTGAGTCTTTTCTAATGATAAAAGTTACATAAATACGCCTTGTGTAGCTACACGTTAAGGCCATAACAATAGGGATCGTGTAGACCTGTGTGTTTTGTGTTTATTACTAATCTCCAGAAGGCGTTCAAAACTTGCCTAGGTCAGGTAATAGAGACTCGGAGAACAGACGTATGGACACGGCGGGGGCAGGAGGGGGTGAGACGAACTGAGAGAGCAGCCCTGAGATGTTACACACGATGGTAAGTGGAGCAGAGGGCGGAGGGGAAGCCTCCGTGTCACACCGGGAGCTCGGCCTGGCGCCCTGACCACCCAGAGGGGTGGGGCGCGGCGGGGTGAGAGAGGAGGTTCACGACGCAGGGCGCTGTAAACCTACGGCTGGTTCATGTTAATGCACAGGGGAAACCCACACAACACTCTGAAGCAATTATCCTCCGATTAAAAATGAATTTTAAAAAACTGTCTGGGTAAATGGACTCTATCAGTGGTTCTCAGACTCTTTTTTTTTTTTTTTTAGTTGTAGGAAAGGTTCTTCTTTATAAAAATAGGAAATCCCACTGTGTAAAGATGAAGGCAAGGCATCCTGGTTGCAAAGAGGTGGGCTCCCCAGGCTTCCCTCTCCAGCAGCCCCTGGAAGTTCCCCAACAGGAAGGACCCAGGATTGCGGATCCTGCCGTAAAGCCCACTGGGGCCAACAATCCTCACGGATCCTTCCAGACTCTGCAGCTCTGCGCATCTCCCACACCACGGAGAGCGCTCCTTTCCATCTGATAAACGGCTCTGGGCAAAAGGACCCTTCCTGTTCTATACTGAATGTATACACTCCTCTCCAAGCTTCTTAGTACACGTCACAGAGATATATCAGAGAAACGCCATCTTTTCTCCTTTTCTCTTTTCAAGCAATTTCCTAGGAGGGTAATCATCTTTCACCACAGGGGTGGATATATTCAAAAAGTACAATAAAGCCATATACATTTTTCCTTGGCAGTTTTTTCTTTCTTTTCTTTCTTTCTTTCTTTTTTTTTTTTTTTTTTTTGTGTGGCTCACAGTTATAAGTTTCAGGGTCAGCATGCAGAAAGAAACCCTCTTAAAAAAGGGGTCATCTCATTTTTGGCTATCACAGCAAGCTTAAACCCAGGAGAGGAAGGAGAGAATGACAGAAATGCCAAGTTATTTAGACTGGAGGTCTGGTCCGAGATTTAGTAGAAAGGGTAGGGCTCCCATTCATTGGGCTATATATTAATTTTTTCCGGGGACTGAAAATGCCTAAAAATGAGGGCTTAAAAGGATCAAGTGGACTTTTAAAAGGTATAATGCAAGCCTTTTTAGTTTGAGAAACAAAATTCAGATTATGATTTTTGGCGGACGTGCAGAGGGGGGAAAAAAGGATAAAATGTGTTCACATAAAAACACTGTAAGGGCAGAAGGGCTTTCGCGGCATCAGCAGCGGCGGGCTGCCACAGTGAGATGGGAGAGGAAATCCACAGGACTGACATTTTCCTCTGCCCACCTGCTTAAGAGCAGGGGAATGAGGAGAAAAGAGTCCATCTCAGCGGAGGAAGTCGAGTTTTACTATATCACTGGGAGGAAAACGAAGAGGGAGCGTGAAGACAGCTTACAGCAGAACAGAGAAGCCTGAGCCAATAAGCCCTTCTTTCTATCAGACGCGGGCAGGAATCACTACCTGTTTTATTAAATACATCTCCTGCTCATAAACCTTCAGAGGTTCCTCAGCATTAATAGTGCCAAGTCCTAATACCTTATTCTGGAATTTAAAGTTTCATTATTCCTTCCAAGCAAACTGTCCTTAAATCTCCCCCTTCCCAACTCCCAGCTTCCACCAGGGTCACTCACTCTGAACACCATTCATTCACAGGTACACACCGTACTCCATGCTGGTGTGGCGTGTTAAATGTTTCAAGGAGGGTGGATTCTGTTTCCAGCAGGACCTGATTTCAACAGAATGGCAGCCGAGAGCGTACTGTCGGTGCTCCTGTTCAGCCGCCAAGTCCTTTCCAACTCTGTGACCCCAAGAACCGCAGCACGCCAGGCCTCCCTGTCCATCACCAGCTCCCAGAGTTTACTCAGACTCAGGTCCACTAAGTCAGTGATGCCATCCAGCCATCTCATCCTCTGTCGTCCCCTTCTCCTCCTGCCTTCAATCCTTCCCAGCATCAGGGTCTTTTCCAATCAGTCAGTTCTTCGCATCAGGTGGCCAAAGTACTGGAGTTTCAGTTTTAGCATCAGTCCTTCCAATGAATGAATATTCAGGACTGGTTTCCTTTAGGATGGACTGGTTGGATCTCCTTGCAGTCCAAGGGACTCTCAAGAGTCTTCTCCAACACCACAGTTCAAAAGCTCCCATTCTTCTGCATTCAGCTTTATGGCCAAACTCTCACATCTGTACATGACTGCTGGGAAAACCATAGCTTTGACTCTACAGACCTTGGGTATGAAATTGGAAAGGAGCACAGGGAAGAGGGCTGCTGTAAAATGAGGGGCAGGGATCTGAAAGAAGAGGGACACATGGGGTAGGGGGGTCTGTGGGAGAAACTCCACAGGGCTGGCAAGCAGAAATGGCCCCTCCAGAGGAGAGAGTGTGGACCTGGCC
This sequence comes from Capricornis sumatraensis, assembly GCF_032405125.1. Taxonomy (NCBI): domain Eukaryota; kingdom Metazoa; phylum Chordata; class Mammalia; order Artiodactyla; family Bovidae; genus Capricornis; species Capricornis sumatraensis. The sequence goes on along the minus strand of NC_091070.1, from coordinate 1,489,758 downwards.
TTTCCACTGCTAGCAATGGAGAGTGAGTGACAAAGCCCCGCCTCTCCACCACTAACGGACACCTGGGCACCGTGCAGAGATAAGACAGGCCATGTGGGTGCGGGGACGGGCGGTGCAGGCCTCAGTCTAAGCTGACCCTGAGGCCTGCACGCACGTGGCACAGCAGCACACTCGGCCCCTGGGAGCTGGAGGACAGGCTGGACGCCGCCATCTGCCATCATGCACGCCGCCTGACCTCCGTGCTTCTCCACCTCCTCTGACGGCGCCAGCCTTCCACATCCGGCTCAGGCCCACTCCTTGGGCAGGAAGCGAGGGCCGCTCTCTTCCAAGAGGCCTCTTGAGCGACCTCTTGCTCTCTTGGGGGTCTTCTTGTCTCTAGTGCTCATGTGGCATCTGGCTGTCACGACAGCAACAGTACTTCTTTCATCTTCCCTGCGACATATTACTCAGAAGGAAAGCTGTGACCACCCTAGACAGCGTGGTAAAAAGCAGAGACGTTCATCTTCCCTGCGACATATTACTCGGAAGGAAAGCTGTGACCACCCTAGACAGCATGTTAAAAAGCAGAGATATTACTTTGCCAACAAAGCTCCGTCTAGTCAAGGCTATGGATTTTCCAGTAGTCATGTATGGGTGTGAGAGTCAGACGATAAAGAAAGCTGAGTGCTGAAGAAGTGATGCTTTTGAGCTGCGGTGTTGGAGAAGACTCTCGAGAGTCTCTTGGACCACAAGGAGATCCAACCAGTCAACCCTAAAGGAAATCAGTCCTAATATTCATTGGAAGGACTGATGCTGAAGCTGAAACTCCAATACTTTGGCCACCTGATATGAAGAACTCACTCACTGAAAAAGACCCTGGTGCCCGGAAAGACTGAAGGCATAAGGAGAAGGGGACGACAGAGGATGAGATGGTTGGATGGCATCACCGATTCAATGGACATGAACTTGCGCAAACTCTGGGAGATGGTGAGGGACAGGGAAGCCTGAAGTGCTGCAGTTTATGGGGTCGCAAAGAGTCAGACACAACTGAGCGACTTAACAACAAGAACCAGTGGTCGGGACCCCATACTTCCAATGAGGGGGTGTGGGTTCAGTCCCTGATCCGGAAAGTGAGATCCCACATACCTCGAGGCTAGCCAAAAAGCAAACAAACAACAACAAACTCGTCCTAGGATTTCAAGGTAAGTATAATGTCCGTAGCTCAGTCAGTAAAGAATCTGCTGCAATGCAGGAGACCCAGGTTTGAGTCCTAGGTCAGGAAGATTCCTGAAGAAGGAAATGGCAACCCACGCCAGTGTTCTGGCCTGGAGAATTCCATGGACAGAGGAGCGTGTCCGGGTCGCAAAGAACTGGACACAGCTGAGCGACTAAACGGCCACCATAATTCGAACGTGTTTCCTAACGACAGAAAAGAACAGAGCGAATTAAATCCGAAGTCAAACGCCAGCTACATCTGCTGTGCTGTGGCCTCAGTTCCTCAGGGAGAAGCCCCAGACAACAAAATATACACAAAACAGACACACAAACGTGCTTACATCATAGAAAAGGCTAGAGAATGGACATTTAAATTTAGGAAAAGAATACCTTTCATCGTCAATGATCTTGCTCAAAACAACTCAGGTGAGACAGCAACAAACAAAGGTCATTAGCCTCACCAGACACAAACTATTTTTCAATTAACCTGACCCTGGATAGCACGACTGAGCCAAACAGTCCACAATCACCATCGTGATGAATCGATTTCTTCGATTTTTCCATCGCTGACGATTGAAAGTAAGCTCCCAGAAAGCTTTTTTTCCTGTTAACCATGAAAGTAAAACGTGTTTCTTGTTTTGAAAGGGAAACCATGTAAGAAAACAGAAAGAAAGGGGGTGGGTGGGAAAAGAGCATGATCTTATCATCCAGGGGAAACAAAATTCTGATGCTCTTTGTTTTCATTTTCCTCTCCAAGCATATGTTATATGATCTGGGATTAAAAATGCACAGACAGCCGTTGTGGATTCAGTGGGGGCAACGTACGCTGGGCAGCTGAAGCCAAAGTCTCAGAGTCGTGGCTGTTGTTGGTGCTCTACAATCATCCACAGTGAAGTCAAACCCCCTGAGATCACCCGTGGCCTTGCCCTTCCCAGAACCGCCCAGACACACGTGGCATTAAACCACTGGCCTACACTGAAGAAGGGCTTCCCGGGGGGCGCTAGTGGTAAAGAACCCGCCTGCCAACGCAGGAGACACAAGGGGCATGGGACGGATCCCTGGGTCGGGAAGATCCCCTGGGGGAGGGCATGGAAACCCACTCCAGTGTTCTCGCCTGGAGAGTCCCTTGAACAGAGGAGCCTGGCGGGCCATCGTCCGTAGGGCCTCAAAGAGCTGGACTCAACTGAAGCGACTGGGCACACATGCAACGAAGAAAGTTCAGGAAACTTTACACACTTCACTACTGTATCTCCCGAACTGTGTGCAGACATCAGTGTCCGCTCATCAGCCTCTCCTGAGACATTGTGGGGGACACGCCCTAGTCCAGGGAAGACCACGTCTCTCTGGAGAAGTAGCTTCTGTGGTGTGGCTGCTGATCTCGGACTTGGCTGTGACTCTCTTTTTGCTCTGGACCCTCAGGAGCAAATCTGACATCAACCTCTAGCAATGGCAGAGAACCTCGCGGCTTGTCTTTTGTGTACTGACCAACTCCTGATGTCAACTCATTCATTCACTGAGTTCCCGGGACAGTGAAGACTGGCCTCAGCTCCATCACAATGACTAATATGACCCACGGCACTACTGACATCACCCATTAGCAAACGGCTGTGAGGGTAAGCTTAGAGATTCGAGTCCTGCGGCCCGCTACATGCTAGCTAGCTGCACCACCTGCACAGGTTACTTACCCTCTGAGAGCTTCAGGATGGCTTTAGCTTATAAAATGAGATAACCCTGATATGAAGGCGCAAGTGGCCCCATCATGTCCCACTCTTTGCGACCCCATGGTCCGTACAGTCCATGGACTCCTCCAGGCCAGAACACTGGGGTGGGCAGCCTTTCCCTTCTCCAGGGGATCTTCCCAATTCAGGGATCAAGCCCAGGTCTCCAGCACTGCAGGTGGATTCTCTACCAGCTGAGCCACAGGAAACCCTGACATAGAGCTGTGTTAACGTTGACGATCCCTGCACGATGCTCATCACAGCATCTGTACCGGGTAAATGTTCAAGGAATCAAGCTGTAATTATTATCCGTAATAACAATAGATACTGTAACACGCGGGAAAGTATTTTATAAACCAATAAAGGACCACCAAATGCCAGGATTAAGACTTTTTATCACTCCCTGGAGTTCAGTCTACTCATTTGAAAAAAGGGAACAAATGACCATTTTCTAGGCTCTTCTAGATACAAACTTCTTCATTTTCTGTAGTTAGAGAAGATATGACATGTTCTATACTCTTAGAGAACAGAAATAAAACCCTCTAAAATGAGGCTGCAATACCAGGTGGCTCAGCAGTAACAGAACCCGCCTGCCGATGCAGGAGACACCAGGGTCATGGGTTTGATGCCTGGGTCAGGAAGACCCCCTGGAGGAGGAAATGGCAGCCCTCTCCCGGGTTCTTGCTGGGAGGATCCCAGCAAGAGGCGCCTGGCGGGCTGGTCCACAGGGTCACAAAGAGTCAGACACGACTGAAGTGAATGAGTGCACGCGCGTGCAGTGTGTGCTAGAAGCAGCACCAACACTCGCCTGTCGCTTCCTTAAGCACGTGGCTTGATCTTCCCTCCTGTTAGTACTATGTAACTTCTTGTTCCTGGTGCCAAACAGTTGCTCCTGACACTCCCGTGCTCTGTCAGGTTGTGAGCATTAAACCGGCATCAGCGCCTTTGTGCTGCTCATTCTGGCTGCTCGCGACCCTCCCAATGTGACCTTCCCTGAGATAGCCTGCTCTTCTAACGGCCTTGTCTAAACTTTTCGCTCATCCTAATTTTCACAAGGAGCCTCGACAGAGATGGCCCACCTTTTATAAAACAGAGAGCCAGGGACGCAGAGTTTGGGCGTGAAGGTTTAGGACTGTTGGCAGCGTGTACATCGTCAGGGCTCTGCCCGGCTGGGTTCAACCCAGGGTGTGACTCTGGACCTCCCCCAGGAAGCTGGGCAGCAACAGGCCCTCGCGTGGGATGGCATGTTGGAGACCTGGCACGGCCTTTTCTAGACGTAAGAAGAGCTACACCTAGTGGGAGAATGCCCAAGTCACAGCTACCCAGAAGGACTTGCTGGTGGCTGAGCGGGTAGGGACGCCACCGCAATGCAGGAGACACAGCCGTGGGGTCAATCCCCGGGGCAGGAGGATCCCCTGGAGAAGGAATGGCAACCCACTCCAGTATCCTTGCCTGGGGAGATCCCACAGACAGAAGAGCCTGGTGGGCTGTAGTCCACGGGGTCGCAAAGAGTTGGACACAACTCACTAACTAGCAGCAGCAGAGAGCAACTTCGGAAAGTTGATTATCTGCATAAATAGCTCCCAGAAAACCAAGGTCAACATTTCAGTTTTTTAAGATCAAAACATTAAGGAGAGAGATGATATTTTTGGTAAAAGAATCTGTGTATAAACTTTCCCTGTAAAAGGAAAGTTAGGGGCCTCCCTGGTGGCCCAGTGGCTATGACGGCATGCTCCCAATGTAGCGTGGCCGTGTCCGATCCCGTCAGGGAGCCAGACCCCAAGTGCCACAACCAAAGACCTCAGATGCCGCAACTGAAAAATAGCCTGCGTGTCACAACGACGATCAGAGATCCTGTGTGCCGGGACTAAGATCCAGCATAGTCAAAGAAGTATTTTTAAAAAATAAATAACATTAAATGTGACTCAAGTCACTGAAGGGGAGAAAAGAAGGGGCTGATGGTCTGGAATTGGTTCAGGACCGAACAGGTCTCATGAAAAACCGCCATGTCAGCAGCACTCAAGAGTTCGGCAGTGACTTCTTGCGAGGCTGGCTGTTTTACTTTCGCAAGGATGTCTGTGCTCTGGAGTGTCCCCTTTAAAGGGGACATGAACTGCAGCTGGTTGGAAAGTTAGAATCCTGGCTGTAAGCCTACTCCTCTACTCACGAAGAAAGTGGTGCTTTGAGAAGGTTAATTTGCCGTTGACATCAGAACCCGAGAGGAAGGGGGAGCCAGGAAGCCTGCAGACGAAGGAGAGGCCTCCACAGCGATTCCGGAGGGAGGCGCTGAGCACCTACACTCAGACCTCACTCCTCCAACCCTGCCTTCCCCTGAATTTCTCCGATGGCTAATTTACTTTGCAACCTTCTGTCCAGTTCAGTTCAGTTGCTCAGTCGTGTCTGACTCTTTGCAACCCCATGCACTGCAGCACGCCAGGCCTCCCTGTCCATCACCAACTCCCAGAGTTCACCCAAACCCATGTCCATTGAATCAGTGATGCCATCCATCCATCTCATCCTCTGTCGTCCCCTTCTCCTCCTGCCCTCAATCTTTCCCAGCATCAGGGTCTTTTCTGATGAGTCAGCTCTTCACATCAGGTGGCCACAGCATAGGAGTTTCAGCTTCAACATCAGCCCTTCCAATGAACACCCAGGACCAATCTCCTTTAGGATGGACTGGCTGGATCTCCTTGCGGTCCAAGGGACTCTCAAGAGTCTTCTCCAGCACCACAGTTCAAAAGTGTCAATTCTTTGGCGCTCAGCTTTCTTTATGGTCCAACTCTCACATCCATACATGACTACTGGAAAAACCATAGCCTTGTAACTTTCTGAAATATATTTAAAAACTGATTCTTTGGAAAAGATGCTACAACAGGAAGCATGCTAACGATCTGATGGAGAAGTGGCTGTGAGAGCAGCTGTAATATCCCTGATAATGAACGCGAGGGCCAGGCTTATGAGAGCAGCTCTGGGGTAACATCACCAAAGTCGGAGAGCCCTCGCAGGGAAGCCCCCTCTCAGGATGAGAGCCTCCAGTTCTGCAGCAACCCTAAGGCCACTGTGAGTTTGAGAAAATCTCCCAGAGTGAGGTGCTCTTCATCATCCATAAGTGAACGAGGCTTCAGGAGAGGCCACGTGAAGGCAGTACCTGCAGAGGAACTCCCGTCCAAACCTTAAAGCTTTAATGTACATCAGACCTAACATCAAAAGGAAGCTCCATGACTGCGAACGTGTGAGAACTGTCTCTGCAGGAGGTGCAAAGCCAAGCATTAGAGAACTTGGGTGGGGGGCGGCTTTCCTGGTGGCTCAAATGGTAAAGAATCTTCCTGCAAAGCCAGAGACCTGGGTTCAATTCCGGGTGCAGAAGATCCCCTGGAGGAGGGCATGGCAACCCACTCCAGTGTCCTTGCCTAGACAATCCCCATGGACAGAGGAGCCTGGCAGGCCACAGTCCATGGGGTCACAAAGGATAGGACAGGACTGAATAACTAAGCGTAGAGAACTTGGGGAGGAGAGAAAACATTCGTGAAATTTTCAAAGTCTCCAGCCACATGTCAACGCTCTCTCGAACATCAGAAAAAGAGAAAGTACAGCGGAGGAGACTACTAATAGCATGCCCGGAAGATCCTCTGCCACAGACCAATCCTCACATCGTATCGGAGCACTCACCCTCAAGAGAAGCCTCCAGGGGCCGCCCCGGTGGTCCAGTGGCTAAGACTGCACGGTCACAATGGGAGAGGCCAGGGTTCGATCCCTGATGAGGGAACTAGATTCCGTGGGTGGCAACTAAAGATCCCGCACGCCACAGCTGAAGACTGAAGATCCTCCCTTGTTGCAGCTAAAACCTGGGGCAGCCAAATAAATAGACATTTTTTTTAAAAAGAGAGAAACCTTTAGAACGCAGTAAAGGTGGAAAACCTTCTGCCAGAATTTACACTGCAGTGCACAGCAGATCACCATAGAGAAGCCATGTGGTGTAACACACGTGTATAAGGCGTGTCTCACTAAACGTGACATGATACACACGGGGGATGCTAGGATACGGACTGCGGGAGGAGTTTTCAGAGGTCAACCTTTACATCAGAGAGCTCGCCTCACCTGTAAAGAACACGGGCCACCTTTCTTCCAGAATAATACCTATTTGTACATCAGATAACTGGTTAAGGAAAGAAAACCTCCTTTGTGAGGTCAAATCTCTAATTAGGAATCAAAGGACCCAGAGGAGGGAGAAGCTCTATGGGAACAGGGACTGTGAGAGTGCCTTTGGCAAGCTCCGTGTATTTATGCAGAAACGCTATATAAACAAGAGCATCCAGAGACTCGCTCACTAACTCCCAGAGGCCTCCCAAAGCAGAGAAACCCGAACAGTGCAAAAACTGCGCGAAATCCTTCTGCCAGAAGACAGAAATCTTTCTCGACTAGAAGGTTCACATAGAAACCCAGAAAAAAATACATACAGAAGGTCTCACCAAGAACTTACAATCTAAATTGAAGAGCAAAGAAACAATATTTGAATGTTTTGACAGTGTGAAAAATTTTAATAAGAAATTTAAAACCTGGGGAAATTCCATCAAGTTAGGGAGTTAAAAAAAAAAAAGAAAGAAACAGTGAAGAGTGGGCTATCTCCTCAAAAATATCAATGTTGCAAAAAGGCAAAAAAAAAAAAAAAAAAAAAGGCAAAAACACCTTCTCCTAGAGGCAATATTGTTCACAAAGTCATGTTCAATACGTGATACCAAAGTGACAAGTGGAAGTGTTATTCGCTCAGTTGTGTCCAACTCTTTGCAATCCCAAGGACTGTAGCCCACCAGGCTCCTCTGTCCACAGGATTCTGCAGGCAAGAACACTGGAGAGGGTTGCCATGCCCTCCTCTAGGGGATCTTCCTGACCCAGGGATTGAACCCAAGTCTCCCGCATTTACGGCAGATTCTTTACTGCCTGAGCCACCAGGGAAACCCATGGGATACCAAACTTGTATCCAAAAAATAATCTACTAAACTCTTCTGTATATCCAAAATTTATAAATAAAAGTTTTTTTTCAAAGAAAGAAAAATATAGTCAAAAGGACACAGGAGCCAACTCAAGGAGGCACGCGATGGCCAGTCTCCGATAAGCTGAGCGCTAAAATAATCCAGCATAGTGTGCTCAGCCACTCATTCGTGTCCGACTCTGCAACGCCACAGACTGTAGCCCAGCAGGCTCCTCTGTGCACGGGAGTCTCCGGGCAAGATACTGGAGTGGGTTGCCATCTCCTCCTCCAGGGGATCTTCCCCTGGGCTTGGCAGGCAGATTCTTTACCACTAGCACCACCTGGAAAGCCCAGTTAAGTATAGGAATGAATTATAAATCATCGAAGGCATACAAACTCATGAGTCCTTAGTGATAAAGGAGACTCATCAATCAGGAAGACGGAGTCTCTTGCTTATAGTAAAAATGCCAGGGGCTAACTGAAAGAAGGCCTGGGATTAGAAAACCATTACTTTGCAACCATATGGCAAAAGCTGGATCAGACAAGAATCATAAACGGATACCAGACCCAGGGGGAGATGGTGACGAGAAGCACAACTCTGCAACTTCAAACACGTCTCTCCACAGGCCGCTGCTGAGTGGCAAGGGAAGAAAATACCAAGAGAAATAATACAGTGGAGAAGCCGGACAACATCCTGACCGGTGAGAAAATTAACATCAGCTGCAAGAGACAGACAGACAGGCACCTGCTGCGTCAAGACGTGGTGCCCTGAGAAGGACAGATCGCCCGAACACGATGCTGTCTGAGGACGCAACAGCTCGACCGAACGACAGAGGACTGCCAGACAAGCAAAACAACGAAGAGTGGGCTGTTTCCTCAAAAAAATCAAGGCTGTAAAAAGGCACCAAAAAAAAAAAAGTCTACAGAAGTGTCCTGGCTTAAAAGAGGCTAACGAGACACAGTACCCAGAACTAACTCCAGGATGAGATGAGGGAAGACGCCCTGAAGGGCATAATTAGAGCAAGCGACAGCCCTGGAACGCAGCCAGTTGCTGTCGTTCGGTCTCCAAGTCACGTCCACAGGCGGCGACGTGAACTCCCGGCAAGCGTGCCGAGGCTACGGAGGCTCAGCAAGAAGAGGCAGAAAGCGCTGATGAGAGGGCAGACGGCGTAAAGTGCGGACGGGAAGTGAATCTGGGTGCACGCCTCTGCTCTGCACTGCTTTTATTTTGCAGCTTTTCGTAAGTCGTAAATTGTAATTGGAAAGCCAAGTCCGCGTGCTGTGGACCCCACCGCCTCAAACAACAGGGGCACCTCTCTTCTCCTCCGCCTTTCCCCTCTTCACTCAGTCACCCGGCTGAGCTGAGAAACGGCTTCACGTTGCACACAAAGGCAGACGATGCAAAGCGAAGGGCTCTCGATCCACAGCTGCTGGACCTCCTGGAAGACTGACCTGCTCACACTGTCGCTTTCTCACGTCCCGTTTATCTTCCAACGACTGCGGCCCGGCCTCCATCCCCAGCACACGCTGACACGCCCTTGCTAAAATCACCCAGCGCCCCCGGGGTGCCAGCTCCCCGGGTCCCCTCAGTTCTTTTGCTACTGGACCTTTCAACAGCACTGAACAGCGCGGACCACACCTCCTCCTTGAAACGTCCGCTTCTGCTGGTTTCTGATCACTCTTGAGCTTCCTCGGGGCCCTCTGCCCCTCCTAAGCCTCCTTTGCCATCTCTTCACCCCCTCCCTGGCTTCTGGTGGTTACCGATCGTATGGCTCTCAGCCCACACTCTCCCGCAGGGGGTCTCATTCATTCCCACGGCTTTAAAACCACCCACAGGCTGAAGACTCCCAAACATCTCTGCAGCCTAGAGCTCTGCTCTGAATTCTAAACTCATACAGCCTGACTGCTTTGATGTCCTTGAGCAAAACCTTTCAAACTCAAAATTGAGCTCTTGCTGTCTCCAAACCTTAAATCTTTTCCCCTAGTCTTTCCATTTCAGTAAGTGCCACTTCTGTTCACTCAGCTGCTCAGAAAACCCAGATCATCCGTGGGATGTTCCAATTAGAAGTACCACTCTGTCTTCAGGCTTTTAAATGGTTGAAAATTCTCTGATAATAAACATACTTGTGAATACATTGATTCATCAAAACTAAAAGAACCAAACCTCTTGTTTTGGGGGTAATGGAAACAAAGCAAAGATTTGCTTTAACAGAATGCTTTAGAGTCTCTATGTTTGCTTTCGTTTTATCAGTGTCTAAATAAGGTAGGTAGTAAAAATTAACTTTCACATTACCAGAAGTGTTTGGATCTACTGAAGACATCACAGAATCAGCTTCTATCTAGAAAAGAAAAGAAAAAATAGAATATATAACTTCATCAAATGTTTTCACAGTATAAGTTCTTAATTCCTGGTATGCAAGAAAGGAATGTATGAGAAACCATCTTTGTTGAATCCAACAGACAAACCACAATCATTTTACTGTTCTGTCAGTAAGACACCAGAAGCTAATCTGCTACAGATGCTAATGGCCCCTAAAGCTTTAATCTATTGATCAAAACAGTTAAATCACTCAAAATCGACTTGGCTGTCATATATACAGCATATACTACAAGGTAACCTTTCTGTCTTACACAAGTACAAGCAATTGTTACAATGGGCTCTTCGGCTTCATTTAAAATATTTTCTTCCTGACTGTAATAGTAACAATGTAGAAAACATAAAAAATATTTTTACATTATGAAGAGAAACAATGAAAAAAAAGCCATCCAGTGAAAACCACTGTCCACATTTCCGCCGGGTATGCTTTCCTTTTTCCCGTGCGTTTTTTCAAAATTGGAGTACAGCTGTTTCACAGCATTGTGTTAAGTTTATGCCGTGCAGCAAAGTGACCCGGTCACACACATCCATAGGGCCCCTCTGGTGTGGGCTTTCCTCCTAAGGCAAAGTGACCTGGTCACACACATCCATAGGGCCCCTCTGGTGTGGGCTTTCCTCCTAAGGCAAAGTGACCCGGTCACACACATCCACAGGGCCCCTCTGGTGTGGGCTTTCCTCCTAAGGCAAAGTGACCCGGTCACACGCATCCACAGGGCCGCCCCATCATCACCTTTGGCTTTCCTTCCCACTCAGGTCGCTGCAGGGCACCAGGCAGAGCCCCTGTGCTGTGGAGTCAGCTCCCATCAGCTCTCTGCTTCACACACTGCAGTCTGTGTACATCAGTGCCAGTCTCAGTCCATCCGACCTCCTCCTTTCCTACCCACGCATTTGCAAACATATTCGAGAACGCACTGTGTATTAAGTTTGTGGACCCGCCGTCACTAAGTATTAAAACACCAGCATTTTCCCACATTGCTGCAAGACTTTTACAAACATCATGGAATTAGGATCTTGGCAACATGCGACATAGCTTCTCCACCTAGGATTCCACGCCCTGCACTTTCCTGGTTCTTCCTGACCCTTCCAGAAGACTAGCTCCCGGTGCGCCCTCCTCTTGGGGTCCCCACCGACCTTAAATGTGCAGACGCCCCCAGGCTCTGCCCTCGGGAGAGCGTGCCGCCCTTCACACTCTGCACACCCTTCCTGGCTGGTGCCATCCGCTCGCACACCTGTGAGGAACCCCAAATCTATCTCCACCCTCCCCTCTCCACCCGATTTCAGATTCCTCATGAGGGAGGCAGCACAGCCTGAGAGCTGCTCGTTAGCACCATCGTCACCTCATCATCCAGCACGGGACTTAAACAGCGAGTGCACACGGCTGTATTTAACATGGAGAACCAACGAGGACCTGCTGCAAGGCACAGGGAAGGCTGCTCAAAGTCAGGTGGCAGCCTGGATGCCAGGGGGCACTGGGGGAGAATGGATACACACATACGTATGGCTGAGTCCCTTCACTGTTCTTCTGAAACTGTCTCAACATCGCTGCTCAGCTGTATCCCAACACAAATAGAAAGTGAAAAACACAAAAAACACAGCGCGTGCACTTAGGGCGCTTGCATCTCCTCGGCGTTAGCGCACCGCTGTGTGAGCCCACTGCCCTTCCCCCAAAGCCCGCCTTCGGAGCTTCCCTCTTCTTATCCTTTCAGTCCTGTGGCCGCATCGCTCCGGTACAGTCACCAGGTCCAATCACCGGGACACAGCTTCTCCCACCACCCCGGGGCGCCCCCAGACCCTTCATACCAGAGAAGTCTATCTCCGCTGGTCTAAACAGGCCCAACCTCCTATTACAGTTACCACTAGAACTCCTCACCTTCTCCTCTTTCTGTTCTTAATCTCTGTCTCAGTATTTATCAGAGTTTATAAGTCTCTCTAAACTGGGAACTGCTTCAAAGCGTGTGTGTGCTCAGTTGCTCAGCTGTGTCTGTTGCTTTGCAGCCCCGTGGGTGATAGCCCGGCAGGCTCCTCTGTCCATGGAATTTTCCAGGCAAGAATGCTGGAGTGGGTTGCTGTTTCCCATTCCAGGGATCTTCCTGACCCACATCTCTTGTGTCTCCAGGACTGGCAGGTGGATTCTTTACCACTGATACCCCCTGGGAAGCCCTGCTTCAAAGTAGCATTTATGTTTTATTCATCTTTATATTTCTAGCCAGTTGGAACTGCTCCTCTTACTATATGAGAATATAATAAATTTCATTCTGTAAACGTTTTCATGAATGTAGAGTGATTTATTACATAAAAGTGACTTACAGCTTCATGACCTGCATTCAGGAGTTATTTCATTTGCTCAAAAGCAATATTTAAAAACAAAACCCCAAACCTCAACCTAATATAAGAGTAAAAACCTGTTAGGTTTCAGAGGGAATACATTTTCACTTAAATGTTCATGATGGTTACAAATGATTCTTAAGTGTATAGGTGATTTGTTACATCAGTATTTTACTGTTAAGCAGCCCGTAGTCAACAAGCATTTGCTTTGATTAAAAAGTAAACTCCAAAACCTCAACCGAAAGTAACAACCTGTTAAACTTGATGGTGTGTAGTACGTATGTTACCCTATCACTGTACATGTCATTGAATTCTTCACTTATGCCCTAAAATTAAAACCGAGTGAGTAGATCCGAAAGTAATAAGGGCAGAACGAGGCCAGGTATCTTTCGAGCTGAACCTGGGTTAAACGCAGTGTTTCACAGGCTGGGTCCACGTGGCCGACCTGCTCTGGAATTCCAGCTGAAATGATGCAGGTTAACAGGAGAGCTGCACTTTCTGGGAGGTAGCCCTGACTAGCCCTGAGGACTTCTCTGAGCTCCAGAATCAACCTCACAGTAACTAAGCAACCCCCTGGCAGTTGAACCACTCGGAACCTACCCGAGCTGTTCATGGGACCCAGCTGAATCAACAGAACACACTAACAGTGAAGTTGTGATACACTTAAGCATGATGGAGATGTGGTCCCCGGCTTCGTGGGGTCTGTAATCTGAGACAAGTAGGGCTTGGTCATAAGGCAGAGCTGAGCCCAAGCGGCCGCCGAATCCCTTGGTCCAACGAGGGCAGGAGGGAGGGCATTCCAGAGACAGCCCCGAGCGCTCCCTCGGGCAGATGCCTGCCACTGAATTTCTTACACCTAGCCAAGATCTCGCATCTGATTTATCCAAATTCGGCAGCTTAACAAGAGGGACCTAGGACTAGAATGGATGTAAAGGACAAGGGGAGCACGCAAGGATGGGGAGCCCCAGGAAACCTGTCCGACTGAAGCAGGAGGCTCACTGGAGTTCAGCTCAGCTCTCCTTAACTAGTACAACCTTTCCTGGAGAAGCAAAGCCCAATGAAATTTCAAGTGTACCTAGCACTTATACTTCTAGGAATTAACTCCACAGAGATGCATTCACAAACAGAGATATAGTTGCAAAAGAATGCTCATTGTAGCAATATTAGCAGGAATGAAAAATAATGGAAGCAACTGAAATGACCAAAGCAAGGAAACCAGCTAGAGACGACTAGGCAACTACCTTTTCTTAAATGTACTGTGTGTGCTTTTATGTTCTTCTACTGTCAAGTGAAAAAAGCAAAATAAAATAGGCACACTACGCACCTTCCTATGCTTTCAATAGCATGCCAGGCGTGTTTGTCATGCATAGGAAATTTGTGATGATACACAAGAAAATGGCTAATAATGGTAACTCCTGAGGAGTAGGGAGGGAAGAGATTTACATCCAACTTCATATTTTTCTGGTCAGTTTTAAATTTTTGACTATATAAATGCATTATTTTCATAATTTAAATGGGGCAACTTTTTCTTTTTTTTTAGTTTAAAAAAAAAAAGAAAATCCTGCACGTCCCTTCCTCTGTGAATTCCTGCTGTTATCAACATCCCCCTCCCAGGCTTCTGTCCTGAAACCATGCTAGTATCTCACATTTAACATAATTATTGCCAGCCTTGTGGTAACTTAGTTTTTATAGATTCTAATTCATCCCTTATTTGGGTTCTTAAGAAGAAAGTAAAATTCAGCACTGGACACATCTCTAAAATTGCTCAAAAGGCAATGGTTTGTTTTATAAACATCCTAAGCCAGCCCTCTGCACTTTACTTAGAATCCATCCACTACTGTATTGGGCTTCCCTCGTAGCTCAGTTGGCAAAGAATCTGCCTGGAATGCAGGAGACCCTGGTTCAATCCCTGGGTCGGGAAGATCCCCTGGAGAAGGGAATGGCAACCCACTCCAGGATTCTTGCCTGGAGAATCCCAGGGACAGAAGAGCCTGGCAGGCTACCGTCCATGGGGTCGCAAGAGTCCGACACAACTTGACAACTAACCCACCACCACTACTGTATTCTCTGCGCTGTCCCCAAATACAAAAGAAATTTCTACCTTGGATGGCTTGTAACCAAACAGCATTACAACAGCAACTTTAAAGTCCTCTCTGCTTAGATAGCCTTTGTTATCTTCATCGCATGCTCTAAATACCTAAAGAACATTAAAAATCTTCAGTTAATAAAACAGAAACCATTTGTTCTACTATTTTTATTACAAACATATATTAAGTTTAGACCTGTCAAATCTAAAACTTAGCTGAAAAGTTGGGCTGGGAAGTGAGTTTCATTAATTCTCAAAACACCTTAATGATGTGCTAAAATTTACTCCCCACCCCGCCTCAAAGCGCCAAGGACTTAATCGGTAGGTTAATTCTTTTAAACCATCGGGATAAATTCTACCCAAAATTCATGCTAGAATGAGGAAGGCGAGGCAGCGAGGACGGCTTTGAAAGGCGGGAGGAGAGGTGCAGGTTACAGCTTATTATAAAGAGACTCTGTCGCAGAGAGCAGAAGGGGGTTGGAAGTAGGCAGAACACTGGACGGGGATCCAGAAGCTTGGAAGCCCGCGGCTGGGTCATTAGCCATCACACCTCGGGGCTGAACGAGAGACGGGCGAGGGGATGGCGTGAGCGCCCCGGGTCAAGCCGAAGTCCGAGACCCAGCCCTCCGGACACCTACTTCCACCCACTTCTTGTGCTCTGAGGGACTAGCCTCCCACGTCCGCGGCCGGGCGCCGGCCTGGGAGGAGAACATCGCGATCTCCCCACGCGAGTCCAGACTGCAGAACCTGCAAGCTCTGCGGCCAAAGCGCCCGGGCCGGGACCGCCAGCCCCGCTCGGCGCAGTCCCGGAAGCTGAGCTTCGCCAGGCACCTCCAACGTCCCCTCTCATTGGACAACCTGCGAGCCACTGGCGTTGATCCCGCAGCTCTATTGGCCAGAGACTTTGTTTGGCTACGTTTCCTTGGAACAGTCTACGACAGAGGCCCTCAGGCCCGCCCCCAGCCCTGGCTCCGCCCCTCTAGTTTTATTAACTCTTGGCACAGCCTATGGCAGAGAAGCCCTCAGGCCCGCCCCCAACTTTGGCTCCGCCCCCTAACTTTATTACCTCTTGGAACAGCCTATGGCAGAGAGGCCCTCAGGTCTGCCCCAAACCCTGGCTCCGCCCCTCTAGTTTCTCCCCCGGGGCTGGGACACGTGCTCCTACAGGTACTGTTTTACTGTGTACTGCGTGATTCTTCTGATTTTCTGTTCCCACACCTTGCAGTATTTACTTTTGATCATTTCGATCAACGACACTATGCTAGGCATCATAAGAGACACAAAAAGAGTGTGAGCAAAGCATGAAAGGAACCAATCAAGCCCAGGACTCACGTCCGGATCAGCAAGTCCCAGGTAATTACTCTGTCTGTTCCATCCTCCCGATGAGCCTAGCACTGAGCCCGGTGCCTAGTACAAATCAGACGTTCAATAAACAAACCAAGTGAGCCCTTAGAAGTTTCCATCAAGTTATTTAATCCAGCTTTCTAGGAGGGGTGGAAATTCCAAGAACGGTATCAAGAGCACTGAGTCCAAACTCCATGGCAAACATCCTTACTAAATGCAAGGAATAGGGCAAGGATTCCATTTGGCAAGAGTTTATCTCAGACCCGTCTCCTGGCAAATCAGTAAGATTAAAAAGGCAACACACATACACAGAGGGACACACACCTACTTTAACTAAGAAACCAATATTCGAGGTTGAGTCTGAGGGAGCTTATTTAACCTTTGGTCTTAGAACAGGGCTTACAGTCTGCGCCCCAGGAGAACCCGGAACACGTCTCAGACTTCAGCTTCCTCTAACCTCTCAGCTGACCCTCTCCCCCTTTGAAAAGAACCGCCCCCCCCACCCCCCCACGCTGCCTCGAGCTCCGGGAGCCTGAAATTAGGAGATCCCCCGCAAAGAGGATGCGTTTTGCTGATCAGCTATGAGGAAAGAGGGAAACTTCTTTTCCTCTCTCCTGCTTTTGGCAGCCGTGGCCAGGCGGCGAGAGGACAGCTAAAGGCGGCCGGGACTCCTCGCCTCCCCTCTCTGGAGGGTCCCGCGGCGGTCCCCAGGTGACCCGGCGGGCTTTAGGACCCAGCGGCGCGCGTCCCGGAAGGGGCAGGGGCGGGGCCACGCGGCGCGCGCGGGGCTGGCGGGTTTGAATCGCGCGCATGCGCATGCGCGAGCGCGAGCGCGGGGGCGGGGCGGGGTCCCGGGCGGCCGCGCGCTCCGGGGCTTCGAGGGCTGCGCGCGTGGAGGCCGCGGGGGCCGCGCTGAGCGTCTCCTCCTCCCGGCCCGGTGCGCGGGAAGCCCGGCTCCGGCGCGTCCCCACGGGCCAGCGGGCTTGGAGGCGGGTCCGGAGGGCAGCGGAGCGCCCAGGTGGGGCCCTCCCGGGCCTCGGCGGCCTGCCCTGAGGGGCCCGGAGCCCGCCGGCGCTCTCCTCCGCGGGTTCTACTCCGGCCTCTCGGCGGACGGGCGGCCTCGAGAATCCGCGAGCGCGCCGGGCGCTCACTCTGCTGTTCCCGGTCCGAGGGAGCCGTCGTGCTGCTTCCAGCGGTGGGACTTGCGAGCGTGAGGTGAGGAGGCGCGCGGCACAGCTGTGCCCGGCCCGAGGCAGACGCAGGGGAGAGTTAGCGGCTGTTCTTTCTTTTCCGTGTACCTGCGCCTCAGCGCCCTGCGCCGCCTCCCCTCCGCCTTCTCCAGCCCCCGGGGTCCCCGCAGGAGCCGCCTCCCTCCCCTCCTGTCTCCCTCCAGACCATTCTCCGGACAGAGCTGCTGTTCTGCAGCCTCTCGGTCGCGTCCATCTCTCTGAGACCCATGGCCAGCAGGAGCCAGGCTTCCCCGTCCTTCACCATCTCCCAGAGTTTGCTCAAATCAGGTCCATTGAGTCGGTGATGCCATCCAACCGTCTCATCCTCTGTCGTCCCCTTCTCCTACCAGAGAATGTTGGGATGCAGAGTTGTAGGGAGCCGAATATTTTAGAAGTAAATCGGACAAGGTTCTCCCCTGCTTATTAAAAGGTACTCCCCTTCAGTGTAGCCCTACTCTTCTTAAAGTCCAGGATCTGTAACTTGACTCCTTATTCCCGCCATCCCCCTTCATCTTGGACCACCTCCCTGTCTTCCTTCCCCAGCTCCGGGTCTGTTTTCTGGAGTTAACTGCAGCCTTCCTCTGGCTTGGCCTTTGCAGCTTGGGTCCTTTCACTTGGAATATTCTTCTTTCCCACCTCCACTTTATTTGGCTGTTTCCTTTCCTTCTTTCGGCGCTCAGTTAAATGTTAAGTTCAGGATATTATAAGGGAAAGGCATCTGTGTTACTTTCTCATACCTATGATATGAGAAAAATATAATGAATATTTGTAAAGATATCTTGGTCTTCTTGGCTGTTTTTGTTCCTGTCAGTCTCTTTCTCCCTGAAGTGTAAGCTTTCCTAAGGCAGAAGCTGTTTCTATGCTGTTAATTTCTTATTCCCAGAGCTTGACACATAGAAACTGCTCAATAAATATTTTCTGGACAAACAAACTCTGGGAGGTAGACCTGATACCCGTTTCCAGAGGAGAAAAGTGAGGCTGAGCAGTTAGGTAACCTGCCCAGGTGCGTGTCTACCACCTAGTAATGACCGGATTTGATATTGGAGTCCAGATCTGCCCACCACTGGCCACACCTGGCCTCAGGCGAGACTGATTCCCATGCTCTCCTGATGGCTTGCAAGCTCTATGAGAAGCAGCTGGAAGTGTGAAGCAACTAGCCCAGCTGGGGCTGGGATGGTAGGGGGAGAGGAGCAGCCAGCAGCTTTAAGAGGAGTATACCTTCTCATTCACAATTTTTTTTTAGTATCTAATAGACACTGATGCAAGTTGGCATTTGGTAGTAGAGTTTCTTTAGATTTCTACCCTCCTTGGCCCAGTAGCTTAATGCGGTGTTTGCCGAATTTCATTAATGTGGTTGGTTACTTCCCCAGTTTTGTCTTACTCTCAACAGCTATGCTACTATTTGCTTAATGTTTTTATTTGAACCCACTTTTACAGAAACACTGTCTGTAAGAAGTAAACTTTAGTTACTGTAACTGTCATGGAGCCGTTAGATACCTCCTGCTCACCTTAAACCGAAGTGTTGCTAGTGCCTGCAGAAGAGCCCAAAGCCTGTTGTTTTTTCAAAAGCAGGATTAAAGACATTTCTGCAAACAACCTCCTCCTTGATTAAGCTGAGGGATTGGATAGGAATGGAGAAGAGAGGCAGTTTCAGAAGACAATGGTCCGCTTTTCTGGTTGCCTGATGTCCTCTGCCAGCCTACAGAAGTTGTTTTGTGGAGTTTGCTCGGCGTTGAAATGTTCTTTTGAGGAATTTGTGAGGGAGAAAGTGGTCTTCCCGTCCTATTCCTCCGCCATCTTTATGCTCCTCCGAGAGGCAGTTTCATAATGCGAGGTTAATGTCAGGCCCCAGTCATCTCCACTTTGGGAAACACTGTACTTTGATGACCCAAATGATGTCAGATCTTAGAGTCAGCGCACGTGGGTTGCAATTCTGATTCAAGTGCCTTCAGTTACCCAGAGAGTGATGTTAGACCTGCGCTGTGCCAGATACCACCCAGGCATTTAAGATCAAGATCCAGGTGGAAAGACGGAAGGAGAGGAGAAGGTGAGCGGGGTTTCCGCTGTCACCTTCTTGCCAGGTTCTCGTGGTAGGTTCTGCTCGTGTGCCCTGAACACCCACCCAGCGGCTGATGTTACTGAAAACAGCTCAGCAGCTGGTAGTGTCAGGTGTGCTAGCTATACAGGTGTCCTAAAAGCTCAGGACATGGAACTTGAGAGCAAGAGAGTGAGTGTGCCAGCGTCTGTGCGACCGTGTGGACTGGAGCCCGCCAGTCTCCTCTGTCCGTGGAACCCTCCAGGGGAGAACACTGCAGTGGGTTGCCCTGCCCTCCTCCAGGGGGCCTTCCTGACCCAGGGATCAGATCCCACTGGTTTCTCTCTTAGGTCTCCTGCGTTGGCAGGCGTGTTCTCTACCGTTAGCTCCACCTGGGAACTGGTGAGTGGGAGACAACAGATTTCTGCCTTTCTTTTCCAGAAGCATGATGTCCCAGGAGGGCAATTATGGGAAGTGGACAATATCCAGCAGTGATGAAAGTGAGGAGGAGAAGCCACAGCCGGACAGGCCATCTGCCTCTCTCCTCCCCGACGCTGGGCAGGGGGCCGCCGGGCAGCCGAAGCACACCTGCTCCGAGGCTCGGAAAGCCGCCCACAGGAGGCAGCTGGAGCCTGTGAAATTCAGCAGCACAGACTCAGCTTCAGAAGCTTCGCCTTGCAAAAGACAGAAGAGCGGGTCCCAGGAGGACCTGGGCTGGTGTCTGTCCAGCAGTGAGGACGAGCTGCCTCCAGAGCGGCAGCAGGAGCAGTCGAAGGACCCGCGGCTCAAAGAGGAGAAAGGCCCCCCTTCTCCCAGGGACCGCGCGGCTCGGGGACCTGGGCCTCACGGCCCCCCCACCAGCCGTGGGCTCCCGGAGGAGGAAGATGAGCAGGAAATGTCAGGGGAAGGCCAGGACATCTGGGACTTGCTGGATAAAGGGAACCCCTTCCAGTTCTACCTCACGAGAGTCTCTGGGATTAAGCCCAAGTATAACACGGGAGCCCTCCACATCAAGGGTGAGTGAGGCTGGGGAACGGGAGCCCTCATACTGCGTTGAGGGGGCTCCCCCTTGGTTACACAGGAGGACCACCTAGGAAGGACCTCCAAGAACACTTCTGAATCACTCTTTGGGGAAAATAACCATTTTGACAGGCAGATGGATTTGTTTGACAGCAAACTGTTTCCTTAGGTCAGGAAACCAGTGGCTGCTTCCCACAGCTCAGTAGATCAGGGGTCCCCAACCTCCAAAATCTAATGGCTGATGATTTGAGGTGGAGCTGATGTCATAACAATAGAAATAAAGCGCACAGTGAATGCCATGCGCTTGAATCATCTGGAAACGCTCCCCCACTCCAGTCCGCGGAAAGATTGTCTTCCACAGACTCAGTCCCTGATGCCGAAAGGGTTAGGGACCACAGGTGTGCACCGCCCTAGTGGAAGCCTTCAGACAGTGCTTAGGGTTGCTTCACTTGTAATGTAAAGGTCAAACTTGATCCAGTAGCACTTTATCAGGAAAGTAGCCAGTAACTGACAGCAGTAGTTCCCCTGGACCAGAGCGTCAGCATCCCCTGGGGCTTATTAAAGTGCCAGTTCTCAGCCTCCCCTCCAGGTCCCTTGTATCAGACTCTGGGAGCCCGGCCCTGCCATCTGCTTTCCGAGCCCTTCGGGGGATTCTGTTGCCTGAGCAAGTTTGAGGACCACTGTGTGAAAGCCTGGGTTTGGTTCTGGGTGAAAACAAGAGTGCCCTGGTCTTTGGTTTCTGTCTCCAGGGAACATCTGTGTGATATTGTGATCTATACAGACATTTTTTTTTTTTTTGTCCCAGGTTCCTGAAATAGCTCCAAAGTAATTAAAGGTGAAAGGAGTATGCTTTGTTATGCATAAGGAGCCCCTTTCAACCACACCTGTTTGTTTTAATGCAGAGACTTTTGGAATGCCCCTGGGAATGGTGGAGGATAAGGGGCTGGTTGCCTGGAGAACCAACCTTGTGGTTACAGTTGGAACTTTCAGCCCCAACCCCCACTTCTGGGGAGGGGTCCAGTCAGTCACTAGTGGCCAATGATTTAATTAGTCTTGCCTGTGCAATGAAGCCTCCATTAAAAAAAAAAACAAAATGCAAACCTAAAACCTCCCTTTAGAGGTCCGTGAGCTTCCAGGTTAGTGTATACAGGAGGCGCTGGGCCTGGTGCACCTGGAAGGGAGCCCCTCCCCCATGCCTTGCCCTGCCCACGTCTTCCTCTGGCTGTTCCCAAGTTGCATCCTTTTAAAAAAAAAACTGGTGATCTGGTGAATAAAGGGCCTTCCTGAGTTCTGTGAGGCGCTGCGCAAATGACCAAACCCGAGGGGAGGGGCAGTGGGTGAGGCCTAGCCGTTGCAGGGTCTGGCCTTGTGATTGGCCTCTGAGCCTGAGATGGGGGCAGCCCTTCACCTGTGGGGTCCGGCGCCAGCTCCAGGGGGATGCTGTCAGAACTGAGTTGAGTTGTAGGACAGGCAGCTGGTGTCTGGAGGATGGGTCTGTGAGGGAACACCCCACGCTCCCCGCTGCACTTGTGGTCACAAGTATTGGGTGCAGAGAGGAAGCAAGGCTTGCCTTTGAGAGACCAGCAGGAGCCCCAGAATCCTGGACACAAGACTTGAATCCGGCCTCAGCATTTGCCTGCTGTGTTGGTAACTGACTAGGTACCTTTGTTGTTGTTCTGACCCTCTGCGACCCCATGGACCCCAGCACGCAGGCCTCCCTATCCATCACCAATCCCGGAGTTCACTCAGACTCATGTCCATCGAGTCGGTGATGCCATCCAGCCATCTCATCCTCTGTCGTCCCCTTCTCCTCCTGCCCCCAATCCCTCCCAGCATCAGGGTCTTTCCCAATAAGTCAGTTCTTCAAGTCATGTGGCCAAAATATTGGAGCTTCAGCAAACAAAGGGCCTAATATTCTTCAAAATTTTAGTTTACTCACCTTTAAACCGGGGATTCAGAAAAAAGAAACGAAAATGGGGTCGGGGGGGAACACATGAAGAGCCCAGCGCGGCGTATTCACATGGCCACACAGCAGGCACCCAGAGCAGACGTGGCACCCGTGCCGCGCAGCGCCTGTCTCACCCGCAGGCAGAGCAGGTTGTGTTCAGTGTGAACAGTATTGTAATCATATATCAAATGTGTAATTGACCAAAAATTCCCTTCAGGGTTTTCTGTAACACCCTGTGGAATCCCTGAACAAACTTTTTGGCCAAGTCAATACATCTTGTGTGTGATGTATAAATGTTGGTGTATTTAACTCCATACTGTAAGGAGTTTGATTGTACAAGGTGTTTATTTTTCCTTTCTGCAAATGTCTACCTGCTCTGAGGAAACGTAAGATAGATGTCAGTGTCAACTGGGAGAGATTGAAACAGGAAATAGAGAGCTATGCAAGACTTTTGTATATATAATAAACTAATGACACTAGCTGTTAGCACCAAGATACGAAGGAAGGGGAGGTAACATTTATGATAGGAACTTTTACGTGGGTTATGTAGGTGATCTCCTTTAATTCTCATAGCGGCCTTGTGAGTAGATGTTAACAGTTGTCCTCCTTGAATCTGTGACTGGTCTGTAGAGAAGTTGAATAAACCTGCCCAAGGTCACAGGAATATGGTTGAACTGGGATTTGAATGCAGGCATTCTGGCATCACGGCTGCCCTTGTGGGTCAGCTGGTAAAGAATCCACCTGCAAAGTGGGAGACCGGGGCTCTGTCCCTGGGTTGGGAATATTCCCTGGAGAAGGGTGGGTGCCGCCCTCCCCAGTGTTCTGGCCTGGAGAATTCTGGCCTGGGTTGCAGAGTTGGACACAACTGAGTGACTTGCGCTTTCATTGTGGCATGAAATGCATGCTCCTAAGGTTTCCCACACCAGCAAAGGCCATAATCGTAGGTTCTTTAGAGGATCTCGTGGAGGAAGAGGAACTTCAGATAATTCAGAAAGGTAGAAAGAGGGGCTGCAGTGGGCGGAAATGAGGAAACAACATATCGTGATTTCTTTTTGATTGTTCAGCTCTCCCTTTAAGACAGGCGCTTCCAGAGCTTCCCTCGCCTGCTGGTCCAGTGGGTAAGACACTGCCTCCGCTGCAGGGCATGGGTTCAGTCCCCGATCAGGGAACTAAGATCCCACAAGTCACGTGCAGCCCGAAAACAGAAGAAGAAAAGTTTTCTAATTAATAAGAGACTTGGAGAAAGGAAGGATGTGTGTCGCTATCGTTCTCGCTGACAGTTTCTAGAATTGACTCGTCATCCAGTTCTGACGTTATAGATCTTGATTTTTTTCCCATTATGTTCGGTTAAATAATGGTGATACATAATAAATATTATCAGCCCGGGGAAATTTTCTCTTGAATTTTCTGGAACGTTAAAGTCTAGCCTCATAGTAACTCTTCAGCGCACCTTTTTCTAAGCCAAATTCTGCTCATCAGTGACTGTTTAATAAGTCAGTTGTGGTCATTATTAGGTAATTTTTATCAAAAACATGAATTTGATGTTTTGTCTCCTCAGATATTTTATCTCCTCTCTTTGGGACACTTGTTTCTTCAGCTCAGGTGAGTTTCCAGTTTGGTCTTTGGATGGGAGGGGGACACAGAAACCACTCTGGAGGAAAACGAGCAGGGGGCCCCGTGGGTCAGCCCCGCGCAGGGTCCCCGAGACGGCACCTTGCTGGAGGCCAGCGCCCAGCACCACGGGTGTGGGATCCATCAGCCTGGAACGTGGATGCACACTCACCAGGGCTTCCAACTCTCGATTTCCTGACTGGCCAGGAAGTCATCCTGGAAATTCCACCACGGGGGACTTCTCTCTGTCACACTGATAGTCTCATGGGACTCTGGTGCAGCTCCTGGAGGTGTGGGTAGAGAGGTGAGGGCCACATCAAGTCTGATTTGAGTTAGAGAAATAAATGAGAAATTTCCTACACCCTCCAAAGAGAAGCCAGGAAAAGTAATGTGTGTAGGTGTGTCTGTGTGTTTCATTGCGCCTTCCTGACAGGCCTGGCCCCTTCGTGTTGATGGATCACCTTACGGTGCCAGGCTCTCCAGCAGATGAGCAAGGCCTTGGCCCTAAAAAAGCAGGGCTTCCTGTGAGCTTCACGTTCTCCTCGGCAGCAGAAATCCTGGTCTCTAGCTGGAACATGGGGTGAATTTGTGTGTGTTCTCCCGGCTAGGATGAGTCGTTAGCTTCAGGAGAGGGGCCAGGGATTACCCAGGCACGGGGAGGACACCCACAGGTGAGTCTGGTCCAGAACTTGTAGTCTGATGTATGTCGTAAGCCTGTAGTGAATGTCCAATTCCAGACACCTGTTTACAAACCTAACTCAATAGATTGCACACATTGCAACTGAGAGATTCCCCTTCACCAGGGGATCTTCTCAGCCCAGGGTCTCTGGCATTGCAGGCAGATAGTTTACCGTCTGAGCCACTAGGGAAGCCCCTTCATTACATTATGGAAAAACCCAAAGTAACTTTTTGACCAGCCAAATACAAATGCTGCGAAAGTGCAGAGATAGTTTTCTATTTTCTCAGGCACTCCCCCGCTGACTCAGAACCTTAAGCCATGTTTTCCCCTCCGCGTGTGTTTCAGGTTTGTGAGTATTGCAGCGTAATGGTCCAGGCTTACAAATAACGCTATGTGTAGTTCATGGTTAGTTTAGAGTCCCTTTCAGTTCAGTAGCTAGACAGTTCTCCCTAGGAACTGCTTTCTGAATCGCCCACGATGTCTTTTCTTTCCTTCCATCTAGTTTAACTACTGCTTTGACGTGGACTGGCTCGTAAGACAGTATCCACCAGAGTTCAGGTGAGTTCTGCAGAATGATGGATGACGTCAAAACTAATTAATGGAGCTTGAATACACAAGATCTGTGTTTCTCAGGCACCTGCTGTCCATCTTTCTTTGAAAATTTGTTTTGAAACTGTTGAAATCTTTATAACATTATTATAATGGGAAAGCAGCCTCTTTTTTCTTAATCTATTCTAAAATAATCACAAGCCTTCTTAATACAGATTTTAGCATGTCCCTCTGTTCTGTCCAGAAGTAGGGTAGGACAAATTTCAACCTGAATAAAAGACTTTTAGGTCCAATGCTCATAGGAAGGAAAAGGTCATTGCTACCTGTGTTCTTGACCAGTAAGCCTGCACCTCACCTAGCAGTTTGATGCTGGTTGTTTTTTTGGTTTGAGTCTCTCTCATTTCACAGGTGATTGTTCCTGTAGCTCAGAAGTTAATGCTGGAGTCATAGGGCCTTCCGTGATGCAGATATGGAGGTGGTAGGCAGTGCAGACCAAATAGAGATCCCATTGCATGGTGACGTGCCCCCTGTCCCGTTTCCAGTACATCCACTTGGCAGAATCCCGAGGCAGCAAGTAAAGTGGAGGGATACACGCAGGAGAATGGTCGTCAGGATCCTCAAAGTCCATGCTGCATGGAACACATCGGACTGTGTGAACTTTCATTGCTAATAGCGCCTGCGTGCATGCGTGTCCGACTCTGTGTGACCCCATGGGCTGTAGCCCACCAGGCTCCTGTGCCCATGTTCTCCAGGCAGGAACAGTGGAGTGGGTTATCATGCCCTTCTCCAGGGGATCCCCACCCAGGGATTGAACCCTGGTCTCCTGTGTTGCAGATAGATTCTTCACCATCTGAGCCACCGGGGAAGATCTGTAGACAGAAATGCTGGAATTTCCCAAGCAGCTTTGACACTCAAAGCGGTAACATGTAAGATCAGTTGTAGCTGCATGTAACGGAAAAACGAAAATAACAGTGACTTGAACCAGGGCTTCCCAGGTGGTTCACTGGTAACGGATCCACCTGCAGGGTGGGAGACTCGGGGTCAATCCTTGGTCAGGAAGAGGCCCTGGAGAAGGAAGTGGCTACCGACTGCAGTATTCTTGCCTGGAAAATTCCACGGACAGAGGAGCCTGGCAGGCTCCAGTCCACAGGGTTGCAAAGAGTTGGACACACCCGAGCATACGTGCCCACAGATCTGAGAGAAAATCTCTCCAAGCTGCTCAGGGCGGGATGACGCCTGCTCACACTAGGGAGGGTGGCCTGCTTTCCTGAGCCACCAGGTCAAATGCACATCGTATCCAGAGACGCCCTTGCAGACACACCCAGAAACACTGTCTTATCTGGGCACTCTTCGCCCCATGAAGTTGACATGCAGAATTACCCATCATGCAGCCTTTTTGTGACAGTTTTTGAACACTAATAGATTTGAAGCGAGGCTTCCCTGATGGTTCAGTGAAAGAACCTGCCTCCCAGTGCAGGCGAGGCCAGTTCAGGCCCTGGATCAGGACGATCCCCTGGAGGAGGAAATGGCAGCCCACTCCAGTATTCTTGCCTGGAGAATCCCATGGACAGAGGTTCCTGGCAGGCTACAGTCCATGGGGTCGCAGAGAGTCAGACTCAACTGAGCCCGCACATGCCAATTTGAAGTGATTAATGAAGACCACCGTTTTTGTCAGTAATGTTTAATCTTTTTTTAAAAAGAAAAAAACTGATCTGATAAGTTTCTGGATGGTAGAGCCATGATTATCTATTACATTATTTTCTGTACTCTTTTTCCTGTTGCAAAACAGAAACTTTGTTCCAGGTAGAAAGCACCTGAGAAGATGTGTTTCTTTGTTTTCCTGAACATGCTAGCATGAAGCTGTTGGGGTTAGGGTTAGTCCCCGGGGAGTGCTTTCTGTCATGTTTCTGTTCAGTGGAGCGTGGTCCCTTCATGTGTGACAGAGCATCGTTCTGCACATGCCTGATGACCGTGGAGGTTGTTCATCTTACTTGATGGCTTGTTGGAGAAAAAAATTTTGTTTCGTTGGGCGAGCTTTTAAAAATATATTGACTTCTAAGGATTATCTCACTTCAGATTAACCAGAGTAGATCATGGTTCTCTTAGAAGCCTTGTTAATCTGTTACTGCAGATTTTTTTTTTCAAACTTTAAACTTCTTATTTTGTACTGGGGTATAGCCAACTAATAATGTTGTGGTAGTTTCAGGTGAGCAGTGAAGGGACTCAGCCAGACATATACATGTATCCATTCTCCCCCAAACTGGCGT
Source organism: Capricornis sumatraensis (assembly GCF_032405125.1). Lineage (NCBI taxonomy): Eukaryota > Metazoa > Chordata > Mammalia > Artiodactyla > Bovidae > Capricornis > Capricornis sumatraensis. The sequence continues at coordinate 1,462,407 of NC_091070.1, read as the reverse complement.
CCCATCCAGGCTGACACACAGCATTGCGACACAGTCGGTCCTTGTTATCCGTGTTGGATGTTGCAGTGTGTGTATGACCTTGCCAAGCTCCCTAACTACCCCATCCCTGCCTCCAGCAACTGTCAGCTCCTTTTCTGAGTCTGAGTCTTTCTGTTGTGTAAGTGAGTTCATCTGTATCGTTTCCTTTTAGATTCCACATGTAAGGATGTCATACTCGATCTCTCCTCGGGCTTTCTCACGCAGCACGACTCTCTCTAGGTCCGTCCGTGTTGCTGCCAGTGACATTATTAACCCTTTTTCGTGGCTGAGTAATATTCCGCTGTATACATGTACCACACCTCCTTTACCCACTCCTCTATCGATGGACATGTAGGTTGCTCCCACGTCTCGGCTACTGTAAACAGTACTCCTGCAGAATATTTTTATATTGTCCTTTTGAATTAAAAAATAGGGCATTTTTGATTCACATTGGGCTCTGTTTCACTGAAATATAACTACCTCCTAGTGAATCTGCATGCGTGGACCTGGGCCCTTTCACTCTTGTATCCTGGGCAGGTGGTGCAGGCCTCACTCACAGTAGGTGTTCAATGAAGGGATGGCTAGTGAGGAAGTGACCTACTGTTTGGTCCAAAACAAGGGAAAGAAAAGGGCATCACGCTTAACAACACTAAGTGTGTATCTCTTAATCTAATGACAGAGTTGATGATGTGTCCTTTTGGACCAAAGAAGATAATTACTCAAGGACCTAGGATAGTCCCAGCCCCTCTGGGTCACTGCAGAGATTCAGGATCAGGCCACGGGCCCCCCTTATGAAGGTAACCACTTAGCAAAGGTTAACTGATCACTTGCCCTGTGCTGGCCCTGCACTCCATCACCACACAGGCCGGACACCCACGTCAGTGGTCAGCGCTCCTTCACGGGGCACCAGACCAGCTTCGTGAATGAGGGATTTCAAATACCTGTGATCTCCTTTCAGGAAGAAACCAGTCCTGCTTGTGCATGGCGACAAACGGGAAGCAAAGGCTCACCTCCTGGCCGAGGCGAAGCCTTACGGGAATGTCACCCTCTGCCAGGTAAGCTGCTTACTGCCATTCGAGATCACGCTTGGGCTGAGAGCTGGGAGGAAGTGGGACCTTCAGTGTGTCCACCCTCCTAACGCAGGAGTCCTCTCTCCAGCATCACCAACAGACGTCTGTCCAGCTTTGGCTTAAATACTTCCTGAGGTCGCCTGTCCTATTCGTGGGTAGCCCTCATGGTTGAAAGCTTTTTCTCTATGTTGACCGAATTTCTCTGTAATTAGGGTCTCCAGAGAAACAGAACCCGTTAGGTTGTATGTGTGTGTGTTTGGATTTGCCGAGACACTGACTTTAGAAGAGCTGACTCACATGATTGTGTGGGCTGGCAAGTCCAGCATTGGCCACTTTGAGAAGCTTGATGTTACGGTTTGGGTCCAAAGACTGACTAGAGACTGATTCCCCCTTCCTTGTGGGAACCAGTCTTTTATTTTTTATTTTTTTCTCTTAACAACTCCAACCGACTGACTAAGGCGCACAGACATTCTGGAGGGTAATCTCCTTTCCTTGCAGTGCACCCATTTAAATGCTGTTGTTCAGTCACTAAGTTGTGTCTGACTTTTCGTGACCCGTGGACTGTAGCGTGCCAGGCTCCTCTGTCTTCCACTGTGTCCTGGAGTCTGCCCCAATTCATTGATTTAAATGTTAATCTCCTCAAAAAAAAAAGAAAAGCCTTCACGCAACATGTCACCAGGCATCTGGGCACTGTGGCTGGCCATGGTGACACGACCTTCTTCCCTGCCTTCGGCCCTGGTCCTCGCTTTCCCCTCTGGAGTCACATGACCCCCTGTCGGTGGCAGAGGTTCTCGGGTTTGAAGTCATCTGCTTCGTCTTCGAGTTTTCTCAGCCAGGTTCCAGCACTTGCTTTTGTCACTGCACCTGGTGCGTCAGGGGTCCCCCTCCTTCCCCGAGTTGCCAGTCTGCTGGTTGGCATCTGCTTCGTCCATGGCCCTCGGGGAGCAGGGGTTTCTGCAGGGAGCAGGTTCCCTGGAGTCAGTTCAGTGGCAGTGTCTGTGAGGGCAGCTTCGCAGTGGTAGTTTTTAGTGTGACCACCTGTCTGACTTACATTAGCTGCCATTGGCATTTTACCCACAGCCCTTGGATCCTTTTTAAAGACTTTTTTTTTTAGTATGGACCATTTTTGAAGTCTTTTGAATTTGTTACAATATCGCTTCTGTTGTTGATGTTCTGGGTTTTTAGGCAGCGAAGCTCAATGAGATCTTAGCTCTCCAAACAGGGATCAAACCCACACTCCCTTCTTTGGAAGGCAAAGTCTTAAGCACTGGACCACCTGGACGTCCTGCCCTTGGTTCTTTTTCACAAGAATCACTTAATACCGGAGAGACGTAGACTGAAGCCCAGCCTTAGAAAGTACCTTGCGAGCTGCACAGGGCATGTGGCCCCGGTCCCATGAGGGGCAGTCACTGGCCTCACAGCAGGCTTGGTTTCCTGGGACCCGAGCAGGAAGGAGAGAGAGAGAAGGCTGTTGCCCAGCTTCTTTCCTGTCGTCGGCATTGCTGAGTCACTCAGTCATGTCCAGCTCTTTGCCACCCCATGGACTGCAGCACGCCAGGCTTCCCTGTCCTTCACTGTTTCCCAGAGTTAGCTCAGACCTGATGCCAGCCAACCATCTCGCCCTCTGTCGCCCTCTTCTCCTCTTGACCTCAGTTTTGTCTTGATGCTTTCCAGTCAGCACATGGGATCCAGTGTGGCCGATGCGTGAGTCTTGGAGTTTCCTTCAGACTCCACGTCTGAAGGGGTCCTTTTATATGTGGCATTTGGTGTAAGAAGCAGGGGTAGCGAGGACTTCAGCGATGCTGATGATTTCCTTCCTGTGGTGGATCTGAAGTGGCTGGTGGGTGTGCACCGTTTCCTGTTTGAGCAGCCAGGCCCGTCCATTCCTCAGCAGCTTGACGAATGGATCCGTCACGGCCCTTTTCTCTCCTGGGCAATAGCTTAGTGCAGTTGACTCAGGATTTCTGCCCTTGGATTACAGACAGAGACAAGGGTAAATTACATAGAACCTGATTCTTTTTATTTTCCATTTACTCTCTGATGTCCTTTTTCTTCCATTCATACAAGATTAAAGAATTCCAGCTCCCAGGTGTTTTATCAGTTGTGTCCGACTCTTTGCAATCCCATGAGCCGCAGCATGCCAGGCCTCCCTGTCCATCACCAACTTCCAGAGTCCACCCAAACCCATGTCCATCGAGTCAGTGATGCCATCCAGCCATCTCATCCTCTGTTATCCCCTTCTCCTCCTGCCCTCAATCTTTCCCAGCATCAGGGTCTTTTCAAATCAGCTCTTCACATGAGGTGGCCAAAGTGTTGGAGTTTCAGCTTCAGCATCAGTCCTTCCAGTGAACACCCAGGACTGATCTCCTTTAGGATGGACTGGTTGGATCTCCTTGCAGGCCAGGGTACTCTCAAGAGTCTTCTCCAACACCTCAGTTCAGAAGCGTCACTCATTCTTCAGCTGTAGAATACTAACTGTGTGTGTATGTGTATTATTTTAAAGATAAAAACAGTGAGCAATCTCAATCTGATCAATTTTAAACCCATCTCACAACATTTTTCCTGTGGTTTAACTCACTGTACTTTATGTGGTTGGAGTTTTAAATCATTCCATCTCTCTAACCATCCTGTTTAGGCTCACCTTCTGCACAAGACCCTCCTTTGATTAGCAGCTGCCTAAAATCTGCTTTGTGTTTGTCTCCAAAGACAGCAGAGGTCAGCCTGAAGTGGCACAGCACTTACAGTGGGCAGAAACAAGATGACACGGGATCCTGACAGCCAGCAATAAAATCGGTGGAAATACAAAGTGTTTTTTCACAGGGGCTGACGTTTAGGAGACTTGGTAGCGTGCTTCAAGGAAGCCACTAGAGGGCGGAACAAGCCCTGTCTTCCAAACCTGTGTTCAGTTCAGTCGCTCAGTCGTGTCTGACTCTTTGCGACCCCATGGACTGCAGCACACCAGGCTTCCCTGTCCATCACAGATTCCTGGAGCTTACTCAGACTCACGTCCATTGAGTCGGTGATGCCATCCAACCATCTCATCCTCTGTCATCCCCTTCTTCTCCCGCCTTCAATCTTTCCCAGCATCAGGGTCTTTTCCAGTGAGTCAGTTCTTTGCATCAGGTGACCAAAGTATTGGAGCTTCAGCATCAGTCCTTCCAATGAATATTCGGGACTGATTTCCTTTAGGATGGACTGGTTTGATTTCCTTGCAGTTCAAGGGACCCTCAAGAGCCTTCTCCAACAGCACAGTTCAAAAGCATCAGTTCTTTGGCGCTCAGCCTTCTTTATGGTCCAGCTCTCACACCCACACATGACCGCTGGGACTACTGCGTACAAACTAGAGGACCAGCAAGGGCCCACTGTGTCGCACAGGGAGCTATACTTGGTATTCTGTAGTGATAACCTGTGGGGGTAAAGGCCGAGAGAGTGTGTCTATACACACACATACATACTGTGCACGCATATATACACAAAAGAGCAAATAGACACACGTGCATGTGTCTGTATAGAACTGGACCGCTTTGCTGCGCTCCTGACACTAACACAAGATTGCAGGTCATCTCTTCTTCGATTAACAACAACAACAAGCACATGAATTACGCCTTCCTGCCCACTCTTCCGTAGCCAGGCCGGCACGCTGCTCTGTGAGACCCCAAACCCTGAGATTGTGCAGGTGGTGAATGCAGCCACCTGTCCGTGAGCATCGCCAAGACGGGCTGTGTCGTTCTCACCCCTGTACTCCAGCTTCCCGTCGCTGCCCCAGCAGACAGGGCCGTCTGGAGAGAGCGGGCAGGGTGCACTCCGACTTCAGTAGCACTTGCTTCCGTTTGTAGAGCGCTTACTCCATGCGGCTCCTTTCCCTAACCATTTCAGTGTGCTCTTCCGATTTGTTCCTAACAACTCCCGGAATCTCTTAGCAATGCTATGATTTCAAAGAGGAGAAAGACAGGTTTAGCGAGTCAAGTATTTTTCCAAAGTTATGCAAAGCTGTGAAGAAAGGACTTGTCTATACACTGAATTCTCTGTCTATACACCGAATTCCTAGCTACTAAGCCATTTTTCACATCTCTATTTAACTTTTTCATCTTGAGGCATATTCTGCTTAATTCAGGTCTTGCAATACCAGATGTTAGATCAAATGTTTACTCCCTTGCCTATCCCCCAGTTGGTTTGTAAAATTATCATTTTGTAACATGAAAATGGATATAACGTATTATCTTTACTTTGAACACTTGCTGTGTTAAAAATACAAGAAAACTTTTGCTTTAGCATCATTGTGTCTCCATATCACCAGCATTTTCGATGTTTCTTTAAAATATGCTTGGAAAACTTACTGGGTGTACTTGTATGAGCCAAATGTCTGATTTTAAAACTTTGCATAAAATCTCTTTTTTTTTTTTTACTAGTTTTCCAACAACTAAAGAAATTCTGCTTCTCGCTTCTAATTACTGTAATTAAAAATGCAGTATGTATTGAATCATTCTGGGTAACTAAAAAAAAAAGTATTGAAATAAGCCTCACTGGATGCTGTTATTGTAAAAGCTGTCTTGGTGATGAAGAGCTTGCCCACTAGAGGGCAGTAAAAACTTTAAAAAAAATTGACCTGAATCTCTTCTAATTTTGTTTTAAATAAATATGGGTATTGTTGAGGTTTGTTTGTTTGTTTGTTTTTAATGACTTGACCTCTTTTTTTATCCTAGGCAAAGTTGGATATTGCATTTGGAACACATCACACGTAAGCAATTTTTATGAAATGGGGGAGAATATGAGTTTAAAAGATCGAATGATGCTCTTCAGAAGTCACTCTCAAAAGGGACTCACGTGTGATGATTTTGTTGAGGGGAAAGCTATAAGTTAGGAAGTAGAGGGGATGGAGTTTTTCCTAACAGTCTTAAGACCAAGTACCAGGAGCTGAAAGTTGGATCTGTGGAACTGGCCTGGGCCTGGCAGTTGTATCTGTGATGTGGTTTTCCACTCTCTGCTCAGGACTTTCCCTACAGCCCCCCGGGGGTGTGCAGGTGGGGATAGGTTGTGGTCCGTGGTCCTGAGTGGCTGTAGACGTGGCCATCACATGCCTGAAGATTCCACTGGTGTAAAGAAAGCCTTGTGATTTTTGTAAGATTCTAAGCTGCAGCAAATAGAACATTGTTTGGTCAGCTCTGTGCTGTGAATAAAAGAAAAACTATTTTGCAAGAAGTTGTCAGCCTAAGAGACTGGTACCTGTCCCTGCTTTTAAGACATCTCAGAAAATTCTCTTAGGGCAGTGTCTGAGGCGGTGCAAGCCGTAGGCGGGAGAAACTTTTCTCTTCCTACGGGACACGTACCAGCCTGACCCCCGTTCTGGTTGCGTCTTAAAACTTTCATGGAGCTCTTGTACATAACTGGTTCTCTAGCTGAGAAAACACGACATGGTTGCCTGCCTTTCTGTGTTTCTATAAACCAGATTTATCTGAAACGTGTCACACTCTTGAGTGTGACAGCCTCGTCTTGCTTCTGGGCCAGCAGTGGAAACAGGTCTGCTGCTTCAGGCTTGTCCCTTTGGGCACCTGTTCCTCCTGTTCCTAAGGCAACAAGGAAGCTCTTGGGCGGAAGTGTTGGCCCAAGTCTTGTAGTGACCACTGTTTTCCGGATATTATGCCAAAAATGAGGGCATGCGTTCATCATTTGCTTTGTAAGCTTAAAGCTATATTTTGCCAGCCTGATTTCAGAAAGGAGAGCAGAAAGCCGCGAGCAACTTTGTGAAAGGATGCCTATCCACCCACATCTTCTGGGCTTAGATGCTGTTGTGTAGACGTTGCCACGTTTACCGACCGTGCCTAATTGGTAGCCTTACTGTAATGGAGGGGTTGAGGGTTGTTGAGAGGGATCTCAAGCACCTATGTCGCTGGGGAATCAATTGTTCTCTACATGGCGTAGAGCTCACAGAAGGCTAATTTCAGCCCAGGATACAAACAGCACTGAATAGACTGGACAGGCGTCTTGGGCTCCTGCGGCTTCTCCACGGGAGACGCTGGAGGGCGGCAGCAGTCAGCTGTCCTGGGTCGACATTCTGTCCGGAAAGGGTCCCACTGGATGGACCCTTGTCCCCCACCCTTAGCTGGAATTCAGCCTAAATACCTTCCTGATTCGGAAATACATTCAGCAAGCCCTGTCAGTCGTGTGGATCCTGGTTCGCTAGGCCTGCAGTGCTGGGCTCCTTCGTGGGACACACGTTCCAAGCCGGCAGTCAGCTTTTCTCGGGCACATTCACACTGCACACTTAACTGTGTTACCAAGTAGCCTTGGGAGAGCCTGGGGCCGGGAGGGACTGAGTGCTGGGCTGGCCTCGGTCTGACACAGTAACACACGAGGCAGTGGGGCTCTCCCTTTCTTTTTCTTCCAAAAAACTACCTGGCCCTTTGTCTTCATCTTACGGACGAGAGCCCCCGAGTCAGGAGGCAGCTGTCCTCCAGTGAGTGTCGGAGACAGGACTAGGCTCACTCATTTTCACTCAGGTTCTCAGTGGACTTTGTGGTTTTTTTTTTTTTTACTTTGTTTTTTAAAGTGTTTTATGTTACCTTTTTTTAGTTTGAATCTTTTTTATCTTGGCGCGTGGGCTGCAGGACCCGTGTCCCCTGTGGTGGGCGTGCGTCCTAACCACTGGGCCGCCAGGGGTTCCCCCTAATTCACTTGTTGCTTCCTCACTGCTAACGCTAAGTGTGCTTCCTGTGGTCCACCCCCCGGCCACACACACCCCCCACCCCAGAGACGCACACTCTGGAAGCCCGCTCCTCCTTTCCCGCCACCACAGGCATGTCGCGGGTTAAGCCCAGGAGGGCTCCTCGTGCAGAGGGGCAAGTGCCGGGGAAGTGACGGCGGCAGAGCCACCCTTCCCCCGTAGCGTGCGCAGTTTGCACCTTGTTAAGCACCAGTATCTTGTAGGAGACTGAGCTCATGTCTGGAGATTACTTCCACTTGCTCATTTTAAAATGTGCTAAAACATATTCATTAAATATCTAGTATGCTCTTGAAGCCCAGCTCGAGGGGATATAAAGCGTTTGAGATGGGCCGAATTCTGTCCTTGCAGCTTTCAGCCTTTGGGTGAGAGAGGCAGACAGACATGAACTAGGAATGGCAGAAGGGCTTCCAGCCCCTGGAAGTGCGCGGCCCCCACAGAGTATGGCTGCTGCGGTGACTCTGCAGGGTCTCTGGGGTCATGGTCTTACCGACACCTGTGTCGCGGAGGATCTGGAAGTGACCAGGTGCAGCCACGTCCTCCAGGAGCTCATGGTTGTCTTGGCGACAGAGAACGCGCTCTGTCTGTGTTTCCCAGATGCCCTGCCATCCTGGGACATAGCTCATCGGGCTTTCTGGTGGCCCCCAGAGCTGGGAACAAAGGCACCTCTCAGGCCCCTGAGAATCCACAGAGGGGAGAAGCATCAGATACAGCCGGTAGCAGGGCACAGAGCTCAGGCTGGGCCTCCTGCCCTGCCAGGCGGTAGCAAGGCCTCCCGCTTCCCCTCGGGATGCAGTCCCGTCTCTCACCTGGGCTGCCCTGACCCAGCCTCGCCCGCCCCTGCCCAGAAACGTGACGTAGCTGCAGCCCACCCCCCACTGGGGAAGCCGTGCCCAAGGAGCGCTGCGTGCAAGACGTGTGGCCCCAGTACGCGCTGCTTCTGGCTCACGTGGGACCCCGGGTGGTGCGCGCGGCCTCTCCCAGCCACGGCGTCTGCCCTTGGTCAGGAAGTGGGAATGGCCGTGCCTCTGGGTAGCTGGGGTTAGCGTGCTGCATTAGGTGCCTGGCACACCGGTTGCTGTTGTTCAGTCACGAAGTTGGGTCTGACTCTTCGTAACCTCATGGACTGCAGCACACCAGGCTCCTCTGTCCTCCACTATCTCCTGGAGTTTGCTCAAATTCATGTCTGTTGAGTCGGTGATGACATCCCACATTCTTATCCTCTGTTGTCCCCTTCTCCTCCCACCTTCGATCTTTCCCAGCATCAGGGTCTTTTCCAATAAGTCAGCTCTTCGCATCAGGTGGCCAAAGTATTGGAGTTTCAGCTTCAGCATCAGTCCTTCCAGTGAATATTCAGGACTGATCTTTAGGATTGACTGGTTGGATCTCCTTGCAGTCCAAGGGACTCTCAAGAGTCTTCTCCAACACCACAGTTCAAAGCATCAGTTCTTTGGCACTCAGCCTTCTTTATGGTCCAGCTCTCATATCCATACCTGACTACTGGAAAAACCATAGCTTTGACTACATGGACCTTTGTTGGCAAAATAACATCTCTGCTTTTTAATACGCTGTCGAGGTTTGTCATAGTTTTCCTTCCAAGGAGCTAGTGTCTTTTAATAAATGCTCCACAGAGATTAACTTTTTTTCCCCTGTTAGGGAACAGCTTCGAATGTGAGAAACATTGCTTTTGCTGCCTACACAGCTTACTAGATAATATGCAGGTCAGCATTCCTCCAGAGAGACCTCATTTTGTGTGTTTTTATCCGTTTTTAACTCTGACCTTCTTGGGACACACCACTTGGTCTATGAAAAGATTAACGTGGCTCCTCTTAGAGCAGTTCTTGGTGCAGATTAATAGGATTCACTGACATTAGTGTGTGATTTTCCCTGTAAATGATGCCTTGACTAATGGAAATATTTGTAAAACTTACATCGTGAATTCATAACTGGCTTACTGTTAATTACAACTAGCTACTAATTTGGTGACTGTATGTAAATTTGTTGAGGTTTCAGGGAGCACATCTCGTAAGTGGGAAGATTGTCTCAACAGCTGTCTTTCTCCAGCTTTGCATTAATTTACTGTTTCCCAGCTTAGATTAAATTCTTTTTTTTTTTTTTTTTTTTTTTTGGCAAGAGCTAAATCTTATTCTGTTTTTATATGCTTTTGTATGTTTTTAATGCTAACTCCATTCAATCTCAATAGTATTCAGGTGGTGGTTTTTTGAGTGGGTCCTTTTTTTTCCCCAGGTGTAAACTGACTGACATCAGTAAACATTAAGGAGCATTTTGGCCTTGGTGGAAATAAAGCAGAGTTACTGCCTTGAGTAAATGTCTAGCTGGGTGTGGCGGAGAGAATTTAGGTTCCTGAAATAATTAGAAAACCATCAAGAGGCCGAGAATTATCTCGTAGCAGATGATGGAGTGAAGCAGGGCGTTGAAGCATAGAGGGAGCGCACACACGGAACGCTTTGCTGCTGCTGCTGCTGCTGAGTCGCTGCAGTCGTGTCCGACTCTGTGCGACCCCATAGACGGCAGCCCACCAGGCTCCCCCGTCCCTGGGATTCTCCAGACAAGAACACTGAAGTGGGTTGCCATTTCCTTCTCCAATGCATGAAAGTGAAAAGTGAAAATGAAGTCGCTCAGTCATGTCTGACCCTCAGCGACCCCATGGACTGCAGCCCACCAGGCTCCCCTGTCCATCGGATTCTCCAGGCAGGAATACTGGAGTGGGTGGCATTGCCTTCTCCGCACGGAACGCTTTAAGTTAAGCAAAATGGGTGTTGCGTTTCGTTATCACAGCAGGCCTGTAAAGTGAACGGAGGATTGATCCTGCATGCTGCGAGTGAGGAACTGAGGCTGAGGGACGCAGAGTGGCTCATGGGGTCAGGTGGCCTCCAAGTGATGGCAGAGGCGCTTAGGCCTTCCAGCCTCAGATGGGAACCTCTTATGCGAGTGCTGCTCCCCCTCCCCTCCCTGGAATCCAACTAAGAGAAGTAGTCGGGTGACTGGGGAAACCCCACCTGAAAGAAAGGACTCTCAAGAGCTGATTTGAGTCAAGGGAGGATGAAAGGCAAGACTCACCTCCAGCCCAGGTTTAGGCTCCTGACAAGTCTGGTGTCTGGAGTGTGAAGAAAGATCAGTGGTTGCTTGTAACTCCCCTCTGCTGTAGTAGTGGCCCCAATAAAGCTTTGCCTGAAGGAAAAGATCGGTCTCTTGAAAATGAAGCATCTGTCAAACTTAAGCTGCAACCCACAGCAGGAAATGCATTTATTTCAGTGTGCTGCACACATCCACGCTGATAAGCGCTGAAACCAGTTTCGTGAACCAGCACTTACCTATATGCAGTGTCCTCCTGAGTTTCTCATTTGTTCTGTTGCCGTCTTTTGTTTGGTTTTGCTCTAACGCTAGGCAGCCACAGCGCAGCACAAGGGTGTGCCCAGACCCTGAAAACAGAGAGCAGGTTGCTCTTGTCCCTCACCGAGACGGGCGATGCAGAGTAGATGGCGAGGGGCCAGACTGGGGCGGGAGGCGTTTCCAGTGCCAGGACTGGCCACGTGGGCGGGGTGGAGCAAAGGTTCATTTCAGCCATCCAGCGCTCCGGGCATTTTGGAAGGTGGCTCTCCGCCTGTCGCCTGAGCAGACTTTGAGAATGTGTAGAGGAAAGGGAGAGTGTAGCTTTTGCAGTCTGGGCGATGTGAGAGTCTCTTGCCTGTTGCGTTTAAGGTGCTTTGAGAGTGCTCTTAACTGCTTGTTCCTTTTCTGTTTTTAAAGGAAAATGATGCTTCTGCTGTACGAGGAAGGCCTCCGGGTTGTCATACACACCTCCAACCTCATCCACGAGGACTGGCACCAGAAAACACAGGGGTTTGTGGGGCTCTGTTGGTTTCATGCTGGTCGCTCTGTGTGCTGCGGGGCTCTGCTCGTCTCATGGTGTCGCTCTGTGTGCTGAGAAACAGCCAGAATGAGAACATGCGCTGAATTCTTGTTCTCCTGGTTTTTTCACTGTGGGAAGGAAGAACCAGAATTATGGCATAGAAGAGAGGTGCATGCAAGAAAGTGATGCTGCCTCCCTTGTGGCAGCTGGGGCTGACCATTTGGCCCATGATCATCCACGCCTGCCTCTTTATACCTGGGAATGTTGTTGTTCAGTCGCTCAGTCGTGTCCGACTCTTTGTGACTCCATGGACTGCAGCACGCCAGGCCCCCTTTGTCCTTCACTATCTGCCTGAGTTTTCTTTAACTCATGTCCGTTGAGTTGATGATGCCATCCAACGATCTCATCTGCTGTTGCCCCTTCTCCTCCTGCCCTCAGTCTTTCCCAGCATCAGGGTCTTTTACAGTAGGTTGGCTATTTGCATCAGGTGGCCAAAGTATTGGAGGTGCAGCTCCAGCATAAGTCCTTCCACTAACATTCAGGGCTGATATTCTTTAGGATGGACTGGTTGGTTCTCCTTGCAGTCCAAAGGACTCTCAAGAGCCTTCTCCAGCACCACAGCTCCAAAGCGCCAGTTCTCTGGCACTCATCCTTTATGGTCACGTCCATACATGGCTGGAAACACCATAGCTTTGACTATATGGACCTTTGTTGGCAAAGTGATATCTCTGCTGTTTAATATGCTGTCTAGGTTTGTCATAGCTTTTCTGCAGAGAGCATCTTTTAATTTCACGGCTGCAGTCACTGTTCACAGTGATTTATGAGCCCAAGAAAATAAAGTCTGTCACTGCTTCCATTTTTTCCCTGTAAACATACCAATACATAAAATTTATACGCTGTAGTTTTTTTCCTATTTTCTACAAAAATGGCGACATACATATATTCTTCTGCCGAGTAGGTCTAAGGATCTGAGGCAGGAAAGAGGATTAAAAAATGGAAGGGCCAAACGTATTATTTTCCCAATAAGACCCTCCTGATAACTTTTTGGCCCTCACTCACCCCACACCCACCTGTACCTGAGCCTGCCACCTAGGCATCAAAGGAAAACTCAGGGGTTGATTGTATGCTAAAAATATCCCTTTATGGAGAAGGCAGTGGCAGCCCACTCCAGTGTTCTTGCCTGGAAAGTCCATGGACAGAGGACCCTGGCGGGCAGCCGTCCATGGGGACACGTGACTAAGCACACCTGGGTGAGGGTGGAGGGAAGCGGGTTGGCAGCAGTGAACTGATAGAACTAAACAATACATACATATCCCTTTACCTCCAGTCAGTTTGGTTTCCCATAAAACATTCTAAACTGCTGTCTTTTCAGAGCCTGTAGTATGGTCACAAATCTCCGAAAGGATTGAACGCAAAGGTTTTTCATGCTTTTTTGTAATTACTAACCCTTGTTCTTGGTGCGCGTTTACTAGATGTGGTTTTCGATCTCTTGAGGAAGTTAGGGTTTATCCTTAGGCATTTTAGGGACTTGTTCGAGTCACATCTCACCCTTCATTCTCCTTCCCAGGAAGCCCTCATTACAGCCAGCCTTGGTCGCCGTTCCCTTGATTGGAGAAGCCATTCTGCATGTCTCTGCCTGCCTGTGTTGGAAGAAGCACCCTTTCCGGGTTCACGCGTTTCCCCCCGCGTTCCCCTCTGTGCTCCCTTGCCCGTATCGTCACCCAGCCTGGGCTAGAGTCCTCATCCAGGGCTCTCACGGAGCCCGCGTTGCTTGCCGAGTTGAGCCGAGACAGGGAGCCTCCCAGCTGCCGTCCTCCCGGCCTGCTGAGCCTGGGTGGGCTGCCCAGCCCCCGAGTCGCCTCTGCTGTCACACAGCCCTTCGGAATGTGAAAGGCAGACTTTTCCGCACACCAGGGGTCTCGTCCCTCTTCACTCTGCTTCCCCACCAGAGCGGGCGTCCGAGCCCCTGCCCCGCTGCCTGGCAGTTTTCCTACAGACACGCCCCCGTGTCCCGGTCAAGATGCACTTGCAGACCGCCCTGTGCTGGCGGGAGCAGGGGCGGGCGGTCCCTGAGAGCCCTGGCTGCTGGGCTCCTGATCCGCCGAGTTTTCGGTCGGCAAGCTCTTTCGCTGCCCTCAGGCTTCTGAGCCGCCGGTTGCGTTTGGGGACCGTGACTCGTCCGTAACCCCATCTGAAGAGGGGATGAGCTGGCATGGCTTCTCCTTAGAGGAACAGCAGCTGAGAGGGTTTGTCAAGTTGGCTGAGTCTCCTGTGGCTCAGAGAGCCCCAGCCACGGCTCTCCGGCTCCTTCCGGAGCGCAGAGGCGGCCCTGCTTCCTTAGGCGGCTTTGGCTTGGCTGCTGTGGGGCAGGGATTAAAGGTAAAGGGCTTAGGTGTTCGTTTTTTTCCTTTATTTAAAAACACTTAATTTTTTCAAAACGTATTGACTAGATGTAGCTTCACATGGTTCAAAACTCAGAGTACAAGTGGTATAAACTTTCCCTCCCAACTTCCCTCTGCTGCCCACCCCCCCCGCCCAGGAAAGAGGGTACTGTTGTCTACATTCTACTCTGTCTGATAGTTCACAGTTTCATGTCATGAGTTGTAATTTTTTTTTAATATTTTTAAAAGTTATTTTGTCTAATTTCACGGTCTGCCCATCCTGGCCCTGTGGACTCTTTGCTCTCCTAAAGGTCTTCCATCCGTCCTTTTCACCTGCTTCTCGATCCACCTGTTCATGTCTTAATTTTAAAACTATCTGGCCCAGGGTTTCTTTATTTTGTCGAATGGTAAGACGTCTTGCACATTGATGTCCTGGTTGGAAAGGCGTTGTCTGTCATGTTCCTCCTCCAGGACCGTTCTTGTGAGTGACCCTCTGATCCAGGAGGAGCCCCCCTCATCCTGCAGCCCCGAGTTGCTGTGGGGAGGAGAGCCTGCCCCCATCCATCCCGCCCAGCACGGCCACGGTGCGCGCAGGAGCCGAGGGAGGCACGGGGGGCCACCGAGCCTGCCCAGAGTGGCACGGCCAGGTAGCAGCAGATCCCGGTGCAGAGCCTGGCCTCCGCTCCTGGTCTCACGTGGTGCCCACTGTGCAAGGTGTTGACTTTTAAAAATATGCATGCCTACCGTGAGAGCTGTGAGGCAAGTTTTATTTGTGGCAAAATGAGGGCTTATAGTCCAGGAGATGGCGTTTCAGATAGCTCTTCAGAAGCTGCTCCAGAGAGGCAGGGGGGACGTCAGTCTCTGTGTGATTTTGGTGAATACGTGCATGCTGTCAAGCACATTTTTAGCAGAAGGGTTATGCTAGTTTCATGAAGGTTACTGCTGCTCATGAGACGCAGGCGTCACCGTGAGGATTTTAGGACTTCTCTAGGTTTGAGGAGATAAAAGAATTAGGCTCTTACAATCGGGTCCTGACAGTATCTAAGCCTCTGAAGGCCTGTTCTGCCGGTTTCCCCCAGCACATGGTGCCTCATTTCTGCTCTCCACCCTGGCCTTTCAGGGGGCGTTGAAAGGCAGCCGCATGTGGTTTAGTGCTCGTAGATGTAGAGGGCAGGTGCCAATCCGCGGTTGACAGAGGGGTCTCCTTGAGGTGGGGAAGGAAGGTGTGACAGCCCAGCCTGCTGGGAACGCGTTCAGAGCTCCGGAGACGCCCAGCCAGGATTCTCGAGGTTCTGACGGCCTGCCTCTCCGTCTCCTCTGAGGGCCGCCGGCGCGAGAGGAACGGGCAGTTTCTGTTGCGGCTCCCCGGGCAGGGCTGTGGCGGGAGGAGCCGGAGCAGGGGAGGCCGCAGACGCAGCTCCTGCCTGCTGGGGCTGCTTTCTGCTGGGCCCTGTTCGTTGCCTCGTGGGCGTCTGTGAGGTGGACTGCTAGCCTGGTTTTGCAGCTGAAGGAGCTGCGCTGGAGCTCTGAAGCCGTGTTTCTCTGTGATGCACGAGGGGCCAGTGCACAGAAGGACTGGGCTTAGATGTGGTCATTTGCCGTTCGTGGGTGTGACATAGAGGTTTTGGCAGAGTACACTCACAAAGAATCGATGAAGTTAGAGGTGCCGTTAAAGTTTTGTTACCGGTTTATCTGAAAGCCTGAGGTTAGTGTTACTGTAATATAGCTAAACGTAGACTATACCCCATTCCAGACACCAGATATGGGATATAGATAGATAGATATGAAAATGTTTGTTTATTGAAAACATATTTGCACATACATTTTTTTCTTAATATAGACAACTTTTATTTTCCGCTTGGCTAAAGAGCTGCATTGACATACATCTGGGCAGAAGCTTGCTGGGGTTACCACTGTGTGGAGTTGCTGTAAGCAGTCAGGAGTAAAGCTGTTGTCATCACTTTGAAAGCAGTATAGTGCCTTACCTGGTGGTCTGGTGGCTATAACTCCACACTCCCAATGCAGGGGGCCCGGTTCCTGGTCAGGGAACTAGATCCCACATGCTGCAACTGGGAGTTCACATGCCACAACTGAAAATCCCACATGTTGCAACTAAGACCCAGTGTGGCCAAATAAATATTGAAAAAAAAAAAGCAGTGTAGAGCTGAGAAGGTAAGAGGGGGAATAAGCGGGGGAGGGGGGGAGTGAATGGGGGAGCGTGGAGGGGTCGAGTTGGGAGAGGCAGGCAGAGGCCAGGCCTTCCTGGGTCTAAAATTCACGGTGAGCTTTTCAAAAATAATTCTGGACGTGAGGAGAACCCCTGGAGTGGCACAGTCAGCTTTGTCCTGTGCTCCGTGAGGCTGGCCTGGGCCTCCCGCGTGGTGCTCGTGGTAAAGGTGTAGGGCACCTAAGAAGCACGGGTTCAGTCCCTGGCTTGGGAAAGTCCCCTGGAGAAGGGCATGCAAGCCCACTGCAGCGCTCTTGCCTGGAGAGCCTCATGGACAGAGGAGTCTGGCAGGCTACAGTCCGTGGGGTCCCAGAGTCGGAAATGACTGGAGCGACTTAGCACTCGCACACACAAGGGTGGCCTTACCAGCAGGTGGAGAGAGGTAGTGAGAATTCACCTTGAGGTGCGCGCCTGATTACAGAGAGAGCGCTGTGATCAGCTCTGCTCCTGACTGTTCAAGGTGGTTTTCTGTTTCCATTCCAGAATATGGTTGAGCCCCTTGTACCCCCGAATCATCCACGGGACCCACGGATCTGGAGAGTCGGCCACACACTTCAAAGCTGACCTCATCAGCTACCTGGCAGCTTATAACGCTCCCCCTCTCAAGGAGTGGATAGACACCATCCAGGAGCACGACCTCTCAGAAACAAAGTAGGATAAACATGGCCTCTTAGCAACGCAGGGGCTTACCCTGAGGACCACGTGAGGTCTGGAGTGCAGGGGCCTGGCGGGTGGTGGAGGGGCACTGGGCTGTCCTTCAGGAAGTGGCAGAGCGGGGCCCGTCCCTGTCGGCACCTTCTGGTCCTCAGGCGCTGGAGTGAAGGCTCGGGGCTCTCCCCACTCACCTCAGTCCCCACCGGAGGTCCCACAGGGTACTTGAAAATGATTTAAGTGTCAGTTAACTCCTCGGAGGAGGCATCTCCAGACAGCGGGCTGGCTCGTGGAACACTTCACGCTTAGTACTAGTGTGTGTGTATTTGAGGTCCACACATCCCTGTGTTCTCTGACTTGTATTTTGTATCGTTTTAGTGTTTACCTTATTGCATCAACCCCAGGACGCTTTCAAGGAAATCAGAAAGATAATTGGGGACATTTCAGGCTTAGGAAGGTAATAAAATTTTTACTATTTAAAAAAATTTTATTGTATGTTCACTCCTATTTCATTTATAATGGTCTATTTTGAAAGCAGCTTTATAATATCTCTAGCACAACTCTCGGCAAGCATTAGGCACTTGGAATTGGTCATCTGATTACGGTTCCATTAATTACCTGCATTTTGACATTTTGCCTCTTTCATAGGTGCAGAGTTAGGCCTGAATGGCAAAAGTGTGTGGACGGTTTTTAGTTTCTCAATTTCTTGTAATAAAGATGATTAGAGACTTTGTATTTATACAAGTAGTTTTTGCTCAGCATGTGAAGGATTTTTTTATTTTATGTCAAAGATTTTTCACACAGCTTCAACAAAGAACAGAAAATAGTGTTGAGCAAAGACCACACCTGAGCTATGATGTGCTTTGCTTGCTAAACCGATGCCCTAGAAATTGCAATTATGAGAATGACATTTGCTGCTGGTATGAAAATAAGCCAAGAAAGATCTTTAACAAAATAAAACAAGCAGCAGGTTAAAGCTTCAAGTTTCCTCTCTCTCTCTAGGAGTCAGTTTACCTTAGTAAATTCCCAACACGATTTCTTAAAAACCCCTCTTTTTCCATAGATTATTGATGCTGTGTGAGAATTCCCCTTGGCCGATGACAATTTTTAATTTCCTATTTTTAAGTGAGACCACAGCTGAAAGCAGGCAGGGTCTCCACACCACCATCTTTCTGTCTTGAACTCGGGAGCAGGGGAGTCCCATAGGCTGGATAGTTCAATCACTCAGTCGTGTCCGACTCTTTACAACCCCATAGACTATACAGTCCATGGACTTCTCCAGGCCAGAATCCTGGAGTGAGTAGCCTTTCCCTTCTCTAGGGATCTTCCCAACCCAGGGATCCAACCCAGGTCCCCCGCATTGCAGGCGGATTCTTTACCAGCTGAGCCACCAGAGAAGCCTAAGAATACTGGGGTGGGTAGCCTATTCCTTCTCCAGCGGATCTTCCCGACCCAGAAATCGAACCCGGGTCTCCCGCATTGCTGGTGGATTCTTCCCCAGCTGAGCCACCAGGGAAGCCCACATCCTGGGTAAGTGCACAGCTTTGTGAGCTGATACCCACAGCAGGGGCCAAATCCTGGCCCGGTTACAAGCCGTGTGACTCTTGACATCTGTAAAATGGGCATAATGGCAGTACTTCCCTCACAGAATCGTGTAGAGATTGAATGAGGAAAGGAGGGCAAAGCGCGTATTGATTGTTCAGCAAGCACTTGCGGGCTTTAGCTTGTGGACTGCTGGCTCAGAAAGGCCGGGTGATCACACACACTTGTGCAGGGTCCCTGTGTTACTGAAAGCAGAGTAGCCTCTTACCCGAGTTTGCGACCCCTTCGCACAGTCAGGAGCTTGTGTTGCATCACAGCTGTCTTCCAGTAAAGACGGGGCGCAATCAGAAGTCTGCCCCCTGCTGGGGAAGAGACGCCCGGGGCCTGGGCCTCGGTCCTGCGGCTGATCAAGGGCTGAACCCAGGACTGTAGCCGAGTCCTGTGATTGTCGGCTCAGCCCTGCTTCCTGCCCATGCTGCTCCCAGGGCTGGAGTTGAGAGCTGTTTGGGGCCTGGGGGGAAGTGTGTTTATAAGTATTAGTGCCTACTCAGTGGTAAGGAGGATAACGCATATACCCCGAACCACGCCTGTCAGACTGTGAGCTCGCCTGGAACAGGAACTGCGGCTTATTTCTATTGCTGTCTCCAGCCTCTAGGAAGGCCCTCGGCACAGGTTTAAAGAGAGAAAATTCTCAAGTGTTTTCTGACTTGTTTCTGCAGCTTTGCATAAATATCAAACAAAGCAGGACAAGCAGGTCAGTCTTCCCCAGGGCTTGCGGTGGTATGTATTCATATGTAAATATATTCTCTTTCATTTATGGAGCATCACAGCTGCCCAGAGCCCAAGCCTTTTTCAAATGATAGGAGTCAAAATATATAATAGTTTGACCTTCTAGGTTTTATTTCAGTGTATTAAACCTTTGGAATTTCAAGGCAGAAGGCTAATCTCATATGGCAGGTTGCTAGTTTGTCTGACATTGCTACTAAAATGGGTCATTTTTTAAAAAATATATTTAAGTACAAATCAAAGAATTTTGGAAGAGAAATACTTTTATCCACTTACTCCATTAAAATAAAATTTTTTCAGTATTTAAAAATATTTCCCAGAGTATTAACATATATACAATATTATATATAAAATAGATAACTAATAAGGACCCTACTATATAGCACGGGGAACTCTCCTCAGTACTCTGTAATGATGTCTATGGGGAAAAAAAATCTGAAAAAGAGTGGATACATGTATAACTGATTCACTTTGCTGTGCACCTAAACTAACACAGCATTGTATGTCAACTATACACCAACAAACGTTTAAAATACAAAGTAGAATTTTTCCCAAAGAAGAAAAGCTGTACGTGGGTATGAAACTGAGCGTTAACCATTTTCAACATTTCCTTGTGAGCTAGGAAGTCCGAGGACAGAAGACCGTGCTCTGAGCCATCACGGCTCTTCTCCCGCGTGACCGCACTGACCCCAGCATCCGCTCTCTCTCTCGCAGCTTCTGAAGGAGCACGCCTCCCCCGCGCCCGGAGCGGAGTCTTGGCCGGTCGTAGGCCAGTTCTCCAGCATTGGTTCCATGGGGGCAGACGAGTCAAAATGGCTGTGTTCTGAGTTTAAAGAGAGCCTGGTGACCCTGGGCAAGGAGAGCAGGACCCTGGGAAGTGCTGCTCCCCTCCATCTGGTGAGTGCCCCTCCTCCCTGAGGTCACTGTGCTTAGCCTCTGGTCCAGGAGAAGAGTCAGATCTGTCCTTGCTACAGAAAGGGGTTTCATTCCGTGGATCAGGGATGGAAGACGTTGAACGCAGGGCGGTAGCACTGCCGTTTGTAATCAAGTCTAATAGCATCCGGTGCCGGCAGCTTCCTGGTTTATTCCACGCTCTGGCTCAGCCACAGACTAGCCTGCAGAATCCCCATTCCTTCCTTTAGGTTGTCAAGCCAAGAAAAAAATTTTTGATAAAACATTGCCAGCAAAATTACAGGCATTATTAATGATTTAGAGGCCTTTGAAGTAAGAATTTTACATTCAGTTCAGTTTTTCTTTTGGTGTTTCAGAGGAAAAAATACTCATTGAAATGAAATTTTCTTTCATTGACTGTAAATGCTTTCTGTAGTTTACTAGTAGTTCAATAGTTTTCAATAAGATGGGAACTTTTTAAAGCACATTTTCTAAGTCTTGAAGTATTTCTAATAGAGATTTTCATCTTGGTAAAAACTAAACTTCTTTCCTTTTAACACACATAGATAGTTTCTTCACGTGGCACATTCTAAGTGTTGTTGTTTTTATTTTTAGATCTATCCTTCAGTGGAAAATGTACGGACCAGCTTAGAAGGATATCCAGGTAATTGTTGGGAGGACTGTCCCGATTGAGTTTTTGTGTGTACATTTCATAAATACCCTGGTAAACTTTTTAAAACAAGTAATAAGAATGCCTTCCTCCTTGAGGTCAGAAAGGTATTGATGAGAAATTTGGAGATTATTCTCTCTTAACTGGATGAGGATCTTTAAAGTAGGTGATATTGAGTGGTGCTGTGTTCTGAAGATGATGCCACACAGTTGAGCAATTTGAGTGCTGTTTAACACTGTTTCATACTCAGTAGCCCTGAGTGTTTGATACTTTTACCAAAAAGATGGTTCTCTCCTCTGCCACCAGTGGTTGTCCAGATAAGACATCCAGATAAAACCAGCTTCCGCCACAACCCCGTGCTATGCCTTTTTCTAACACCTCTCCCTCTCCCCCCACATACGGCCTAAAGTACTACGTGGTTCTTCCAGAGTTGAATCCCCGGTACAGATCATGTTGAGGGTCCGGAGCTGAGGCCTGATACTGAGATGAAATCTCTGGCGTGATGCAGTTTGCTTGACCCAGCTCGTCTCTCCAGGGCTTCATCTGTGAACCCCGGGACTGCTTTGGAGACACCTCTCAGTGCTGTTCTCTAGTTCCCTCATGTCAGTGCGGGCACTTAGCTAGTTTGGAATTCAGCAGCCCCCAGGTAGTGTATTCAGAAGGCATCAACCGAAATCCCAAAGAGGGTATATGTGTGTGCTAAGTCGCTTCAGTCGTGTCCAGCTCTCTGTGACCCCATGAACTGTGGCCCACCAGGCTCCTCTGTCCATGGGATTCTCCAGGCAAGAATCCTGGCTTCTAATTGTGTTTCCACCTGGACCTGTGTCTTTATTCTTTCTGTAGGACTATGGCTTTTAGGATTCCTTTTTTAAAACATAGTGGTTTATTGAACATTTTAGTGATCCTTGGTTATTGCATTTGTAAGAATCTGTGTAGCTAGGACAGTCTCTTTGGAAATATCATTGTAAAAGGTGAAGGAGGCAGAGACAATCAGGCTTTCATCCTAGTCTCCCCTCTCCCAGTGTCCTGGTCTTGGGCCCCAAAACGACGCACGAGCCCTCGCCTTGCAAAGAGTATCTCAGGGCGTCCCACCTGCGCGAGGGCAGCAGGGTGGGCCAGGCCCATCTCTGGCCTCTCTAGACGTTGAAGTACCGCCTCCACCCCCTCCAATGGTTAAACACCGTTTCCTGTTGCAATAGTAAACATTCACTACTTCATACGCACCCTAAGAAGGAAATGGCAACCCCATCCGGTATTCTTGCCTGAAGCATCCCCTGGGCAGAGGAGCCTGGTGGGCAGGAGTTGCCTGGTGGGCAAGAGTTGGACAGGACTAAGCAACTCACACTTCGTGCACGTCTAAGAAAGGAAACCCCTTAGAGAGGACACACCTAAAGCAGGGGTAGATGTTTCCTTTCAAAGAGCTTTTCCCTGAGATGAAATTACTAGTGGCTTCTTTAACTACTGTGTATAGATTTTCTTAATGAGGATCCTCAAATTATAGTCAATAATTTTTCTTTGTTTACTTTATTTCTCTTATTTTAAAAGCTGGGGGCTCTCTTCCCTATAGCATCCAGACGGCGGAGAAACAGAATTGGCTTCATTCCTATTTTCAGTAAGTAATCCGGTTAGAATGCTGCTGCTGCTGCTTTCAAGTAAAATAAGAATGTTGTCTGTCTGATTTTCTTAAAAAAAAAAAAAAAAAAGAGCTTTACATAATATGCCTGTATTTTTAATCTATTTATGTTAGTGATAGAAATCCCTTAAAGTTCTAGACATTTCTTGGAATTGGTTTTTAATACCAGAGTCTAATTTATCTCTGTGAGGTTCCTGTTTAAATATTGACATCCAAAGAAAAAAGATGAGTGAAAGAACATGTTGGGAAATTTAGAATTTACATAAGCAGCGTTGTAGTTCATATTTCCAAAGTATGCCATCCTCTGTGTACACATTTATGCGCTGGGAAGCTGCAGGCTTTCTGAGGGGAGAATCCACGCCCCTTCCCCGGGGCACACGGCAGCCTTTGGCTCGCTGCACGGCCCAGCCAGTGGCCAAACGTTCAGGCTGAAGGGATGCTCTGCGTCCTTCCGCCACCCACCCTGCAGTCTCACCCTGGCTTCAACAGACATATACTTGAGCTGGAACCAGAAACGAAGGCAGATGACCTTTCAGTAGCTTTCGTCTGGGAATTCCCTGCCGCTGCAGTGGTTAGTCGGCCTGGGCTTAGTCCCTGGTCAGGGAACTAAGATCCTGCAAGCCGCCCACGGCATGGCCGATTCAGGATGCCATCCTGGAGCCTTTCTGTAAGGCTTTCTGTGGAGGTGTTTGATTTTATTTTGCAGAGGACGTTTCTTCAAATTGAGCCCCTTTGAGTACTGTATTCTTACAAGCGGTTTGTTTGTTTTTAACTTGTATTCATTTATTCATCGGCCGCCCTGGGTCTCTGTTGCCACGAGCAGGCTTCCTCTCTCGTTGCGGGGGGCGGGGGAGCTTCTCGTTGTGGTGGCTCCTCGTGTTGCGAAACACAGCTCTGGGGCGCGTCAGTACTTGCAGCTTGAGGGCTCAACGGTTGTGGCTGACAGGCGCGATGGTTTGGCGCACTCGGTTGCCTCATGGCGTGTGGGATCTTCCCACAGCAGGGATCAAACCTGTGTCCCTGCCCTGGCGGGTGGGTTGTTAACTGCTGCACCACCAGGGAAGCCCCACAAGTGAATTTAATAATCTGATAATGACTGCCGAATCCCAGTTTTACTCTTTCAGTCTGTTCTCTTGAGGGACCGCCCTCTTCTATTCATAAGTGAGGATTCTTACCTCGTGATATAGGTCTTTTTTTCCCCATGAAACCTTAGTCCCGAAAATGTTGGAAACTTAGAAACCAAGCTTAGACACATGAATATCTGCATTTGACTGGCATATTTCTGAATGATCCCCCTGCTTTTCGGCATTCCATCTTGATATTCATACTGTCTGTGTTTTTCCATCTTGTGTTTCGTTCATTAAGCAAGCATTTGGTGAGCCTTTCCTACTCAGCGCTGTGCTCTGGGAACACAGTTCCTGCCTTTAATGAGGGTGCGCTTACACGCGGTGAGAAGCATGATAGAAACAGTGTGTGTGCGTATGTATATGTGTGTTCCTGACAGGATGCGAGGGCCGTGCGCCTGCAGTTTACAGTGCTTTTTGTAGGTGGCATTTTCTACGCACCCACATTCTAAAATGAACATGTGTTATTCTGTTAGCTCAACAGGATTTAGGACGTTATCTCAGCTCATATCACAGAGAACAATGTACTCACTGTTTTTTACACGTCAGGATTTTGCTTTTCATACAGTTTTCTCATATTAGGGCTGTGATGACCCGTTTGTGTTTTCTGACTCGTGGTTTGTGCCTTTCCACCACCAGCAAGTGGTCAGCTGATACGTCAGGCCGCAGCAACGCCATGCCACATATCAAGACTTACCTGAGACCCTCTCCAGACTTCAGTCAGATCGCCTGGTTTCTTGTCACGAGGTACGAGTTCTTATATTCTTGATGGGAAAAATTGTTAGAATGTATTTGCAACTCCTGGGAAGAGGGCTGAATGCACTTCCAGAAAGTGGTTCTGTGAACCATCCTTCGTTTTCTCTTAAACATGTACGTATGTTTGTGTCTTTGTGATTTGTTGTTTAGCCGCTAAGTCATGTCCAACTCTTGGGAAAGTGGTGGCTGCCTTTGGTGTCCTCGTGAGAGGTACACGACAGAGCCCAGTGCTGGGGACAGAAGGACCCACGACACGCGAGGCCACAGTCACGCCTGTTCCAGCCCTGCC
The DNA here is from genome assembly GCF_032405125.1 of Capricornis sumatraensis. Taxonomy (NCBI): domain Eukaryota; kingdom Metazoa; phylum Chordata; class Mammalia; order Artiodactyla; family Bovidae; genus Capricornis; species Capricornis sumatraensis. The sequence goes on along the minus strand of NC_091070.1, from coordinate 1,437,777 downwards.
CTCGAGGCTATGGAGGATGCCAGGGGCACTGGCGCCCTTCTCCCTGCTGTGTGCCTTTAAAAAGAGAAACTTCTGCCTCTGACGAGGAGGGTGCCTGGGTATGAGGTGTGCCCTGTAGATGTCCTGGGTGGAGAAGTCATTGTCTGGGGCAGGAAGTGCCAAGGCGAGCAGAGGTGTAGAGGGCTTGTGCCCCTCTGTGGGCGTGGAGCTCAAGCCCTAGCTGCTGCTGTGAGTGCAAAATTGTTCATTGCTCCCCTGATTTCACTGTAAATAAAACACCCTTGCAAAAGCTAGGTTACAGCCAGTGTCCCTAGAGTTAACGTGCTGAGAAACCCAGGCACAGTGCTGCCCGGTCTTCCACAAAGTCAGCCAACAGGAACATGAATTCAGGCATCGTGCGGGCCCTTGAGCACTCTCCAGAGGGGCCCACGCTTCCGTGCCAGCCACCAGTGTGCACAGGAACTGCCTGATGTTACATGTTAAACCAGGTGACTAAGTTGAGGGAGAAAGACCTGGCTGTTGATTCTGGTTCTGTGACATCCTGATGCTGTGTGTGACCCTTGCTTCCTGTACACTCTGATGACCAGTCAGTAGGGCTAGGTGAAATAATCTATCTGCTTCTGATTCTAAAACACCACCCTCAGAAGCGGTGCTGAGAGCCAGGCCATCGTACACCCCAAGGGCCACTTTATTACAAGCTCGTTATCTTGCTCTGTGTTGAGGCCCCAAATGCCGTGCCATTTCCTTCGATCGGATCTGGCAGATTCGCTACCAGTTTGGGTGCCAGGACGCTACCCCTCATGTTACTTTTCTGTACTCATCAAGGCTCTTACTGGAATCATGCCACTTTGCAGGAATGTTGAATTTGAAGGCTATTCTTCCAACTATGGTGAAAATCCTCTTAACTTAGAATGCTTTTTCTCAAAATAGGGTCAAAACAAATAGAGAAACATATCAGTTATTGGGTAAAAGTGGTCTCATCTAGCACCATGGGTTTTTGCTGGGGAAACAGGTGCCCAGAGAAATTTAAGCTTTCAAAAGCATGCCGCTCACCACAAGGCCAGGGTGGAGGCTGTGCCAGTGGGAGCACTGCCTGGACTTTGCACGTAACTGACTGGGAGCTGCTTCAGAGACGAGTCCTGGGTTTGGGGTGTGGCCAGCAGGGAGGTGGAAGGTGGTCACCTTCTAGAGAAGTCAAGAAACAAAACTGGTTTTGGTGGGAGAATGGTCAGCTGGATTACATCGACCTCTTGAGGTGGGAAGGCTGAGTGGAATTGTCCGTTGGCGATGCTCGAGTCAGAAGGTCAGCGTATGCGTAGTACGTTTTGGAGTTCTCTTCAGAACTGAACGTCGACACCTTGAGCCTATGTGTGGACGCTTGGGGAGAGTGGAGCCGAGGGCTGGTGCCCGGGAGGAGGGGAACAGACCAGGTCTAAGCATCACACCTCCCGGGTTCCCAAGCCACGCGGGCGGGTTGGGCCCAAGCCTTCCCTCCCGAGTTACGGAACAGCTGGTCACCATCCTCCAGAAACACTCTTCCTTCTACTTAAGCAATGTTCTGCATTGTATTTTTGACATCGTAAAGTTTAACCATTTCAGCCTGTGTCTACTGAGCACTTACTATGTGGCAGACATTTCTCCAGGTTCAGGGAGTGCCGTGACAGCACACAGTCCTGACTCCACGGTAGTGAGAACTGCATAGAAACCAAGTTTATTCGTAGATATCGAATGCTGGTAGTCGCTGCAGAGAAAAATGAAGTAGAAGAATAATTCAGGTGCACAGTCCTTTATTCACAATCCTTGAGCCGAGACTTAGTTCAGTGTTTGGGGCTTCCTGTGAGTAAACGTAACATCTGTTTAATGTCCGTAGCGTTGTTACAAGTGGCCTCACATTATTCCAGGTCAGCTTTTGTCACCTGAGGAGCTCACAGAAAGAAGCTTTGCCAGTGAGCACAGTGAGTTAGGTAATAGCTTAATGTCCAAGTTGGTTTCAGTTGTTTTTAGATGTTCAAAGCTAACATGGGGCGCTTAGTGTTAAATTGCTTCAGTCGCGTCCAGCTCTTTGTGATCCCAATGGACTGTAGCCCGCCAGGCTCCTCGGTCCATGGGTTTCTTCGGGCAAGAATCTTGGAGTGGGCTGCCGTTTCCTTCTTCAGGGGACCTTCCCGACCAGAGCTCGCATCCATGTCTCTCATGTCTCCTGCGTTGGCGGGCGGGTTCTTTACCACTGGCGCCACCTGGGAAGCCCAGCGCTTAGGCTGAGTTTCAGGCATTCTTCTAAAAAAGCAGCGTCTACACACACACACACTCATGTAATCCTGACAGCAGTCCTGCAGGTGAGCTGCGTTCGTCCCCTCTACTAATGGGAGAGCTGAAGCACAGCGAGGGTCAGCGCGCGTCCAGAGGCATGTGCCGTCCCTGTGCCAGGAAGGGAGTCTGCTCCGTAAACAGGACGATCAGGGAGGTCCTGACTGACGCGGTGGCATTTAAGCCAAGACCTGAAAGAAGGAAGGGAGCCATGTGGGTGGAGAGCTGAGGGGGGCGTTCCTGGGGGAGGCGCAGCCGGGGATGTTCTGGCTTGTGTTTGAGAAACAGTATGGGTGCTGCTGGAATGCGTGGGCTAGGAGGGCAGAGCAGTCCCTCGGGGTTTGGTCAAGATGACGCTTTGGGCAGGACTGTCCTGTTCCCTCTGGGGTGTTGAGTAGCCCGGCCCCCACGCATTAAGCACCATGTCATGGCGAAAGCCGTGCAGAGGCCTCTGCCTCTCTCGGTACCCCCTCGGCCGTCTCTCCTGCTGGCGATGCTGCCCCCTTGGAGAAGAAGTTCAGAACTTCGTGAGCAGCTGGCGTGTGAGTGCTGCTCTTTCCTCTCCTGTGTTTCCTGTTTAGAGTGACGAGGTGGGGCTGCACAGAGAACCATGGGTTCTAGTCCCCATGGAGGGATGATGCCAGCAAACCCAGCGGCCCGTCCACAAGGGGCGGATACATCATGTCTTAAGACGTGGGTTGCAGTGAAAGATAGATACGTCAAAGCTGCATAGATTTGACTCCTCCCCCCACTTTTTTTCCTTGACACTTTCCTACTTTGATCTATTGTTAAAACTCTCTGTTAATGTTGGTGCTTGGGATGAGTAAGTGCTTTTTATTAAAACAATATTCTCAGAAAAAAATTATAATAGTAATAAGCAATATGGATGATAAGCCATGTGAATTTTGACACTAATAATATGACTTTTAATAAGCCAGGTTTGCACATCCAAAGAAGTGTTGCCCTTTAAAATGGTCACCTTGAGAAACTAGGTATTTTATGAAAAATGCTGCCACCGCTCTCACCCTTCTGCCGCTCTTCAGAATTTCCTTCAAAGTGAGTTTCTGTGGCACTTTAGTAAGTATTGTTTCTAACAGACATGCTTCTGTTCTGGGCCTTGTGGCTAAGCGGCTAAAGGCAACTGCAGGCTCATTATCCGGCAGTTCCTGTGGGCCAGGCATCTGGACATGGGTTGGCTGGTCCTCTGCACAGAATCACAGTGTTGATCAAGGCTACGAGCTCCTCTAAGGCTCAGGGTCATCTTCTAAACTCGCTGGTTGTTGGCAGAATTCCGCTGCTTGTGGCTGCAGGACTGAGGTTTCTGCTCTCTGGGTGACTGAGCTATGGGCCATTCTCAGCTCTGAGCGCTGCTCCTGGTGCCCTCCACGTGGTCTTCTCCATGAGTAGTTCACAGTGTAGCTCACTGCTTCTTCAAAATCAACAGGAGGGAAACAGAAAAAACAAAATCAGCAGGAGAATCTCAGTCCCCAGGAAGGGCCCAGTCCATCCTTCCAGGCTTCACTTGATTAGTTCAGGCCCAGGATCATCCCAAACCTTCTGATTAACTCAGAGGTCCAGGGATTAGTGACCTGATCATGGGAATGAAATCCCATTATATTCACACTGTTTACTCACATTCCAGGAGAGGGGATAAACTGGAAATGTACACCAGGGCCGAGGCTGAATCTTGGAGGCCATCTTCCGATTCTGCCCTCTGGCCTCATTCATTACTCAGCTGGGTTCATCCGTCTGCTTCTCGAGCCTTGACTTGAAATAATTTCTTCCTGTTTTGAAAATTGAGGTTTGTTTTCCGTAGTCAAGGGAAAGTCTCCTTGAGCACACTCACAAGACTGGCCTTCGGGCTCCCCAGAGGCTGTTTGAGAAGTGTGGAGCCAAAGGAGGCGACTTGATTGGAGGGGGGTCTAACCCTGCAGCACGATGGCTTTGGGGCCACACTCAGTAAGTCTGATAAGAGATAAGCAGACTCCTACAAGACACAACTCCCCCCGCTGCCCCAACCCCCGACCCAAGAAGAAAAGCCTCATCACTTCAGCCACGCACTTCACGTGTTTCCTGTGGAGTGTACATAGTGGTCGCGGGCCATTTCTCAGCCCATCCTAAGTAGAGGATGCTGGCTTCCTGGTCACAGAGATTGGTTTTACCCAACTGACATTTCACAAGTGGGAAACCGGCTTGAAATCAGGGACTGCTAGCTTTCATCTAGTTTTCATCTTCTTCATCCTTTTATTTTTGCAAATATCCTGTTTTCTCCCTCCCTCCCTTTCATGCTGCGCTGTGACCGGGCTTCTCACTGGAAGTGTGTGTAGAGCCTAGGCCATGTTTCGGTATTAGGCAGCTGCCGCATCACCAAAATCTCCCCTGAAACCGTTTTTAGTGAAGTCTCTTTGTGAACGGACCTGTCTCCATTAGTTTCTGTCCTGCTCTAAGAGAAAAGGAGTTCGGAAGTCCCATACTGTTTTTCCTACTGGAGTGCTCTTCCTGACACTTGGTAATTTTGTGAAATACGTGTGGTTTCTCGCAGCCCAGTAATTATGGTGCCTGTACGGGACTCGCTCTGCAGTGGCCCAGGAAATTGTGAGTGAACGGGCGGCATCCCTCTTCCTCTAGCTACCGCTCATTTTCTGAGCTTCTCAGGCTTTAAGTGTGTTTTCCTTTCTGTACTGTCCAGCGCTCTTAAGCTTATTTTTAAGGATTTTCTCAAATCTTCCCCTTTGAAACTTCTAGCTCAGCAGACATGAGTCATTATTTTTCCTTTGTGTTTTTGTAAGGCTTTCAGGTGGTGCAGTGGTAAAGAATCCACCTGCCAGTGCAGGAGACTCAGGTTCAATCCCTGGGTCGGGAAGATGCCCTGGAGGAGGAAATGGCGACCTACTCCAGTGTGCTTGCCTGGGAAATCCCGTGGATACAGGCGCCTGGTGGGCTGCAGTCCACGGGGTCACAAAGAGCCGAACCCGACTGGGCGCGCGCACAGCACTCCTTGCCCGGCCCTTTTGTGTCCTCCTTGTTGGCTCTGAGGGCATTCATTGGCCTCAGTTTATTATGAGCTGCTTGGGAGCTCGTGCCAGGAGCTTGCTTACCTTTATTCTCAGCATCTAACGCATCTGACACTGTGCCCAGTTAGTTTAGGGACCAGTGCATATTTGAATCAGAGCCCTTTACAAAATACTTCTGTTCAAATAGGTCATATCTCCATATCACAGGTCGGGGGTGTGCAGAGTGAAGTGTCTTCTCCTCCTTATTCCCCAGCCATCCTGCTCATCCTCAGACCACCACTGCTGGTTTCTTCACTTTAACCCCATCAACCCTTTCACACTCAGGTACCTCGGATGATGATGATATCCCATCAGCCATGGAGGAAATACAGTACTATGGAGGAAACAGCCCCGAGGCAGAGTCCAAAGGTCCATGTCCTAAGCTGGGATTGCCACATACTAGCCTTGCCAGTCCGATCTTGGAAAAATCATTTCTTATCTGGGCCTTTATCTGACTTGTGGAGTGATCAGAGGACAATGATAGGAAGTAAATGTGGCCGTTACCCATTAAAGTGTATGAGGTGTTAAGTGTTAGTTAACCACTGAATTTTTACTGGCTGTTGACAACCACGTGTTATTATTAACGTCATATTCATTAGACCTCTAGGGAGTCAAGAAAGCTTACCAAGACTTTATCTGTTTGGTTTATATGAAAAAAGGATGTGTAATTTGTGACCTAAAGACTTTTGATAAATAAAGCCTTTACTGAACTCAGTGTGGTTAAGTTTAAGACTAGTCATAATTATTCTATAAAAGCAACACAAGTATATTCAGCCAGAAGAATGTGTTCAAAGAAACTTAAAGTTAGCACTTTGGGTTGCACTTACTAGAATGTTATATCGGCAGGCTTTTGTCTGGTTTCTTTTATGGAAAGCTATTTATAGTTCTCAGTGCTACTGTGAAATCATCCCATGTTTGATGGGCAGCCTGTTATGGAAATTACCAGAACATAATGACAAAGACAAGGTTTAAATTTTACCACAGGACCAAGCAGGCAAGAAGATGAGCTTGAAGAAGCAGCCTTGGCTGAGAAGATAGTGCCTGGGAGTGTTTGGCAAACCCCAATGAGAACAGTTACGAAAGCTGTGCATTGTGGGTGGGCAGAACAGATCGCTGTCACAGTTGCCTAGCAACCGACAGGACAAGTAGAAATGTTGGTGCTGCCACTTTAGGGGAAAACAAGACGAGTGCTTGACTACAAAACCGCTGCGGCTGTTTTGAGGAAACATTAAGGGCACTCGCCGCCTCTGCCTTTCCCCACAGTAGTGCGGTGCTTTCATGTCTGGTCCTTTGATTTGGAAACAAATAGTCTGTTTCCTCCTTTGAGCTTTAAAAAAAAAAAAAATCCCATTGGACCTCACAGAAAAATTATTCCTAGATGTCACTGGCGTGGGCTCGGTTCCCTGGCATCACAGCTCCAAGGTACTGGTATTAGTTGGCATGCCGCGTGCACTTTGTTACGGATGACTGTTAGGAGCGCCGTCTGCGAGCGACTTCCTTTGTGCGTATGGGGTGATCGCAGGCCCCTTGCCTTCTCGCGCTCTGGTGTGAGCAGACCGAGGCCAGCGCGTGCCCCGTTCCATGCTCGTGGGAGCAAGTCTCAAAGCGTTAGCCCTGCTGGGAAGAAGCTTGGGACCCCAACCTAGGGTCTCTAGACCCTCAAACTCCAGCACTGGTGGTGACGAGCGATACCTGTGGCTGGAGGTGAGGCGCTGTCTGGGAGGCCTGCAGCAGGAACCAGCCTCCAGGGAACACGCCTCACAGATGACGGCAGGTGTGTGTGTGCTGACTATATGCCCACTCCCTGAATCCTCCCCGTTAGTAGCGAGGTACTCGGATCCTCATTTTAGAGCTAGGAAAGCTAAAGCAGAGAGGCCTTAAGTAACATTCCCGAGGAGGCCCAGCTGGCAGGGTGATAGAGGTAGGATTCACGCCCTGAGAGTCCAGCGTGACGTCCGTGCCTATGTGCCAGACGCTGCTCTAGGCTTTGGTGCCAGATGATGAACAGGGCGTGGTCCCTGCCCTCAAGGAGCTTGTATTCTAGCTGTTGAGGCCCTGGTGCCTTCTGCTTTGGCATCGGCCCTGCTGGCTGAGGCTTGGGAGAACATGCAGCTCAAAAGCTCACGGCAGCCTCGTTCCCTGAAGACCGCCATGCCAGACCTTGCCTCCTCCTGGTTAGCAGCCTCCCCCTCTGCTAAGCCAGGCGTCTCCCCCCAGCTCTTCTCTCCCGGTGTTTAGCCCAGAATGCTCTGACTTCCTGCCGTCGCTTTGCCAGAGCCTTGCCTCCCTCCTCCCGCAGTGAGGTTTCGGTTTCTGCCGTGGCTGTCCCCTGTGGCCCCTGCTGCGCGCTCGGGTGACAGCGTGGCTGCTGTGAGGGGCCGAGGCTGCTCTTCCCTAGCCTTGTGTATCCTGCCTCTGCTAGTCCAGCCACCGCCCATCCCTTCTGTGCCAGGATTTGACACGGTCCAGTGCTTAAATCTTCAGGGCTCTTTTTATTGGCTGCACCAGAGACAACATTCGGAATCTTAAACAGTTCCCTGACCAGGGATCAAACCCGTGCCCTCTACAGTGGAAGCTTGGAGTCTTACCCACTGGAGTACCAGTCTTTACTTACCCCCTGGAGCGTCCCTTCAGGGCTTTCTTGAAACACTTCATCCTGGTTATCAGTTCCCACTTACTAGTCGACATCTGGGACCTGAGCTGGGGCCTGACTCCTCCAGCTTCTGCCCAGCCACTCTGTTCACACCAGACCCAACCACGTGGTGCAGAGCTTCGTACCCACGAGCCTGGGTCTCGTGGGCATCTCTGTCGTCCCCCCGCGAGCCCCTTCTCATCCAGCCTTTCACCTGCTCTGCCTTTGTGGATCCACACTCGGCCCCTGTTCTCAGCACCAGGCTGGGCCTGTGGGCCTGCCGACGTCCCGAGCTTGGGGTAGTGATCGCTCCGTCTGCCAGTCTGCCGAGCTCTTCATCAGCGTAGAGTTAGAGTCGTGTGTGTGTTCATGGGAACTCACAGTTCCCTCTGTGGCAGTTAAGGGCATCCAGGGCGGCAAAAACTGGGGAAGGGATGGCTCAGAGGAGAGAGAGACCACTTCTGCGTAAGATAACCACGCTTTGGGACGTGGTCCGTTCTGTGTGTGACAGACCGAGGGGACACACCGGGTGGAAGAAGCCATGTCCTTGAAACCCTGAGGCAGAGCGTGCTGCAGGGGGGCCTGCAGGGGCGGGGCCGGGGGCGGGGCTGGGCTCGCGGCCCCGGGGTGACGTCAGAGGACTGGGGGCTTCCGGTGCGGGCGCTCAGGGCCTGTGAACTGGTGTTGCTGATGATGCCTATCGCTGTTCAAGGCTTTGAGTGCAGTTTTCATGGTGATGCCACCCTGTGCTCTCTGGAGCTAAGGAGAGCAGATATTTCATGAACATAGCAACGGCACGGAGCCGAGGAGCTCCTTCTTCCAAGTCACGTACTCTTTCTGGAATTGGTTTATGGGATAGAAAAGAGAAGCTAAAGCATGAGGGCAGAAAAAACTACCAAGAAGCTGGTGCAAAGTTCCAGACAAAGGTGGCCGCAGAAGGGCAGAGCAGAGGGCCGTTCACATAAAGGCCTTCTTACAGAAAGACCTGGAGGACACAGGAGCGGGCTGGTGAGAGCAGGCCGGGGCAGCTGGAGGAACCAGGTCGCCCACAGGGCTGCGGACAGAACTGTCCAGGAGAATTGCCGGCATGGCAGGGCTTGGCGGGGCCAGTTGCTCACCCCAGGGAGGATGCCCACGCGTCCTGGGAGATCTTAATGGAAACTACTCATGGGCTCCACAGCTTCAGTGCAGAGGCTGTGCCACCAGGGGCCCGGGGAAGCGGAGGCCAGAGGCTTGCCCTCACAGACTCTGCTGGGGGCCCAGGGAAGGGCTCTTCTTCAGAAAGCCTTTAAAGGGCCCTCAGGTTAATTGACCAGATACGGGCTATTCATCATGCCTTTCAGTGCTACTTGGATGTGCAAATGGCCCGCTGCCCGCAGCCGCAGCTCTGCTTCTCGACAGCTCCTTCCATTCTCTAAGCTGCTTCCCCTCGTGGGGAGTCAGGGACTGGGCTACGTTGAGGGCTTCGTGCTGTGTCCATGGAGCCCTTGGGGTTCTGGAAACCACTCCCAGAGCCCACTGTCCTGCTCTGAATAGAGGACTCCCTAGGTTTAAGAAAAGGGCTTCCCTGGTGGCTCAGCTGGTAAAGAATCTGCCTGCAATGCAGGAGACCTGGGTTCAATTCCTGGATTGGGAAGATCCCCCTGGAGAAGGGGACGCCTTCCTACTGCAGTGTTCTGGCCTGGAGAAGTCCATGGGGTTGCAAAGAGTCAGACACGACTGAACAACTTTCACTTCACTTCATGTTTAAGAAAAAGTTACTATTACAGTAGATAACCTCCCAAAGCCTTCTAACACCATTTCACAGATCTGTTGAAAATACCTATACGTTCCAGGACTTCCCTGGTGGTGCAGAGGCTGGGAATCCATGCTTCCCATGCAGGGGGCCTGGGTTCGATCCCTGGTCAGGGAGCCAGATCCAACATATTGCAGCTGAGGCCTGGCACAGCTTAATAAACAAATGAATCCTTTTTAAAGAAAGTATTGATGCTTTCCAGATGTTCCCTCCGTGCCGTGCTTCACGACTCTCTGAGCACATTCACCTCGTTGTCGATTGCTGTGTTCATCCCTCATTATAACCCAGTGAAGTGGGCACATGGTGCTGAACCCATATTACAGGCAAAGAAGTCGATGCCAAAGGATGTTAAGCCCAAGGTGACAGCTGGCCAAAACCAGAACTCACACCTGCGCCTGTGGGCGCTTCCTGTCCATGTACGGCAGAAACCACCACAATACTGTAAATAAATTATTCTCCAATGAAACTTAATTAGTTATTTTTAAAAATCTTACGAATCTGTTGCTCTTTTCAAGTCCTTTTTTGCCCATCCACCACAGGAGACGGACCAAAAGAATGGAACGTTCCAGTCAAAAATGAAATGGCCAGCAATTGTGTCTCATTGGTTACTATTAAGTACACGCTGAAATTCTTTGACATGATATTCTAAATACCAATTTTGACTTGAGATTTGAAAAGCAACTTTTGATCCCACAGCACAGTATTCTTTGCCATTTTGGATTCTGGATGCTAACCTGATGGCTTCTAAAGCCCTTGTTAATTTGATTTGTGGGATCAAAGAGAGAAGGATCCTTTTACAGTGCAGGTTGGCCTTTAGGCTGGCCTGTGCCGTGGAATGGGAGCTTGGCTTCCGAGTCCAGATTAGGAAGCGGGCTGTGGCTGTGACTGAGAAGCAGAGTGAGGCTGCGCGTGGACTCCTCGTCTGTTTGGTGACCAGAGTCAGTCAGGAGCGCTGCTCACAAAACCCACTCCCAAGGGTCTCTTCTAACGCTTCACCCTGCTTATCAGTGGGAAAGCAAGGTCATAGTCGTTTTCATTTTTCTTTCCCTGCTGACGTGTCTTTGTTAATATATTGTATCTGTATCAGATATCAGCCCCCAAATCGCAGCTGATATGATGTGTCCTTTGTGGTAATTAACCTCACAAGACATCTGCTTTAATTTTAACCATGCTTTTAAATTCCAGGCACTGTATCTCTCATATCTGTAGTGAAATTTGGGGGACATATATCTGTATCCAGGAGACCCAAATCATTCTTTACAAAGTAAAATAGAAGGTCACTCTCTGCCTCGGACACTTGTGGTGGGATTGCTAAATCAGTGAAGCAATCTGATGAGTAATTTTTGAACCCATCTACCACTGTAACCTTCTAGGATTAGGAGACCTGAATGGACCTGCCTTCTGGAGAATGGCAGTGCTTGGTGAGCCCCACCAGAGAAGAACCAGAGTCGCCCTCCCATAGATTTAGCCAAGTACCATGATGATAATAGGTGGCATCTGTTATGTGTCATGTGTGTGCCTGGGATTCTACACACTTTTTTTTTTTTTTTTAATATTTATTTGGCTGTGCAGGGTCCTAGTTGTAGCATGCAGGGTCTTTAGTTGCAGTCTGTGGGATCTAGTTCGATCCCTGTGAGAAATCCCTGGAGTCTTAACCACTGGACCAGCAGGCAGGTACCTGCACATCACTTTTCTGAGGCAGGTGTGTTGCCCTACTCTGTAGGTGCAGGACTTGAAGATGGGCCGCGTTGGCCCTCGTTAGGATTGAAGCGTGTGCGCACGCAGGTCCTGCTCCCGCCCATTGCTCCTCTGTGCCTCTCCTGCTTCCTGGTCAACGCTTAGGCCTCTCCTCTACGTTTTTGTGGTTAGTTCTCTTAGCTGCAGTGAACAAGTCTTGATACATCTTCTAAGCCTTTGTGTGTCAGGCTCTTTTCTTGAATTAACACGGTTCGCGCCCGCCTAACATCTGCAGGATTCAGGGCCCGCATACATCTGTGGGCTCGAATAGCCGTCAACAGCTTCTTCCAAGAGCTGGAATCTGGAGGAGGAAAGGGCTGCCAGCACACGAGCAGGCAGGCTGGGAGACGTCGCGGTGGAGGGAAGGATGTTTGCAAAGATGTGGAGGCAGTCAGTATATCAGTTAACAGTATCCCTTCGTGGGAAATAGATGTGAAAACAGTGGAAACAGTGTCAGACTTTATTTTTTGGGCTCCAAAATGACTGCAGATGGTGACTGCAGCCATGAAATTAGAAGATGCTTACTCCTTGGAAGGAAAGTTATGACCAACCTAGATAGCATATTCAAAAGCAGAGACATTACTTTGCCAACTAAGGTCCGTCTAGTCAAGGCTATGGTTTTTCCTGGGGTCATGTATGGATGTGAGAGTTGGACTGTGAAGAAGGCTGAGCGCCGAAGAATTGAAGCTTTTGAACTGTGGTGTTGGAGAAGAACTTGAGAGTCCCTTGGACTGCAAGGAGATCCAACCAGTCCATTCTGAAGGAGATCAGCCCTGGGTGTTCTTTGGAAGGAATGATGCTAAAGCTGAAGCTCCAGTACTTTGGCCACCTCATGCGAAGAGTTGACTCATTGGAAAAGACTCTGATGCTGGGAGGGGTTGGGGGCAGGAGGAGAAGGGGACGACCGAGGATGAGACGGCTGGATGGCATCACCGACTCGATGGATGTGAGTCTGAGTGAACTCCGGGAGTTGGTGATGGACAGGGAGGCCTGGCCTGCTGCGATTCATCGGATCGCAAAGAGTCGGACACGACTGAGTGACTGAACTGAACTGAGAGGAATCCTGAAAGGGCAGATGCAAGATAAACTTGAAGAGCATAGACTTGGACAGACTGGAGGTTCCTCAGCTTTGATATATGCTTAAGGAGAAAGGCTGCGCTGGCACTTAGAGAGCCCCAGGGGGAAGACAGGCAGAGACAGGGCAGTCCATGTGGGGCTGAGGCCTGGAGTAGGAGGGGCCGAGACCTTCTTGGAAACAGAGGATGTTGTGGCTTCCATGGTTGGGAACCCGCCTGCCAGTGCAGGGCCACGAGTTCAGATCCTGGTCTGAGGAGATTCCACATGCCTTGGGGCGGCTAAGCCCGCACGCTCTGGAGCCTGTGTTCCACAAGGGAAACCCCCTCAGTGAGAAGCTTGTGCACCACACCTGCAGAAAGCTTGCGTGCAGCAACAAAAACCCAACGCAGCCACAAAAAAAAAAAAAAAAAAAGATGTCATAAGGGGCAGAAAAAGAGAAAAAACTTGATACCTGCCACATGAGCCAACAAGTCCAAAAGACTGCGACTCCTGAGCCTGCCTGAGACTGGACAGAAGCAAATTCAGAAGGAGGCTGGTTTTCAGAAGGGAAGGCATGCTGATGAGTTTCGATTTTTAGAAAGTTGGGTTTGGGATGACCGTGCGGTATCCCCATTGAGAAATCCAGCTTGTGATTGGAGATGCCCATTTGGAAATTTGGTGAGCCATCCAAGCCGGCCGAGTCTGAGCATCATTTTGTTCAAGTGACAGTTGCCGTTGGTGAGTGGGAAGGTCCCAGGGAAGAGACAAGAGGAGAGGTGCAAGGACAGAGCGTCCGTCTAGAGGGCACAGTCGTTGTTCAGTCGCTCAGTCGTGTCCGACTCTGCGACCCCGTGGACCGCAGCACGCCAGGCCTCCCTGTCCTCCACCACTCCTCAAACTCCTGAGGGTACAGAACCGCGTGGAAAGAGCAGCAAACACGAGAGAAGCTGAGTCCGAGAGCTGGGAGAGACCAGGGCAGGCACGTAGAGAGGGAGCCACAGAGGCCAGGGGCCGAGGAGGGACGCCGCCCTGCAGTGGAGCAGTCTGCAGCGGGAGCTCAGCCGTGGCAGCCCGGCGTCCAGGGCCATCCTGTGCACTGTTGGGTGTCCAGCAGCATTGCTGACCTCCAGAGAATGTCCCGAGACATTGCTAAATGCCCCCTCCGGGCAAAATCACCCCCACTGAGAACCACTGGTCTAGAAGAATAAGGAGTGTACAAAGCCCGTGGGGTCTGGCAGTTAAGCGTATTATTTGAGTAGAAGGCTGGCAGCAGAGGTTTCGAGAGAAAGATAGGAAAGCTGCCGACACCTTGTTCCAGCACAGCAGGCCCCATCCAGGCTGCTCTCCAGAGTGTAAGATCAAAGGTTGGCGGTGCTTCAAGCCAGTGAATCTGTGGCAGTTTGTCACAGAGCAGCAACAGGAAACTGAAGCTCACTGCACGTTAATAAGAAATAAAGGAGACTGACGGCATAACTTACAAGTGGAAAGTCACAGAATCGAACAGAGGTCTAGAAATGCAAGAGAATCCATCGGAATTAAAGACTGTGTCTTTGCATATACTTAGATACAATTCACATCTTTTGCAGTGAAAGTATCTGTCCATATTCCTCACGAAAAATGTTTTTTAGTACATACAAAGAAACAGAGCTCAGGTTCGGCACAGGGAAACCTGCAGCAAATGCAAAATGGAATGTGATGTGTGGCGTTATTGCATGTGTGTGTGAGAAAGAGAGAGGCAGGCAGGCAGCTGTGGGGCTTGGGGACAGCGAGACCTCAGCCTGAGCCCGAGCTCGTCCTTCCTGCCCTCGTCACCCAGCTGCTCCGTCCCCATCCCCCTCGCGTCGCTGTCCAGCTGTCCACCGTCTGTCTGTGGCATCTGCTGCCTGCCCCCTCCGCCAGGAGGCGTGGCTAAAAGCCCAGTCTGTTGGGCATCTCTGCGCTGGGGCAGCGGACCAGGGATGAAAGATCAAGGATCAATGACAAAAGCGACGTTGTATCAGAGGACACAGTCCTCGGATCCGCAGGCATCCTCCGGGGTTCACACGCCTTCCAGCAGGATCTTCAGCTCCATCAGCCGCGCCAGGGCTCAGGCCAGGGTGGGCGGTGGTGGACTCTGCCGACGCTGCCGTTACCAGGTTCTTGGCCTTCAGAGGCCCACGGCGGAGTTGGCCCAGAGGTCATCTCTGTTGCTCCCTGCTCCTTTCTCGCATGGCTGTTTTCCCAGCAGGATAGCATGGATTTTGTCTTTGTGGTCAGAGTATGTAGGTGAAGGGATTGATCTCGTTAGAGGTAAGCATGGATGCCTCTAGTCATTGTAGACTGCTGTCCAGAAAGGGATGCTTGGGCTCATAGGCTGAAACCCCGCCTTCTGGAAGGCAGAAGCTGAGGCTCAGGAGGAAGAGGAGTGCTCTCCGGTGTCACTGAGGGCAGTGTCCTCTCCTGGGCTTGGGGTGCAGGGTCCTGCTCTCAACACTGGCCTGCCTGCCTTCTCCATGTCCCTTCCACGGCCTTCCTGTGCTTTGCTGAGCTTTATTTTAGGAATTGTCCATTATGTTATTAGTTTAAATGTAGCCTTCAAGCTTTAAGCCATGGGACAGAATTCCCATATTGTGGGCTGAGATCACATCTCTTAACAGCCATGTTCTGCGGGCCATGTCGGAAACTGGACCAGAGCTGAGCTCCTGGTCATCAGTCCAGTCCAATCTCTCAATCGTGTCCAACTCTCTGTGACCCCATGAACTGCAGCATGCCAGGCCTCCCTGTCCATCACCAACTCCCAGAGTTTACTCAACCTTATGTCCATTGAGTCGATGATGCCATCCAGCCATCTCATCCTCTGTCAACCCCTTCTCCTCCTGCCCTCAGTCTTTCCCAGCATCAGGGTCTTTTCCGTGAGTCAACTCTTCATATCAGGTGGCCAAAGTATTGGAGTTTCAGCTTCAACATCAGTCCTTCCAATGAACACCCAGGACTGATCTCCTTTAGAATGGACTGGTTGGATCTCCTTGCAGTCCAAGGGACCCTCAAGAGTCTTCTCCAACACCTCAGTTCAAAACCATCAATTCTTCGGTGCTCAGCTTTCTTTATAGTCCAACTCTCAGATCCATACATGACCACTGGAAAAACCATAGCCTTGACTAAAGGGACCTTTGTTGGCAAAGTAATGTCTCTGCTTTTTAATGTGCTGTCTAGGTTGGTCATAACTTTCCTTCCAAGGAGTGAGCGTCTTTTAATTTCATGGCTGCAGTCACCATCTGCAGTGATCAGGGCTCCATAAACTGCCCAGTTGAGTAACTGACTGTTGGTCTGCTTAGCTGGGGGCTCGGGGGAAATCCTCCCGCCCCACGGTCTGTTCCGCGGAGTCCCTTCTCTCGCACGTTTCTGGTCAGGGCAGCCCCGAAGGCGCCGTGGCTGTAGCTTGTTTGTGGGGTTTCCGCTCGTTGCTGTGGTTCCAGCCTGTTCTCCGCTGTGTGTTCATCCTCGCCAGCTCCTGCCCGCCCTGCAGACATCAGGCTGCGGAATCAGGGCAAAGTCAGCAACGTTACCCAGACTGCTTTCCTGACTCCTGGAGCTCTGATGTCAAATCCCTGTAAATTGTATATGTTGTATATAATACAGTACACACGCACACCCCCCAAAGCGCTTCTGTTCTCTGGTTGAACCCGAACTAGCATGCATCTCCACCCCCCTGAAGCCCCTGTTTTACTCACTGTTACTTTCTCAGTGATGACTTACAGTCAGTCCACTGTATGTGTGGTTCCTTCATATCTGTGGTTATGTATCTGTGATTCAGCCCAGCCGCCTGACTTCCTTAGTGGCATGCTTCTGATGCACATCCAGAGTCCCGCCCTCCAAAGTTCTCCAACGTACAGGTGTCTGATACTCCCAAAGAACGCAAAGTCAGTTCCAACCCAGCCCTCTCTGGTGATGAAGCACAGACAGTACCCAGAAAGCGCAGCCCTGGGGGAGGAGCCGCAGCTCAGGCCGGCGGGAGGCAGAGGAGACCCGGAGAGCGAGCTCGTGGGCCGCAGTGGCCGGAGCAGAAAGCCGGGACAGGCAGGGGACGTGAGTCCTGGCCGGAGACGACTGGAAGCTAACGCTGCTCTGGCGTTTCAGGAACCAAAGAGCGTGCCGTCAGGAGGCTTGTGGTGCCACTGTGCCTCTGCCAGACCCTGGCAGGCACCCACCCTCACCGTCCACACACACGCAGGCAGGTCAGAGTCTGCACATGTACACCCCGTGTCCTGGCTGTGGCCGTCCGGGGTACCAGTGATGCAAACTGTATTCGGAGAGTAAAGAATTATTAAGGGTGCTATTTCAAGGAATAAAAGTTTTATCACCTAGAAAGTCTGGAAGAGACTTTTTAGTCTCATTATTCAGGATAGACTTTAAGGTTCTAGGTGCTTAGAATTCTCTTAGAAGCCAAATACAGACGAGGACTGGAAGAGACCACCTGAAGAGGTTCCTCATGGTCTCCATTGATGTTTATCTTGGATAAGCCCTCCGATCTTGGGATGTTGAGAAAAATGAGACTAGTGAGGGAAAAGTGGAAATTAGCCTTCCAGAAAGTGCCTTTAACCTACGGTGCTATGCTGACACGTGGAGAGAGTTACCAGGCGGTGATAATCTAGAAGCTGGGAAAAAATTCACAGGAAGACGGCTTCCACCTCACACTGGTTGATTTTGCCATTAAAACCTGTGTCTCTGCCTGGGAGGTCACTTCACATTACTAACAAGCAAGAGAAATAAAAGCATGCTGTCATCTTGGACTTCTAAGAAGCCAATTTTTTTTCCTAGAGTCATAATATCACTGTATTGCCAGCTTCCCGCTTCCTCTCCTTCTTACGTTTTCGTGACACATCACAGATGGTGATGTTCATGACTGGCTCCTGCGCATCAAAGGGACTCCCCTGGTCCGTTCAGGAGGCGGGAGGTCTGCGGATATGCTTCCGTGTTCTGACGCTCTGGCTTTCTTCGGTTAAGAGCTCCCTCAGCTCTGGTCTCTGTAGCACCTGACCGGAACCAGTGCTGTTCACCTTGCTGCTGCCTGTCTCTGCTTGACTTGGATTCCCACAGCAGCAGTTCCAGCCCATGGCTCAGGAGAATAGTCGATGCCTCAGCGAATGACTGTTTTAATATTCTGTTACCCAGTAAGGTCAGGCTTTAAGGGTCTGAGAGGCTGAGGTTTTCTCTCCATTCTAAAAATGAAATAGAATTTGGGTGAACCTAATTGAAAAAATGTTTCCAGCGAGTAATCAACTTTTGGATGAGAGGTTCTGGCCCAGCTTGCTGCAGGAGAGTTTCCAAAGATGCCTCAGAGCCTTTCCATCTCCACTCCTGGTGACTTGCTTGCCTTGACGCCTCCCCTCTGGTCAGGCTCCAGCCTCCTTCCTTCCACCGTGATTCCAGCCATGTCCACAGCTCTTAATCTACATAAAACACGATGCTCTTTTCTTTGGACTGAAAGTAAAATTAGCAGGAAAGGACATAGTTTGTTTTTTAAGTACAATTGAGTCATCATATTATTTTCAGGTATAATACAGTGATTCAGTATTTTTATAGATTATACTCGATCTATAGTTTTTTATAAGATAATGTCTCTAGGACCTTCCTGGTAGTCCAGTGGTTAAGAATCTGCCTTCCAAGGCAGGAGCATGAGTTCATCCCCAGGTCTGGAAAGATTCCACGAGGCTCCTCTGTCCATGGGATTCTCCAGGCAAGAATACTGGAGCGGGTTGCCATTTCCTCCTCCAGGGGATCGTCTCAGACAAGGGGTCAACCTGGAGTCTCCTGCGTTGGCAGGCGGCTTCTTCACGACGCCCAAGCATATATGCTTGCAGCCTGTTTACTCTGGGCACAGCAGCCGGCGCCTCTTCACCCCCTCCGCAGTCTTGCCTCTCCCCGCTCCCTCCCCACCGTGACCTCCGGTTTGTTCTCTGTATCTGTCAGGCTGTTTCTGCTTCGGCATGTTTAGTTGTTTCCTATCTTTACATCAGCCGTAACGTGCAGTGTTTTTCTGCGTCTGATTTCATAAGCCTAATACCCTCTGTGCCCATCCACGTTGGTGCAAATGGCAATGAAATTTCGCTTTTTCGCTACTGAGTAATATTCCATTCTATTTTTACATGACACACCACATCTTTATCAGTTCATCTGCAGTGGGCGCTAGGGTTGCTTCCGTTTCTTGACTATTATAAATAATGCTACTGTGAACATGGGGTGCGTGTATCTTTTCAAATTATTGGTTGTTTTTTTCCTTAGAGTATATACCGCGGGGTGGGATGGCTGGGTCTTATGGCAGTTGTGTTTCTAGTTTTTGAGGAACCTCCGTACTGTGTCCATAGTGACTGCATCAGTTTACATTCCCACCAGCACTGCCCCAGGGTTCCCTTTTCCTCACATCCTCACCAACGGCACTTCGTTATTTGTAGTCTTTTCGACCATAGCCATTGACAGAGCTTCCCAGGTGTAACGGGGGCTTCCCGGGTGGCGCTAGTGGTAAAGAACCCTCCTGCAAATGCAGGAGGCGTAAGGGACCTGGGTTCAGTCCCCGGGTCGGGAAGATCCCCTGGAGGAGGAAGTGGCAGCCCACTCCGTGTTCTTGCCTGGAGAATCCCTTGGACAGAGGAGCCTGGCGGGCTGCAGCCCACGGGATCACACCGAGTCGAACACGACTGAAGTGACTCAGCACCCACGAATTGCCGGGTATGGTTTGCTCGTTGTGGCTCTGATTTCCATATCCTTGACTTAGTTTTTCCTTAAGTGCAGGTTTTATGTACAACAACAGCAGACACCCTGGCTCAGGCTACAGCAGGGTCGTGAACAGGAAGGGTTTTCATAGGAAAAGGAAGGAATCTTTCTAAGGCAGGATAATTATTTTAATAGCCCTCCCTCAAGGGAAAACGCAGATGAGGGTGAAGCTGTCTCGGGCAGTTGGATAAACCTTGAAGAACACAGCAGGATTTACATTCCCGGAAAATCCCATGGACAGAGGAGCATGGTACGCTACAGTCCTTGGGGTCACAAAGAGTCGGACATGACTGAATGACTTCACTTTCACTTTTCCCCAAACGCAGCACCGTGCCGGAAGCTGAACGGATGTGAATGGGGCTCTGGGCGCTGACCGCTGCTCTCGCCGCTGGGGGCATTTGACCCACGCCGAGACGCCTCACTGAGTCCCGCTCTGTTCTTGTCCCCGCAGCGCCAACCTGTCCAAGGCCGCCTGGGGCGCGCTGGAGAAGGGCGGCACCCAGCTGATGATCCGCTCCTACGAGCTCGGCGTCCTCTTTCTGCCCTCAGCGTTTGTAAGTCCACGCGGCTGCCTGACCCGCCGTGAGCGGGAGGGAGGGGGGGGGGCGTGCTCCCATCCTTGGGCTTCCCAGGTGGTGCTGGTGGTGAAGAACCCACCTGCCAACACAGGAGACGTAAGAGATGCCGGTTGGATCCCTGGGTGGGGAAGATTCCCTGGAGGAGGGCACGGCAACCCCCTCCAGTATTCTTGCCTGGAGACTCCCATGGACAGGGGTGCCTGGTGGGCTTATAGTCCATGGGCCGCAAAGAGTCGGACACGACTGAGTGAGTCAGCACGCACGCACGCAGGTTCTCTTCTTCAGAAGGTCACACAGCTGTGAATTGTTTCCCCAGTCACTGTTCTGGGTGCCGTGCGGTCACTGCTCCCAAGGAGTATGTCCAGTAGGTGGTGGAAGATCCTGCTTTGGGCAAAGTTAATAACAGTCTTTAAATAAAGATTGTGAGCCAGAATGTGAAGGTCACTACAGGATCAGCAGGAGGAGTGAGCCAAGTGTGAGGTTTGTTCTGGGGTGGGGTGGCCGGAGACCACCTTCCGGAGCAGGACGTCTTGAGGAGGGGGCAGCGAAAGGTCCCGAGGATTCTCGGCCAGCAGGGAGGAACAGGAAAGGCTGGCTATGGAGGAACTGGCCCGAGCACCAGCCTGGAGGCAGGGAGGCTCGCAGCATCTGCTGAAGACGGGGTCCTGGGGTCACAGAGGACCTGCTGTCGCATTCACTGGGAAGCCCCCAAGAGGGCACCACGTGGGAAGCCGTGTCTTTCTCTCGGTGTCCCTTTTCTTTTCTTGCCACTCACTGTAGCTGAGTTGCTGGTAAGCACACCTGTGATGCTGGCCCTTGGCACTCCGCTTGGTCTGGATCAGGAGACTCAGTCAGGGGAGCACTGTGAGCTGGTCCTGAGACTTCCCTCCGGGCCCCGCAACGTGAGGGCATGGTCTCGAGGCGGGCCGAGAGTGCCTTTTCTCAGTCTTGGGGGGGGTTCTCACAGAACCATCTCACAGGCTGTCCTGGGGCAGCCCTGTCACAGATGGGGTCACAGTCAAGGAGGCGACTTCCCCAGGTCCCCCCCCCAGCGGATCCAGCAGCCCCCACTGCCCCGTCTGCCCGACCCTCCTGTGGTCGCTCAGCTGTGTCGCCGAGAGGTAGTAAATCCTCAGCACAAGGGAACTAGCACTCCTGTGCTGTGATCGTAGTGACTGGAGCTTTGAGCGCAGGCTGGAGTCGCCTTCCAGTGACAGCTTCAGTCGTGGAGTCAATTCCCTGTCCCTCACTGGCTTCTGTTGCCAGCATCTGCAGACTTGCGGTCCTAACTGTTCCGACGCGATCCCTCATCACGAAAACGAAAGCAGGAGAGAAGTACGCTGCGCTTGCAGAGGCTCTCCACCCCTCTAAGCGACTGAGTTTTACCTCCGATGTAGCTTCTGTGTGTGCGTTAGAGAAAGAATGGCCATAATCATTGAGAATCCCCAGAAGGACTCTAGGCTAGACTCTTCTCTCAGATGGTAAAGAACCCGCCTGCCAGTGAGAGATGGCCGGTTCGATCCCTGGGCCGGGAAGATCCCCTGGAGGAGGGCATGGCAACCCGCTCCAGCATTCTTGCCTGGATAGTCCCATGGACAGAGGGGCCTGGTGGGCCACAGTCCATGGGGTTGCAAAGAGCAGGACACGACAGAGCAAGGAACTCGCCACTGTTGGGCATTCTAGGTAGAGTAAGGGTTGAGTCACATATAAAGACCATCAGGCAAGAATATTAAAAGATGGACTCCCCCATCCTACGCTGTGCCCCAGGTTCAAGATCGAGGCCTCCAGCAGGAGCTGCAGAGCTGGCTTACTGGGGAGGCAGCTCTCGAGTGAGCAGGCCCGTGCCATGTTTCCACGTGCAGATCCGTGCTTCAGGGCAGGCCTCCTGCACCCTCTCAGGAGCCCACACACTGCCGCCGTCTCACCATCAGGCTTCTTCCCATCTGGGCAGATCGCTGTGTCCTTCAGCGAGTCATCACTGACTGGGCAGAGTGCTGAGACGAGGCGTGTGTACAGTACATGAGTGTCTGACCTTGCCTCCCAGGGGCCTGACGGTCAAGCTGAGCAAGGACGTCATCGCCGAGAAGCAGATGCCTCGTGTGAGAGACGCCCCGGGCATAAGTTGGCCGCTGAGATGCCTGAAGAGGGCTGAGAGACTTCCCAGGCATAAGCTGGCTGCTGAGACGCATGAGGAGGGTTGAGAGACGCCCCGGGCATAGGCTGGCTGAGAGACGCTTGAGGAGGGCTCTGGGCCGAGTGAGCAGAGCCCAGAGGTCTCAGTGCATTTCCAAGGTCTTTTAGGTGCATTTTTCAGAAACCAGCTTGAGCTGCCTTAGGCCCACAGAAGGGGGCTGTGCTGGGATCACGGGATGGGAAGGACAGCGGAGACGTGGAGGGCCGGGCCGGCCGGCCCCCGACGACGGGCTCTGTGGGCTGCCGCCCCTGCTGCAGCTCCATCGCGGAGCTTCTCGGCCCCATTGCGGGCCATTCTGCGTTTATAGTCACTGCACAAGCTTGGGTCTGCCCTCCACGCCTCTCCTTCCCAGCCCCGGCCCCCAGTAGGGGCCTGCTTGCAGAGAAGGCAGTTTGGTGTGAGCTAGGAAGCCACCCAAGAGGTAGGAGCTGACTGCCAGGGAGTTTCACCCATGAGTGAGGTGATGTGTTTTATCAGCAGGAAGCAGCTGAAGGGTTTTTGCAGCACAGGAGACATCCTTCAGCCGCTCTGTCTCGTCCGCGTCACGTACTGTTCTGCGGAGCTTCTGAGAATGCAGGAGACCTCTGTGTGGCCCTCAGAGAATTAACGTTTATGGATTTGGCTTTGAGGGCAACCCAGAGATCTCTGCCAGGTCATCGGTCACCTTGCGGAGGGTGCAGGAGCCCAGAGCGAGACTTGGCTCATGAAGGAGAGGCCCTCCCACTCACAGTGCGCCCGGCTCGTCCCTGGACTCGGCGCCTGGGGTGGCCTCCCGCACGGTCGGCTCTGCAAGCGCCTCCCGCCGCCTCCGAGGAGGCAGACGAAGCGGGGTCTTCATTCTCGGGAGGCCTGTGCCGCTGTCCCAGCCAGGCAGCCCTGCCTTGGCCTCTTTCTTAACACTCTGGGCTCCCCACTGATGGGGTGGGGCCCACACACAGAGTTGGGGGTCGTCTTTACTCAGCCCACTGATGCAAGCAGGAATCTCGTGGAGACACCCTAGAGACACTGGGGCGATGCTTACCGGTCCCCTGGTCTCCCGCGCCGCCCTTCTCGGGAGCCTTACTCTGTGTGACGGGCGGCCCCGAGGCTCCCCGCCTCCCCCCACCCCCGCCCCTCGTCTGCACCGCAGGTGCTGCACCTCTGCACCCACGGCCTTCGGACCCGGGCTTGTCCTGTGTGCCCTGTGTGGTCATTGTTGACTCAGGCGTCCCCTCAGCTGGGCTGGGAGCTGCTCTCACAGGAGGGCCTGGCGCACGGGGGCCTCTCCCTGCAGTCTTTCCGCTGGAGTCGCTCCCGTGAGGCTCCTGGGGCACCCTCACCCCTTTGTGTGAGAAGGACAGTTAGGCAGAGCAGGGACTGTGTGGGCGACGTGGATTTAATCAAAGCGGTACTGGGTAGGGGTGGTGCTCAGTCGTGTCCGACTCTTTGTGACCCCATGGACTACAGCACACCAGGCTCCCCCATCCTTCACTGTCTCCCAGAGCTTGCTCAGACTTACATCCATCAAGTAGGTGATGCCATCCAACCATCTCATCCTCTGTCGCCCCTTCTCCTCCTGCCTTCAGTCTTTCCCAGCATCAGGGTCTTTTCCAATAAGTCGACTCTTCTCATCAGGCGGCCAAAGTATTGGAGCCTCAGCTTCAGCATCAGTCCTTCCAGTGAATATTCAGGACTGATTCCCTTTAGGATGGACTGGTTGGTTCTCCTTGGAGTCCAAGGGACTCTCAAGAGTGTTCTCCAACACCACACTTCAAAAGCATCAATTCTTCGGCACTCAGCCTTCCTTATGGTCCAGCTCTCGCATCCATGCGTGACCACTGGATAAACATAGCTTCGACTAGACGGACCTTTGTCAGCAAAGTGATGTCTCTGCTTTTTAATAGGCTGTTGAGGTTGGTCATAGTAGATGCTCGAGGACTTGTCAGGAACAGTTTGCAGCGTGGGGCAGCTCACCTGTAGCTGTCTGTTGAAGCTGACGTGTGTGCACACAGCCTCATGCTCACTGTCATGGGGTCTGTTGCCTCACTCACAGTAACAGTCCCTATGTCTTCCTTCAGTGTCTTGAACTTTCTGTGTTGGCCGTTGTCTTGAATGGCTGCTGGGAGTGGCGCAGTCTGCGGCCCGGTGTGATTCCTGTCTTTGGGTTTCTCCCTTCAGTGCTGTCAGGATGAGCCTTTTAATACATTTCGCTACATGTTTGCCAGAGACTTGCATAACACCCAGTTCCCGAGTCACTCTTCTGACCGGACATCATCCAGACCCAGTTTCTGGAGATCAGCCCTCCTTTGTGGCCCTCAAGCAGAACTCCATGTGTGAAACACCCACTCTTCTGAGTCAGCAGCAGTCGGAATCGCCACTTCTGTCCTTCATCGGGGGACCATCCCGACGTCTGCGTTCCTGAACGCGGACTTGAGGCCAGCATTGCATGTGGTCAGGTTTTGTGCTCAGTGTGGGGGCAACCTCAAGTTCGGCAGGTGCCACCTGCGGGAAGCTGGCGGCTCTCCTCTCTGTGGCCGTCTTAGGGGCCGGTCGTTCCGGAAGCGTGTGAGCAGACGCTGCGTGGCTTATGAACTGCCGCAGGTGGAGAGCCGGCACTCCCCAGTCATGATGATGGTGCCATTTGAAAGTTCTGGGATTGATCTGAAAGCCGACAAGTTCCAGGTAGCCAAATACTGATGTGTTCCCATTTTTTCTGGTTTTTTCCCCTCTGGCTGTACCAGGCCTTACCTGCAGTATGCAGGACCTTTAGTCATGGCGTATGGGACTTCGTCCCCTGACCAGGGATCGAAACAGGGCCCCTGCGCTGGGAGTGTGGAGTCTCTAACAGCTGGACCACAGGGAAGTCCATTCTGCTGCTTTTAAATGCGCGACTCAGTAAACACATCGTTTTGAGGTTAACCTAACTTGCCATAGAGCGTGGAGTCAGCAGTTTCCTCTTTGATCGGGAACACTTTCAAGACCTTTAGGGATTAATGTGACCGTGCTCCCCTTGGCTGTTGCTCACAGTAGCTGCTCAGCCAGTGTTTGTTCAGTGAAGACCTGATTCCTTCACAGTCTCGACTTCATCCTTCCACTTTTATCATGTTTTTTGAGTTGTCCCTTTTATCGTGGCAGTCTGAATGCAGGTTGGGAAAGGATTTCCAGACGCAGAGCGTTTCAGAAGGGAGTGAGGTTATTAGGAGCGAAGAGCAGAGATAGAGCGGGCTGCCGCCTCCTGACAGGCCAGGGCGAGTTGGCCTTTTTTGTGGGTTAGTAGCCAACTTCTATGCCTCAAGTCAAAGACAGTTCCTGCCGGCGGATCACCGTTAGGGGGTTGGTTAGGTCCCCGTGCGGTGACTCCCGGGGTGAGCGTTCCCGCCTGATGCAGAGTCAGGAGGCCTGCTGGCGATACCAGAGGAGCTTTCGGCCGTGGTTACACAGGAGCTCAGTCGGCTTCACGGGCTACCTTGGTCCAGTCTCTGCCTTTGTGGCCATGGTGTAAGGCCTTGCACCTGTGGCCTTGGGGCAGGACTCCACACCTTTAATTGAGGCGTATTTAACTTTTAGGCTAGACGGAGTCATCTGGGTTGAGAGAAATCTCAATATAGGAAAGATCACCTCGTGGTCTGGAAGAGCAGCAGCTGTGTTCTAGCTGTCGGGCGTCTGCGAGTGCTTCGGGGAGACACAGTCTTCCCTCTCTGCACCTGTGCACTTCGGTGTGTGCTGAGCACGGACGTAGGCGCTGACGAGGCTGCCCAGCACTCTGTCCAGAACCCCTCCCACCTCTGGGAATAACGCACAGACCATCTCAGAACGGTGGCCCGATGTCCCGAGCATCCCTGCCCTTGTCCCAGGCTGAGGGCCGGCCCAGCCCCTTGCTCAGCCCCAGGCTCACGTGCTCCTGAGACGGCGGGTTCTCTTTCCTGTGATCAGAGGCAAAGGTGCTGCAAACAGATGCCTGCCAGCTTTCAGTCTTCATGGCTTTGCTTTCTCTTTTCTCTGTCTGGTTAAACATTTTTCATTTCTGTTGCCAAGCGTGGCTCTGGCCGGAAGAACTAATAAAATTTACAAGCGCCCCCACCTTAACCATCCCTTCGCTCTCTCTACACCAGCTCTGCCAACCTGCCCGGGGCCCGGCGCACGGCTCAGGCGCTCAGAGTTCCCCGGGAGGCCACGGCTGAGCACCAGGTTTCAGGTGATGTTTCTTTGTAACACCTCGTGTTCTTCTGCTCAACTGACAGGACCACGTCCTGGCCCCGCCGCTCAGCAGTCCACGTCCAGTCCCCACGTCCTGTCCCATCTGCTGGGCACAGCCTCTGCTGCCCCTGCTGGTCCTGGTCTCTGCTGCCCGGGACCCGTCCCATCCACCCCCGCTCAGCTCCCACCTCCTCCTGAAGCGGTTTCTGCCGCCCGTTAGGATCTGTCTCTCTCTCCCTTGAAGGCTTCCGAGGCCCAGGAGACAGCGCTCCGTGTCCTCAGGGGCAGCACTGTGGATGGGAGCAGCGTGCCTCCCACCGCCTCGCCCCTGCCTTCTGCCCCCACCCCCGGGCCCCACCACGCACCAGTGCCTGTCAGCCACCAGTGTGGCAGTGATGGCCGTCTCCTGGCTGTGACCCCCCGGGCCTGCTTGTGCTCAGTTAGAAGGGGCTCAGAGAGACAGCACAGAATTGGAGAGAGTCCAGGGACCAAGAAGGAGCCCTCCCCGAGCGCAGGGTCTGAAGGCTCAGGGACTCGAGGTCTGTAGGAGCCAGAGTGACAGGGGCGTGCAGCCCCGCACGGGCGGTGAGACTCAGCCCGCTCACTTCTCTGGGCTTCCTTCTCCTTACGCTTCAGGGAAAGCGAGAGAGCCGCCTTCCTGTAACTCGCTTCCTTGCCAGTCAGCACATCTGTGAGGAAAGGTGCTCCTTCCAGAAGGTTCATCTGCCACTAGTGTTCACCCAGGAACATTTGATACCTTGCCTAGGGTTTTACTGCTTGAGGATGCTACTCGGTTAGATGCAACTGGAGACATAAATTGCATCTCAAACTGAAATGTGAGCCCGCTTCTTGTTGTCTGTGATTGAGCTAAGCTGCTCAGCCTAATCCGTCACAGTGGGGACCAGCTCTTTCCCTCCCGGAACTGATGGGGGAGCCAGTAACTCCTCAGGCGTGTCCACGGCCACCCTCTCACCTGGTGTTTGATCACTGTATTGTCATAACAGCTGTCTTCAAAGTGACCCATGCCTGGGACGGTGCCGTCCTCTGTTTTGTAAAATGCCAGCTGGTACCACTGTGACATATAAATGTTGATGATTAGACAGCCTCGAGTTATTGGACATCCAGATTGAAGGGGAAAGTGGCACTCTATAAAAATATGATGCCCTAGAATTGGGGTCAGAAATGGCAGTCTAGGGAAGAGCACATTGCTTCCTGTCAGGCATGGACAGCTCAGTGCTCCTGGCGTGTGAATCGGCTGCCACAGAATGGCACAGGGGGGCTTGCGATCTGGGTCTGAGCCATAAAGCCATAAAGATTCATCATCCCTCACCGTGCGCATTTGAGAAGGAATGCAGTCAGCCAGGAGCTAAAGAAGAGGAAAGTCGTTTTTTGTCTGAAACTCCATAAAGGTTTTGACAATCATTGAATAGGCATCACTTCCCAACCTCTGGCCTCTTTTTTTTTTTAAGATGTCAAGGGCCAGGGTTTCCAGAATGTGGCTCGTCCTGTCTTGTTCAGTTGCTCAGTCGTGTCTGACTCTCTGTGACCCCATGGACTGTAGCCCGCCGGCCCCTCTGTCCGTGGGATTTCCCAGGCAGAGGTGCTGGAGTGGGCTGCCGTGTCCGCCTTCACGGTGGAACTTCCTTGCTCAGAAAGCCTCTTGCAGCGCCTCACTGCACACCACACTAAAGGCCGCTCTCTCACCAGGGTCCTGCGATGCCCCGGGCTGTAAGTGAAGGATAACCAGCTGAAACTTGCTTCAGGCGGGGCTGAATCCAGAGGTCTGCGCGGTGTCATCGGGGTGCCTTCCTTCTAAGGCCCGGTTCCTTTGAAGGACGTGGAGCTCGGTCTGCAGCTTGGGGCTCACGTGAACCTTGCCGAACTGTTACAAGTTGTTACCTTCCATGGCCCCGAGGGCGGGCTCTTGTCTAACACTCAGAAATGAGCTGTCTGAGGAGACATGTGCTGACCGAGCAAGAGACCTTATTGGGAAGGGGCGCGCAGGTGCAGAGCAGGCAGGAGGGGGAGCCCAGGGCACCGCTCTGCCACATGGCTCGCCGTCCCGGCCTTCGTGGGGACTGGGTTAGGTTGCGTCTGGCCAGTCCGAGATGGGTTCCAGCACAGAGGATTCTGGGAGGTTGCTAGGCGCTTGGGCTGGAGTCTCCTCTCCCCTTTTGGCCTTTCCCAAACGCTTCCAGTTCGGGTAGCTTGTCAGTTCTGCGTTCCTTGCCAGGACCCCTTGTAATAAGGTGACTCGTGCGAGGCATGGCCATCGTTCGCGAACAGGCTGGGCAGTTTCAGTCTGTGGCTCCTGTAGCGAGACGAGCTCCCCAGAGAAGGGCGGTCCCTTCCCCACATCCCTGGCTCAGGCCACGTGGCCAGGAGCCGGCCCGATTCAGCAGGGAGAGGCCGCAGGTGTCCACGCCGCTCCCCTTCACCGCCCCCTTGCAGCCTGCCGCCGCGTCCCCTCCCCAGCGCTCCCCCGGCTCGCCTCCTCACCGTCCCCCTGCAGGGCCTGCCCTCAGGCTGGCCTCCCCCATGCTGCTCCCTGCCAGCTCTCCGTCCATCAGAATTACATCACCTTCTCAAGGTCCAGCAAAACTATTTCCTGCGGAGCCTTTTCTTAAGTGGCCACCGTTACGAGGTCCTTTCTTCCCTTTCTGTGCAGACTCTGCCTGCCTCACGCGTTCCCTTTCGCAGCTTTGCTCACCCGCGTCTGGGGCAGGCGTCCCCCCCCGCCCACAGTGCTTCCATGCACGCTGCTGCATTTGCTTCCATGCAGATGCCCAGAAAGTGAGCGGGGAAGGTCCTTTAACCCCATTTTTGCAACTCAGCATTTCCTGACCACCACCTGTGCATCGAGGCTTGCGCTGGGTGCTGAAGTGAGATGTATCAATGCAATAACATCCGGAAGATTGGGGCGTCCCAGGAGTTGCAAGTGGTAAAGAATCGGCCTGTCAGTGCAGGAGATGCAGATTCGATCCCTGGTGGGGAAGATCCCCTGGAGGAGAACATGGAAACACACTTCAGTAGTCTTGCCTGGGAAATCCCATGGACCGAGGAGTGTGGCAGAGTCAGACATGACTGAGTTTCCATTTTACAAGTGAGGAAGCTGAGGCCTAGTGAATGCATGGCCCGGTATCCCCCGTGGCCACCTTGCTTAGTTCCTCCCGCACACAACTTCTCGGCGTCTCTGGGCCACTAGGGACCCTGTGCCCCCCGCCTGGACCCACCCTCACCTGACCAAATACAAGTCACCTTTCAAAGTGTGATTGAAATGTTACCTTAGGGGGCTTCTGCTGAGCACCCGTCCCCGACAAGAACCAGGCCTCCTGCTGTTCAGGGCTCGTCTGCTGTTGCTCACAGCCCCGTCACAAACTGTAGTTGGTTACTTTACTTCCATAAATGTGCGTGCGTGACGTCTCCCCACGAGACTGTACATCCCGAGAGAACAGGGATTGTGGCAGTTGTGGCGACTCCTGTACATTGAGTACAGGCCGGCACAGAAGAGACACCCAAGGAGTCGTGAGTGGGGTGAATGAGCACAGCCTGAGCCTCTCACACACCCTTAGCACCCGCACAGACGCAGCCCAGGCTGCCCAAAGGCCAGGTCCACACCGCGCTGCCGCTCACCGTGCCTCCCCTGTGCCCCGGAAGGAGCAGCCTCTTCTACCCAAGTCTAAGCTGTGCTCACCAAGATAGGAACTGTAGGGTTAGCACTTTGTATGGGTTCTGGAGACAGAGCCCCGTTTGATCTGGGCGTCTAGGATGAGGAGGAGTGATATGAGTGTGAGCGGGTGGCCAGAGGAATGAGGCAGAAACGGGGGTCATCCAGGAAGGGGCCGGGGGATGGTCAGTGGTGTGGGGAGCGCCCGGCTTACCTCCAGGGCGCCCACGTGGCGGGCAGGCCCCGTGTGAGGAGGCAGGAGCGGTGTGAACACCGGCCGGGTTCGGCACCTGGCCTTGCATCCCGATGAGAGTCCGAAGTTAGTTCGAGCCTCTTCTGGAGTTCTCAGACTCAGCCTTCATTTGGTGGGTCTTGTTGAGTTCTCACTG
Organism: Capricornis sumatraensis; assembly: GCF_032405125.1. NCBI lineage: Eukaryota > Metazoa > Chordata > Mammalia > Artiodactyla > Bovidae > Capricornis > Capricornis sumatraensis. The sequence goes on along the minus strand of NC_091070.1, from coordinate 1,407,443 downwards.
TTACATTCCTATCCTGTTTTCTTGGACACTCTCATTACACATGAAAGCAACTTTCATACTTCACCAGAGTGAGCAGCCCATTACTGTAGCAATCCTGAAAGTATTCCAAGTATTTGATAGTGTCTTCTGCATACTCCCTGCCGCTGCACACAGAGATCGATAGAAATGGGCTGTGACAGCCAAAAGTTTCACATATCTTTATACACGTTATTAAACTTTGGCAAGCTTTGCTATAATTTATTTTCTGAAACTTGGACATCTCATTTTTAGGAAAGAGTAATTTGCAGTGTCGTAAATATATTTGACCTAACTGATATCAGAAAAAGCTCAAAACAGTCACAAAAATAGCTCTGAATTCTGTTGTGAGCATCATAAAAATATAGTTGCATCGTGGGACCTTCTTGCAGAAAATGAGATGCAATTATAGATTCTGTGTGTCTGCAGGGCCTGGACAGTTTCCAAGTGAAACAGAAATTCTTCTCCGGGAGCAGCCAGGAGCCCACAGCCTCCTTCCCTGTGCCGTACGACCTGCCTCCAGAACTGTACGGAGACAGAGGTGAGACCCCGGGGACAGAGACGCTCGGGTGTGAGTGCCAGCGCAGAGACGATGGCGCTTGGGGAGACCCGTGGGTGGGCTCTTGGCTGGAGCCTGGCCGGTGGGCTGCTCTGGGAGCACAGGTTTGCAGCCCCGGAGACACGGCTCTCAAGCTGCTGGGTCTCAGAACCCCCTGTGCCCTTACTAATCAAGGACCACAGACAGCTTTCCTTTACATGGGTTTCTATAGCTGTTGACATTTGTCATAAAGAAATTAAAGCCAATAAATTTTAAAGTACTTATTGACTTATTTTAAAATAATAATAAGCTCATTGATATATTTAAAAATATCTGAAGTGGGTATTCGCCAGCTCAGGTTGGTCTGGAAGGCAGCCTTGTCCCCCGCTTTGTAGGCGCGCCTGCTGTCTGGGCCGACGGCTGGGCTCTCAACGCTGCTCCGCGCTGCCACCCGCATCAGGCGGCCTCTGTACACCCAGGCGGCAGTGACGACTTAATGTTAGGATGGCCGTTGTTTTGACTTTACAGGTGTACCCCCACCCCCGTGAAGGGTAGGTCCTCAAGTCACCCTCTGAAAACTGCTGCGCTAGGCAAGGACTTTAAGGTCAGAGACCAGGCGTATTTCGCAGAGGCAGCCGGAGGCATCTTGGCGTGGGTTCCCAGTGCTCTGGAGGGAGGCTGGCCGGGGTGGGCGGCCCCACCTCCGCGCCTGCTCTGATGTGGCCCCTCCACTCCAGAGCGCTTCTCTCAGCCCCGGGAAGTCTGGCTTTGAGGCGAGTTCACGCTTCACCAGGCTCAGGCAGGGGGAGATGTGATACAATCAGGACAGGGCAGATCCTGCCTTATTTTCCCCTGTAGGGTAGACGTCTACTGGGGTAGCCAAGTATAGTCCATGGTTTTTGAGCAAATGCTAAATGTGAACAGGGCAAGTTTGAGTTTTAATTGGAAAGTGTTAATGACATCATCCCATTAATATGGCAAAACCTCGGATTCCCTAATGGGGTTGGCCTTGCCTGGCGGGTCCCTTCCTTCCCTGATTGAGGCTGGTTGGGGTCTAGCCGCTTCCCACCCTCACTCATTCCTGGCTTTCGTGGTGAGCCAAGTCTGCCCTTCTGATGGCTCCTTTCTCAGGTTATCTGGGCTCATCTGACAAAGCCCCTCCTGCCTCACACAGCTGGCTTCCTCTCTCTCGTCACATGGACAGCTTCCAAAGGCCTTCTTGTTCCCTTCCTTCCAAGCCATGTGTATTTCTCTGAGTCCTCTAAGTATGTTGTTGTAAATGCACCATATTTGTTTTTCACTAGCAAGAGGTTCTGTCAGAATGTCCAGGAGTCCGTGACGACTCCTCCCACCTCCAGCTCAAGGTGGAGAGCACTGCTGTAGGCCCTGGCACTTACGCACCAGCCTGGCAGCTTCCCGCATGACCTTGGGTGGTGGTGTGCCTTCTCTAGGCCTTAGTGTCTCCATTTGCAAAATGAGAGTGCACAGCTCACTGCTGAAAAGTGACTGAGATGAGGTCTTGAAAGCATCTAACCCAGTGTCCAGCTCAGAAGTAGCATCCGGTTGCTGTTAGCCACTGTTTCTGGTGCTTAAAATGTCCGATGCAGCTATAACAGGGAGTGGACGGTCGTTCTCTCCCCGACCTTGATGAACTGACAGCCTGCGACTCGTGCAGGACAGTCTCTGACCCAGGGCGTGACTGATGCCCTCGTTCCCCTTCTGGCTTCGGGCTGTGCCTTTGTCCCTTTTCCTCTCTTGTTTTTCCGTTCTGTTCCCTCCTTCCTGCCCCCCAGCCCCCCAGCTCTCCTGGATAAACGTGCTGGTGGTGGGGAAGGCCCAGTGTGATGGTGGCCTTAGGCTGAGCCTCCTGGGCTGAGTGTGTGCTGAGCTGTGGGCCTTGGGCCCTGTCTTGACAAAGGGGCGCATTGCCAGGCCCGGCCCTGACCTGAGACGAGCTCTCCAGCGGTGGGTCCCAGAAATACATGCCAGCAGTTCCCAGTCACCCGGACAGGGAAGCGCGGTGCAGACACAGTGAGGGTCGGCTTCCCAGCGGCAGGGCGTTCCCCAGTCTGCCTCCCCTCTGGACTGTAACTGGAGAGGCCCTCGGCTTTGTCTAGCAGGGTGGTGGTGGTTAGTCGCTCAGCCGTGTCAGACTCTCTTGTGACCCCGTGGACTGTAGCCCACCAGGCTCCTCTGTCCATGGGACTTCCCAGGCAAGAACACTGGGGTGGGTTGCCATTCCCTTCTCCAGGGGGTCTTCCTGACCCTGGGATTGAACCCGGATCTCCTTTAGTGGCAGATCGGTTCCCCCTTGGCCAACTGGGAAGCCCATCTGGCAGAGCCCAGCACCGAACCGGCACTAACACGCACTTCACGCGCACACACGACTGTCGCGAGGCACACGGGGCAGCCGAGGAGGCTCACCTGAGACAGGCCTTCGTCCCAGCCAGTGAGTGGCAACGCTGGCTTCACAACCCCCCACCGCCTCCCTGTTGGCATATTTTTGTGGAGGGCTTTCCAGCCAGCATGGAAAAGGATCTGCCCAAGAAATACAGACATTTGGTTGTTTATAGAACAGAGCATGGCATTTGCCAGGCGGGCTGTTTCCAGGTCCTCTCTTGGACGTCACTGGCTCATCTTGAAGGAAAGGAATACAGTCACCGTTGATGTCTGCAGGGGGTGGCTCCAGGACCCCCCTGAATACAAAATCCTCAGATGCTCACGTCCCATGACAAGCGCTCTCTGTCCCCGATCCCACAGCCCCAGATTCGACCAACTCCTGATCGTGTAGTGCATGTTTACTGAAAAAGAAAATCGGCACGAACGTGGACTCGCAGACTTCAGACCCAGGCTGTTGGAGGGTGCGCTGTAGATGCAGCAGTGGTCTTTTAAGTTACTAGGAAATGTCTGTGTCACAGGTCCTGCACCAGTGAGACTCTCGTGACTAGCTGTTCAAACAGCAAGGGTCAGAGTGTGTCCTGCCCGGGGATGAAGTACAGCTGCCGTTACCCCCCAGAGCAGTTTGCAGGGAAAGAGGAGAGAGAAGTGCAGGGACGCGCAGACGCAGAAGGTGGTGTTTCTCGGGCAAGAGAGTGGCCAGTGAGGAGCCAAAGTCAGGTCTCCAGCCCCGCCAGCCCCCTGCCTCCCGGGCAGATTCACAGAAAGTGTGGTTTCCTGCTTTCGAGCCATCCGGAGGCCGAAGGCTAGAGAGCAGGGTTCTGATACCGTGTTTCCACCTTGGGCGTTCTGTGGCTGCTCCTGCTGCTGGGAGCTGCTGTTTACACAGTCACTCTATGATTATTCAACACAAACAGCGAGGCCGGGCAGCGTGAGCGGCAGATACCATTGTTAGGCAGGCCAGCCTCCTGGCTGCCATCTGCCTCTGCTCAGGAAGAGGCCCACCTTCCGCCGGGGCATCTGGCTGCTCCATCCCAGCCGACCTGCCGAGTGAGCACTCTGCCCTTCAGACTTGTTCCGTCACTCAGAACAGTAGTGTTTCTCAGAACAGTGGTGGGGGCGGGGGGGTTATTTTTAATCCTTGCAATGTATTTACACCCTACCCAAGGCAACCTGCTCCAGTATTCTTGCCTGGAGATTCCATGGACAGAGGAGCCTGGTGGGCTATAGTGCATGGGGTCTCAAAGAGTCAGACATGACTGAGCAACTTACACTTGACATTATTTGGGCGCTTTTGGAAGAAAAGTTCACATTTATTGAGTGCCTGCAATATGCTGGGAACGAGCTCCCCAGTCAGTCTCGCTTTCATCCTTCACAGTAATCCTGGGAGGTTGCGAGTGTAATTAGCTCCCATCTCACAGACAGGGAACCCGAGACAAGATCCACAAGCCTTCCCCAGGCCGCAGACAAAGACGGAGGCAGCATTTGGACCTGGGTCTTCTTTCTGCAGTGTCCGTGCCAGTCCAGGGCCTGTCGCTTTCCTTGATGTGGGTCTGCAGTCATTGCACAGAGGTCTTCATGGCTCACCGATCACTGGCCTTAAGTTACAGAACAAAACCGTCTCAGGGATATGACTCTGGGCCCCGTGGTTCTGTGTGACCGTGACCAGCTGAGAGCAGAGAAGTGGCCTTACTGTCCCCGTGGTCACTGCTGGTTTCTCCCAAAAGAAGAAAACGAGAGCTGCCCTCCTTTTTAGGTTCTCTCTGCAGATGGAACAGGCATCTGGCACAGCTCATCCGTTTATCTCATTTAATGGGCTTCCCTGGTGGCTCAGTGGTAAAGAATCGCCTGCAATGCAGGAACGTGGGTTTGTTTCCTCTCTTGGGAAGATCCCCTGGAGAAGGAAATGGCAACCCACTCCAGGATTCTTGCCTGGGAAATCCCATGGACAGAGGCGCCTGGTGGGCTGCAGTCCCTGGGGCTGCGAAAGAGCAGGACACAACTGAGCGACTCAACAGCAGCAGCATCTCCTTTAACCTCCTGCCAGCTCCACGTCTTAGGTGCAGATGAGGAAACTGGGGTCCAGAGGCGAAGGGACTTGTGAACCTTAGTGGCAAGCCAGCATTTACGCCGGGGTTCACGCTCCCGTGTCTTAACATGAATCCTGTGCAAGCTCCTACCCAAAAGGGCTCAGTTCAGAAAAGGGCTCTCGTGATATGTCGACTCCAGCCCGTGAGTGACTTGATCCTATCAGGCGAGGGGATTTTCTGTAATCATTCAGATAAGTGTTATACTCATGTAATCTTTTTTCCCCCAGATCGACCATGGATTTGGAACATCCCTTATGTCAAAGCACCTGATACACATGGGAACATGTGGGTTCCCTCCTGAGAGCAGGAATGCTCTGTGAAGTTGACATGTAAGGCCTGAGCCCCGAACGCTGGATGTCCTTGTTTGTAATGTGTGTTCACTTCCCTTAATGTTTTATCTGCCCCCCAACAAAACTCTGCAAAGGTCAGTCTTTCAGACATGAACGTTGGTTATCCTTTCAGTGGTCACTGTTGACATTCTCACTTGAAAAAAAATTGTATATTTTCTTAACTCCCTTTCCTATCCCTTGGAATAAAAGCTATCAAACTTCCCCATATTAAAAGAATCTGAATAGATGGATGCGAGACGACCTTCCTGGTGATGCGGGCACTCGTGGTGTCAGCGCTTCTGAACGGAAGGTTGCCGTTGTGAGCTGTGCTCCGTTGGGAAGGGTGTCCCTGCTTCAGCTGAGACTTTCCAGAGCAGGAGTGCGACCCGTCACCCCTGCCTCAGCTTTCTGGGTGTGTGGCGCAGTTGCTGGAAGCGCCTGCTGCACGTCACTGAGGCCCACGAGGCTCCCCAGACGCCACGCGCCAACTGACAGTCGTCGTCCGGCAGCTTCCCGTGACGCTTCATCCTCCCCACTCAGACCAGCCCCCGCCTGCCCCGTCCTCAGCCGTCCCCACAGACGCGCAGAAAAGACAGCTCACAGGCGCCTAGCAAAGCACACAAGTATTCCACTCGAGGGGCCCCTGCAGGTGAGCTGACAGGGAGGGCGGAGGCCCAGAAAGGGTCAGGACGCCCGCGGGGCTCCAGCCACCCCGGTCAGCGCAGCGGGCGTCGCCGTGCTTCTTGTCCAAGCGCCCCTCACGGGTGGGAACCACCCTCTCCTCCGACGACCCAGAGCCTCCTGGATTCCTCTGGGTGGGTCTCCTTTCCAGTGGTCCTCAGCCTCTTCATCCTGTCACTTAGAATGCAGTTGATTGTTAATTCGGAATCTTTTTTTTAAGATGCTCGTTTTTCAGAGTGTTCCTCAGAGGCCGACAGCGTTCACATCAGAAGTGGGGTGGGGGTAGGTACGGTGGCAGGAGGCGGCCGGGCGGGCAGGGATGGGGTCTCCCGCCTCCTCCTGCCTGGCAGAGGAGGCCTCCTTCACTCTCTCATGTTTCGGGTTCTGTAAAGGGCGTCATCTGGGTGGTTTTGTTTTGTTTTGCATTCTGCTTAAAAACATAAAGTTGAAAAGCCACTGAATTCATTTAACCAGTTCCTTCCACTGGTAAGAAAAGTAAGGCTTAAGCCTTCTTGGAACCTGCCTTCTGCTTTAACACTGAAACCCTTATCAGATTTGAACCCAGCAGCAGCCCTGGGCTCACAGTAAAGGCGGATGCGACGATGAGACCAGCCCAGAATGGGAACCCAGCCGTCTGAGTGGGCATCCAGAGGACTGTGGTTGACCACCCGGGATGCCCACTAGCACGGTCCACCCCGGGTGGGGGTGGGCTCAGTGCAAGGCTCCAGGCAGCACTGGACAAGCCACCCAGCCAGACAGCGTCACAGCTGCAGGCCAGTCATCCCAGAGCAAAGGAGACCCGTCTTTCCCAGTGGTGCCCGCCAAAGCCCCTTGCGGCCTCTGATTGGCCAGGCCGAGTCACGTGTTCATTAGACGCCCAGCCCCAGCTCTCTGCTCCCTCCGCCCTGTGAGACCTTAGGCGAGTAACATGATGCCTCTGAGTCTTCACTTTCTCGCCTCTTAAGTGGGGCTCATAGCTATCCTTCCTGCCTGGTGTGATTGCTCTAAGAATCACAGGAAATGGTGTTCTGGAGTGCGGGCAGGAACTCTTTATTAGTGTAAATCGGGATGATTCTTGATGAGTACCACGCTGGCAGTCTCTCCCTGGGGCATTTAGAGAATGGAAACTCGAGGGTCAAAACCCATGCCTCCTGAAAAATTAGCTACTTCCTGCAAATACCGCTCCCTCCCACACTACCACAGGTGGGTTTCTCTGAAAGATGGGGGAGATTGAAGAGTCCTGGCTGCAGCCAGGTGGCGACGAGGCCTCTGGATTCCAAGTGAAGGAGGCTCTGTTACAGAGGAAACTGTCCCGGGACCGCTTTGTCCCAGAGCCCAGGCTCTCAGCTCTGAACAGAGTTAACAGCTCTTCAGATCGCATACTTCCTGCCCTGAAAGCACGATCCACGTTGCCTGCTGCTTCCGGAAAGAGGGGGTCCTCATGGAGGCCGCTGGGACTGAGGTTGGGGTCAGGGAGTCCACGTTCAAGTGACCCCACGGGTGAGTTGACGCTTGAGCCCTGGGAGGAAGTCCGTTTCACAAACGAAGAAACTGAGGCTCAGATCTGTGAACTGCCTGAAGCCGCCTTCTTGAAGACGGAGAGCCTCTCACTTCCTGAACGCCTCATACCGTAACAGATCCAAGAAGTGGGCACCTTTGTGCTTCCCTTGGCAGAATCTTCCTTAAGAGACTGGAACAAACCTTGTGATTCCACGAGCCACTTCCTGCCTCTAGAAACAGCCTGGGCCCCGTGAGGAGCCCGCCTGAGCCCCGCCTCCACTCTTCCGGTCTCCCTGGCATTTCAGGGCACGCTTGGCGGCGAGCGGCCTCTCCTTGCCTCTCCAGCTCCTGTTCCTCCTGGGGCTCCCTGGCTGCTGCCCACAGGGCACTGGGTGCCCTTAAGAATAAGTGCAGGTGTGGGGAGGGGTTGGCGGCACGAGGGAAACTCGGGCAGTGACGGAAGGGTTTCTGTCTTGACTGTGGCTTTGGTTACACTTTACAAAACCCCTTGAATTATGCACCAAGTTGGTTCTTTTATTGTACGTAAATTATAACCCAGTAAAGCTGCTTTTTAAAAACTCGAATGCACAAGTTCAGATGTGTGCACTGTGTGAAAATTCTACATCAAAAAAAAAAGTAGTTAAACTATATATAAACTCTAAAGTACTTGAGGGCAAGTGTATTGATCGCAGTTTATTTTGAAATGCTTTAAAATAAGATGTATTAAAGGATGAGTAGATACATGGTAAAATATAGGAAAATGTGCCCAGTTTAGATTGCTGCTCTAAAATTCTTTAAACCTTGGTACATGTTTGAAGTTTCCTTATCAAATGTTGTGAAGGGAGACCAGATAAGTTCAGGTTTCTGGTAGGATGAAATAGCTCCTACTGAACCCATTCTTTCAGAAATAAAAATAGAAGTTGTGGTGTGGAGCTTAAACCATCCAGCGACTGAAAGTGACCAACAGCAGTAAAAAGAAGGGGGTCAACAACCGCAAGAACCGCACTCTTGAGGGAGGACTTCCTCTTTTCCCACCACTTCTGGCCTGAGGTCAGGTCGTAGTCTGCACCACACAAGGCAGGTAAACCTCCCGTGGAAAACGTACAGTCTTTGTGGCTTGGAGATCCAGAGCACCGACTGACGGAAGAGCCGGAGTGGGGATTCCCAGGTTCTCTATGTAAACTCCTCAGGTCTAGCGCTGAGCCCTGAGCCGTGCGTGCACCTCTAAGGCTGAAAGAACGAAACTAGAACTTGAGCCACTTCTTGCTGTAGGGAGGATAATTTTGCAGTTGAGTTCACCTAAGTTAACGGCCTGTTTAAAAATTATTATTTTTAGAGAAAGGTAATTAGAATCCAGAATTTCTACATCAAGACTCTTGAGAGTCCCTTGGACAGCAATGAGATCAAACCAGTCAATCCTAAAGGAAATCAACCCTGAACACTCACTGATGCTCAGGTTGAAGCTCCAGTACTCTGGCCTCCTGATACGAAGAGCTGACTCACTGGAAAAGACGCTGATGCTGGCAAAGATTGAAGGCAGGAGGAGAAGGGGGGCAGCAGAGGATGAGATGGTTGGATGGCATCACCGACTCGATGGACATGAATCTGAACAAACTGAAGACAGAGGAGCCTGGCGTGCTGCGGTCCGTGGGGTCACAAAGAGTCAGACACGACTTAGTGACTGAACAGCAAGCAAGCACCAGATTACATACAGCAGCCACTAGTCACACGACACTACTCACACATGACACTTAAATTGTACACAGCAGCCACTAGTCACACGTGACACTTAAATTTGTTGTTGACTTTAAAGTTAAACATTCTGGGGGGTGAGGGGTGGGGGCAGGGATTTCGTTCCCCACTTCGAGTCTAGCAGCGCCACAGGCTTCAGAAGGGCACAGGTACAGGATATTCCTGTCGCCACAGAAGTGATGGGCGGTGTTTATCTGATCGGTTAAAACATGGAGGCTGTCAGAGCTGACCAGAAAAGGGAAGACACTGCTGTACGCTGTCCACCACAAACACACCTGGAATATATAAAGACACAGATAGATTGGAAAGTAAATGGAAAAGACGCTACAAATGTTAAGTAAATGAAGCCTGTGGTAACTAGATTAATATCAGACAAAATAAACTTGAAGGCAAAAGGTATTACCAGAGAGAGAGAGACATCTCATAAAAATGGTCCCTGCATCAGGAGGATATAATTATAAATGCTTATATTCAGGCAGGAGACAGGCCCCAGGCTGAACAGTTCCGCCCCTGTGGACAGAAACTCCTTAACAGCAGAAACTCCATAAAGCAGGTTGATGGAGGAGGCTGGGCCTTGCCCAGATAAGAGAGAAAAGACCACACACTCCATTCTCAGAGTTAAGACCTCCCAGACTACACGTGCCCAGAAAGGCTCCACAGAGGTCAGCAGAAAGGAAGCATCGCCTCAGAGTCAAATAAATGGTGCAGCTACCCAGAGGCGGCTTCTCTGGAATCCATCTCAGCTAAAAGATGCACGCACATGTGGGAGGATCCTGAGATTAGCCAAATACAGACTCAGAACCCGGCAACGCAAGACAATTGCTCAAAGGAAACCTGGAAGAAATGCCCCATAAAGTGATTCAAACTGCTGCAAGGGCGGGACTCAGCCCTCCTGTGTGTCTGTCCGCACACACTGTGCTCTCAGCCTAATAAATGCTCACTTGCTGCATTCCTCTCCATCTCTATGTGGAAATTCATTTCTACACGGCTGGCGGGCCCGCGCCCGTCACTGGCCTCTGCCCCTGGTACACACAGTGATTGCCATCCAGCGTTCTCCCCACGCTCCCAGCCTCGGTCTCGGGCAGGAACCAAAGCCTGCTTCAAGCCACTGCGACCGGTAGTGAGAGCAGCTGGAAGTGTGTGAGACCGAAACCGACATACTTCAAGGAACAGACAGACAGTCCCACGTAGTTGGTGCTTTTATTACTCTCGATAACTGTCGGAATAACTAGAACAAGTGTCAGTAAAAACAGAAGGTCTGAAGAACGCTGTCAACAGCCTTGACATGGAACACCACCTCCAGCAGCTGCAGAATACACACTCTTTCTAGGGTTCTTTCTTTGGCTGTGGTTGCTCGTTGCTGCTGCACGCAGGCTTTCTCTGGTTGCGGCAGAGGGGCTCCTCTTTGCTGCGGTGCTCGGGTTTCTCCTTGCAGGGGCTTCTCTTGTGGAGCAGCGTCTCTAGCCAGGCGGGCTTCGGTCGCTGTAGCTCACGGGCTCACTTGTGGCATATGGGCTTAGCTGCTGTGATGCATGTGGGATCTTCCAGGACCAGGGATCGAACCAGTGTCCCCTGCATTGCAAGGCAGACTCTCAACTACTGGACCACCAGGGAAGCCCAGAATACATGTTCTTCTCAAGTGCACATGGCACATTCACTAGGACGATGTTCTGGACCGTAGTACAGTCGATTTAGGAGGACTGAAACATACCATACATGGGCCTCTGACCTGTGAATGAAGAATTTTGCTTGCCTTATCAGTAAACCAGTGGTCATGTATGGATGTGAGAGTTGGACTGTGAAGAAGGCTGAGCGCCAAAGAATTGATGCTTTTGAACTGTGGTGTTGGAGAAGACTCTTGAGAGTCCCTTGGACTGAAAGGAGATCAGCCCTGGGATTTCTTTGGAAGGAATGATGCTAAAGCTGAAACTCCAGTACTTTGGCCACCTCATGTGACAAGTTGACTGGAAAAGACTCTGATGCTGGGAGGGATTGGGAGCAGGAGGAGAAGGGGACGACAGAAGACGAGATGGCTGGATGGCATCACGGACTCGATGGACGTGAGTCTGAGTGAACTCCGGGAGTTGGAGATGGAGAGGGAGGCCTGGTGTGCTGCGATTCATGGGGTCCCAAAGGGTCGGACATGGCTGAGCGACTGAACTGAACTGAACTGTCGGTAAACCAAGGTGGTAGCCATCAAGCCACTGCAGCCACCCCAGCAGTGCACCCTGAGGGGATCAGGGTGGGAAAGACAGGATACGGGCCCTCCTAGCTCAGGCACACTCAGAGGAACGGTTTCAAGGAGCCCAGAGCTTGTGCTGAGCTCCCTAAGCTGGGGTGTCTGCTTTCCTTTGATTAGGGACCGAACAGCAGCAACAGTTAATGGTGGTCTTTTGATGTCCCACTGCCTGGCTTTTCTTGCAAGATTCCTGCATATCCTGGCTCCTCCCCTTCTTCAGGGCAGTCCCTCAGAGCTATCTGAGAAGCTGTCTCCTGGGTTGAAGTCCTCAGAGAGTCTATCAAATACAATATAATTCTCAACTTTCAGGTTGTGCATTTTTTTCAGTCAACAGACCGCACTGAAAATGTGAGGGAAAATTTGTCTTAAGAAATAGATTTTTAAAACAAGTACAGTGCATGGCTAAATAATTTGCAGGTCAAAGGAGGAAAATAATCAAAATATTTTCAATAAAATGATGTAAAAATACAACATACCAAAATGTTTAGGGTGCAGCTAGCCTGGGACTAACGAGACTTATAGTTGAAAAATGCTAACATTAGAAAAGAATTTTAGATCTAAAATTTGTGATCTAATAATCCACTATAGAAAGTTGGAGAAAAAAAAGTAAACCCAAAAGGAAGTAGAAGAACGAAAATAGAGGAATAGAAATACTACATTGTTTATCCCAGAAATGCAAGGTTGGTTTGACATTAGAAAAGCAATAGATGAAAACCAAGATATTAGTAAAGGATAAAATTATACGATCATTACATGAGATACAGAAAAAAGCATTTGATAAAATCCACTCATTCATGTTTTGTGTTTTTTTTTAACTCAGAACCAAAAATAAAAGACACTTTCTCAACCTGATAAAGGGTATTGGTGAAAAACCCACACTGTAGTCAATGCGGAAAAACTAAAGGCTTTCTCCTGAGATCAGGAACAAGACAAGATGTTTGCTTCCACCTCCTCTATTCAACATTATCCTGAGGTCCTGGCCATTGCACCATGAATAGAAAAAAAGTATCAAAGAAAATCAAAACTCTTATTTTGGATAACATGGTAATTTACATAGAAAATCCTAAAGGAATCAACTACTCAACTAATGCATAAATTTAGCAAGGTTGCAGGAACCCAGTTAATTTGTAAAAATCATTTCCATTTTTACATACTGCAGCAAACAGCTAGGAAGTAGAATCTTGATATTTCATTTACAACTGCATCAAAACCCCAAAATACATCAGAATGAATTTACAAAAGATACACAAGATCTCTACATGAAAATTTTCCAAGACTGACATAAACTGAGGGCTATACCTCATTCATGAATTAAGATGTCAGTTCTCCCTAAAATAGATCCAACACAATCCTAATTAAGATCTTGCAAGTTTTTTTTTTCTGGTGAAATTAACAAGCTGATTATACAATTTTTATAGAAATGTTCAAAGATCCTGTAATATTCAAAGAAAATCTTGATAAAGAAGAGCAAAGTTGGAGGATTCACACAAAAGCTGCAAGTAACCCTCTGGACTGCAGCCCACCAGGCTCCTCTGTCCATGGGATTCTCCAGCAAGGATACTGGAGTGGGTTGCCAAGCCCCCCTCCAGGGGCTCTTCCCACCCCAGGGATCAAACCTGGCTCTGCTGCATTACAGGCAGACTCTTTACTGTCTGAGCCCCCAGGAAAGCCAAGTAATCTAGACATCGTGGTATTAATATAAGGATGGATAAATAATGAGCAAGATACAGATTCCCAAAATAAATTCGCTTTTGTCTTTTCAGCAAATGACACTAAGATAACTGAATATCCACATGGACAAGAGACAGCTGATACCTCGCCTCTCGGCTCACGCCATACAGAAGCAAACTGAAGAAACAAAACTTAATCAAAGACCAACATACACAGGCTAAAACTAAAATTTCCAGGGGAAAAGAGCCCATAAAACTTATGCAATCTTAAGAGAGGTGAGGTTTCCTGATACACAGAAATCCAAATATAAAAGAAATGATTGATAAATTGGGCCTCACTAAAATTAAAACGATACCCATCAGAAATAATTAGGCAAGTCAGAGAATGTGGGAAACGTTTCTAAGATACCATACCTGAGAAAGGATTAGCATCCTGGATCGATGTAAAGAGTCCCTACAACTCAGTAGTAAAAAAGAGAAATGGATATTCACCAGAGATTTTAGAAAGCAGATGTACTGATGCCAAAAGTTCAGCTTCTCTGTACATTGGTGCTGAATAGAATCTTGGAGACAGAGTTTTGAGTGAAATAGAAAAGAACAGCATTGTTACTTTGCCAGCAAAGGGGGTCACTGCGTGCTAATGATTGCAAAATTGTGTGTCCTCAACTTGGAGAAGAGAGACCTTTTACAGTAAGTGTTCAAAGAGGCCGTGATCAGCACACAGACACTCTTCTGATGAGTTGCTGGTAAGGTTGAGTAAGCAAGGAGGGGTAAGAAAGCCTTCTCAGTGATCAGTGCAAAGAAACAGAGGAAAACAACAGAATGGGAAAGACTAGAGATCCCTTCAAGAAAATTGGAGATACTAAGGGAAATTTTCACCCAAAGATGGGCTCAATAAAGGACAGAAATGGTATGGACCTAACAGAAGCAGAAGATATTTAGAAGAGGTGGCAAGAATACACAGAAGAACAGTACAAAACAGATCTTCATGACCCAGATAATCACGACGGTGTGATCACTCACCTAGAGCCAGACATCCTGGAATGTGAAGTCAACTGGGCCTTAGAAAGCATCACTACGAACAAAGCTAGTGGAGGTGATGGAACGCCAGCTGAGCTGTTTCAAATCCTAAAAGATGATGTGAAAGTGCTGCACTCAATATACCAGCAAATTTGGAAAACTCAGCAGTGGCCACAGGACTGGAAAAGGTCTGTTTTCATTCCAATCCCAAAGAAAGGCAATGCTCAAACTACAGCACAATTGCACTCATCTCACACACTGGCAAAGTAATGCTCAAAATTCTCCAAGCTAGGCTTCAACAGTATGTGAACCGTGAACTTCCGGATGTTCAAGCTGGATTTAGAAAAGGCAGAGGAACCAGAGATCAAATTGCCAACATCCTCTGGATCATTGAAAAAGCAAGAGTTCCAGAAAAACATCTATTTCTGCTTTATTGACTATGCCAAAGCTTTTGACTGTGTGGATCACAGTAAACTGGAAAATTCTGAAAGAGATGGGAATACCAGCCCACCTGACCTGCCTCCTGAGAAATCTGTATGCGGGTCAGGAAGCAACAGTTAGAACCAGACATAGAACAACAGACTGGTTCCAAATAGGAAAAGGAGTGCGTCAAGGCTGTATATTGTCACCCTGCTTATTTAACTTCTATGCAGAGTACATCATGAGGAACGCTGGGCTGGAGGAAGCACAAGCTGGAGTCAAGATTGCTGGGAGAAATATCAATAACCTCAGATATGCAGATGACACCACCCTTATGGCAGAAAATGAAGAAGAACTAAAGAGCCTCTTGATGAAAGTGAAAGAGGAGAGTGAAAAAGTTGGCTTAAAGCTCAACATTCAGAAAACTAAGACTATGGCATCTGGTCCCATCACTTCATGGGAAATAGATGGGGAAACAGTGGAAACTTTCCCATAAAGAACTTTCTTTATGGGAAATAAAATAAAGTGAGAGACTTTATTTTTGGGGGGGCTCCAAAATCACTGCAGATGGTGACTGCAGTCATGAAATTAAAAAGACACTTGCTCCTTGGAAGAAAAGTTATGACCAACCTAGATAGCATATTCAAAAGCAGAGACATTACTTTGCCAACAAAGGTCCATCTTGTCAAAGCGATGGTTTTTCCAGTAGTCCTGTATGGATGTGAGAGTTGGATCATAAAGAAAGCTGAGTGCTGGAGAACTGATGTTTTTGAACTGTGGTGTTGGAGAAGACTCTTGAGAGTCCTTGGACTGCAAGGAGATCCAACCAGTCCATCCTGAAGGAGATCAGTCCTGAATATTCACTGGATGGACGGATGCTGATGCTGAAGCTCCATTACTTTGGCCCCTGATGCAAAGAACTGACTCATTGGAAAAGACCCTGATGCTGGGAAAGAGTGAAGGTGGGAGGAGAAGGGGACGACAGAGGATGAGGTGGTTGGATGGCATCACCGACTGGATGGACGTGAGTCTGAGTCAACTCCGGGAGTTGGTGAAGGACAGGGAGGCCTGGCGGGCTGCGATTCATGGGGTCACAAAGAGTCGGACACGTCTGAGCCACTGGACTGAACTGATGTTTAAGTAGGAGTCAGCGTCAGCAACTTTCAGTCCAACTGGTATGGAGTCTTTCCCTGGTGGCTCAGAGGTTAAAGCGTCTGCCTCCAATGCAGGAGACCCGGGTTCCATCCCTGGGTCGGGAAGATCCCCTGGAGAAGGAAATGGCACCCCACTCCAGTATTCTTGCCTGGAGAATCCCCTGGACAGAGAAGCCTGGTGGGCTGCAGTCCACGGAAGAGTCGGGCACGACTGAGCATCTTCACCTTACGCTTGTGGGCGGCCTATCGTCGTCAGTCACTAACTTTCCCCACCTGGAGGGGGTTTCAGTGTCTGCAAAATAGGTTACAGATATTGTGTGTGTGTGCCCGTTGTGGGGGAAACAGGACCTTGCCCCAAGGCTGCCCTTGACTGTTTGCTTCTTCCTGGTCTCACATCCCCGCCCTTCCCTAATTAGCAACTGCTTGAATCTGTCCAGTAGAGCTCAGAGAGGTCAAGGATGCTGAATGAAGGCTGTTTTTTTGTAATCAAAGGAACAGGGAGGAGCAGAGAAAGGCTTTGTGCCCAGGAGCCCCCCAGGGCCCTGCTCAGTATCAATGCAGATGGCCAACAAGCACACCAGTCAACGCAGGTGCTCAGTCCTGTCCGACTCTTTGCAACCCCGTGGACTGTAGGACCAACAGGCTCCTCTGTCCATGGGATTTCCCAGGCAAGAACACTGTACTGGATTGCCATTCGCTCCTCTAGGGAATCTTCCCGACCCAGGGATCGAACCCTCATCTCCTGCATTGCAGGCGGATTTCTTTGCTGCTGAGTCATCAGGGAAATGCAAGTTGAGCTACAGTGAGATACCAGTACACATCCACCAATATATTTAAAATTAAAATGGCTGATACTGCCAAATGCTCACAAGGATGTCAGACATCCAAAACTTGTACCTTGTCAATTGGTGCAACTACTTTGGATAAACGTTAGTTTCTTATAAAAATTAAACACCGCCACTATGGTCCAAAGAGTCGGACACAACTGAGCGACTGAACTGAACTGAACTATGACCCAGCAGTTCCACTCCTGGGTGTTTACCCAAGAAATATGAAAACATACATCCACAAACACTTGTGCAAGAAGGCGCCTAACAGTTTTATTTATGATGACAACCGTTTTCTTTTTGGTAGTCCACCGATTTTTAATTGCATGTAGGGATAATTCAACAAATCAACAAATGTTGTGACCCCATGGACTATACAGTGCATGGAATTCTTCAGGCCAGAATACTGGACTGGTTTGCCCTTCCCTTCTCCAGGGGATCCTCCCAACCCAGGTCTCCTGATTTGCAGGCGAATTCTTTACCAGCTGAGCCACCAAGGAAGCCCGACAGTACTGGGGTGGGTAGCCTATCCCTTCTCCTGCAGATCTTCCCAATCCAGGAATCGAACCGGGGTCTCCTGCATTGCAGGCAGATTCTTTACTGGTAGCTGAGCTACCAGGAAAGCCAAACAGATAACAGATAGTAGCAGTATCATGGGAAAAGATACAGCAAAGCAGGAGGATAGAATTCCCTGGCCAGTCTTGGTGCACTTTCTTTCTAATACTGTAATCAGAGAAGACTCACTAATCAGGCGGCACTGGAGAGAGGCCTGAGGAGGTGAGGTGTGGTATTTGAGGGAAACTTGGCAAGTAGAGAGGAAGCATGTGCAAATTGAGGTCAGGTCACTAGGTATTTCTGTAAATTAGAAGGATCTTAGAAAACATCAGAAGAATTTCAGCGGAGGAGAGTCCTACCCTGGTGGATGCCAAGCACTTTTAATAGTCCTGGTTTCTCCCTGGTGGCTCAGGGGAAAAAGCATCTGCCTGCAGTGCAGGAGACCCAGGTTCGATCCCTGGGTCGGGAAGATCCCCCGGAGAAGGAAATGGCAACCCACTCCAGTATTCTTGCCTGGAGAATCCTATGGACAGAGGAGCCTGAGCGGGCTACAGTCCACGGGGTCGCAAAGAGTCAGACACGACTGAGTGACTTCACTTCACTTCACTTCTGTCAGTAAGGAGAGAGTGAATATTCAAGCAATAAAAAGAGGAGGACTAGTAAGATGTGTAACGTGGCTAGATCTCAGGAATACAGGCTCGATCTCAGGAATACAGGCTCGATCTCAGGAATACAGGCTCGATCTCAGGAATACAGGCTCGATCTCAGGAATACAGGCTCGATCTCAGGAATACAGGCTAGATCTCAGGAATACAGGCTAGATCTCAGGAATACAGGGCTTCACACGGATACACGGCTATGAATCCATTTATACGAAGACAAGAAAAACTAACTTCTACAAAGGGAAACGTTGGTGGCAGAGAAATTCAGAACACTGCTTGCCTCTGTAGGCATGTGGTTGGGAACTTGCTGGGAAGGGACCTGGGATATTTGGTGGATAGGTTGGATAGATTTCTGTTTAATTTGCAAGAGTGAATGCATTTGCCAGAACTCATTTAATGGTACACTGAAGATTTGTGCATTTCATAGTATGTAAATTTTATTCCCAAAGAACACAATCTGTAAGTAAGTAGGGTTGTATTGATCTCTACCGGCTTCCCAAGTGGCTCAGTGGTAAAGAATCTGCCTGCAATGCAAGGGTTCGATCCCTGGGCCGGGAAGATGCTCTGGAGAAGGAAATGGCAACCCACTCCAGTATCCTTGCCATGGACGGAGGAGCCTGGCGGGTTGCAGCCCATGGGGTCTGAACAAGTCAGGCACGACTGAGTGACTAGGCAGCAACGCTGAACTCTAGGAAGGAAAATGCAGCGAGAAGCGCAGGGTGGGGGTGGCAAGGAGCAGTGCACTGACGTCTGCAACTCTGAACTGATTCCGAACGAGCTGAGTCGATGGGTGGAGAGAGGGACGGACAGATACGTAAGAAAGCAAGAAGAGTGCAACGTTCGTTGAGTACAAGGCAATTCACCGAAACATTCTTTCAACGTGGCGGTGGGGGGCTCATCACAGGACTCTCCCCGGGTGGGCACGCATGCTCCTCCTATAAGCGCTGTTCTCTAAAGCCCTTGCTCCCAAGAGGCTGGATAAAAGCAGGGCATCCGGGAGTGGAGAACGGAGAGAAACTAGAGAGGAACACTGGCAGCATCATTCGGAGGATTCATGCTGAAGCTGAAGCTCCAATCCTTTGACCACCTGATGCGAAGAGCTGACTCATTTGAAAAGACCCTGATACTGGGACAGATTGAGGACAGGAGGAGAAGGGGACGACAGAGGATGAGATGGCTGGATGGCATCACCGACTCAATGGACGTGAGTTTGAGTAAACCGCGGGAGTTGGGGATGGACAGGAAGGCCTGGGGTGCTGCAGTCCATGGGGTCGCAGAGTCTGACGCGCCTGAGTGACTGAACTGAACCAGCAGGATCAGGTCTTCTGGCGGCAGGCACAAACCTGGAAGTGTCTGTGTCTTAATTCTCTGCTCCTGGCAGGATCGGTGGGGCGGGGGGGGGGGGGGGGGGGGGCCTGAGCCCGGGGCCACTCTCTCAGGAGGCGAGGAAATTCTCGTCCATTGGAAGATGCCCATGCATCTTTTCCTCCCGGGTCCGCCTTCACCCCCGCAGGCCAGGGCCGGTGATTCCGGAGGGGCCGAGAGGGGCCGGGAGCGCGGGTCGGCGCGAGACGCGTCTGGAGGGGACTGAGCGCCCCGTGTCGGCCCCGGAGGGCCCGCGCGGGCCGGTGAGGCTGCCCCCGCCTCCAGCTCCCCTCTCGGGTCCGCGTGCGGAGGGGCAGCCCCGGCGCCCCCGCCGCGGGAGCGGATTCAGCAGGTGGGCGCTGGCGCTGCGGCGGCTCCGCGCGGTGGGGGCGGAGGACCGGGGGCTCGGCCCCGCGGCTCCACCTGTTGCAGCGCGGAGTGCGCGGGCCGGCCGGGCGGGGCGCGCCGAGGACCCGGAGGGCGGTCTGGCCGGAGCGGGCACTGCTCCGGAGGCGGGACGCGCGCGCGGCGCCAGCGCCCCCGCACAGCGGGCTCGCGGGGCGGGGTCCGGGGGGTTCGAGGGCGCGCCCGTGGCCGGTCGGCCTCGGGTGGGGGTGGCGCTCCCGGAGCCGAGCCCTGTCGGGTGTCTCGAGCCCGCCGAGGCGGCCAAGCCCGGGCCCGGGAGCTGGAACTCTGCCGGGTCATTGTCTCGCGGCCGCGCGCCCCTCCAGACCCCGGTCCTCCGCAGACTCTCCAGGAGCCGGGGCTGGCGCGCGGCGCTCGCTTGCAGCGGGCGGGCCCGGCACGTGGGCGTCCCCGGGCAGGGTCTGGAGGCCAAGGGCGCCGGGTGCGGCACGTGGAGGGGGGCTTCCTGCGGGAAGGGCCCCTAGCCTCCTCGCCCCCTCGCCCCAGCCTCCCTCTCTGGTCTCCTCCTCCAGCCAACCCGGCCGCCGGCTGCCACGCGGCGCGCGGAGGTCGCAGGCGGAGAAGCGCGCTTGGCACGACCGCTGTGTGCGTGCGCCCCCCGGGGGCCGGCTCCACCCAGCCCCTGAGCCCCAGCCGCCGGCCCGGTGACCCCAGAGGCCCGAGGCCCCGCGCGACACCGAGGCTGGGGCGCGGCCACACCACGGACCCAGCGGGGAGGCACTGGCAGCTCCAGCGGACCGAGGCCGCGCGTTCCAGCCGTCGGCGGCGAGAGAAGCGACTGTCGAGGCGCCGGGGACCGCGGGACCCCGCTCCCCGTCAGCCCGCAGACCGCGTCTCTGGGGGCGGGCCCGGGGCTTGCCCTGAGGACGCCCCACGCCCCCCCGCACCCTCAGCGGGGCCGGCGCCAGGGGGCACGGCGGCGCACCCTCGGGCCCCGCAGCAGCGGGCTCGGCCCCGGGAGGGTGGGGCGGCGGCGGACCAGAAAGCGGATTTGAAACCGCGCATCAGGGCGGACGCGGCAGCTAGCGCGGTGCACGCGGCGGCCCCGGGAGCCGCGCGGCCGGAGGCGATGGGCCAGGCGGTGGCCGCGCGGCCCGGGGCGGGCTGAGCGCGCGGCCGCGCCCCTACCTCCCGGGGAGCCCCGGCGACGCTCGGCCCGGGGCCCGGCCATGGCCGGCCGGGGCTGCGGCGGCGGCTGCGGGCCGGGCCGCGCGAACGACGACAACGCGCGCTTCCTGCTGCTCGGCGCGCTCCTGGCGCTCCACCTGCGGGGCGGCGCCGCCGTCTTCTCGGCGCTGGAGCGGCCGCACGAGCGCCAGGCCCGGCAGCGCTGGGAGGAGCGCCTGGCCGGCTCCGGCCGCCGCCACTACCTGAGCCGCGACGCTCCGCGCGGCTTCCTCCGCCCCTTCGAGGAGGCCGCGGCCGCCGGCGTCCGCGTGGACGGCGCGCGCCCGCGCTGGGACTTCCCCGGCGCCTTCTACTTCGTGGGCGCCGTCGTGTCCACCATCGGTGAGTGCGCCCGGGGGGCGGCGGGCGGGCCCCGCGCTTCCCAGCCCCGCGTCTCGCCACCCCGGCGCCCGGCCGGGCGGCGCAGGGGGCACCCGCTGAGGGACCAACGGGGGACAGGCCCTCCTTGCTGTTTGCGGCGAGGTCCGCGGACCAGCTGCGGCGGAGTCAGCTGGAGCTTGTTCTAAACGCAGTCCCAGCCCCTCCCGGACCCCTGGAGCCAGAATCTGCGGGTTCAGAAAATCCCCAGGGGGTGTGAATGATCTTTCATCGGAGACGCTCTGCAATGGAATGCTCAGTCTAGTTAAGGAGGATGAGCCTGAGTTCATCGAATATTAAGGAGAACGCTTACAGAGCGGGACTAGGAACCTACATTTATTAAATGAGTTCAGTTCTGTCGCTCAGTCGTCTCCGACTCTTTCCGACCCCATGAACCGCAGCACGCCAGGCCTCCCTGTCCATCACCAACTCCCCAAGTCCACCAAAACCCGTGTCCATTGAGTCGGTGATGCCATCCAACCATTTCATCCTCTGTCGTCCCCTTCTCCTCCCGCCTGCAATCTTTCCCAGCATCAGGGTGTTTTCTAGTGAGTCAGTTCTTCACATGAGGGGCGAAAGTATTGGAGTTTCAGCTTCAGCATCAGTCCTTCCAGTGAATATTCAGGACTGATTTCCTTTAGGATGGACTGGTCGGATCTCCTTGCAGTCCAAGGGACTCAATGAAATGAGTTAGTGCCTTGCATAAAGCACTTGTCTGAGGGGGAGACACGTTTTAAGAAGGCTGACCATGACTTCCTAAACAAAGAGAAAATAAATATGAGTTTGGAGGTAAGGAGGTGAAAGTGCTAATGAAGATGGAAATGGTTTTCTACCAGGAAGAAGCTGGTTGGGGTCTGCAGAAGGGACCTACGGGCTGAACCAGTTAGTGCTGGCCTGATTGGGGTCTGGAGATGAAAAGTACTTCACACTCTGGAAGAGGAGAGGATTGCTTTCAGGGCGCAGTGAGCTCCGTGATCTGTATGGGGTAGTGGAAAGAGAGCTGGAAGGTCTTCTGGCCGATGGGGAGGGAGCTTTACTGCGAAGCTGGAGCTGAACCAGAGGCAGTTGGGAGCTCCTGAGAGTTTCTGAGCGAGAGGCATAAGGCTGCCATCTCTTACGCCTTTATTACCAGCAGAAGGGAACAGGGTGGGGGCCTTTGCACTCTGAGGGCTTGCTCACCCTTGAATGTAACGAGTGATAAGGGGTTTTGGTGAAGATGCTGCACAAATTCTGAAGAAAGCAGAGGGCTGGAGTGGAGGAGGGGCTTTGAAAGGCTTCCCAGAAGCGGAGTGGCGCAGGGCTGGCTGCTGGAACCCCGGGAGCGCCAGCAGGGCTGGCAGGGGCCTGGGGGTGCCCTGCTGCAGTGGCCCCAAGCTGCCGGAGACCTTGTCCAGGAGGCGGGTGACACGGCGAACTTCGCTGACGCTCCCACTCCGGGTTGTCTTAGGCAGACATTCTGCCCTGAGTGTAACAGATCAGCCTCGGGCCTGCTTAGTCAGGGAAGACTGCCTGGGTTCATCTAGAAGCCCAGGGCCTCAGCCGGTGAGCAGGAGGCCAGGAGGAGAGGACCGGCGTGGTTACGGACCCATGGGCTCCACCAGAAGTCGCTGCGCGCTAAGCCGCCTCAGTCCAGCTGTGTGACCCCCTTGGGCTGCAGCACGCCAGGCTCCTCTGTCCGTGGGAGTCTCCAGGCCAGGACACTGGAGTGGGGTATGCAGGAGCTGTAAGCCGTGCAGCTGCGATCCCTGGGTCGGGAGGATCCCCTGGAGGAGGGAATGGCGGCCCAGTCCAGTCTTCTTGCCTGGAGACTCCCGTGGACAGAGGAGCCTGGCGGGCTACAGCCTGTGGGGCCAGGAAGAGTTGGGCTCGACTGCGTGACTGACACGCAGTTGGTGGGAGATTTCAGTCCCCCCCACCCTCTCCACAAGCCACCCGTGTGAACTTCCCGTGGACACAGAGGTTGGAAGGAGCAGAATCTGCGTGTAGACTGGCGAACCCCAAGGCCAGGGAACCTCGGGCGTCGTGGATGGGTGGGCATGTGAGCTCACCTGGGGCGCAAATGGAGCGCTAGCCGCAGAACAGGAGGCAGCCTGGACGGAGTGTGGAGTCGGGGCTTCCAGCCTGCCTGGGGCCGGGGCCGGTCTAACACTGGAGGCCCGTCCTTCTCTGAATCGTCTGTAGGTGCCCACGTTGGCCTCTGGCACGTTGTAGCTGTTGAGTAAATATCAGTCCTGTCTCCTTCCCATACCCTGTCCCAAAGGCTGCCCCTCTGAAGGGTTCTTGTAAGGGATAAGGAGCTCGTATAATTAATTGCTCTTTACAAAGTACAAAGCACTCTATAAGTCTGGGTTCATTTTTGCTCTTTCATTCCTCGCGTTTCCTTCGATTGTCTCATAACTGCTGATGGAATAGCGGTGCTCGCTCTCCTTTCGTGGGGCACACCGCGAAGCGCGCACTGTGGGTGGTAGGTGAGGGTGTGATGCAGCTAGCCGCATAGATGAGTCGCGATTTTAATCAACGTGATTCATGCGGAAAGTGTGAGTATCCCTGTTTTATAGATGAGGAAACTGAAGCTTCATGTTCTTTGTAAAGAAGGAAAAAACCCTCCGTAATGACATCACCTAAAATTAGCCATTGTTGACATTTTGATACGTCACACTTTTTAACTGAAGTCTGGTTGATTTATAAGGCTACGTTAGTTTTGGATGCACAGCAAAGTGATTCAGTTATACACACGTGACACCTATTTCTTTCAGGTTCTGTCCCCTTACAGGCTGTTGCGGAGGATTGAGATTGTTTTCTGTGCTGTACAACAGGCCCTTGTCAGTTGGTGCCTTTCTGTCCTTTCTCCCCATGGACACACATGTGCATACAGATTTTTCTAAATTTGTATCATGTTCTATGAACCATTTATATCATGTATTTTAACGGTAGTATTACATGACAGGTTTTTCTTCTAAAAATTAGAAGAAAATTAAAAATTAAAAAATTTTTCTTCTTCTAAAATTGCTTTACTATGCAAAGATGTTGAGGTAACAATAACAAGAAAGCTTACAGTGGAATAATCATAAAATATAAGTAAACTCTAGAACTAGGAGAAAATAACAGAAATATGGAAGGCAACTGGATCTAGGAAATTGCCGGAGGGGAGCTCCGTCTTAGCTCAAGTTCCCTCGGACGTAGACTCTGAGCAGAGAATCTGGGTGCAAGCAGTTTCCTGGCAGATCCAGGGACATGGGGAGGTGAGGGAGGAACCGATACCGGAAGGGGAAGTCCGTCACTGCAGGGCACGCTGTGAGGCAGAGACCAGGGCGGGCAGCGATGCTTGATCCCAGGCTGGAAGCTGTGGGCATCAGCGCAGAGCTCATGAACCAGACTCACCCCAGGTAAGGGAGCTGGGGCATTTATACACCCGTGCCCATCAGAAACTGGTTAAAAGCTGCTTAGAGGATGCGGGGAAGCACAAAAAAGTAATTCCCAGATACTTCTGGCCCGATTTTCCCTGGACAGCCCAAGAGTAGCCTTCTGATAAGATATAGGCACTGGCCATTTGAAAGCAGGCCAGTGTGCCCGGAACTGGTTAAAGGAGATCCCAGGCATATGGACTGAGTGTCCCCAATGACTATTCAAGCTTCACATGTGGCTGCATGTACTGTGGCAGAGTCATGACCCCCGCTGGAATTCTGATGAGAAGAAAGGAAGCATAAAGCTTTTCCCAGTATGCAGTCCCAGCACGATGCTGAAGCTGAAGCTCCAGTAGTTTGGCCACTTGATGCAAACAGCTGACTCATTGGAAAAGACTCTGATGCTGGGAAAGATTGAAGGCAGGAGGAGAAGGGGATGACAGAGGATGAGATGGCTGGATGGCATCACCAACTCGATGGACACGAGTTTGAGTAAACTCTGGGAGTTGGTGATGGACAGGGAGGCCTGGCGTCCTGCAGTCTGTGGGGTCACAAAGAGTCGGACACGACTGAGCCACTGGAAAACAGCAACAATCCTCAAAAATGTTTCCCCCTTGGCATCTCATGGGGAACATTGCATAGGACCATGGATGATGCTCATACACAGTGTTTTCCTGGAAAATGCAATTGAGGGTTTCATGCAACTGCTGTCTGAGACCTTAAAAAAAAATTTTTTTTTCTGATATGGACCATTTTAAAGTCTTTATTGAATTTGTTACAATATTGCCTCTGTTTTATGTTTGGCTTCTTGGCCCTGAGGCATGTGGGATCTTAACTCCCTGACAAGGGATCCAACCCACATCCCCTGCGTTGGAAGCCGAAGGTCCAACCACTGCACCACCAGGGAAGCCCCTAATTGATGAGGAGTCTTTGATTTAGAAGTCAGAGCAGTGACTTTTCCTGGAAGTGATAGAGAGGGAAACACTGATCGCAAGTTAAGTATTTGTTTGAAATTATGCAGAGATTCATAAATATGTATTATGAAGTTGTTAACCATTTAAAAAAAAAAAGGGAGAGCAGAGTGAAAGACAATTTGACAGTTTCTCAAAACTTTAAACACAGAACTTCACATGAAATTCCCCTAAAAGAATTGAAAGCAGAAACTCAAACAGATACAGGAACCCCTCAGAGGCAGCGTGAGTCCAGCTCCAGACCGCCGCAGTAGAGCGACCTTTTGCCTCCCTCGTGCGTGTGAAACTTGTGACCACACTGTGCTGTCGTCTGTTAAGTGTGCAATAGCATTATGTCTAAAAAAAATACACCTTAATTTAAAAATTCCTTATAGCGAGAAAGTGCTAACCATCACCTGAGCCTTCAGCGAGTCAGTCTTTTTACAGTAGTAACATCAGGGTCTTGGAGAAGACAATGGCACCCCACTCCAGTACTCTTGCCTGGCAAATCCCATGGACGGAGGAGCCTGGTGGGCTGCAGTGCATGGGGTCGCTAGGAGTTGGACACCACTGAGCGACTTCACTTTCATGCATTGGAGAAGAAAATGGCACCCCACTCCAGTGTTCTTGCCTGGAGGATCCCAGGGACGGGGGAGCCTGGTGGGCTGCCGTCTATGGGGTCGCACAGAGTCGGACACGACTGACGCGACTCAGCAGCAGCAACATCAGGGTCTACTGACTACAGCCCACCAGAGCAAACATAACAATAAAGGAGAAGTGAAATACCGCAAGCATCATCCAAGTGGAGCATAGAGACGTGAAGTGAGCAAATGCTGCTGGGAAAGTGGCATGTGCAGACCTCCACAGACCTCCAGGGTGCGAACAGCCCAGCACCGCTAAGCACGATAAAGCGAACTGCGGGGAGAGAGGTCCGCCTGTATTTGCACACCAGTGTTCACTGTGGCGCTGTCCACAAGCGCCAGAAGGTGGGCCAGCCCGAGTGTCTAGCATCCGATGAATGGATTTTAAATGTGCACGCCTACACTGCAGTGTTACTCAGCTATAAAAAGCAATGAGGTGGTGGTGTTCGCTGCAACATGGATGGACCTTGGAAACATCCTGAGTGAAATACGCCAGACACAGAAGGACAAATATCATCCCCCTCACGTGAGGTGCCCAGGATAGGCACTTTGCATAGGGGTGAAAAGCAGAGTAGAGACCACCAGGAGCCAAGGGAAGAAAGGAAGGCTTATTTACTGGAACTTTTGTGGGGGATAATAAAGTTCTGGCTGTAAATAGTGGTGATAGTTATGTAACAGTGTGAATACATTTAATGCCACTGACTTGTGGACTTATGAACGGGTAAAATGACAAATATTCCGTATATTTTACCACAGTGTGGAAAGTCAGAACGGAATATTAAAACACATCTCAGGGGTGTTGGTTCTGAAAGAGGCTGGTGATCAGCCCTGAAGTGAGAATGAGCTTGAAGAGCAGCTGGAGAAGTAGGCTGAAGTATAACCTGTGAGTGGCCCTCTGTGAGTGTCCTTTCACTCAGGCAGGCGTTTGTTAGGCGTTTGTTTCTGTGTTTGCCTGTGTATTTATAACTCAGCTTTTGTCCACAAAGGATATGAGATCATCTGCAAACTGATACGGTCAGGGTCGGCTTAAAGCCTTGGGCTGCTCCATAATCTCTGTTCCGCTCAGTTCAGTCGCTCAGTCGTGTCTGACTCTTCGTGACCCCATGGACTGCAGCACTCCCTGTCCAGCACCAGCTCCTGGAGTTTACCCAAACTCATGTCCATTGAGTCGGTGGTGCCATCCAACCATCTCATCTTCTGTCGTCCCCTTCTCCTCCTGCCTTCAATCTTTCCCAGCATCAAGGTCTTTTCCAGTGAGTCAGTTCTTCACATCAGGTGGCCAAAGTATTAGAGTTTCAGCTTCAACATCAGTCGTCCCAGTGAATATTCAGGACTGATTTCCTTTAGGATGGACTGGTTGGATCTCCTTGCAGTCCAAGGGACTCTCAATAGCTTAACACGATAAGAGATTACGTCTTACCGCCCCAGAGCCCATTGTGTGCCAGGGGCCTCCCCAGGACAGTTGTCTGCTGGGTTGGCCTGGTGTTCCAGGCTTCTTTTAGCTTCTGGCTGGTCTTCATCAGCTGATGCCTCCAGGACTGCTCGGGAAGGGACAGGAAGGGCTGAGGAGTGAGGCACCAGCAATGAAACGGCCACTGCCTGGTGGGGACAGGTCACCTCTGCGCATGTTTCATTGACCACATTGAGGACCTGGAGAACCACCCCTCTCCCTTGAGCCCAGAGTGGGCAAAGCTCAATCTTGGTGAACACACAGACGCCTACCACACGTGTGTGCACAGTGTGCTAGGAATGGGTACGAGTGGATTTAAGGCTGGGAGGGGCGAGGAGACACGAGTGGGGTAGAACAGTTAAGCCACAGAGTGTTGGTACATGGAGAGATGTGTCAGGAGGGCCTACGCGAGTGCCAGAAACGAGCCCCAGAGCTGGCTGTGAGTTTTCCAGTTGTTGAAAGAGGCGAGGGCAGCCATTAGGTGATCGCTTTTACTCAGTCTGACTGCTTAGAAAACACCCACCTCTTTAAGTGTGAATAACAGTGTCTTCTATAGACTGTCATGAAAAGGACGAGATAATTCGATGAGTGATCTTCCCCATGGCGTCTCCGCTGTCATCGTGAAAGGGAAGCCTGTGCGCCTGCATGGACAGCGAGGCGCAGGGCACGGTGCGGGGCACGGCGCGGGGCAAGGTGCGGGGCACGGCGCGGCTCAGTACAAGCCCCTCTTGCCCAGGCGCAGGGCGGCACAGGGCCTTGCCGGGTTCCCAGCGGTGCATTCTGCACTGGCCGTTCCTGAGCGTCGCTGTCCATAAGAACGCCCCCGCGGGGACGGTGGCGCTGTTTCAGCGCAGGTTTAGGGCCCGCTTTCAGAGCTCCTGGTGCCCTTTGAGAAACTTCCTGGGTGGCTCTCAGTCGGCAGTGCGCGGAGTACACTTAGGCATGTGAGATAGGAGTTGGGCTAGGGTTAGAAAGGAAGACCACCCTGGAGAATTCGAAGTTAGGGATCTCCCTGGTGGCTCAGATGGTAAAGTCGGTGCTACGGTGGAGAGACCCAGGTTCGACCCTGCTTCGGGAAGATCCCCTGGAGAAGGAGATGGCACCCACTCCAGTGCTCTTGCCTGGAGAATCCCACGGATGGAGGAGCCTGGCGGGCTGCAGTCCATGGGGTCGCAAAGAGTCGGACACGACTGAGTGTCTTCACTTCACTTTCACTTGGAAGATTCTTGCTATTTGAAGAGTGGTCCCGGAATCAGCAGGACCAACATCACCTTGGACCTTGCTAGGAATGCAGAGTCTCAGGCCTGCCCCAGACCAGCTGAGTTAGAACCTACTGGGTGGTCACGTGTGTAAATGCAACTAAATTTATACTCCTCTGTCTGACTTATTTCACTAAGTACAATGTTTTCAGAGTTCAATCATGGGGCAGCATGCATCACAATTTCATTCCTTTTTGTGGCTGAATAGTATTCCATTGCATGCGGGAACATTTTGCTTATCCTTTCCTCTGTTCATAGACACCTGGGTTGGTTCTTCCTTTTGGTAAATCATAACCATGTTAAATTTTGAGAACTCTGGAGTCTAGAAGGCTGCTGACGAGGTGGGCCCCTCCCTGAGCTTCAGGACTTAGGCCAGCTGCTGGAGGGGCTGGAATGGAGAGGAGGTGAGACGTGCGCCAGCTGGTGGTCAGGCGGCGAGGAGCAGTCATCTAGAGCAGCTCTGTGGACGCGGGCTGTGCTGGCCCTGGGCTGAGAGTGTGGCTGTGGCTCGTGTGGGTCTGGGACGCCCAGCCCCACCTCAGTGGGAGGCCACTCAGAGTGGGTGACCAGAGTAATTGCTTTACGATGTGGTGATGATTTCTGCCGTACAGCAAGGCCCATCAGTCATAATTATACATATATCTTCTCCCTCTCAAGCCTCCCTCGGTAACCCCCCATCCCAAGCCTCTAGGTCGATGACCAGATTTTCAACAACAGTTTCACTCATTATAACTACACAGAGATCATTATACTGATGCCTCTGTTGGTCCTGGATGTGGCTCAGTTAGCGCCTGTGTAATGTATTCTAGAGGGGCTTGCCAAGTGGTTCAGCGGTAAAGAATCGCTTGCCGACGCAGGAGATGAGGGTTCAATCCCTGGGTCAGAAAGAGTTCCTAGAGGAGGATATGGCAGCCTACTCCAGTGTCCTTTCCTGGAGAAAATCCCATGGACAGAGGAGCCTGGCGGACTACAGTCCACCGGGTCGCACAGAGTCGGACACGACTGAGCAAGTAACACTCATTTTCCATTAACCATTATAGTGTGAGCAGATTGTTGTACCAACAGGTAAAAGTTAATCTCATCATGGTTAGAATTTCTTTCATCTGTATTAAAGTTTATTAATTTTAAAAAATATGTATTTATTTGGCCGCCCTGGGTCTCAGTTGCAACATGCAGGGTCTCCGGTCTTCATTGCTGCCTGTGGGATCCAGTTCAGGCCCAGGCCCCTGCACTGAGAGCGGGGTCTTAGCCCTGGACTGCCAGGGGGTCTCATCTTCAGCAGTTTGTGCCGGACACTTGATCACCAAGAAGGTGACTCTGACACGGTCACTGCCTCCTTGCACGCCCTCTAATCTCTAAGACGAGTTGAAGGCAGTTACATTTTCCTGACTCCTCTGATTCTAATCACTGCACATAGGTGTTGTCGTCCATCACTTCAGTTCAGTTTGGTCGCTCAGTCGTGTCCGACCCTTTGCGACCCCATGAATCGCAGCACGCCAGGCCTCCCTGTCCATCACCAACTCCCGGAGTTCACTCAGACTCGCGTCCATCGAGTCTGTGATGCCACCCAGCCATCTCATCCTCGGTCGTCCCCTTCTCCTCCTGCCCCCAATCCCTCCCAGCATCAGAGTCTTTTCCAATGAGTCAACTCTTCGCATGAGGTGGCCAAAGTACTGGAGTTTCAGCTTTAGCATCATTCCCTCCAAAGAACACCCAGGGCTGATCTCCTTCAGAATGGACTGGTTGCATCTCCTTGCAGTCCAAGGGACTCTCAAGAGTCTTCTCCAACACCACAGTTCAAAAGCATCAATTCTTTGGCGCTCAGCCTTCTTCACAGTCCAACTCTCACATCCATACATGACCACAGGAAAAACCATAGCCTTGACTAGAGGGACCTTAGTCGGTAAAGTAATGTCTCTGCTTTTGAATATACTATCTAGATTGGTCATAACTTTCCTTCCAAGGAGTAAGCATCTTTTAATTTCATGGCTGCAGTCACCATCTGCAGTCATTTTGGAGCCCCCAAAAATAAAGTCTGACACTGTTTCCACTGTTTCGCCATCTATTTGCCATGAAGTGATGGGACTGGATGCCATGGTCTTCCTTTTCTGAATGCTGACCTTTAGGCCAGCTGTTTCGCTCTCCTCTCTCACTTTCATCAGGAGGCTCTTTAGCTCCTCTCCACCATCCACAGGGCTCTACTGTTATTTTCCTCCCCTTTCTTTTTACAGTATTTCCTGTTCACTTTCCCAAGAGTTTTACATGTTTAATTAATGTAGAATAGTTTCTTTAGCCATCCTTAAATTGTTGGATTTGAGGGTTAAATGTGATTTTTATTTTTCAGTCTTGTGTTTAATAAAAATTATGAAATTGAGTGCTTACCATAGGTTATACCCAGTACACCTCGTTACATATGTTAATTCTTGGGACAACCCCATGAGGGTAAGCGCTGTACTCTCAGGTTGCAGACCAGGATCTGAGCCTCAGAGAGCCTCCAGGCCGTGTCTGCAGCCCCCGTGGGCGTGGTGCGGGCTGTCCCTTTAGAACCTGCGCTTTGGCCCACCACTTCTTCGCCGTTTCCTCCTTTGGGGTCCTTGTGGGAAGAATTGCCTGTTAAAGAGGTCACAACCCCTTTTTTCAGTGTGATGGCCCTTAGGGGACCTGGGATCATAGAAGAACACAGCGATGATGTGTTTAGCAGACTCTCAGGATGGTAAAAGGTTTCGGTGGAACTCTCCAGGCAAGAATTCTGGAGTGCGTTGCCATTCCCTTCTGCGGGGGGATCTTTCTGACCCAGGGATCGAACTTGCATCTCCCACATTGCAGGCAGAATCTTTACCGTCTGAGCCACCAGTGAAGCCCCACCCTCCTTCATTTTTTCTGCCTACCTCCCAGGAGTTCCTTTAAACAGAGCCTGTACCTTTGATTGGAGCGTTTGATCATTCTCAAAGTTGCAGCCTTCTTCGCATCATGTAACTAATGTGCCTAGGATCTGGCTGCCCCCAGAGTTTTGCCCTCCAGCTTGGGCATATTTGATCCCACAGCCGCTCCCTGACTCTGCCTCTGTGTCTGTGGGCAGAGCACTGGCACCAAAGCTGTCTGGGCCTTGGGCCTTCCCTAGTATTAAGCATCTGATGAATCAGATTGACCTTAGAGACCAAGAATGATCTTAGAGACCAACCATGCAAGTGGTTTTCAGACTATGTTCTAAGAATCCTGGGATTCTCCATGGTATCTAAGGGGTGTCTTGCAAGCCCAGGGGTACACATCGCGTTCTTATCTCGGCTGTAAGTATTTATCCTATTCTGCCGCCTTTCTTATGACTCTTTTGGAATGTAGGAAAGATTTTTATATACTCAAATACACTCATGTTTCATGATGAGAACTGCCTGGCTGGATGAAGCACAAGCTGGAATCAAGATTGCTGGGAGAAATATCAATAACCTCAGAAATGCAGGTGACAACACCCTTATGGCAGAAAGCAAAGAGGAACTAAAGAGCCTCTTGATGAAAGTGAAAGAGGAGATGAAAAAGTTGGCCTAAAGCTCAACATTCAGAAAACGAAGATCATGGCATCTGGTCCCATCACTTCATGGCAAATAGATGGGGAAACAGTGGAAACAGTGACAGACTTTTATTTCCTTGGGTTCCAGAATCACTGCAGATGGTGACTGCCCTAAGAAATTAAAAGATGCTTACTCCTTGGAAGGAAAGCCACGACAAACCCAGACAGTGTATTAAAAAGCAGAGGCATCACTTTGCCAACAAATGTCCGTCTAGTCAAAGCTCTAGTTTTTCCAGTAGTCGGGTATGGATGTGAGAGTTGGATCATAAAGAAGGCTGGGTGCCAAAAAAATTGATGCTTTTGAACTGTGGTGCTGGAGAAGACTCTTGAGAATCCCTTGGACTGCAAGGAGATCCAACCAGTCCATCCTAAAGGAAATCAACCCTGAATATTCATTGGAAGGACTGATGCTGAAGCTGAAACTCCAGTACTTTGGCCACCTGATGCAAAGAGCCAACTCATTAGAAAAGACCCTGATGCTGGGAAAGATTGAAGGCAGGAGAAGGGGACGACAGAGGATGAGATGGCTGGATGGCATCACCGACTCGATGGACATGAGTCTGAGTAAGCCCTGGGAGTTGGTGATGGACAGGGAGGCCTGCGGAGAAGGCAGTGGCAACCCACTCCAGTACTCTTCCCTGTTTCCAGGCAAGAAATCCCATGGATGGAGGAGCCTGGTGGGCTGCAGTCCATGCGGTCGCTAAGAGTCGGACATGACTGAGCAACTTCACTTTCACTTTTCATTTTCATGCATTGGAGAAGGCAATGGCAACCCACTCCAGTGTTCTTGCCTGGAGAATCCCAGGGCTGGCAGAGCGTGGCGGGCTGCCGTCTATGGGGTCGCACAGAGTCGGACACGATTGAAGCGACTTAGCAGCAGCAGCAGCAGCAGGGAGGCCTGGTGTGCTGCACTCCATGGGGTCACAGAACAACAAATACACTCATTTTGACTGACATTTTTTTCTACATTTTTTTCACAAATGTGAGTCCTCTCCATGGTTGAGATAAATATTCTCACCCATTCTCTGTTTAGTTCTAACTCATCACAATGTTATTCAAAAGGGCTTTTTTAAAAGTGTTTTTGTATGGTTGGCTATGTAATTATGCTTCATTTCTAAAAGTGTCACATAATGATTTGAGAAAGTGTGTTTTCCAGAGTTCTCTTTTTTTCACTTGACTGTTTCTTTACATCCTGGTATCTATATATACCTCAGCTGGGTTTTTTTATGTTACAGAATTTTGGAGCAGGAGGGGACAGAATCCCCACCCTCTGAACATAGTAAAAAAATATACACAACATTGTGTGTCTGCGGACATATACATTCAGTGTTGTTGACTTCATCACTTGAGTAGCTTTAAATTCTGTTAATACTCTTGTTTATCTATCAATGCTTTATATGCTAACATCTATTTTTAAACTGTTGCCTCAGCGCACCAGGATACCCTGTCCTTTACCTGGAGCTCGCTCAAACTCATGTCCATCGAGTCGGTGATGCCATCCAACCATCTCGTCCTCTGTCGTCCCCTTCTCCTCCTGCCCTCAATCTTGCCCAGCATCAGGGTCTTTTCCAATGAGTCACCTCTTCCCATCAGGTGGCCAAAGTATTGGAGTTTCAGCTTTAGCATCAGTCCTTCCAATGAACACCCAGGACTGATCTCCTTTAGGATGGACTGGTTGGATCTCCTTGCAGTCCAAGGGACTCTCAAGAGTCTTTTCCAACACCACAGTTCAGAAGAATCAGTTCTTTGGCACTCAGCCTTCTTTTTGGTCCAACTCTCACATCCACACATGGCCACTGGAAAAAACCATAGCCTTGACTAGACAGACCGTTGTCAAAAATGTGATGTCTTTGCTTTTTAATGCGCTATCTAGGTTTGCCATAGCTTTCCTTCCAAGGAACAAGTGTCTTTTAAATGGTTACATTTGATTAAATTCCTGCATTTACTCTTAGCAGAGACTTGCTGACTTTTAGATCATCTCTCTAGTTGTAATTTTGAAAGTAAGCCACTTAATTTTTTAATTTCCCATTTTTGAACTGAAGTATAGTTGATTTACAGTGTTGTAATTTCTGGCATAGCAAAGTAATTCAGGGTTACATATATATATTCTTTTCCATCTTCTTTTCCGTTACAGTTTATTACAGGGTATCGAATGTCGCTCCCTGTGCCATCCAGTAAAAACTTGTGGTTTGATGCACGGTTATACTCACTGTCGACAGTTTAAAGTGTTTCTCTAGGGGATGAGGCACATTTAACATCTGGTCTCATTTGTTTTATCTTTTTCTCTGTCCCTTATTTTCTGTTCACATTTCAATTCTATACCTTCTCTTACAGTAGACTGGGCATCCTTTTTATCATCTTAAGTGCAATCGGAATAAAATCTCACCTAAATTGTCTGGGGATAAAAAAGCAATTTCTGCCTTCATTTTTTATGCTTTTCTGTAAACTGAGGCTTCTTTCTGTGAACGGTAAAGTCTTGCGTCTTTGGTTTCAGCCCCGTTTTCTCTAAGCCCCTTGTCCCTCCAGCTCCTTGATGCATCTTGTTCTCTGGAGCAGAAAATAAGCTTTTTAAATTACGTTTTTGCACCTTTGAACCTGCCTTGAACCCCCACACCTGATAACCGATGACGGCGCATCGGCTCCATTTCCCCTCTCTCTCTAGTGATTTCTTGCACTTTTCTTTATTTGCACTTTCTTCGTTTCAGTTCTGTTCTTTCTTTTCATGCCTCTAGACCTTTGGGCTTTGATCAATAATCTGCTTATTACCACTGCATTTTCTCAAGCCTTGCTTCCGCTTTCAAACAGAAAGTAGAGGCCAGATGATTAGCCTCCGAGAGAACGGCTTTCCTGCGCGGCCTGAACATAGTGTTCCGTCTCGCGCAGGAGGGCGAGGAAAGCAAGGAAAGGCTGCTCGCCGCCTGCGGCTGCTGCGCTCTGCGCCGCCTCTCTCACGGCTGATTTTGCGGCCACTTGTATTACCACTTCAGCCTTGAGGTTGGATTGCTTCTTTCTGTTGCCTGCAGGACTGTTTGTTTGTCTCAGATACTAAAAAGGAAAGAAAATGACGAATACAGTATCAGCCACAGTTTGTGTCAGAGCAGAAAACCCCAGGAAGAGTGGCCTCATCGCATGGAGGGTCGCCTTTCCTGCCTAATAAGAAGTCCAGTGGTCTGCGTTTAGCCCTAGGAGAATAGTCCACGAGGCCACCGGAGTCCCGGCGCCGTCTGTCTGTCCTGCTCAGGCAGGCTTAGACGGCAGCGCTCTCCTGTGCTCACAAAATAGTTGCTGCGGCTCCGGGCCTTGCGACTGCCACCAAGGCAGAAGGAGAGAGGAGAAAAGGCAGAAAGCGTGTGCCAGCGAGTCAGTCCCTGGCAGAGGGTTTGCCTGGAAGCCTCCGCTTCTATCTACGTCTCCTCGGCCAGAATCACGTCAGATTGCCCAGGCGCCATCTGCACGGAGGCTGGTCGCTAACGTGAGCACAGGTAAGGTCCCTGTGTGAGGACAGTGTTGTGCCACAGCAACACTGTGTGCGAAGCCAAGTGTTTTCTCGGAGTTTGTTCAGACGGTCCTGGGGGGCGGGGTGGGGTGTGGCTCTTCAGTCTGGAGGTGGTTACTCTCCAGTCGGATATTCCTTTTCCTTTTTTGGTCTATCGGCTACTCTTGGTTTGGTTTCACCCAGTTGCTTAATCTCAGAGTTTAGGTGTGAGTCTCCATTTATCTTCCAGCTCATTAATTCTTTTCTCCACTGTCTGATAACTGTCTTTAGCAATGTTTTCAGAAGATGTTTATTAAGGACCCGCTATTAAGCGTAGGTCTAAATATTGTCGGTTCTTCTTTGCTATTCTCCCACTGTCTTTATTATCATCATAGTGCTTCATTTACCATTCCTTTTTTAAACATCCTCAGGGCTTAACTTATTTTATAGTTGGAAGTTTGCACCTCTGACCCCTTTCATTCACTTCACTGCACCCCACCCCCTCCCTTTGGCAGCTTCTCTGTATCATGAGTTCAGGTGCTGGGTTTGGTTTTGTTTTAGAGGTTCTGTATGTAAATGACATCGTACAGTATTTGCCTGTCACTCTCCGTCCATCCATGTTGCCACGATGGCAGCATTGCCTTCCTTCCTTCTTCTTTTTTTTTTTTTGGCCACATCACGTGTCAAACAGGATCTTAGTTCCCTGAGCAGGGATCAAACCTGTGACCCGTGCAGTTAAGCGTGGCGTCTTAACCAGTGAACAGCCAAGGACGTCCTCCTTTTTAAAACACGGGTGACTAATATTCCTTCAGGTATTCCATGACTTCTTTATCCGTTTACCCGCTGACGGACCCTTAGGCTGTCCCCAAGTCCCGGCTGTTGCAAGTAACATACAGGGGACGTGCGACTGCGGGCAGCGTTTCAAGGTAATGACTTCATTCCTCTCGTTTCCTTTTTCAAGTTAATGTTTCGTTTGCTTTCTGGATGAGTATCCAGAAACGGAACTGCTGGAGCGCATGGTAGTTCCGGTTCAGTCTTTCGGGGAGCTTCCATGCTGCTTCCCACGGGGGCTGCACCAGCCTGCGTCCGCTCTGACAGCGCTCCAGGGCTCGCTGTGCCCTCGTCCTTAACGTCGTACCTCTTCTCTTCCTGATAACAGCCGTTCTCACAGGTGTGAGGCGGTATCTCCTTGCGGTTTTGGTGTGCATCTCACTGATGGCGGGGAATGTTGAGCGCCCGTGTCTTCTTGGGGAAAGCGTCTGGCCAAACCTCTATTCTCTCGGTGTAGCTCTCAGTCGTGCTGCTCATCCGTGGGGTCCCTCCTTCCTCCAGTTTTCCTGCTGTTTCCTATAAGCCGCTTCCATTCCCGGTGGAATCTTGAGGTCTTTCTTTGGGACTTAAAATTTGAAAACTGAATTTATGCTACAGTTAGCATTTTCCTTACTTAAAAAAATAAATGTGGATTGCTGCCCCAGGTCTTCATCGCGGCCTGTGAGGTTTTTCAGCATCAGTCCTTCCAATGAATATTCAGGGTTGATTTCCTTTAGGATGGACTGGTTTCTTCTCCTTGCAGCCCAAGGGACTCTCAAGAGTCTTCTCCAACACCACAATTCAAAACCATCAGTTCTTCGGTGCTCAAACTTTAGGCTTAGTTTGTTTTATTTAACAACCTGTGACTGAAAATCAACATCTGTTAAAAAAAAATGTATCGAAGGCATCTTGGCCACACAGACTTACTGGTGTCCTGTGGGATGTTGGATGAGGACCATCCATCTGGGAGCCGATAGCTTAAAACAACTGTCACTCCCGCTTCAGCTAATTAAGACAAATTTCCTGGAGGATATGGAGTCTAGGGGCTGCCTGGGAAGAGTTGATGACTTACTTATTCTCTCAACAGTTCTTTGCCTTAGGGAAAGTAAGGCTCAGAGAGAGTCAGTGAATTAAATTTCCCAAGTACACACGGCTGGTAAGGGAGTATATCACCTTCAAGTTACAAGACCCAGAAAGCGGGTGGTTAAAGCATACAGGATTTTAGTCCAGCCCGGAAAAGAGGTCTGCACTGAGTGTAGACACTTCAGGGGCTAGTGTGGCGGCAGCATGATGTCAACAGGAGTCAGGCCTCCTCAGCCCTGTTGTCCTAAGGGGTTGCTCGGTGCTCGGGGCTCTGCACCTCCTCAGCCCTGTTGTCCTAAGGGGTTGCTCTGGTCCTTGGGGCTCAGCACCTTCTCAGCCCTGTTGTCCTAAGGGGTTGCTCGGTCCTCGGGGCTCAGCACCTCCTCAGCCCTGTTGTCCTAAGGGGTTGCTCTGGTCCTCGGGGCTCTGCACCTCCTCAGCCCTGTTGTCCTAAGGGGTTGCTCGGTGCTCGGGGCTCAGCACCTCCTCAGCCCTGTTGTCCTAAGGGGTTGCTTGGTCCTCGGGGCTCAGCACCTCCTCAGCCCTGTTGTCCTAAGGGGTTGCTCGGTGCTCGGGGCTCAGCACCTCCTCAGCCCTGTTGTCCTAAGGGGTTGCTCGGTGCTCGGGGCTCTGCATGGCTGCTGGAGCTCTGGCCATGGCATCCCCAGCGTGAGTTGTTGTTCAGTTTGGCTCAGTTGTGTACAACTCCTTGGGACCCCGTGGACCACAGCACACCAGGCCTCCCTGTCCATCACCAACTCCCGGAGTTTGCTCAAACTCACATCCGTTGAGTCAGTGATGCCGTCCAACCATCTCATCCTCTGCCGCCCTCTTCTCCTCCTGCCCTCAATCTTTCCCAGCATCAGAGTCTTTTCCAGTGAGTCGGCTCGTCACATCAGGTGATCAAAGTATTGGCGCTTCAGCTTCAAGATCAGACCTTCCAGTGAATATTCAGGGTTGATTTCCTGTAGGAGGGACTGGTCTGCTAAGTAACAGCAGGAGAAGAAAAGGGAAGGTTGGTGTGTGTCCTTTCCCTCTCAAGGACGTGTCTCAGGTCGTTTTCTTAAAGAAGCAAACTCTGGCTAAAGGTTTGGGTCGAAGCGATCTATCAGGGAGGTGCGCCCAGAAGAGCCTCGCAGGAGGGTGAGCGCTGTGAGGATGGGGCGGGGGGAAGCCCAGCAGGAGGCTGCCTTGTGGAGCACAAGTTACACCTCGTGTCCCACCCGAGGCGAAGCGGCCGGGGGATGCGCACAGCTGTCACTCGCTGGCCGTGGCTGGAGTGGAAGAGACCCAGGCACTTTCCTGTACATGTGAAAAATCACATTTGAAAGGGCCAGGTGCCCTTTTGTTGAGGGGTTGCTCTGTGCCTTGTAGGATGTTGAGCAGCGTCTCTGGACCAAAGACAAAGTTTTGAAGCCCCTGTTTGCTTGCCCCCCTGTACACCTCACCCGCAAGCTCACACCTCAGCTTCGGCTTGAACTGTTAGCGGTGGGGTGGCTCGGTTATTTTTTAATTGATGATCTTGACTTCGGC
The DNA here is from genome assembly GCF_032405125.1 of Capricornis sumatraensis. Taxonomy (NCBI): domain Eukaryota; kingdom Metazoa; phylum Chordata; class Mammalia; order Artiodactyla; family Bovidae; genus Capricornis; species Capricornis sumatraensis. Next base: position 1,368,088 of record NC_091070.1, on the reverse strand, counting down.
GCTGAGCCTCAGTCGCTGCACAGCCTGTAGCTGGGTGGCCAGGGGCTGGCCTCAGCCATGGAGCGGGCCTCCCAGTCGCGGCAGCTTCCTGTCCCGAGGCGTGGGTTCCAGGGCCCGGGCCCCAGTCGCGGGGAATGCTCTCAGCTGCTTCTTGACACGTGGGATCTTTCCAAACCAGGGATGGAGCTTGTGTTCCCTGCATTGGCAAGTGGATTCTTAACCACCAGACCCCAGAGAAGTTCCTCTTCTTTTCTTTTGAAAAATATCTTTTGCGTTGAAAAATTCCTAAAGTAATGGATGCATATTTGAATAGATTTTCAAATCATTGCAAAGTGTTTAAACAAAACACTGAAAAATCAGTTTCCCTTCACTTCCCCATCCTACTCCACCGAGGTAACCGTGGGCTTTTTTTTCACACTCACTGGTGGTTCTTTTTTTTTTTTTTTTTGGTAATAGGTTTATTGAGCTATAATTCTTATGCCATAAAAATCAGATATTTAGAGTGTACAATTCACTGGTTTTCAGTGTATTCACAGAGTTTTGCAACCATCAACACGATCCGTTTTACGTTTCATCGTCCCCCAGAGAAACCCCACACCCGTTATCCTCGCCCTCCCCTCCCTCCAGCCCTCAGCAACCACCAATCCACTGTCTGTCCCCGTAGACTTGCCTATTCTGGGCCCGTTTCAGTGGGGTCACAGAGTACCTTATGGTGCTTAGCCTTTCGTGCCTGGTTTCTTTCAGTTCAGTCGCTCAGGCGTGTCTGACTCTCTGAGACCCCATGGACTGCAGCACGCTGGGCCTCCCTGTCCATCCCCAACTCCCAGAGCTACTCAAACTCATGTCCATTGAGTCAGTGATGCCTTCCAACCATCTCAGCCTCTGTCGTCCCCTTCTCTTCCCACCTTCAGTCTTTCCCAGCATCAGGGTCTTTTCCAATCAGTCAGCTCTTCACATCAGGTGGCCAAAGTATTGGAGCTTCAGCTTCAACATCAGTCCTTCCAATGAATACTCAGGACTGGTCTCCTTTAGGCTGGACTGGTTGGATCTCCTTGCAGTCCAAGGGACTCTCAAGAGTCTTCTCCAACACCACAGTTCAAAAGCATCAATTGTTTGGCACTCAGCCTTCTTCACAGTCCAACTCTCACATCCATACATGACCACTGGAAAAACCATAGCTTTGACTAGATGGACTTGGTTTCTTTGGCCCGGTGATGTTTTCACGTCATCCGTATTATAATGTATATGAATGCTTCACTCCTTTTTATTGCCAAATAATATTCTGTTATATGGCTATACCATGTTTTATCTGTTATTTCATCAGCTGATAGATGTTTGGGTTGTGTTAATTTTTTAGCTATTATGAATAATTCTGTATAATGATGAATAAGTGTACAACTTTTTGTGCAGACATAGTGTTTTTACTTATCTTGGGTAGATTTGGAATTTCTGGGTCATATAGAAACTCTTTTCTCAACCTTTGGAAGAACTGTTAGACTCTTCCCAAGTAGTTGTATCATTTTACATTCCCACCAACAGTGTATGAGGGTTCCTCTTTCTTTGCATCCTTGCCAAGACACTTAATAACCCATCTCTGTGGTCACACTCATCTTGTGGATATGAAGTGGTGTCCTATTGCATCTTGGATGTGCATTTCCCTAATAACAGGTGATGCTGAGCATATTTTCATGCGTTTTTTAGTCACTGATGTACCTTCTTGAAAGAAATGTCTATTCAGATCCTTTGCCGTTTTTAGATTGGGTTATTTGGGATTTTTTATTATTGTTGAATTATAAGTGTTCTTTATATATTATAGATTTCCCTTATCAGATATGTAGTTTGCTATGTTCCCTCCCCTTCAGTGGGCTGTCATTTCACTTTCCCCACGGTGTCCTCTGAAGCACAAGCGCTTCACCCCGGGATGAAGTCTCATTAAATGCTGTGCCATTGTTGTTCATGCTTTCAGCGTCATATCCGAGAAACCGTCGCCTAATCCAGCGCCACGGAGACCTGTACCCGTGTTTCCTTCTGAGAGTTTCTAGTTCTGCTCTTACAGTAAGGTTGTAGGTCTACTTTGAACCCATTTTTGTAAACGTTATGAGACAAGGGTCCAGCTTAGGTCTTTTCCATGCAGTATCCAGTCCCAGCAGCATTTGTTGAAAAGACTCCCTCATTGAATAGTTTTGACTCCCTGGTCAAAAATCAGTTGCCCACAAATGTGAGGGTTGATTTCTGAACTCTCAATTCTATTCCGTTGATCTCCATGCAAGTACCACACTGTCGGGACCACTGTAACTCTGCGGTTAATTGTGAAATCAGGAAGTGTGAATCCTCCAGGGTGGTTTTCTTCTTCAGAATTGTGTTGGCTATTATGGGTGCCTTGAAGTTTCCTGTGCATTTTAAGATCAGCTTGTCACTTTCTGCAAAGAAGGCTTGTGTTGGCTCTGTAGATCAACTAGGGGAATGTTGTGATTTTTAAAATATTGTGTGTTATAATCCATGGGGCGTCTTTTCGTTTTTTTAGATCCTTTAATCTCTTTCAATAATGTTCCGTTGTTTTCAAGTATCACTATAGGGAGGCTATAGATTTGGATGGGAAGAGAATTCCGCCTTTCTGTTCGCTGACCCCTGACCGAGCAGCCTCTAGCATTTCCTTCGGTAGAGAGAATAGAGAACCGCTCAGAGGCAGAACAAGTGGCCCCTGTCACTTTGTCACCAGCAGAGGTCACAGGTGGGTTCTTCTCACCTAAGAGTGTGGCACACGCCGGCGTGTCAGCCCCTCATCATACTGCAGATTAGGGTCGTTGTTAGGCCTGTTCTTGTTATCTAATGATACAGTAAAGTTGTTCAAATACTGTATCATGGGACGCCCTGATGGCTCAGCGGGTAAAGAATCTGCCTACAACGCAGGAGACACAGGAGACGCGGGTTAGATCCCCTGGAGTAGGAAACAGCAACCCGCTTGCCTAGAGAATTCCATGGACAGGCGCCTGGAGGGCTACAGTCCGTTGCACCGCTAAGAGTCGGACACCGCTGAGCATGCGGCCCGGTACTGAGCCAGCGTCTGCGGCCCGGTTTCGTAACTTTAATGCCATAGCTTTTGTAATCTTATGCACTTTATTTCACTCATTTAAAAAAAAAAAAAAATCTGAGACAGTGGAGACCGGCAGGCTTCCCCAGACTGCTGAAAGCTCCTGTCGCAGAAACAGGAATTGAGAACCCCGCCGAGGTCAGGCGGACTTTGAATGAAGAGCAAAGGGGAAGTGGTCGTTTTATCACTGCTCCTTGGGTGCCTGGCAAAGAGCTTTAGTCCACTCGCAGCTGTTTGAAAACTGGCTTGAAGCACTATTATTGCTCCATCGCTGCACAGTCTCAGCTTTTCCTGATGATTCAGAAGACACCTCAGCCGTTGCGGTACCCGGAGGATCACCACGGCGCAGAAGATACCGCAGCCGCCTGGAGCCACGGGGAGGCAGCGAGCGCTGAGCACCGAGTGCCCAGTGCAGAGGGCGCGCCCTGCCCTTCCCGCCCTCAGCTGGCGGCGTGCCCCGCGTCTCCGCCCGCCCCTCCGCACAGCTGCGGCACGTGCACGCCCGCTTCTTCGCACTCCCGCTTCTTTGCACTTATATACTACTTCTGTTCGTGGGGTTCTCATGAGGATGAGACGGTTGGATGGCATCGCCGACTCGATGGGCATGCGTTTGAGCAAACTGTGGGAGTTGGGGGTGGACAGGGAGGCCTGGCATGCCGCAGTCCATGGGGTCGCAGAGAGTCGGACACGACTGAGCGACGGAACTGGACTGAACTGAACTAATGCGGTTCTCACGGCAAGAATACTGGAGCCGTTTGCCATTCCCTCCCCCAGGGGACCAGGGTTTGTCAGAACTCTTCACTTCTTGGGTGGCCCTCACTGCACGCCTGGTAGCTTCATCGAGTTACGCGAGCCCCTTTGCCCCAGCAAGGCTGTGACTCAATGGACATGAGTTTGAGCAAACTCGAGGAGACGGTGAGGGACAGGGAGGCCTGGCGCGCTGCAGCCCGTGGGCTGTAGACTTGCAAACAACTACTTCTTCACGGTCGTTTACCAGTTGGTAAAGAATCCGCCTGCAGTGCCTGAGATCCAGGTTCCCTCCCTGGGTCGGGAAGATCCGCTGGAGAAGGAAATGGCAGCCCACTCCAGTGTTCTTGCCTGGGAAATCCCATGGACAGAGGAGCCTTGTGGGCTACAGTCCATGAGGTCTCAAGAGTCGGACACGACTGGGTGGCTAAACCGCCACCACCACCACTTGTAGTTCAATATTTAAACTAGAAGTTGCAGCTGTGGCCAGAGGTGCCATGCTTTGCTTGGCCCACAGATGGAGATGTGCCGGGATACGTTTGGCAGCAGCTTAAAGAGCAAAGAAACAAGAGCCTGACTTGTAGCATTTGCCTGTTTCTGTGACATAAATATTCCCTAAATGGCCACAAACATTTCAAGCTATGAACGTGAATTCACTGAAAGCAGGAGTAGAGAGAATATACGTTCTTATGAGCCTATAGCAGCCAGTTCCAGGAAGCTAACATGGGCTGCAGGGTGTTTGAGAAGACTCAAAGCAGTGGTCAACTTTGAAAAATGAGATTTCCAGTCAAAGTGTAGATTTCTGATTTCTCTTGGAAAATGAGAAATCTGGCTGTGCTGGGTCAGCTCTCCTACGTGCCAGCCACTAGCTGAAGAGCATGGCTGCTCCCCTGTCCCCACCCCATCCAGCCTGAGTGTCACCTGCCATTCATCACTGGCCTAAGAGCTGAGGTCCACCCTGTGTCTTTGAGACGTGAGAACCGAGTGACCTTGTCACCTGGCTCTTTATCAGGAAATTAAGAAAGAGCTGCAGAGCTGTGTCCTGTGTGACACTGCTTTTCAGAAACTGCTTCCGGTCTGATCACAGAGCAGTGAAGCCTCTCCCGATGGGATTCGTGGAGACTGGATCCCACTCTTGCTGATTTCTCTCTGGTCGTCCCCCATCAGTAGGCAAAGAAGCTGTTCTTCTTAAGCTGTGTAATAAACGAGATTGAACCGGAAAAGCGTGAACTTTGTGACCTGCCAAAGGTTTTCCTCTAGGAAATTAAGACCCACTAACTGGAAATGGTGAAAAGTGACAGGTTCAAAGGAAACTCAGTAGAGTAATTAAAAATGTATCGAGCTCTGTACAGCATGCAACTGACAGGGCACAGTGAAACGGAAAGAGCGCCTCTGAGGTCTCGTTGGATACCGGCCATGTTGATTTTGGATAACGCCCAAGTGTCTGTGGGAAAGATCATTCTGAAACCTGGGATGCCAACCCCGCCAAAGTGATTGTCCCATAAATACTTCATTATTTATGGGTATTAAGGGACTCATAAAGGGTATTAGGCTAACCCTAACCCTAATACCCTGTTCTTGGGTGAGGTGAAGTGCTTCTGCAGATGATTTAGGAATATGAGGTTTAGGAAAGGGCTAATGCATTGGAGAAGGAAATGGCAACCCACTCCAGTGTTCTTGCCTGGAGAATCCCAGGGACAGGGAAGCCTGGTGGGCTGCCGTTTATGAGGTCACACAGAGTCAGACACGACTGAAGCGACTTAGCAAGCAAGCAAGGGAGAGTCTTGGGGCTTCCAGTGCTGGGAGACGAGTGGAAGTTGTTAAGAAAAACAGCGAAGTTAAGAATTGCATCACTTAAACACTGGCAAGAGTTATTCGAGAATAAAGTCAATTTCATTGTGGGAAAGAGAGCTCCATTTTTAAAGACGCTTTTTGTGAACATTAACGCGGTGAGACGTTTTTCATGACTCTTCTGTGAAAACCCTCTAGACTCTCATAATCCTGTGTTTGTTTGGGGTGGAGATAGGACCCGGTGCTAACGAACATCCATCCCTTCTGGTTCTTTTTTCCAACAAGTGATATTAAATGAAGAGAGAAGAGGGTGTTAAACAGAGGTTATTAAAAACAGATGCAGTAAAGCCATCGTTAAAATACTGAGGTTGGCAGGCAGAAGATACAGAAACGTGGGAGACAGATGTTAAAGGGAGCATTTTGAAGTGGCAGGAAAATCTGCCTGGGAGGGAAGAAGACAGGTGGGATGCAGAAACAAGCTTTGCAGACTTGAGCATCTTCATTTCTTTGTCTTTAAGGGAGCATCGGGATGCTCTGAAAAGGCCGGGAGACCCAACAGCCACCACTGGTACCCACTTTGCACCAGATGCTGAGTGTCTTCAGGGGGCAGACACTCAGTAGGCGCCCAGATTCTAACAATTAAATTTGTTGAGCCCTTCACTGCACCAGGCACATAAACCATAAGCAGTGGTTTGTGTTTGATCCTCAGAACAACACTCAGTGATGACATCCCCATTTCACAGATGAGCAAACTGAGGCTTAGGAAACTTGCCCCTCACCCCACAGCTAGCAGAAGAAGGAGTAGGTCCATCTGGCTTCAAAGCCCACACTTTTTCTGGACTGCGGTGTCACCTACATTAGCATCAGATTGTATTGTGAACTAATTAGTTAGTTAAGCATATTGCTCCTCAAAACATGGTGCAGAATTGCTGCTCTATGTCCTCAGCATTGAGGAAAATTAATTCAAAATACCAGCAAAGATGGACTCAGTCCCAGTTCTATTTGATTTTATTCTTTCCTGATAGTTTTCTTTTTTTTAATAAAAGCTATTACCATTGCCTTGGTTACTCTTTGCCACCTCTGAATTTTCGACAAATCCAGGGTGAGTCAGGGAGAGTGGTGGATTCTTTTGATGCTGTATGCAAGGAGTCCCTGATCCCGCCAGTGTGCCCAGCCTGAATGAGAGAGGGTGTGAATATTGCCAAAGGGATGAAGGGGCCTGCGGAGAGCAGCCAGTCCTGGGGTGATTCCAGGGTTCCTGTCTCCCATTCTCTTGCAGAGAACATTGTGAGCTGTCTCAGTTCTCCAGGGGAGTCCCTCCCATCTCTGTTTCCAGAAGATTAAGAGGTCTCCTTGACCATGCATGGGTGGAGATTTACCAACTCCTCATTAATGGAATTCTGGAAGACAGTGCTAAGACTTTCTCAATACCGCAAATGGTCTTTTCTGTAGCTGGGTTAGTGCCTGGCATTTGGAAACGCCGTTTCATCACATAATTGGCTGGGCTGTGCTAAACGTGTTTTCTGTTTTGTTTGTTGTTATTTTTACTGATCTTCATGGGTTTTTTTAAATATTTCTTTTTTAAACTTTGTCTAGATATAGTTTATATGACACACATATAAATACTATATGACATGCTGCTGCTGCTACTGCTGCTAAGTCGCGTCAGTTGTGTCCGACTCTGTGCGACCCCATAGACGGCAGCCCACCAGGCTCTGCTGTCCCTGGGATTTTCCAGGCAAGAACACTGGAGTGGGTTGCCATTTATTCCAAATGTGGGATTCAGTGATGTGGGGTACATTCACAGTGTTGGGAAATAATCGCTACCACCCCGTCATCCTAAAAATAACGGCTACATCCACGACGCAGTTGTCCCCAATCCAGCAGCCCCCGGCACCTGGCAACTACATTTTCACTTCATCTATTTCCACTTGGTTATTTTTATATTTCTGCTTCTTTCTTGAAAATCTCTAGTTTGTTCATTTTTGTCATACTTTCCATTACGTCTTTTTATTCCTGGTTTCTTTTTCTCCTTGAACCTGCTTATAATGGCTGTTTTGAAGGGTTTTCTGTTAATTACCACATCTGGGGATATTCAGAGACAGTTTATACTGACTGATTTCTTTCTTTGCATATTTCATTATTTTTTTTTTGTTGAAAACTGGACATCTTGGAAAATATATCATAACTCTGGACTCTTATTTTTCCCCTGAAGGTCATTGTTTCTGATTCTTTAAATTTATTCAGTAACCTGCTTGGGCTAAATCTGTGAACTGTGTCACTGTGTGATGTGTGACTGCTGATTTATCTAGTCAGAATTTTTGCTACACTTTTTTCATAAAGCTTGGTTTCCTGAATGTGAGCTCTGTGTCCCCGCCACTGTGCGGTCGGTCAGTGATTGCACAGAGGCTGTCCTCAACCACCTTGACTATAAGGCTGTGTCTTCTGCCAACAAATCTGTGTGTGAGAAGGGAGTGTTCAGAGTTCATGCCATTTGTAAGTTTGCCAAAGCTTTCATCTTCCGCTGAGCCTTTTTGCGTCTCCTCTGTGCATTGCCTCGGGGCTGATGGAATTTGTTTCAGTGGTGTTTGGTGGGTGCGACTTTCTCTCATCATACCGGCTCTCCTCACTTCTCGGGGAGTCTCCCCGGCACCTCTTAGGTCTTGCAGTCCACACAGAACCACAGGTCCCCGTCTCTCTCACTCACTTCTGTGTGTCTGCACCCCACACAGTGCCAGGCACACCTCGGGCCCTCAGGAAGCGTCTGTTGGGTGGACGGGTGAATGGAGACTTGCTTCCCATGGGCTTTGGCTGAGACTCCCTTGCACCCTCCTTTTGTCGCCCCTGGATGAGCACCTGGCCTTTGATCTCCTGAAATGACAGAGGGCCAGCTCACAGCTCTGCACAGGCGTGGCTCAGATGGATTAGCAGAGGCAGTCAAATGCAAAGTGACTTAATATTCAATGAAACAGACTCACAGGCTTAGAGAGTGAAGTTACGGTTACAAGAGCGGAGGGGTGGGAGGGGGAGGGTGGACTGGGAGTTTGGGATTGACGTGCACACACTGCTATATAATGAAAACAAATGCCTTCGAAAAAGGTTAGCATAGTTAAAACTTGATTTCTTGTAGTCTGAGAGCGGCTTCCCAGGTGGCGCTAGTGGTAAAGAACTGCCCGCCAATGCAGGAAACGTACAAGGTGGGGCCCGATCCCTGGGTCGGGAAGATCCCCTGGAGGAGGAAACGGCACCCCCTGCAGGATTCTTGCCTGGAGAATCCCGTGGACAGAGGAGCCTGGCGGGCCGCAGTCTGTGGGGTCGCAGAGCTGGACAGGGCTGGAAAGCGAAGAGAAACAGCAGTGTGCTGGGCCCTTGCTTCGCTTGCTTGCTCTCCTCCTGTCTCACGGAGACCGAGTCCTCTCCCAGGTCACCTCGGAGGAGGACCCCTTCCCACTGGGCACGCACCGCAGCGTCCCCAGCTTACCTGGCAGCTAGGGGACAACGTGCTGCCTTATCAAGGAGTTTTCTCTAGAATTAAAGCTTTCTGTAGCAATGCATCCGCCCTACGCTTGTTTCTAGGTTAATCATTTTGGTAGAAGCATTTTAATTGATTAAATATTTGTATCCTGATTTTTATCATGTATCAAAATTTATTACAGTATCATAGTGAGAACTTAGCTTTCTAAGCCTAGAAGTCACAAAGGATAAGACTAAGAGATCTGACTGGTGAAAACATAAAAGTCCTGTGTATTTAACACCTAAAACAATAAACTACAAAAAAGTGTTTCCAGCTAACGAAGCGTTAATGTCTATTATGGGTATCATAGGATAAAACATGAACATCTCTACTCTGGGAACAACCTAATATTCCACCAAGAGGAAACTGACTAAGCACTCACAGGAGTGAAACCTGCCATTTCCCGAGTGCAGTCCATGCACCTCACAGGCATGTGGGCCTCGTTCAGCCTCACAAGTCCATCCACCACTGCAGTGCTATGAAGCTATAAAAAGTGCATTTCGACACAGAGTGCGTTCACAGCACATGAAGTGGAAAATACGTTATAAACAATATGGCCCTATTTCTATATGGGAAAAATATATACGTAACCTGATAGGATGAAGAGAGAGGCGTATAAACCCCACAGTGTGGATGAATCACCAAACAGTGGGTCATGTGATTCCGGGACATGATTTGTTTCTTAATTTCTGATTTCTACAATGAGGAAGTAACTTGAAAATTGTATACTAATTGCAAACTCAAACCCTGTTTTGTTCTGTTTAATGGATTACATGTTATCCTACTTCTTCAAGAAGCGTATACTGCACACAATTTAAGTCATTTTGGAGGTTTGAAGCTCATCTTGGGCAAGAAAATCACGCGTTTCTGAGCTAGGAGGGAACTCTGCCAGTGCCGACAGGGAGCCGCCGCAGTTAGCATCATCTGGTTTTGCATGAGTGTGTGATCGTGAGAGCCCTTCCTTTTCTCAGACGTCCCTTTGTCCTGGGGTCAAGTGGCTCTTCCTAACAGGAGTGCACATCAAAATCTCCTAGGAAACTAAAACAAAAAAAAGGTATAACTGTCTTGACCACTTGACTGGGGTTTTTGATTCAACAGGTCTGAGTGGGGCCTTGGAAGCTCTGTTTAAAACAAACTCCAAAGCTTCCTTTTTACCTTCCTTGAGAGCCGGCATTACAGCCAACATGCCTTCTGCTGCTGGTATCCGCTGCCTTATTTTTCTCGGGTTGTTTGTGTGAGGACCCGAGAAAGACCTTCTTCCTTCCAACAGCACAGAGGAGCAGCCGCTCTCAGACTCGTCCAGATGTTGTTATTGTTCAGCCGCTCAGTCGTGCCCAACTCTGAGACCCGTGAACTGCAGCCCGCCGGGCCTCCCTGCCCATCACCACCTCCCAGAGCTTACTCAGACTCGTGCCCATTGAGTCGGTGGTGCCACCCAGCCGTCTCATCCTCTGTCGCCCTGAATTCTTCTCCTCCTTGCAGACTACAGTGAAACATTGTGACATTGAATTCTATAAAAACTTGACATTGAATTCTCCTATAAAAATTCAGGGCAATTTTATTAGCAGTGCCTATGACCACGTTTCTGTAGTCTCTCATTTTCATACAAGTATCAGCACTCACTTGGATTAGGTCAAGGCGAAAACGCAGAATGTGTTATGAGGACAAAGGGGAAGTTTCTGGAACTGCGGGGCAGGAAACACGGCTCCGCCTCACAAGAGCCCAAACCGAGAGGGAGAAACCTCAGGAAACAGCAGGCGCTGTCTCAGTCTCTTGCTTTTTACTTCTGCTTTCTGCTTCTCCCCACTGTTGGGGGCTGAGGCCACCCCTCAGCCTGAGTTTATATCTTCTGAGTTGCAACAACCAACAGTGACTACCTAGGGTTTCACAGTCCCGCCTCTACGCTCCTTCAGTCCAGTTCAGTCGCTCAGTCGTGTCCGACTCTTTGCAACCTCATGAATCGCAGCACGCCAGGCCTCCCTGTCCATCCCCAACTCCCGGAGTTCACCCAAACTCATGTCCATCGAGTCCGTGTTGCCATCCAGCCATCTCATCCTGTCGTTTTTCCATTAGTCATGTATGGATGTGAGAGCTGGACCATAAAGAAGGCTGAGCGCCGAAGAATTAATGCTTTTGAACTGTAGTGTTGGAGAAGAACTTGAGAGTCCCTTGGACTGCAAGGAGATCCAACCAATCCATGCTAAAGGAAGTCAGTCCTGAATATTCATTGGAAGGACTGATGCTAAAGCTGAAACTCCAGTACTTTGGCCACCTGATGCAAAGAACAGACTCATCTGAAAAGACCCTGATGCTGGGAAAGACTGAAGGCAGGAGGAGAAGGGGACGACAGAGGATGAGATGGTTGGATAGCATCACCAACTCATGGACATGAGTTTGAGCAAGCTCTGGGAGTTGGTGATGGACAGGGAGACCTAACATGCTGCAGTCCATGGGGTCACAGAGTCGGACACGACTGAGAAATTGAACTAAACTGATCACACATTTGTGTAGAGCGTGTACAGCATCCCGAGGGCCAGACAGAGAAAAGTGAACCCGGGCTTTTTAACGCACAGGTACCAAAACCCACACACGCTGAGGTAAGCAAACAAGGAGGCTCCATCACCAGGCTCCAGCTCGCTCTCAGCACCCCGGGTGGGCTGGGGTCGGGCACCTGCTTCTCCACCACGTTGCTCTCTCTCCTTCTCTCGGTGCCAGGCCCTAGCCTGGGGGTTCTTCATAGGCTCTAAAATATGGAGTCAGCAGAAACGGACATTCCTCCTGCAGGCCTCTTCAGGTACCCCTGGGGCTAGTTATGATTTTAGGTGATACATGGAAAACGCTGTCTTTAAATGGGTGATTTTGTTTAACTTTACTTAATCTTCTCAGGGAGCAATATGGAAAATATACCAAATTATAAGATTATTTCAACTATGCGTCTTAGCCATTTTTGAAGTCTAGTCAACAAATATACTAAGTGGAGGCCAGCGGAAATGTCATAAAACATAGTCTAATGTATCAGGTAAAGAACGGAGCCTGCCCATACACACACATATATGAAGCTATAAAAACATTTGTAGATACGTATGAATAAAGTTCATTTGCAAAATAAGTGGGGGTTATATTGCTGACCTCCTGGGGTTGTTTAGAAAATTAAGTGAGATAATATATATGTAAAGTGTGTGCACATAACAGATACTCTGTATTTTTTTAAGATAGGGCCAAAATATTCCATTTTTTTTATTGTGACTTTTATTTTAAATTTTCATTGGAGTGTAGTTGCTTTACAATGTTGTGTTATAACACAATATTATAAGTAGGCACTTAATTGGCATTTATCTACTCCAGTTTTTATGTAAATGGCACACACACACGTACACACACACGAAACCCCTTTGTGATTCTTGCTCGCTTTGTTTCGGAGGTAGGTTAGGGTTTTAAAGTGCTGCAGTTTATATAACGTCATTATTAGGTCCATGACCATCCAGGCCAACGGTCAATATGGGCTCATCATGGAGAGAGTCCTTCTGGAGACCTGAAAAGCCTCACCCAGATTGCTTCGGGAATGGAACTGGTCCCATGGGTTGTCTTCTCTTATCATCAAGAAGTACTTGAATCTTATTTCAAATCTTAAAAAAAATAATTTTGTCTCCATCTTTGAAATTAAAGAATAAAAATCACTTACCATCGCACTAGCCAGTTAGGCCTTCTATTTCTGTGCGCTTCTTTCAGACACTGCGTGTATGGTTTTCACATGGTTGAGATGGAATAGTTCTGAAGTACGTGCGCCCACTCTGCTGTCTCAGTAAGTAGGGCTGTGGTTTGGATTCCGCGTGGTTCCCGGCACTGTTTGAAGGACTGCAAACGTGGGTGGTATCAGAAGCGGAGCTCTCTCACCCTTATTCACCGTGAGGCCTTGGTGACTGTGAAAATGTCCTCAGATCTCTGATGCACCGTGTTTCTTGTTAACGGCTTCCTTTTCCTGAAACTTGTCTGTATGAGAAACCCCAAGGGAAAGAGAGCGTCCATTAGTGGGGTTTCAGGAGACAGAGCACCGATTTATCCATGTGAGTTATTGGGAAGGTTGCTTCTGACTCGATAGTTGGCTTTGAACGTATCATCTTCTTTCTGAAACAACCGGGGAAAGTGTTGGCTGTCCAGGTGGGTTTTGAGGGCGCCAGATGAAAGGCATTGCTGTCAGAGAGCAAAGTCCCGAGCGACCAGAGCAGAAGGGCAGCCTCTGTGCAAGCCTGACCCTGCCTCGGAAAAAGTGGACATCAGGCTGGGCGTGATGTTTGCGAAATCATTCAAAAGGGTTTCATCTGCTTCACGGAGAAAGCCCTGGACCACACTCTCTGTTCTACCGGACCAGCAAAATTCTTCCTTCCAGGGGAGGCAAGCAGTGTAAACAACCCCCGGGTTGTGTGTATTTGGCTTCGGCGTGCATCCCACTTTGATATAAGCCATGGAGACGATCTACACCTGGATACGCAGGGATGGGCCACAGTAAAAACAAGAAGAAAGGATAAAACTAGAAAGGGCTTCATGTCGGAACCCTGCTGCACAGGGGCGAGTCCACTTTCCACTCCCAGAACCCCGGATCAGGCGTCACGGGTGCGGCTTAACCTTTTGTCATTGGCCCTCTCGCGAAGCTCAGTGGTGTTTGACCCTAACGGAGTCTGAGCTGGAAGGAGATTCTGTATAATGAAACTACACTTAGTAAGCCGCTTTCCTGGAGGCCTCCAGGACACAAGGACTTCCTACTTCCTGGAGAGAAAATTACCTCCCTCACAGAACACAAGGCCTAACCGGCCCCACATTTATTAGGCAGGCCTCTAATTGTGAAACAGTGGTTTGAACAAAGGAAAACAGTAATTTTATCCAGTTAGCAGTGGTGATTTTTGTAGCTTTAACTTGTTCACATGAAACAGTGGAATGATTTTGAAACATACTCTGAAGATCTGCTACTTATAAAATTGTATTTGTGTTTGGCTGAGTCCCTTGGCCGTCCACCTGAAACTATCAAAACATTGTTAATTGGCTATACTCCCGTATAAAAAGTTCTCAAAAACTGTATTTGCATCTTAGGGTAGCTGTTTGACTCACGAAGATGCCTCTGAATCCTTCACAGCTAGGTGAGCTGAGCTTATTGGTGGATTTGCCCGTTGCGAGGTGCTTCCCTCTCCTGTATCTTAAAATAGTTTGTAATATGGCGCGCTCAGCTGCTCAGTCGTGACTGATTCTCTGACCCGTGGACTGTCAGGCTACTCTGTCCATGGGATTCTCCAGGCAAGAACTCTGGAGTGGGCTACCATTTCCTTCTCCAGGGGTCTTCCCGACTCAGGGACTGAGCCCACATCTTCTGCCTTGGCAGGCAGATTCCTTTACCAGTGCACCACCTGGGAAGCCCCTGGACTGTGGGGGTGATGATACTCACCACTCCCAGAATCGTGCAGAGGAAGAAAGAATGACCTAGCAAGGGGTTGAGAACCATGGTTTTCGCTGAACTCACTCCCAGTACAAAATTGGTAGGGGATGCTCTTTCTGACACTGTTATCCTATGTCCCAGGGTGTCTCCGCTCTGAAAGCTTGTCTGGGTCCGTGGCCCCCGTGAGGGTGTCTTGTTCTTTGCATGGCAAACCCAGTCCTGACACAGGAGGGCAGGGCCTCACCTTCAGGAAGGGCTCACTGAGGGGGACTCCTCTGCAAACACGTGGGCCCTCCGTTAATTCTGATTGAAGATGGAGGCATTCGTGGAGATGAAGGTGTGTGGCATGGACATGTGCGTGCTGAGTCGCTCCGTAGTGTCCGACTCTTTGGGACACCATGGACGGTAGCTTGTCAGGTTCCTCTGTCCAGGCAGGAGTACTGGAGTGGGTTACCATTTCCTTCTCCAGGGGATCCTCTGGACCCAGGGATCGAACCTGCGTCTCTTACGTCTCCTGCGCTAGCAGACGGTTCTTTACCACGAGTGCCACCCGGGAAGGGAGACTGTACCGATCATGGTAGAGGAAGCTCGCTGGATGCCAGACTTAGCACACAGCCCTTCCACTTGCTGGAGTATCTTCACTTATGGACGAGAGAAAGCCGAGGCTTTGAGGGGTTAAGTGAGACTCAGTCCAGTTCAGTTCAGTCGCTCAGCCATGTCCGACTCTTTGCGACCCCATGAATTGCAGCACGCCAGGCCTCCCTGTCCATCACCAACTCCCGGAGTTCACTCAGACTCATGTTCATCAAGTCGGTGATGCCATCCAGCCATCTCATCCTCTGTCGTCCCCTTCTCCTCCTCCCCCCAATCCCTCCCAGCATCAGGGTCTGTTCCAATGAGTCAGCTCTTCACATCAGGTGGCCAAAGTACTGGAGTTTCAGCTTTAGCATCAGTCCTTCCCAAGAAATCCCAGGGCTGATCTCCTTCCGAATGGACTGGTTGGATCTCCCTGCAGTCCAAGGGACTCTCAAGGGTCTTCTCCAACACCACAGTTCAAAAGCATCAATTCTTCAGCGCTCAGCTTTCTTCACAGTCCAACTCTCACATCCATACATGAGCACTGGAAAAACCATAGCCTTGACTAGACGGGCCTTTGTTGGCAAAGTAATGTCTCTCCTTTTGAATATGCTGCGTGTGCGCAAAGCCTGGTGGCAAAGGCAGGGCTCAGTCTCGGATGTTCAGACCCCAGAAGCCATGACCCCAACCCTGGCCTTCCAGCCGCCCAGGACGTCGCCTCCCCGCCCCGGTCCCGGTGGCTGGAATCACCGGCTGCGCGGTGCGTCCCTTCCCGGGCGCCCTCCGACGCGCTGCGTCCTTTCTCCGCGTGGCTCTCGGGAGCTGGGCCTTTAGAAGCTTCTCGATGAGGGCGCTGAGCTTTCCTCACACGGCCAAGCTGTTTCCACCTCTGTTTTCCAGGCGAATTGGAATGCTTCAGAATATCATGAATTTGAGGGATTCCGTGTTCGTTAACACTTTGGGAATTTTTATGGCAACTTGGATTATTTTATCCGGGAGCTTTTCCCATGAAAAATCAGGTGTTTTTGGAAATGGAAAATTATATGGGCAGCTAGACACGCCCCCCGGCCCCCGCCGAAGGAGAAAAAGGTGTCCCTTGCCCCTGTTGGGCCGGAGAGAGCGTGGAGGGCATCCCTGCCTGTGAAGCCCTCGGCTTCGTCCGCCGCGCTCCTCGCTGAAAGGAAGCTCGGGCCTCGCCCGCACGCTTGGATCGGTCTCTCCGCTGCCTTTGGCGCCACCCGGTCGTCCTGTCGGCGCGCTTCTGGCGGCCAGGAAGCAGCCCTTGCCCGGCCGTCACCCTCAGCTCCTCCTTCCCTGCGCTTCCCCTTTCTGACAGCTCGCTCCGCTCCTCGTCCGATTTCCCTTGGGCATCCGTCTCCCCCTCTTCGCAGGACGTCTGCGCTGCTCTCGGGCTCAGGCCCCTTTGGAAGCCCTCGCGCCGCCTCCCTTTCTTGCTGTTGGGCCGCCTCGCTGCGCTCTTCTTGGGTGTCAGGAGCTGAGTCATTCGGGGGCTTTCTCGCTGGGACCTCTTCCCTTAAAGCAGTGACCTTATTCTCCAGAGACTTTCAGCTCCATTACCCTACAGGCGTCTCTCCGATGAGCTTCTGGAAACGCGCTGTCAGAAGCCTGGTTTCTCTCTTGGAGCAGCGAGCACCCAGCTGGCGACAAGTCACGTGGCCCTTGTGCCGACGTGTGTCCCCACGTTTGGGGGCCCTGTGACTTGCTTGATAATCTTATTTTTAAATAGTTCCTTTTTAAAGTTAACTTCTTTTAACTGGAGGCCGGTTTCCTTACAGTCTTGTAGTGGCTTTGCCGTACACTGACATGAAGCAGCCACGGGTGTACACGTGTCCCCATCCTGAGCCCGCCACCGCACCCCCCAGGGTCGTCGCGGCGCCCCGGCCGGCGCGCCCTGCTGCTTTGCAGAGCGCGTGAGCGTCTGAGCAGTTCTGCCCGCGGGCTTTCGTGCGGTGATGGCTGGCCTCTGCGCCTCTCCTGGGCAGCGTGTCCTCACGGGGTGCTCTGAGTGAGGCGGACTCTTCCGCCTTTGGCAAGGAAGCTTTGGCCAGGAAGGCGGCCGAGTCCGGAGACTGCCTCCCCCTGTGGCACACTGTGGTCCAAGCTTGGCGGCTGACCGCGCTCCAGCTCCAGTTTGCTGCGAACGAACGGCAAGGCGCCGGGGCTGGCCAGCCGCACTCCTGAGACCCTCACCCGCCCTGCGCCACGCCCGCCCATGTCACGCCCGCCGGGTCACGCCCGCCGGGTCACCCCCACCCTGCCCTCCTTCCAGCTCCTTGCTGCTGCTTCGGGTCCCTTTACGCTCTTCTTTCCTTCTCTTAGCTCTGGATGAAGCCGCGGCAGCCTCCTTCACTTAATCTGAGGACATGCCACCTTCTGTTGCTCACCCTGCTGCAGGGCCCTGCCCTCTCATCTCCTCACTGGCCCCCACCTGAAATGCTGGACGTTAAAGGCAGAAGCTGTCCTTGAGTTTCACATGCATGATACAGAAAGTGGCAGAACCACCAAGGCCTGAGCCTCACAAATCCCTCCACTTGCGGGGACCCTGTGGGCACAGGCCGCATGCCACCCACCTTGAGGTCCTGCATTGTTGTCCTTGAGTGTGACAGTTTATTAATAGCATACTAATGAGATTCGAGAGTTGGACTGTGAAGAAAGCTGAGCACCGAAGAATTGATGCTTTTGAACTGTGGTGTTGGAGAAGACTTGAGAGTCCCTTGGACTGCAAGGAGATCCAACCAGTTCATCCTAAAGGAGATCAGCCCTGGGTGTTCTTTGGAGGGAATGATGCTAAAGGTGAAACTCCAGTACTTTGGCCACCTGATGTGAAGAGCTGACTCATTGGAAAAGACCCTGATGCTGGGAGGGATTGGGGGCAGGAGGAGAAGGGGATGACAGAGGATGAGATGGCTGGATGGCATCACTGACTTGATGAACATGAGTTTGAGTGAACTCTGTGCTGCGATTCATGGTGTCTCAAAGAGTCGGACATGACTAAGCAACTGAACTGAACTGAATGAGATGCTTAGCTTTGGGCCTTTATAAACAAAATCCATTGCCTTCCAAAATCAAGGAAGTTATTTTTTTTCTTCTTGTCATTTTTCTTGATGTTCCCTTGAGTCTAATTTCAAACACACAAGGACAGACAGCAATTTGTGTCCTGAGGGAGCCAGAAACAGGGGCTCCATTTATTTTGTAATTTATAATTTCTTTGTCTCCAAGGAAAAGATCCTGCGTTAAAAAAATAATAGTTGAGTCTTGCAAAGGTTTCGTGCTTCCTTGTGAAGCTGTGTGATGTTATTATGTTATTACCCAGGGCCTTGGTAAAAGCTGGGCCAGAGACAGAGGTTTCCAGTGGAAGGACATCTGCTGAAGGCCAGGCAAACTGAGTGGGCAGTGCTGGGGGTGTTGCTGAAGGCCAGTCCTGGGAGAGTGGGAGGAGGACAGAGGGGCTGGGAGAGGTGGGAGGGGCTGGGAGAGGTGGGAGGGGCTGGGAGAGGTGGGAGGGGCTTGGGTGGGAGGGGGCAGGTAGGGCTGGGAGGGGCTGGGAAGGAGGGCGGGGCTTGGGTATCCTGTCCTGCTGATCTAAGTTACCCCATAACGTTGACCGCTCTATCTCCCTGGGTTTCAATCCTTTATCTAAAAAGTGAAGCGATTCAATTAGGGCACTTTTTCTTAGCTCTGTCATATCCCATGCCTTCCTTTTTTATGTCAAAATTTTTCTTATGGTACTATAAAGAAACTTTAAAAAATAAAATATTCCTTCGCTATCCTAGAGCCAGACATCTTGGAATGTGAAGTCAAGTGGGCCTTAGAAAGCATCACTACGAACAAAGCTAGTGGAGGTGATGGAATTCCAGTTGAGTTGTTTCAAATCCTGAAAGATGATGCTGTGAAAGTGCTGCACTCAATATGCCAGCAAATTTGGAAAACTCAGCAGCGGCCACAGGACTGGCAAAGGTCCGTTTTCATTCCAATCCCAAAGAAAGACAATGCCAAAGAATGCTCAAACTACCGCACAATTGCACTCATCTCACAGGCTAGTAAAGTAATGCTCAAAATTCTCCAAGCCAGGCTTCAGCAATATGTGAACCGTGAACTCCCTGATGTTCAAGCTGGTTTTAGAAAAGGCACAGGAACCAGAGATCAAATTGCCAACATTGGCTGGATCATGGAAAAAGCAAGAGAGCTCCAGAAAAACATCTATTTCTGCTTTATTGACTATGCCAAAGCTTTTGACTGTGTGGATCACAATAAACTGTGGAAAATTCTGAGAGAGATTGGAATACCAGACCACCTGACCTGCCTCTTGAGAAATCTGTACGCAGGTCAGGAAGCAACAGTTAGAGCTGGACATGGAACAAGAGACTGGTTCCAAATACGAAAAGGAGTCCGCAAGGCTGTATATTGTCATTCTGCTTATTTAACTTCTATGCAGAGTACATAGTGAGAAACGCTGGGCTGGAAGAAACACAAGCTGGAATCAAGATTGCCGGGAGAAATATCAATCACCTCAGATATGCAGATGACACCACCCTTATGGCAGAAAGTGAAGAGGAACTAAAAAGCCTCTTGAAGAAAGTGAAAGAGGAGAGTGAAAAAGTTGGCTTAAAGCTCAACATTCAGAAAACTAAGATCATGGCATCTGGTCCCATCACTTCATGGCAAATAGATGGGGAAACAGTAGAAACAGTGTCAGACTTTATATTTGGGGGCTCCAAAATCACTGCAGATGGTGACTGCAGCCATGAAATTAAAAGACGCTTACTCCTTGGAAGAAAAGTTAGGACCAACCTAGATAGTATATTCAAAAGCAGAGACACTACTTTGCCTAAGGTCTGTCTAGTCAAGGCTATGGTTTTTCCTGTGGTCATGTATGGATGTGAGAGTTGGACTGTGAAGAAGGCTGAGTGCCGAAGAATTGATGCTTTTGAACTGTGGTGTTGGAGAAGACTCTTGAGAGTCCCTTGGACTGCAAGGAGATCCAACCAGTCCATCCTAAAGGAGATCAGCCCTGGGATTTCTTTGGAAGGAATGATGCTCAAGCTGAAGCTCCAGTACTTTGGCCACCTCATGTGAAGAGTTGACTCATTGGAAAAGACTTTGATGCTGGGAGGGATTGGGGGCAGGAGGAGAAGGGGATGACGGAGGATGAGGTGGCTGGATGGCATCACGGACTCGATGGACGTGAGTCTGAGTGAACTCCGGGAGATGGTGATGGACAGGGAGGCCTGGCGTGCTGCGATTCATGGGGTCGCAAAGAGTCGGACACGACTGAGCAACAGAACTGAACTGAACTGATCCTGAAAAATGTAATTGTATATATAAAATAAGCCATCAGTACACGTAATTTCACTCTTCCCAGGTGGCAGAGTGGTAAAGAATCCGCCTGCCAGTGCAGGAGATCCAGCAGTCGTGGGTTCGATCCCTGGGTGGGAAGATCCCCTGGAGGCAGAAATGGTCTAGTCCTCTTGCCTGGAGAATCCCACGGACAGAGGAGCCTGGGGGGCTACAGTCCATGGGGTCACAAAGCGTCGGACACTGACTGAACACACACATAGTTTCACCAAAGACAGTGTACTGGCTTAATATGAACAAAGGAAAATATCTCATAGTAAAATTGCATGTATATTAATAACTTGATTCTCGGGTCTGACTCTGAAGGGGCCGGTGCTGTAGCTACAGGCACACTGGCGGGCACGTGTAACAGGCTGCACTATGGGCTGTGATGAGGTTGTCTGAGATGGAGTTTGCCAGTCTTCCAGGTAATGATACCAACGGGAAGGAGACAAGAGGATATTTATTATAGAAATGGGCTCATAAGTTCCATATGCTGCTGTCTGCAAGCTGGAGAACCAGGGAAGCTGATGTTTTAACTCAGTCAGGGTCCAGAGATTTGAGAATTGAGGGGCGGATGGGGTGAGTCCTGGTCCAGGTCCGAAGCCCGAGAGCCAGGAGCCCTGGGTCCAAGGGCAGGAGAAGACGGATGTCTCTTCTCAAGCAGGGGGTCACGTTGTCCTCTGTTGGCCCTTTTGGTCTGTTCAGGCCCTCAGCTGATTAGATGATGCCCACCGGCCTTGATGAGGGCCATCTAACCTGGTCTACTGAGTCAAGTGCGAATGTCTTCCAGACACATATTCATAAACACACCGAAAAATAGTGTTTCACCAGCTGTCTGGGCATGCCTTAACCCAGGTGAGCTGGCACATAAACCACCACTTATGGTGAAGAACTCGTGGTAATACTTTAAAAATTAATGTTGGAGGAGCATAAAGATGGCGGAGGAATAGGACGGGAAGACCACTTTCTCCCTCACAAATTCCTCAAAAGAACGTTTCAATGCCGAGCAAACTCCACAAAACAACTTCTGTAGGCTGGCAGAGGACATCAGGCAACCAGAAAAGCAGACCATTGTCTTCAAAAACAGGTAGGAAAAAATATAAAAGACGAAAAAGGAGACAAAGGAGGTGGGGAGGGAGCTCCGTCCCAGGAAGGGAATTTTAAGAAGAGAGGTTTCCAAACACCAGGAAACACTCTCCCTGCCGAGTCTGTGGAGAGCCTTGGAAACACAGAGGGCAACATAACAGGAAGGAAAAATAAAGAAATAATTAAAACCAAGAGATTACAAGCCCCACAGTAACTCCCCCAGCGGAAAAGCAGCACAGACGCCTGCATCCGCCATTGGGAAGTGGGGGCAGGGCAGGGACGCGCGGGAGGCGCGGGCTGCAGTGCTTTGTAAGAATCGGGCAGGAACGCCCCGCGCGCAACCAGAACCATCTAACTTGGGCTAGCAAACCAGACTGTGGGATAGCTACCACGCGAAAAGCTCGAACATAAGACACCTCCAGGACCGAGCACAGAACAAAGGACGGAACAGAAAAAGCCGGCTGCAGACCATCCCCCGCCGGGGACAGGCAGCCAGAGCCGTAAGGACTGGAAAGGGGCAATTGCAGACCCGGAGAGACTTTACTTACCTAACTGCAAGCAGGCTTCTTTGCTAAGACTTCTGTGGGTGCTGGACATTCACCATCTGCCTCACGGGGGACGCCAGCGGTCCACCCAGAAAGCTGAGCAGCAGCGGCAGAAAAGGTGACAAGCCGCGGCGATCACGCTCGCCAAACCCCTGAGCTACTCGGACCTGGGAAGGGCACAAAGCACAGTCCCAGCCGAATCTGTGCCTCTGAGGGCTGCCTGAGCGCCGAACCTGAGCGGCTTGGACTGGGGAAGTGCACGCAGCCTAGGGCCGGCCCCAGACGGTTCCCGGCTGTGCATCGTAGAGCCGGAGAGGTTTGTGCGCCGCGAGAAGGGACAGGTCAAGCGGGGCTGTGACACTGTGTGCACACGACAGCGCTATTTGTTTGCAGCATCCCCCCTCCCCCCTCCCCACAGCGCGACTGAACTAGTGAGCCTGAAAAACCAGCAAACGGAAGAAGTTAAACAGAGGGAACCACCTTGGAAGTGATCCCACACGGCCCAAAACATCAGAGAAGGGCCAGATATATTTTTACTATTTTTAAAATCATTCCTTTTTTTTTTCTTTTTTCTTTTTCTTTTTTTTTAAATTAAGTCATTTCTCCTCTAATTTTTATTACTGTAACCTACTATTACTATTTAAAAAAAAGGATTTTTTTTTTTAAGGCAAACACAATATATAGCCTTTGGATGGTTGTTGGTGGTTTTTTGTTTTTTTTGTTTTTTTGTTTGTTTGTTTCTTTTTTAATAATTCTTGTTTTTTTTTCTTTCTTTCTTTCCTCCTTTTTCCTTCTGCTTCTTTTCTTTAATATTGTATTTTTGAAAATCCAACCTCTACTCTAGATTTTTAATCTTTGCTCTTAGGGTTTTTGTTGTCAATTTTGTACATTTAAAAACCCAAACTTCACTACCCAAGTTTACCTGAGAGCGAGATTACTGGCTTGACCACTCTCTTCTCCTTTGGACTCTCCTTTTTCTCCACCAGGTGGCCTCTGTCTCTTTTCTCCCCCATCTCTTCTCTATCCAACTCTGTGAATCTCTGTGTGTTCCAGACAGTGGAGAACACCTAAGGAACTGGTTACTGGCAGGATTTGTCTCTCTCCTTCTCATTCCTCTCTCTTATCCTCCTGGTCACCTCTGTCTACTTCCTCCCTCTCCTCTTCCCTGTATAACTCCGTAAATACCTCTGAGTGGGCCAGACTATAGAGCGCACATAAGGAAGTGACTACTGGCTAGCTTGCTCTCTCCTCTTTTGATCTCACCGCATCTCATTCCAGTCACCTCTAACTACCCCCTCCATCTTCTCTTCTTGTAACTCAGTGAACCTCTCTGAGTGTCCCTCAATGCGGAGAAACTTTTCACCTTTAACCTAGATGTTTTATCATCGGTGCTGCATAGATGGAGAAGTCTAGAGGCTAATGTAAAAATAAAACTGAAAACCAGAAGCAGGAGGCTTAAATCCAAAGCCTGAAAACATTAGAGAACTCTTGAATTCAGGGAACATTAAGCAATAGGAGCTCATCAAATGCCTTCATACCTACACTGAAACCAAGCTCCACCCAAGGGCCAACAAATTCCAAAACAAGACATACCACTCAAATTCTCCAGCAACACAGGAACACTCCCCTGAGCTTCAATATACAGGCAGCTCAAAATTATTCAGAAAACCTTTGATGTCTCATAACCCATTACTGGTCACTCCACTGCACTCCAGAGAGAAGACACCCAGCTCCACCCACCAGAACTCCAACACAAGCCTCCCTAACCAGGAAACCTTGACAAGCCACTGATAGAACCCCACCCACAGTGAGGAAGCTCCATAATAAAGGAAACTCCACAAATTACCAGAATATAAAAAGGCCACCCCAAACGCAGCAATATAACCAAGATGAAGAGATAGAGGAATACTCAGCAGGTAAAGGAACAGGAGAGCTGCCCACCAAACCAAACAAAAGAGGAAGAAGTAGGGAATCTACCTGAGAAGGAATTCCGAATATTGATAGTGAAAATGATCCAAAATCTTGAAATCAAAATGGAATCACAGATAAATAGCCTAGAGACAAGGATTGAGAAGATGCAAGAAAGGTTTAACAAGGACCTAGAAGAAATAAAAAAGAGTCAAAATATAATGAATAACGCAATAAATGAGATCAGAAACACTCTGGAGGCAACAAATAGTAGAATAACGGAGGCAGAAGATAGGATTAGTGAAATAGAAGATAGAATGGTAGAAATAAATGAATCAGAGAGGAAACAAGAAAAACGAATTAAAAGAAATGAGGACAATCTCAGAGACCTCCAGGACAATATGAAATGCTCCAACATTCGAATTATAGGAGTCCCAGAAGAAGAAGACAGAAAGAAAGATCATGAGAAAATCCTTGAGGAGATAATAGTTGAAAACTTCCCTAAAATGGGGAAGGAAATAATCACCCAAGTCCAAGAAACACAGAGAGTTCCAAATAGGATAAACCCAAGGCGAAACACCCCAAGACACATATTAATCAAATTAACAAAGATCAAACACAAAGAACAAATATTAAAAGCAGCAAGGGAAAAACAACAAATAACACACAAGGGGATTCCCATAAGGATAACAGCTGATCTTTCAAAAGAAACTCTTCAGGCCAGGAGGGAATGGCAAGACATACTTAAAGGGATGAAAGAAAATAACCTACAGCCCAGATTACTGTACCCAGCAAGGATCTCATTCAAATACGAAGGAGAAATCAAAAGCTTTACAGACAAGCAAAAGCTGAGAGAATTCAGCACCACCAAACCAGCTCTCCAACAAATTCTAAAGGATATTCTCTAGACAGGAAACACGAAAAGGGTGTATAAACCCGAGCCCAAAACAATAAAGTAAATGGTAACGGGATCATACTTATCAATAATTACCTTAAACGTAAATGGGTTGAACGCCCCAACCAAAAGGCAAAGACTGGCCGAATGGATACAAAAACAAGACCCCTCTATATGCTGCTTACAAGAGACCCACCTCAAAACAAGGGACACATATAGACTGAAAGTGAAGGGCTGGAATAAGATATACCACGCAAATAGAGACCAAAAGAAAGCAGGAGTGGCAATACTCATATCCGATAAAATAGACTTTAAAACAAAGGCTGTGAAAAGAGACAAAGAAGGCCACTACATAATGATCAAAGGATCAATCCAAGAAGAAGATATAACAATTATAAATATATATGCACCCAATATACGAGCACCACAATATGTAAGACAAATGCTAACAAGCATGAAAGGGGAAATTAACAATAACACAATAATAGTGGGAGACTTTAATACCCCACTCACACCTATGGACAGATCAACTAAACAGAAAATCAACAAAGAAACGCAAACTTTAAATGATACGTTAGATCAGTTAGACCTAATTGATATCTATAGGACATTTCACCCCAAAACAATGAATTTCACCTTTTTTTCAAGTGCTCATGGAACCTTCTCCAGGATAGATCACATCCTGGGCCATAAATCTAAACTTGATAAATTCAAAAAAATCGAAATCATTCCAAGCATCTTTTCTGACCATAATGAATTAAGATTAGATCTCAACTATAGGAGAATAACTATTAAAAATTCCAACATATGGAGGTTGAACAACACACTTCTGAATAACCAACAAATCACAGAAGAAATCAAAAAAGAAATCAAAATATGCATAGAAACTAATGAAAATGAAAACACAACAACCCAAAACCTGTGGGACACTATAAAAGCAGTGCTAAGAGGAAAGTTCATAGCAATACAGGCATACCTCAAGAAACAAGAAAAAAGTCAAATAAATAACCTAACTCTACACCTAAAGCAACTAGAAAAGGAAGAACTGGAGAACCCCAGAGTTAGTAGAAGGAAAGAAATCTTAAAAATTAGGGCAGAAATAAATGCAAAAGAAACAAAAGAGACCATAGCAAAAATCAACAAAGCCAAAAGCTGGTTCTTTGAAAGGATAAATAAATTTGACAAACCATTAGCCAGACTCATCAAGAAGCAAAGAGAGAAAAGTCAAATCAATAAAATTAGAAATGAAAATGGAGAGATCACAACAGACAACACAGAAATACAAAGGATCATAAGAGACTACTATCAGCAGTTGTATGCCAATAAAATGGACAACGTGGAAGAAATGGACAAATTCTTAGAAAAGTACAACTTTCCAAAACTGAACCAGGAAGAAATAGAAAATCTTAACAGACCCATCACAAGCACGGAAATTGAAACTGTAATCAGAAATCTTCCAGCAAACAAAAGCCCAGGTCCAGACAGCTTCACAGCTGAATTCTACCAAAAATTTTGAGAAGAGCTAGCACCTATCCTACTCAAACTGTTCCAGAAAATTTCAGAGAAAGGTAAACTTCCAAACTCATTCTATGAGGCCACCATCACCCTAATACCAAAACCTGACAAAGATACTACAAAAAAAGAAAACTACAGGCCAATATCACTGATGAACATAGATGCAAAAATCCTCAACAAAATTCTAGCAATCAGAATCCAACAACACATTAAAAAGATCATACACCATGACCAAGTGGGCTTTATCCCAGGGATGCAAGGATTCTTCAATATCCGCAAATCAATCAATATAATTCACCACATTAACAAATTGAAAAATAAAAGCCATATGATTATCTCAATAGATGCAGAGAAGGCCTTTGACAAAATTCAACATCCATTTATGATAAAAACTCTCCAGAAAGCAGGAATAGAAGGAACATACCTCAACATAATAAAAGCTATATATGACAAACCCACAGCAAACATTATCCTCAATGGTGAAAAATTGAAAGCATTTCCCCTAAAGTCAGGAACAAGACAAGGATGCCCACTTTCACCGCTACTATTCAACATAGCTCTGGAAGTTTTGGCCACAGCAATCAGAGCAGAAAAAGAAATAAAAGGAATCCAAATTGGAAAAGAAGAAGTAAAACTCTCACTGTTTGCAGATGACATGATCCTCTACATAGAAAACCCTAAAGACTCCACCAGAAAATTACTAGAGCTAATCAATGAATATAGTAAAGTTGCAGGGTATAAAATCAACACACAGAAATCCCTTGCATTCCTATACACTAATAATGAGAAAGTAGAAAAAGAAATTAAGGAAACAATTCCATTCACCATTGCAACGAAAAGAATAAAATACTTAGGAATATATCTACCTAAAGAAACTAAAGACCTATATATAGAAAATTATAAAACACTGGTGAAAGAAATCAAAGAGGACACTAATAGATGGAGAAATATACCATGTTCATGGATCGGAAGAATCAATATAGTGAAAATGAGTATACTACCCAAAGCAGTTTACAAATTCAATGCAATCCCTATCAAGCTACCAGCCATATTTTTCACAGAACTAGAACAAATAATTTCAAGATTTGTATGGAAATACAAAAAACCTCGAATAGCCAAAGCAATCTTGAGAAAGAAGAATGGAACTGGAGGAATCAACTTGCCTGACTTCAGGCTCTACTACAAAGCCACAGTCATCAAGACAGCATGGTACTGGCACAAAGACAGACATATAGATCAATGGAACAAAATAGAAAGCCCAGAGATAAATCCACACACATATGGACACCTTATCTTTGACAAAGGAGGCAAGAATATACAATGGAGTAAAGACAATCTCTTTAACAAGTGGTGCTGGGAAAACTGGTCAACCACTTGTAAAAGAATGAAACTAGATCACTTTCTAACACTGCACATGAAAATAAACTCAAAATGGATTAAAGATCTAAATGTAAGACCAGAAACTATAAAACTCCTAGAGGAGAATATAGGCAAAACACTCTCCGACATAAATCACAGCAGGATCCTCTATGATCCACCTCCCAGAATACTGGAAATAAAAGCAAAAATAAACAAATGGGATCTAATTAAAATTAAAAGCTTCTGCACAACAAAGGAAAATATAAGCAAGGTGAAAAGACAACCTTCTGAATGGGAGAAAATAATAGCAAATGAAGCAACTGACAAACAACTAATCTCAAAAATATACAAGCAACTTATGCAGCTCAATTCCAGAAAAATAAACGACCCAATCAAAAAATGGGCCAAAGAACTAAATAGACATTTCTCCAAAGAAGACATACGGATGGCTAACAAACACATGAAAAGATGCTCAACATCACTCATTATTAGAGAAATGCAAATCAAAACCACAATGAGGTACCACTTCACACCAGTCAGAATGGCTGCAATCCAAAAATCTGCAAGCAATAAATGCTGGAGAGGGTGGGGAGAAAAGGGAACCCTCTTACACTGTTGGTGGGAATGCAAACTAGTACAGCCACTTTGAAGAACAGTGTGGAGATTCCTTAAAAAATTGCAAATAGAACTACCTTATGACCCAGCAATCCCACTGCTGGGCATACACACCGAGGAAACCAGAATTGAAAGAGACACATGTACCCCAGTGTTCATCGCAGCACTGTATATAATAGCCAGGACATGGAAACAACCTAGATGTCCATCAACAGATGAATGGATAAGAAAGCTGTGGTACATATACACAATGGAGTATTACTCAGCTGTTAGAAAGAATACATTTGAATCAGTTCTGATGAGATGGATGAAACTGGAGCCGATTATACAGAGTGAAGTAAGCCAGAAAGAAAAACACCAATACAGTATACTAACGCATATATATGGAATTTAGAAAGATGGCAATGATGACCTTGTATGCAAGACAGCAAAAAAGACACAGATGTGTATAACGGACTTTTGGACTCAGAGGGAGAGGGAGAGGGTGGGATGATTTGGGAGAATGGCATTGTAACATGTATACTATCATGTAAGAATCGAATCGCCAGTCTATGTCTGACGCAGGATACAGCATGCTTGGGGCTGGTACTTGGTGATGACCCAGAGAGATGTTATGGGGAGGGAGGTGGGAGGGGGGTTCATGTTTGGGAACGCATATACACCCGTGCTGGATTCATGTCAATGTATGGCAAAACCTATACAGTATTGTAAAGTAAAATAAAGTAAAAAAAAAAAATGTTAATGGGGTTGTATATGCGTGGTGGAATATATGTGCGTGGTGGAGTATATGTGCGTGGTGGAGTATATGTGCGTGGCAGAATATGTGCGTGGTGGAATGTATGTGCATGGCGGAGCAGTGTGACTGGCTTGTGTTTTCCCAGCTATGCTTTCCTCTTTAATATCATGTACTGAATATCTGCCACTTCAGAGTCAGGGAAGACAGTGTGAGCCGGGTCAGAAGAGTGTGGTCTTCCTGCCGACTCAGGGGTAAAGAGCCCGCTGCCAGCGCAGGAGACGTGGGTGCGACTTCTTCATGCCCAGTCGCTGGGTCGGGACGATCCCCTGGAGAAGGAAATGGCAACCAGATCATTTTCTTGCCTAGGAACTCTCACCGACAGAGGAGCCATGAGGTTCCAAAAGAGCTGGACGTGACTTAGCGACTAAACAGCTGTAATAGGAGAATGAAGGTCATGGGAGCCTCGCGGCAGATCCAAGTTTCCGGAGCAATGAATCCAGGGGCCCTACTGCGAAGATGAGGGACACAAGACCGGGGCAGAAAGGGCAGCAGGGAGCTGAGACTTCTAGGTGGCGAGACTCTCAAACTTGTCTGAAAGCAAGAGGGAGAGAAGCCCAAGGAGCCAAGTTTGAACACCCTGGAGGAAAGCAGGAACGGCCTCAGGATAAAGGTGTCTGTGTGGCCAGTGGGTGCGGAAGAGCAAGCTGCCCCCGCGGAGCGGCTCCCCGTCCTCAGTCAGGGAACCAGGGGCAGGGCCCAGGCTGCCCCGGGGGAGAAGGGCCGCCGCGGGCCGGGCAGGGGCCAGGGTGCTGGGGTGGGAAGGAGGGCCGCCTCAGGCCAGGGGCAGGGCCCAGGGGCGGTGGGGGTGGGGGTGAAGGGTCTCCATGGGCCGGGCAAGGCCCAGGGTGCTGGCAGGGAGGGAGAAGAGGAGGGCTGCCTTGGGCTAGGGGTAGTGTCCAGGATGCCGGGGTGAGAAGGGCCGCCGCGGGCCGGGGGCAGGGCCCAGGGTGCCTGGGGTGGGGGGAAGAGGGCCGCCTCGGGCCAGGGGCAGGGCCCAGGGTGCCCGGGTAAGAAGGATCGCCGCGGGCTGGGCATGGGCACAGGGTGCCCGGGTGAGCACAGAGGTGGCACCTGGAAGACAGAGTCTGAGAACTGTCAACATGACATCATTGCTTCCAGCAATAATCACCCAACTCTGGTGGGATTCTCAGAGAAAAGAAGGGTGAGGAGACACAGCTGGGGTAAAGATCAGCTCTGAGAGCCAGGCAGAAGATGCCCTGGGGTGGATGGTGTTACAAGAGAGGGAAAGATTTTCCTCTGCCCGCTTCGGTTCAGTTTATGGGCACAAGCGAATTAAACTGAAAAGAGACGTATTAACAGGAGAAAAGGGCTTATTCATACGCATATGGGAACTTGGACCATAAAGAAAGCTGAGAAGAACTGATGTTTTTGAACTGTGGTGTTGGAGAAGACTCTTGAGAGTCCCTTGGACTGCAAGGAGATCCAACCAGTCCATCCTAAAGGAGATCAGTCCTGGGCGTTTATTGAAAGGACTGATGCTGAAGCTGAAACTCCAATACTTTGGCCACCTCACACGAAGAACTGACTCCTTGGAAAAAACTGATGCTGGGAAAGATTGAAGGCGGGAGGAGAAGGGGACGAGAGAGGATGAGATGGCTGGATGGCATCACCGACTGGATGGACATGAGTCTGAGTCAACTCCGGGAGTTGGTGAAGGACAGGGAGGCCTGGCGTGCTGCAGTCCATGGGGTCGCAAAGAGTCAGACACGACTGAGCGACTGAACTGAACTGAACTGATATGGGAGTAGGTAACCCAATAGATGGTCAAAGTTAGGGGCTTGGGGGTGGTGCTCAGCCCTCCGTCCACGGGATTCTCCAGGCAAGAGCACTGGAGCGGGTTGCCTATTCCTCCTCCAGGGGACCTTCCCGACCCGAGGATTGAACCCGCATCTCTTGTGTCTCCTGCATCGGCAGGTGGCTTCTTTACCACCATGCTACCTGGGAAGCCCCGAAGTTAGAGGCTTATATGCCTAATTTAGCAGTAGGGGAAAGGGAGGAGGAGAAAAGGCTTCCATGGAAAAACAAAGAGGTTTCTTTAGGAAAGACAAGCATATTTTAGGAGAACAAATGGGAGATAAGAAAGTTTGGGATGAGTTTTGTCTATGCGGATGTGAGTAGGCTTTCTGTCTTCTTCAGGGCCTTAAAACTCCCTCAGAGGGACGACTTATGGCAAGTTTACTCTTGGTCTCTCTCCTGGAAGTAAACTCCCCCAAGAGGAAACTCATGGCAGCCTCATTTTCCAGAAAGAGAAAGTGTTAGTCGCATGGGAGTCTCCAGGCAAGAGTACTGGCGTGGGTTGCCATGCCCTCCTCCAGGGGATCTTCCCAACCCAGGGATCGAACCCACGTCTCTTGTGTCTCCTGCACAGGCAGGCAGGTTCTTTACCGCTGGCGCCGCCTGGGAAGGCCCACTTCGCAGAAGTTGCTGCTTTCAGTCAGATAAGGCAGCTCCACGGTTTCTTACTGCCTCTGCCGACTCTCGCGTTTCAGCTTCTAAACACTCTTTGTAGCAGCCCTGCAGTGCTGGCTAGCTCCCCGCGGCGTCTAAGCTGAGACCTGAAAGTTAAGTAGGAGGAAGCCTGGCAGAGATGTCCCCAAGCAGAGGTCATGGGTCCCCCAGGGGCTGGCTGAGACACTAAGCAACCGTCTGGAAAGTGTAGAGTGTGAACTTGACGCTGCATCCCAGTTCTAAAACCCTCTGTATTTTCCTCTGAAAAAAAAGGTGAAAATGAGGTTGAAAGCCAGCGTGTCCAGGTTGGACCTGACTGCACATTAGGGATGTGGTCTCGAGCACCTCATTTACTGTCTCTGAGCCCCAGCTTCTCATCTGCACGTTGAGGGGCAATAGGATAAACTCAAAGCATCCTGTGGGGTCATCTGAGCCCCTAAGAAGGTGGCCCGTGGGCCCCGGGGAGAGCAAGTGGAATCCAAGCTCTTTAGATCTCTCTCATGTATCTTGAGATCAAATCCCCGAAGCGAGCACAAGTGAGCAGGGGGTGAGCAAGGAGTGTTGGAGAGGGAGCGGGGGCAGCTTGGGCGCTGCAGAGGAGCAGCACCTCCAAAGGCAAGGTAAGTATTATTAATAATCTATTTAGTTGATCATAATTAAAATTACGAGGAAAATCTATTAATAATCCGACCGCTGGGAACTACTTGGTTGCGTGGCGCCCCCTGCTGGTGCGTTTCTAAACTGCAGGCGCCGGTCCCCTCGCAGGCCTCCTCGGCGCCCAGCTTCAGGAAACACACCCCCAGGCACAAGCAGCCTGGGCGCTAAAGCTGGGGGTTGCTTTTAGTAGCAGGTTGTTGAACTTTGTGGGAAATGTGCGGCGATGTTGCAGCCTCTAACCTCTCCAGGGCTCTGCCCACACATATGTCACTCCCATCTCTGCGGTCAAAGCCATTTCGCATCCAGCTCTCGGTAGGCCCACCCGGTGTGCTGAGGGAGACCTACCGTGTCCTCCCGTCTTTTAGCCAAGCTAGGAGTCACTTGAGGCCTACGGTGCCAACTTTCACTCCTCCATGACGGCCTTGGACATGGACCTGGGCAGTGCCAGCCCAGAAACTATCAGAAGTTCAGCTGGCAGCTTGCAGAGAATAGCAGCGTGGAGGTGTGGATCGCATGTGATACCAGAAATAAGGTTTTCCAGCTTCCAAATGATGAATAAATACTTGCTGCAGGTTGCTTTGGCTCACACAGTGATCGAGACCCTCGAAGCTCTTAAGTCCTCTTTCATCTCGGACGTTCTAGACACTGCAGGGAGCTCCAGATTTGTGCTGTGTGAGCGTAAAGGGGAGAATGGTTTTTAGGGGTCTCAAAGTTTCTGTCTGAGGGGGGACGGTATGTTGACAGTAGCTTGCCAGTTATGACCAGGTCTGCCTTGCAGCTGCAGCTTCCTAGAAAAGATGGCAGGGATTTCCGGTTTTCACTTGAAGCCTGGAGGCTTTGTTTTAGGAGTCTCCCAGGTGACACTGAGAAGCAGGCAGATGTGAGAATCTCAAGTGCTTCTGAGCATAACATTAATTTTTTTCCTTACTAAACGGAGAGATCCCAGGGTGTTTCAGCACTGTGGAGGGAAATCTTCCCCAGGTCTGCAGAGAGCCACATTCCCTGGTTAGTGTGACTGGTTGTAATGCCACTGGGTCCATAACTGGTGCAGAAACACCGATTTGCAGGGAGAGGAGAACTGCAGCCAGCTAGTGTGATGCGCTGCTTCTAAACACGCGTCCACAAATGTCCACGCAACAGCGACAGTCACTGGGCATTGCCCATCTCAAGGCCATCACCGCATGGACTGAAGGAAAATGGAAAGGGGCCCTAGTCCCTGGCTATCGGAGAAGGCAATGGCACCCCACTCCAGCACTCTTGCCTGGAAAATCCCATGGATGGAGGAGCCTGGTGGGCTGCAGTCCATGGGGTCGCTAAGAGTCGGACATGACCGAGCGACTTCGCTTTCGCTTTATCGAACTTCTACTCATTTTACCTACACCATTTATTTTTAAAAAACAGTTTCACATAAATATAGACAGTGCTTACTACAGGCCAGGTACTGTTTTAGTACCAAGTAGTTCTGTGAGTGAAAAAGTTGGTTTAAAGCTCAACATTCAGAAAACGAAGATCATGGCATCTGGTCTCATCACACCATGGCAAATAGATGGGGAAACAGTGGAAACAGTGAGAGACTTTATTTTGGGGGCTCCAAAATCACTGCAGATGGTGACTGCAGCCATGAAATTAAAAGACACTTGCTCCTTGGAAGAAAAGTAATGACTAACCTAGATAGCATATTAAAAAGCAGATAAATTACTTTGCCAACAAAGATCTGTCTAGTCGAGGCTATGGTTTTTCCAGTAGTTACCTGTGGATGTAAGAGCTGGATCATAAAGAAAGCTGAATGCCGAAGAAATGATACCTTTGAACTGCGGTGTTAGAGAAGACTCTTGAGAGTCCCTTGGACTGCAAGGAGATCCAACCAGTCCATCCTAGAGGAGGTCAGTCCTGAATGTTCATTGGAAGGACTGATGCTGAAGCTGAAACTCCAATACTTTTTCCACCTGATGCGAAGAGCTGATTCATTGGGAAAGACCCTGATGCTGGGAAAGATTGAAGGCGGGAAAAGAAGGGGATGACAGAGGATGAGATGGTTGGATGGCATCACTGACAAGATGGACATGAGTTTGAGTAAGCTCCGGGAGATGGTGAAGGACAGCCTGCAGTTCATGGGGTCACAAAAAAGTGGATACAACTAAGCAACTCAACAAGAAGAAGAACATTCTGTGCTGGAGTGCAGCTGGCTAACAGTGTTGCGATAGTTTCAGGTGTACAGCACAGTGATTCGTGAACGCATTATGAACGCTTTGTTTAACTGGAGTACAGTTGCCTCGCAGCGTTGTGCCAGTTTCTGCTGTAGAGTGAGGTGAGTCAGCCACATGCACACACATATCCCTCCTGCTTAAGCCTCTCTCTCATTCCTACTATCCTGCCCCTCTAGGTCTGGGGAGACGCTTCCTTCCTAACTATAATACATGGACTCTGTCGAGTCTATGTTCCAGGTCCTGGGATCTTTCCTTGCCCCTGTGAAGCTAGTTTCTGATCCTGGCTTAGGAAGCAGAAGCTCATTTTTCTCTGCTTTGCACCAACAGATTATAAATTTTGTGAACCACATGTGACCATCTGATATAGAACAGAATGAGGAAACCAGGAGAAACTCGTACATTAAAAATACTGCTACTAGTAATTGTAGCTGATGCTTAAAATTCTAGGCACTTTAGTCCTGAAACAAGGACTCTGTGAATTAGTAATGGTTTTTTAAAATGTTATTGGAGTGTAGTCAATTTACAATGTTGTGTTAATTCCAGGTGCACCTCATGGTGATTCAGCCATGTGTGTGTATATATAACAACATATATATTCACACAGATTCATTCTTTTTTAAAGATTCTTTCCCCATATATACAGTAGGTCCTTGTTGGTTATCTATTAAGCTCCTAATTTATCGAATGCAAAGATCTGAGTTTCACAAATGCAAAACTGAGTCACAAAGGGACTTAAAATAGCTCACCAAGGCCACACAGCTCCTCGGGGAGAAGGCCAGGAAGGAGATTGGAATTGGCAGCCCACACTCTTAACCCCTGAACTGACGGCCTCTTCAACTGTTCTTTTTTAAATAAAAGATGGAGTGTGTTGCAGAAAGATATTCTCAACTGTTGGTTTCTTCCTACATGTTGACAGCTGTCAGCTGAGTGAACACAGGAGTCCGTGATGGGGAGAAAAGAGAGGACCAGGTTTGCTCTGTGTTAAGAAGGACTTCTTAGTGAATATCCTCCAGAATAAGTTAAGTTGAGACTATTAGCCCACGTTCTTCAAACGTGATGCCATCTCAGGAACACAACGCTTCTTCAGATTACACAGATTGCCTAGACATTCTGCACAACTCTGGAATCATTTTCAGCAGTCATGAAGGGAGAGCCGTCTTGCCCCTAACCTATCACATCATTTCATACACGAAGTGGATGCCAGATTTGTCCGTGGAGCCGGACAGTATCAACACTTTCCATTACAGCGTTTTAGTGGTGATGAAATGGAAAGACTCATTTCCTGTTGTGTGTTAGATAAATATTTTTAGTGTTTCAAAATTGGGCAGGGGTTTGCGGGACAGATCAGACAAATCCATCTCTCCAGCTCAGCGTTTTGAACACCTGCTATGGAGGTTTCTGGAGACTAAAAGGCTGCTTGCCATCTTTATCTTCTTTTTTAAAGGCTGTTTCGAATGTTACAACACTGCTTCTGTTTTATGTTTTCAGTATTTTTGGCAGGGTGGCATGTGGGATCTGATGCTGAAGCTGAAGCTCCAATACTTTGGCCACCTGATGCGAAGAGCTGACTCACTGGAAAAGACCCTGATGCTGGGAAAGACTGAAGGTGGGAGGAGAAGGGGACACAGAGGATGAGATGGCTGGATGGCATCACCAATGAGATGGACACGAGTTTGAGTAAACTCCGGGAGCTGATGATGGACAGGGAGGCCTGGTGTGCTGGGGGTCCATGGGGTCGCAAAGAGTCGGACATGACTGAGTGACTGAACTGAATGTGGGATCTTATTTCCTCAGCATTGGAAGGGAGTCTTGGCCCCTGGACAGCCAGGGAAGCCCCAGATTTGTTTCTTTCTGATGTCCTGATGGATGTAATACATGAGGGTACAAACCCGGGGCAAGATGAGGACTTTTAAGACATTCGGCATTTTGACCAGATGTCACAAGGCATCAGGAAAAAAACAAACCACCAGATTCAGATGCTTCATGAGACAACTTCTCAGATGAGCAGATTAATTCCAGAGACCAAATCAGACGTGAAATGCTGGTGCAAAAGTGTATGTCAACCTCGCGGTTCCCAAGACTACTCCGGTTCCTGGAGAAGTTGAGGCAAGGTCTGTTTAATTCTGGCCTCTTTAAAATTGTTTATATCTTCACAATTGCCTTTGACAGTCGAGGTCATTGTTTTAACTTGTTGACAATAACCTAATAACTGCGATTTAAACATTTTTTTCAAGTGAAAGTTCAATAAGGCCCACGTCTCGCTTGGGAGTCCGAGCATCTCCGCCCGCCCGCTCGCGCAGACTCAGAGGGCGCAGCCGAGCCTCGCGAGATTTGGCCCCTGGCGGCTTCCGCGGCGTCGCGGCAACTTCCGCCCCTGACGCTCCGCCCTGGCGGCGCACTTCCGGCGGCGGCGGCGGCGGCGGCGGGAGCGGCCGGGGCGAGATGGTGAGTGACTAAGGGCTTCGGCTGGCCGTGCGGTGGGTGCAGGCGGCCCACGGCAAGGGAAGCCGGCCGCCGCCGGAGGCACCGGGCCCGCCCGCCCCGGTCTCCGGGGAGGCACGAAGGCGCCCGGGGAGCGTGTCGAGGACCCCGGCGGGCCGGCCGGCCTTTCCCGGGCCCGGGGCTCGGCGCCGGGCGGGCCCCGGGGGCGGCGGGGCGGCTCGGCCGGGCTGGCTTTGTCCCTTTCCGGGCGGGCGCTGCCCCTCGGCGCGGGGCGTTTCGGCCGCAGCCTCCTCGAGTCACCGGGCCGAGCGCTCGGGGCCGCGCGGCGGAGGGGACGGTGGGAGCGGGTCGTAGGGGCCGCGCGGCGCGGGGGCGGCGGACGGGCGCCTCGGGGCGCTCGGAGCGGACGGCCCTCGGTGCCTCGCTTGGCTCGCGATGGTTTCTTTGCTCCCGGTTGATGCCGCTCTTTGGTGGGGGGGTGGGGGGTGGGGGGGTCCAGGCTCTGCTCCAGGCGCTGCGCACACAGGGCGGGCATGACTGACCCAGTCTTGGTCTCTTGAAGCTTGCATTCTTTAGAAGGCAGGTTAGGAAAAAGAGGGAGGAAGGAGTATGTGATACTGTGACGGGGCGGGACGGGGACGGGCGAGTGGCCTCTGCTGTGGCTGCTCTGTGCAAGGGCGGGAGAGGTGGCTGTTTTAGCCAGGGCGTCGGCGAGCCTCGGTGAGGCGGGGAGACCTGAGTCCGGTGAGAGGGGAGCCGGTGCAGATACCCGAGGAAGACTGGTCCTGGGAGGACTGGATGCCAAGGGCTGAGGGGGGAGATGCTTGGTCTGTGTGGTGAGCAGCAGCGGGCTCCACCGCAGACTCAGGCAGGTCTTGGAAGGACTTTGGGTAGCAGTATTCTGGGCCTGACAAGCACATGGCAAGTGCTTTTCCAGCATTTGCTGGTAATTCTTGTCAGCAGTCCCTGGAGGTAATTGTTGTTATCCTCAGTTTACCAAGGAGGAACCTGAGGCGGCGCCCGCGGGTGTGCTGGTCTGGGCTGGCGGCCGTGCAGTAGAGAAGTAGAGACGCTGGGGCCCAGAGGCCAGAGCCTGCTGTCTCTCCGACCAGCTTTGTGACAGCTGGCAAGTCACTTAACCTCTCTGA
The DNA here is from genome assembly GCF_032405125.1 of Capricornis sumatraensis. Lineage (NCBI taxonomy): Eukaryota > Metazoa > Chordata > Mammalia > Artiodactyla > Bovidae > Capricornis > Capricornis sumatraensis. The sequence goes on along the minus strand of NC_091070.1, from coordinate 1,329,944 downwards.
GCCTCGCTTCCTTATCTGTGAACTAGGGTGATGATAGCGGCAACTTAGTCGGATCTGTTTGTTTAGCACAGCGCTTGCTGTTCAGTATAATATGTATAGTTACTTGAGGCTGAGAAACATCATGTGAATGCCCCAGACATGGAGAAGTGGGGGACTGACTCGGGGAAATGTCCTCCGGTGGGGCCAGACCTGGAGGGTCATGCGACGGGTAGACAAACCTGGGAAGGGTTAACTGAAGCCAGTTTGGCAAGGGCCAGGCGTGCCAAGCTAGAGAGTTTGGACATTAGGCCATAAATGCTAGGGGTCAGTTGAAGGTTTCTGAGGCGATTCAGAGAGTCAGCTCTTTGTTGTAGAAGGTAATATCCAAATGGGCGAGGGAAGAGACCAGACCTGGAAACCTCCGTTGGGAGACAAGCGCTCCAGTAAGATAAGGCAGCCTGGACAGAGCCAGAGATGGGGGGACAGGAGAGGGGGGACCAGAACCAGGATGGACTTTAAACAGAGATGGGGGGACAGAAGGGGGGGACCTGAACCAGGATGGACTTTAAACAGAGATCGGGGGACAGGAGAGGGGGACCTGAACCAGGATGGACTTTAAACAGAGATGGGCGGACAGGAGAGGGGGGACCTGAACCAGGATGGACTGTAAGCAGAGATGGGGGGACAGAAGGGGGGGACCTGAACCAGGATGGACTTTAAACAGAGATGGGGGGACAGAAGGGGGGGACCTGAACCAGGATGGACTATAAGCAGAGATGGGGGCAGAGGCCTGAGCTAGAGCGGATTTCGTTTTGGAGCCCTGAGGAGGTCCTGACGGTAACATTTCTTATTCAGCAATAACATTCTGTTGGTGAGAGGTACTCTGAGTCATGCAAACGAGAAGTGGTTTTACGTCCATTAGTCACTTTCAGCAACATAGAACTAATGTCATTCCTACTTTCCAGTTAGGACACCAGGGCTCAGAGAGGTGACTTAACTTCCCTGAGGTCACATAGACTGTTAGGAATGAAGGCGGAATTCAAACCTGGATGCATTTATTTCCATAGCCCGTGTTCTTAGGTGCATTGCAGTTCCTCATCTAGAAAGTAGTAATAATGAAACCTACCTTGAAGAATTGTCTGGTGTAAATATGATAGTGAAGGAAAATGTCTTGTACAGGCTTAAGGCACGTAATGAACACACCACAAACAGTAGCTGCCCCAGCAACAGCGCGTTCCCTTAGGGGTGCGAAGCGAAGCCGCTCAGTCGTGTCCGACTCTTTGTGACCCCGTGGACTGTAGCCCGCCAGGCTCCTCTGTCTATGGGATTTTCCAGGCAAGAATACTGGAGTGGGTTACCATTTCCTTCTCCAAGGGATCTTCCTGACCCAGGGATCGAACCCGGGTCTCCAGCATTGGAGGCAGATGCTTTAAACTCTGAGCCAAATTGTTAAAGGCCTGTAACTTGGACGGCTTATTGCAATAAAACTAATTGTGTTTCCCCAGATTTCTCACAGCCCTTAATTACCTTCTTCATAAGAAAGTGCAAAGTTTTTAGAATCTTGCAAATGGGGAAATAGATTCGACCTTAATTCCTTTAGGGGATTGTTTTGTCTGGATAGTGAAGCTGGTGATTTAACTTACTGCTGCCTATGTGGAAGTGATTTGAGGGGGCTGAGAGGGCCCTCTGATCAAGTAAATTCACTATTGCTTATTTAAAATGCTGTTGTTTCTGAGACCTTGCTCTGTGTAAGACATTGTCCTGTAACTGAAGGGTCTGTTTTAAAATCAGAAATCTTCCTGAACTTACTAATACACTAAGTTCTTGATAGCTTAAGGTGATTCAGCTTTTTAAATTGGGAAGAAGGACCTGCCTGAGTGCTCCAGAGTTTAGGGATGGGTGCTATTTAAGCTGCCATTGAAAGGAGAGTCTCCTGGATCTTGGTGTGTCCTTAGTGAGGAGTCAGTGATGACACGTGAGTGTTGAATAGGTCAAATGACGCAGCTCTCGTCATGGCCCAGGTTCGTACTCTTGGTGGCCCTAGCCAGGTAGTTTCAAATTAGAAAATGTCCAGCTCTATACCTTCCCCTCAAGAAGGGATGCTTAGGGTCTTGGTCTCATGACACATTGCGCGTGCCTGCATGCTAAGTCACTTCACTCGTGTCCAGCTCTTTGTGACCCCATGGACTGTAGGCTGCCAGAGTCCTCTGTCCATTGGATTTTCCAGGCATTCTCCATGGAGTGGGTTGCTGTGCCCTCCTCCAGGGGCTCTTCCCAACCCAGGGATCGAACCTGTCTCCTGCATTGGCAGGCAGGCCCTTTACTATTAGCGCCATCTGGGAAGCCCTTATAACATATTACATCGTTTTCTTAAAAGAGTTGTCCTCGATTTAAGATGCAATCTGTGGCAAGGTGCAGCACTGATCTACCAACAGCTTTTCGGGAAAAAAAAAATCTGCCGCGTTAAATTTGCACATTGACTGCAAGGTGTACCTTGAGTTCAGAAATGTTGAAATGAGGGCGGGTGTTGGTGTCTCAGAGTCACAGGAGAATGAGGGCTTTTGGAGTGATGCTGTTCTGAATTTGTGTTGTTATTGCTTAGTCACTAAATCGTGTCTGACCATTTGAGATCCTGTGGACTGTAGCCCACTAGGATCTTCTATCCTTGGGATTTCCCAGTCATGAACACTGTAGTAGGCTGTTATTTCCTTCTCCAGGGCATCTTCCTGACTTAGGAATCAAACACGCATCTCCTGCATTACAGGTGGATTCTTTACCGCTGAGCCACCAGGGAAACCCCCCCAGAATTTTTTTTAATGCTCTGCTTAAATGTTTTTTTTCCAGGGTCAAAGTCAGAGTGGTGGTCACGGTCCTGGAGGTGGCAAGAAGGATGACAAGGTAGATAAATGTGAAGCCAGATGTCTGTGATGTGAGTAAATTGTGGGAAATGTCAGCTCTCAGCTGAGAAGTTCTTCGGGAATTCAAATACCCTTTTCCTGTTTTATAAAAGATTATTGACCATCAAGTAGGTATTAATGAATTAATAATTTTTAGAGGTGTAAAAGTAATAACATTCCAGAAGTGTTTACTTGTCTGTGATTTTAGCGTTTAATGTCCTTATGTGTGAAAAGTTGTGTCAGATTATTTAACTCCAGCTTCTGGCATGTAACTTTGAACTCTGACCTCTGTTCCTTATTGAATGATCTATTCAGTTTAGTCGCTCAGTCGTGTCCAACTCTCTGCGACCCCATGGACTGCAGCACGCCAGGCTTCCCTGTCCACCACCAACTCCCAGAGCTTGTTCAGACTCATGTCCATCGAGTCAGTGATGCCATCCAACCATCTCATCCTCTGTCGTCCGTTTCTCCTCCTGCCTTCAATCTTTCCCAGCATCAGGGTCTTTTCCAATGAGTCAGTTCTTTGCATCAGGTGGCCAAAGTGTTGGAGTTTCAGCCTCACCATCAGTCCTTCCAATGAATATTCAGGACTGATTTCCTTTAGGATGGTCTGGTTGGCTCTCCTTGCAGTCCAAGGGACTCTCAAGAGTCTTCTCCAACACCACAGTTCAAAAGCATCAGTTCTTCGGCACTCAGCTTTCTTTATAGTCCAACTCTCACATCCATACATGACCACTGGAAAAACCATAGCCTTGACTAGATGGAGAGTAGTCAGCAGAGTAATATCTCTGCTGAATGGTCTAATTAGTGTGTATTATATATTTTTTAAAAAAGATAATTATGTTCACACATAAAAATTGAAAAAATGAAAAACAGATTTTCTTGTTTATTATTTTTTTAAGGACCGTTTTTAATAACATCCTAAAGGACAGGGAAAATTATATCACCTGGAAATAGATGACGGTCCTGCAGAAACAATGTTTGTGTTTTAATATGGTCTCTGTGTTTTTTTTTTTCTCCTATGGTGTTCTGAAAACCCAAGGACAAGAAAAAGAAATATGAGCCTCCTGTGCCAACTCGAGTTGGGAAGAAGAAGAAGAAGACAAAGGGGCCAGATGCTGCCAGCAAGCTGCCCCTGGGTAATGATGTCCCAGTTCCCGGGGGCGCCGTCTCTGTGTTCAGCTTAGGGGCTGAGTGTGGACAGACAGTGGTTGAGGCTCCCGGCCTGTGACTGTGTGTGGCATTCTCTAGGTTGGAATAAAAGCTGTATTTTAGTTTTAACAGTATACAGAGGCTACAACTGTGTCTCACTTCAAGAAAGTCCATTAATTTCCTTTAAATAAGCAGCTTCTCTAGGGTATTAGAGTACAAGGTTATGGTAGAAAACTCAGGTTGAGCTTGGTTACCTTAGAGATACACTTACTTCATGAGAAAATGGAATGCCACTGTATCGGAACTCAGAGCATGAGTTTATGCCTGAACGTAAAATTTTTCAAGTCTTCTGCTAAATACGGAGTAAGACTCAGAGCAGGCGGCATGGAGCCCGCCTCTCGCCCTCGGCCTCTCTCCCCTCGCGTGTGGTCCTGCTCTGCCTCGCGCCGCGGGGCTCTGCTTCCCTCCGCTTAACCGTCCTGCAGTCCTTCCACGGCCGCCTGCGCCTCGTCCCGCAGACTTCAGCTCAGACACCTCCACCACCCTCGTCTGCCACCTAGACAAGGCTCTTCCGGCCTAAGTGCAGTAAACTGATTTTTAAAATAGTGCTCAGTTAATGATTGAGTCAGGCAGTTGAGAATGTGCCGTTAACCTGTTGTAGTGAATCAGTATGGTATTGATGAAGAAAAGGCCATCAGACCAGCAGAAGAGCATATAAAGTTCAAAACCAGTCGAGTTACAGATAATCGTATGTGGTGAAGGTGGCATTTCTGTCTGTTCATTGCTCTCCCCTCTGCCTTTAGGCACCTGCTTACTTAAGGTCACTAAACTGCGTGTCTCAGAGTCTATCCAACTAAGAATAAGCTTGCTTTAAGTGTTGACTTCCCCCCCTCCAAGGGTGAACTGAATTAATTGCAAACTTCAGGCTCCAAGTATAATAAGACTGTTTTTTAATTACAGTGACACCTCACACTCAGTGCCGGTTAAAACTGCTGAAGCTGGAGAGAATTAAAGACTACCTTCTCATGGAGGAAGAGTTCATCCGGAATCAGGAGCAAATGAAGCCTTTAGAAGAAAAGCAGGAGGTGAATTGACATTATCATGACTTGTTTCTTTTACAAATTGAATTCTATTTAGAACTTAGAACTAAATAGCTGAACCCTTCAGGCTTTAATGAATTATTGTTTAGCTGCCTTCGCTCTTCCTTGGCCTGCTCTCGCGTAGGAGGAGAGGTCAAAGGTGGACGACCTGCGGGGGACGCCGATGTCGGTGGGGACCCTGGAGGAAATCATCGATGACAACCACGCCATCGTGTCCACCTCAGTGGGCTCGGAGCACTACGTCAGCATCCTCTCGTTCGTGGACAAGGACCTGCTGGAGCCCGGCTGCTCCGTGCTGCTCAACCACAAGGTCAGGCCACGCGCGGGCTGCTCCCCCTCAGTCTGCCCCTGTCCCGTGGAGCCGCCTCCGGAGCACCCCTGAGGGCAGGGCGGGTCCCGTGGCCACCTCCGGGCAAAAGGCGGTGAACCTCCAGATCCGGCCGCAGACTCCCTGCTTCCTCTCAGGTGCACGCGGTGATCGGGGTGCTGATGGACGACACAGACCCCTTGGTCACAGTGATGAAGGTGGAAAAGGCGCCCCAGGAGACCTACGCGGACATTGGGGGGCTGGACAACCAGATCCAGGAGATCAAGGTGCGTCTCCGGCCGCTCTGGGCTCGGCCTGCGCTGCTCTCTGCCACCCCCTGGAGGGCGCTCGCAGCTGCCGCGCCTGTCTTCTCCTTTACGTCTGTTCTAGGGCTGCGTTGGGCCTTTGCTGCTGTGCCAGGGCTTTCTCTAGTTGTGGCAAACACGGCTGCTCGTGGCGGTGCGTGGGCCTCTCACTGTGGTGGCTCCCGGTGAGGGCCCCGGAGCGGGCGGGCTTCAGCAGCTGTGGCGATGGGCTTGGGTGCCTCTTAGCACGTGGGGTCTCACTGGAGCAGGGACCGAGCTTGTGCCCCTGCAATGGCAGGCAGCCTCTAACCACTGGGCTGCCAGGGAAGGCCTGCTTTTCCTTTATTGATCAGACCAGTGACTGACCCAGAGCCGGCCAGTGGTGGTGTTTTGTGTTGCTAATACTGAGGTAACAGAAGTAAGAATGAACTGTACGATAGGTCTTCCAGCAGTTGCAGCTTAATACATTTTATACGTAACATTCAATGATTATCTGTGAATATGTTTCCAGTTGGTTGATTCCAGCTGTGGCGACACAGAAAGCCCCAGGTGGCGTCCGGGGCAGGGCGGTGGTGCGCACGCAGCGCTGGGGCCAGACCTGGTCCCGGCTCCTGCGTGGCCCTGGGGGTGGGCAATGGGGGCGGCCCTCGGCGGGCTGTTCGTCCATGGGAGGGCCTCCAGAGCCGTGACGGCGCCCCACGGGGCTCAGGCAGCGGGGAGGGAGCCGTCCTGGCTTGAGGCGGGACAGCAGCAGGAGGCCTCACCCGCTGAAGTCTCACTGGAAGGGCAGACCCAACCTTTACAGTCCTGCTCGGGAAGGGCGAGCATTGCTGCTACCTGTCACTCAAGGCCGACTCTTGGGGAATCGGGTGCTGTTAGGGAGACGGGAGGGCACCGGGAGCCCCCCGGGGACCGAGGTCCTCTGTGTCCTTGCTGCCGCTGGGGTCAACGTTGTCTCTGACAAGAACAGTGGAAAGTTTAGCTTGTTTTTGTTGCAAGTGAGACATACCCGTGATGCCAGTTAATGAATAGGATACATTTCAGTAGGAAAGCCTTTCATTTTTATCAAGTGTTTGTTTTGTTTAGGAGTCTGTGGAGCTTCCTCTCACTCATCCTGAATATTATGAAGAGATGGGGATCAAGCCCCCCAAGGGGGTCATTCTCTATGGTCCGCCCGGCACAGGTGCGTGCGCTCTGTGCTGGTCGCTTTCCAGGCACTGAGCTGGTTTTTCGAGCTGCAGCATTAGCTGGTTGTACCACTTAGCTGCTGGGTGAGGGGGCCTCAAATCCTCTGTTTAACAATGTGCTCTAAGTGACATACTGGACACTGTGAGTAAGCAGCCCCTCTGGAAACACGCTGGTCACATGAAAGTGCACCATGCTGTCCAGCAGGCGTGCGGAGAACCCGCGCTGTCTCAGGCTCGTGACTGGAGGCCTCGCGGAGTCCATGTGCTGACGATAGGACGGGGACACCGGGAGACGCCCCCAAAAGTGCCTGCTCAGTGCGAGCGCACGCCCAGACCCCCAGCACTCCTGTGGTGTGCGCAGACGTGTGAGACCCCCGTGTTGTAGAACGGTACTTCTCAGTATTAAGAGTCACGTGAGTCCATTGAAAATAGTTTGTAAGAAAAAATGGAAACAGGGTGCTCCACCTTGGCCGCATATTGGCACCCCCGTGGGAGTTTCTGAAAGCCCCGATGCCTGCTCCCTTCCCTGAGCACCCTGACCCGCCTCCGGGGCACGGCAGGCCTCGGCAGAGGTGCGGGCCCACGGCTGTGACCACGCTCCTGTGCCGCTTGGACCAGAGTGCTCTCCCGGCCGTTGGCGACTGAACGAGTGTCACGGCGGATGGATGGATGGATAAAGATAAAAACGCATGGACATAGTTGGCTCATTAGGCACTGGGTTGACCTCAGTAAGTTGTGTAGTTCAGGGCTGAGTAAATTCAGTGCTCTGTAAATTCCAGAGGAAGGGAGGTCGTTTGATTGAGTGAACTGAGCCCTGTTCCCAGGAGGATCTGTATCGAGGAAAGCCCACGGGGAGGGACAGGGAGACGCTGTGCTGAGGTGGGGAGCCTCTTGTTTCACAGCCCAGGAAAGGAGGTTTCAGGAGAGGCCAGTGACACTGCTCGCTGAACATCCCGGCAGCCGCACTTGGCTGCGTCTGGACCAGAAGGTCTCCCCCACTTAGGAGGTCCTTCTGGTCTCTGTCTGCCGCCCTCGGGGAGCAGTCCAGCCCTTTCATAAGCATTTAAACCTGCTGCCCGACTGAGGAGCTCAGCCTCGCCTTGTCGCAGAGCTCAGATCTCTGTTCCCCTCACCACTGGCCCAGGATCCTGTGTGTCCCTGGCCAGCCCCCTCCGCCCCACAGGCCCGAGGGTGGCCCTCTCCCAGCTCTCGCCATCCCAGGGCCATGGTCTCACGCTCTGACGTCCTCAGGGTGGGTACCCTTGCTGACTCTGGTTCTCGACTCGAGCGAGAAGTGTCAGGGCAGCCAGGAGAGCAGTGAGGAGTGTCCCCGAGGGCACAGCACAGACAGGGAAGTCCCTTGAGCTCCCAGTGGCGCTCAGCCGTGGGCTTCGTCAGGAGCCAGTCCTGGCTCAGCGCCCGGAGCCTGGGGACGTCCTCAGGTGGCCCCGGGGCGCTGCAGGCCTGTTCAGGAGTGCTCTCTGTCCTTCAGTCAAGCCTGGTGCTCCCAGGCCTTTTTTCAGCACTGATAGTTTTTAGGAGTTGAGTTTGGTTCTCTCCCTGGTTAATGGGGTCAGGTGAATATTATATGCAACTTTGAGAAACTTGCAATAAAAATATTTTGTGACATTATGATGAATTTAGGAACAGTTAAAAATAATCAAAATATGTATTTTAGTTTTTTTTTTAATTTCCTTGTCTGCTTTGAGAACATGCTTTTCATAGAGGGATCCGCCAATTCTTCATGTCTGTTAAGGTGGTAATGAGAGTTCTAAAGTTAAAACAGCACTTAAGGTTTTTTTCCCTTTTTCAATCTAAAATAGGTAAAACCTTACTAGCCAAAGCAGTAGCAAACCAAACCTCGGCCACTTTCCTGCGAGTGGTTGGCTCTGAACTTATTCAGAAGTACCTGGGTGACGGGCCCAAACTCGTTCGGGAACTGTTTCGAGTCGCTGAAGAACACGCACCATCCATCGTCTTTATTGATGAAATTGATGCTATTGGGACGAAAAGGTAGGCTTTCCCTTCCCCCTTTTGTGTCACCAAGGGGTGGGCCCCGTGCCACTCTGCTCCGAGGACCGTGGGGAGGCCCCAGCGGGGCTGCGGGCTGGTTTGCCGTGTCCCCGTGCCGCTCCCCACGGATGCCGTGGGCTCCGCCGTCCCACGTACCAGGCGGCGACTCCCCGTCACTGGATTCGGTCTGTCCGCAGCTGTGCCATGAGCAGCAGCTCGGAGCTCACCACCCTCTGGACTCTGGGGACAGCAGTAAAGACAGGTCTCTGCCCTCGAGGAGCCCACATGTGGAGACTGAATAAAAATGATACAATTTCAGGCATGAAAATGGCCACAAGGAAGATGCTGTGGGAGGCGGCTTGGGCTCTGGGCGGGTGGGACGCACAGGTGGGACCGCCGTGTCCAGAGTGCCTCCACCAGCCGGGCCGCGGGGTCCTCATGTCCCCCTGGCTTCTTCTCCCAGGTACGACTCCAACTCGGGCGGGGAGAGAGAGATTCAGCGAACAATGCTGGAGCTGCTGAACCAGCTGGACGGGTTTGACTCGCGGGGAGACGTGAAAGTCATCATGGCCACAAACCGGATAGAGACCCTGGACCCGGCCCTCATCAGACCAGGTCACACCACGCCGGCCCTCGCGGAGAGCACGCGCCGACGCGGACTCCAGTGCCAAAGGGCGCTGTGGGGAGGATAGGTCACCAGGCGATGGGCACGAAGGCAATTCCTGCCGTGAAACCTAGAGTAACTTACCAAAACTATGTCCCCTTGAGAGAATATTAAGTGGGCTTGTGATGTACTCTGTGTAGCCTGACCTTTTTTAGCCTCAAAACGCTTTTTTTTTTTTAAGATTTGGTACAGGACACTGTATGACTGAGATAACTCACGTGAGGAGACAGAGGCTTCTCTCAGCTGGGGCTGGGGCGACAGGCCTCTCATCCAAGGCCGGGGAGACGGAGGCCTCTCAGCCGGGGCCAGGGCACTGGGGCCCAGGGCGCTGGGGCCGGGGCTGGACACCTCGTGTGCCCACAGGCCGCATCGACAGGAAGATCGAGTTCCCCCTGCCCGACGAGAAGACCAAGAAGCGCATCTTTCAGATCCACACAAGCAGGATGACGCTGGCCGACGACGTGACCCTGGACGACCTGATCATGGCTAAAGACGACCTCTCTGGTGCCGACATCAAGGTGAGGCGCTGGGCTGGACTGTACCTGTGTATCATGTGTTCCCAGAAGCCGAGGGGCCGGGCGTGGCAGCCGCGACTGGGCACAGCCTGCTCCCTGCAGGGGCACGGACAGTGGCCCCGCTGCCTGTGCTGAACTGCGTCTCACTGGCATCTGTGGAACTAGGCTGGTCTCCCCAGGGGAGGAAGGTGAGATTATTTAAAATCTTAGAAAAATTTTTCAAGCCTTCAGAAGAGCTACGACTTGGTGGACACCCATGTACTCACCACCTCCACCTACCATGCGTTCCCCTTCTGCGCGTCTCTTGCAGAAACGCTTTTCCAAATCACTCAGCGTAGACGTGCTGAAGGCCATGACCAGACAGGGTCTGCAGCGCCAGGGCTGTGCTGCTATCACCTCGTGTGGCTTGCATTCTTGTTTTACTTTTGGCCAAGTAATTATTGAAAAAGTGGATGTATCCAAATGTATACTGTCTGAAACTTGTAAATATTTAACCAGAATACCTGTTCTCTTAAGACTGTAGATAAATGAAATGGATGTCACTGTATGTGGGCGCTAAGTTTCTGGATATCATTTTATCTGTTTCTTAAGAGGATTATTCCCTTTAACGAAAGCGGAGCTTTGAAGATTTACTGACCTGCCAGGCTACACAGCTAGTTAGAACCTAGGACAGGCCTCTTCCTTAATGAAATATTCCCAGGTTAAGCCACCTCAGGTCCTTTGAGAAAATAATTAGAATGCTTGAAACATTTAAGTTTAATAAAATTTATGTTTGGCCTGGATGCCAACACCAGATTTCATAATAGTGCTGTCTGAACTGTTAGGATGGGAAGTATTTCCCACTCTGAATATACTGTCCTTTCGTACAGGCAATCTGCACAGAAGCTGGTCTGATGGCCTTGAGAGAGCGCAGAATGAAAGTGACCAATGAAGACTTCAAGAAGTCCAAGGAAAACGTTCTTTATAAAAAACAGGAAGGCACCCCGGAGGGGCTCTATCTCTAGAGGACCAGAGTTGCCTTCCGGGAGAGGCTGGGAGGGTCCCGGCCCCTGGAGGGGTGAGGTTGGGAGGGAGGCTGCCTGGGTGCCCGTGTGCCTGCTGGCCACGGTTGGCAGAGCGTCTCGTTTCCCTCCCAAGCGCAGTGTGTAGGGCCCTGGCAGGCTGCCTGCGTCCCAATAAAGCGTGCTTTCTCTAACAAAGAGTCCTGTCCACATGCTGGGTGCTTGGCCAGAGAAGTGGGTGGGCCCAGGTGTTGGGGAAGCCTCTGGGGACCAGGGCACTGCTGACTGGGTCTCTGCTGCCCCCGCGGCACAGCGCCGAGCCGGCGCCAGCTCTAAAACAGCAGCTGCTGGCTTGTGAGCCCACGGCCAGCCACCCCTGCTGTGGAGGCGACAAAGGCTACGACTCCCCCCAGCCGGGGCTGCCCTTGGAGGCTCTGGGGCAAGGAGGAGGGGCTGGTGCTGCTGAGATGGGGTTCCCAATAGAATTTCCAAGGGGCGCGGCTGAAGACCCCCAGGGCAGCCCTGCGGAGGTTAGCGCCCCTCCCTCACCCGAGTTCGGAAGCGCAGGCGCCGCCCCTCGCCTGGCTCCCTCTGCCCCGCGCTCTCCTCGCCTCTGCTCAGTTCAGCCTCAGAGCCCCGAGACCCAGTGACCCACTGGAGAACGGGCCCCTTCTTCCCGGACGGACGGCCGTTTCTAGCCCAGGTTCCACAACACCCGCTTTTCTGGATGAGGGGCCAAGGAAATTTGCTTTCAGCAGTTCTGGGGAGCATGATTTAAGAAGAAACGCAACGCGGAGAAGTCCACTGTTTTAAAAAGCAGGACCTCGGAGAAGACAAAATTATTTCCACTCCATCGGCTGTTGATCACCGCTCTTGGAAATCGGAATGAGCGCGCGGCTGAAAGCGAAAGTTCGGCGTCTTCTGAGGCAGAGACGGGTTTGCTGGGGAGGAGCAGGCCGCGCGCTCTGCAGCTGGACCCGGGCCCCCTCCCCTGCAGCGGGGTCCTGGTTTGTTCAGTCCCCTGACACTGGGCCCTCCTAGAGCCCCATCTGACTCAGCAGGGCCGGGCGGGCCCAGGGTCTCCACGCACACGAGCTTCCGGCGACGCTGGCTGCCGGGTCTGCAGGTGAAACGTCCGCCAGTGGAGCTCCGGAAACAGGCAGGACACGTGTAATGCAGCTGAAAACTCCAAGCTTTACACGACTCCAAGCTGCTCTGGTCTGAAGAAACGGGCAGACGGGGCTCAACAGCCACAGGCAGGAGGGCCTGGTGAGTAACCAGACCTTTCTTCTGACTGCAAGAGCCAGGAGACTTGGCAGGATCCCCAAGGACGCCCACAGAAGAACCTTCACCCGGCTGGGCAGGGGAGGGTGGGCCAGAAGGACCCGCACCAGCCTCGGCAGCCTCGGCGTGATCCTTGTCTGCACGTATAGACGCACATTCACATGCATCGTGTGCAAAGCAGCTGTGCGCCGTTTGCACATGCGCTAACTGTCCAGGGGGGAGCCTGAGCCCAGACACACCGTCAGGGAGGAGCCTTCAGGGCAGAGGTCTGGGCGCGCGCGTGCCCGTGTCTCGGGGCAGGCCCCGCCCCGGCGTCTACTCCAGCAGCAGCTCCAGCTCCTCCAGCGGCAGGCGCACCCGCAGCTCCTTCTCCGTCATCAGGTCCACGACCTCCTGCATCTCGTCGGGGAAGTACTCCACGGCGTCCAGGTACAGCGCCTGGGCGGGGCGACGCCGGTCAGCGAGCGGCCCCCGGCCCCGCCCCCCTCGCGCCCTACCTCGGGGCACCTCCGTCAGCCCCAGGGCAACAGGGGAGCACGGCCTCTCTCCCGGGCGGGCTGGGGAGCTGCGGTGGTCCCCACCCGTCTGCTCTCTGAGCGTCCCCGGACCCGGGCGCTGCAGACAGAATTGGACGTGGGTCCCGACGCGCTTGCCTTCTGGGCTGGGCTTTGGCAACCAGCTGCCCCCAGCCGCACCTCCAGGACAGGAAACAGGCCCCTCGGGCTGCAGGGGGCCACAGGAAGCCCTGGAGGGCCGGGCCCAGGCACGGACCGGATGAGGCCTGGCAGGAAGGTCCCTGAGAATCCAGACTGAGGCCTGTAGAACTCACCTTTGCCCAAGGACAATTCTGCAGTGCTTTGTAGAACACACCTTTGCTTCTTTCTTTATTTCCTAAGGAAACCTAAAGCAAGGGGGGAAAAGATACAAAACTGAGGGGCCGAAACAAAATCTAAGGCTACTGACCCGCACGGGCCCCCGGCACACGGGCTGCGGGGGGTCCCCGTGCCGCGGGACGCCCTCGGGGCCTCTGCTGTGTCTGGCGGGCCCGGACTGGGCCTTGAACCCTGATGACCTGTCTTCATCTCCTCCTTTCCCGCAGGCCATCACACCTGGTGTTCCCAAGTGTGCCGAGAATGAGCGTGATGACAGAGAAAAGGCTCACTTTAACACTAGCCATTTTCTGCAAACTATCTTACATAAATGAGATAACCAGGATTAACAATCCATAACCTTGTCAAGAGCAAATTTCTGATCAGGAATTTCAGTCTGAGAGTGCGCAAATATTCACATTTCTACTCTAAGCACGTTCTTATACAATGCGTGTGTGCTAAGTTGCTTCAGTCGTGTCTGACTGTGACCCCATGGACTGTAGCCTTCCGGCTCCTCTGTCCATGGGATTCTCCAGGCAAGAACACTGGAGCGGGCTTCCATGCTCTCCTCCGGGGGGTCTTCCCGACCCAGGGATGGGACCGTGTCTCACGCCTCCTGCACTGGCAGGCAGGTTCACTGCTGGTGCCGCCTGGGAAGCGTTCATACAACACTAAGGTATGAAGCCTTGGTCTCAACTCACAGGAGCTCTTCCCACACCTGCTGCGGATGCCGGCGCGGCAGGCAGTCTCCCCTCCACCCCCTCGCCCGCCAGCCTTTCCCAAGTCCCGGGAAGGGACCGACCCCTCCCCCAGGAGTCACAGCCCCCTCAGGCAGCTCCGCGGCGGGCGCCCACAGCCGTGAGTGGGCTCAAGCTGAGCTCACGGAGCTGAAGTCTGTGCCCAGAGCTGCCCGCCTGCCTCCGCCTGCCTCCCCCAGGCGTCCTGTTCCCATAGGAGCGTGTGCGAGCGGACGCCCACCGGGCAGGGAGCAGGCAGGGCTGTGACCGACCCCCCGGAAGCGCTGATGGCTTCAGGAGCGCCCCCCCCCCCCCCCGCCATGGCTCAGGGCCTCCGTCCAGCAAGGCTGGCCTCGCCTCCCATGCAGATCCTCCAGGTGGACGCCCTGTCGGGGAGCCTGTCCCCTTGGGCTGTACCAGCGTTCCTGGTCAGCTCCAGGCAGGGCTCACCCCTCACCCCAGGACTCCCAGCTCCCTCCCAGGCCGTTCTGAGGCTGGACTCAGAAGGGACCCCTGAGAGCTGCTGTAAGCTGCCCGCCCGCACACGCCAGGGCCCTGTGGCGTCCTCTGCCAAACAGTAACCACACTGAAGGCTTGGTTTGTTCTTGAAAGAAGAAATATGTCATTAGTGGACTTTCTCCACCACTGCCTTTGTGAGATGCTCAGATAACCCTGCTCCTGCTAAGTCACTTCAGTCGTGTCCGACTCTGTGCGACCCCATAGACGGCAGCCCACCAGGCTCCCCCGACCCTGGGATTCTCCAGGCAAGAACACTGGAGTGGGTTGCCATTTCCTCCTCCAATGCATGAAAGTGAAAAGGGAAAGGGAAGTCACTCAGTTCTGTCTGACCCTCAGCGACCCCATGGACTGCAGCCTTCCAGGCTCCTCCATCCGTGGGATTTTCCAGGCCTGGCCGAGCCTCACACAAGAACTGCCCTCTGCTGGTTCCTCCGTCTGCTGGCCCCTGGAAAGGCCTTGGCTCTATCAGGCGTCACACGGAAAATGCCAGGTGAAACGGAGATGGTGACTGCTCCTCCAGGGAGCCAGAGCCAGAGCCTCCCCAGGGTCCCGCGGCGCCTGCCAGCCAGGCCCACCCAGCCGACACCTCACATTCTGGCTCTAACTTGACTTTTTCCACTGCTTTGTCAAAGTGTTAGGAGCCCACCCAGATGCCTTAGGAACTGGTAGGGGAAATCACTGCTCAGTTAATTCTTGGCCTGATGCTAATCTTTCCAAAAAGGTAAGCCACTCCCTGACGGCCTCAATCTTTCTTTCGAAGTCAACAAGAATTTTTCTGTCTACGGTCCAACCAGACCACGGCAGCTCCTCAGCAGAAACACTACAAGCCTGCCCGTCACCGTCTCTCTACCTGGAAAAGCCTGGAAGGAGTTAAACTGGCGAATTCGCAAGCTCTCCCTCGTCATAAGTGGAAAGGTCTTTCAGCGGCACAGACTCACAGGGTGTTGGCGCTGGAACTGAGAGAGCGTCCGAGCCGTTCCTTCGGCCGAGGGGCCTGGCGACGAGCAGACCCCGACGGCCGCCCAGCAGGGACGGCCACCCGGGGCAGGGACACCACAGAGGCGTCTGGACTTCTGGAGGCTCCCATCCCACACCAAGGAGGCAACACGTGAAATCTACGCTTTTGAGCGTGAAGAATAAACGTTGAAACCACAGAAACTTAGGTGATAGCTCATCCTGGGGCCGCCTGGGGCCCGTTCGTGCTGGGAGCGTGCCTGCGAGCTGCTGTCTTGAGACAAGCTGTCCAGGCCGTTCAGAGCTCAGGGGAGGCGCTCCCAGATAAGCTCCGGACTCTAAGAGGCTGGGGGAGGCCCGGACTTATAGCCCCGAACTTATCTTAGCCCCTACCTTCCTATCCGTGTCTTTTTACATCCCTCTCTGTCAAACGTCAATGGGGAATGTTCAAATACTTTGATAAACTTCTGAGAAATTATCCTATGGGAATAATCAGAGATACACATATTTTTGTAATAGGAAGGCCCCTCAGGGCTTCTGAAAGGTACAGTAGTCAGTGGAGGACACTTTGATATGACTTAACAGCCGTGAGCACTGTCTAGACACTCAAGTGGCTGGAAGACTGTTTCTAAAAACCTATGAAACTCAGCAGTAGATGTGTTATGATACAGGAAGTGCAGCCCGATGTCAGGCCTTTAACCAAAAACAGAGCCAACTCAGACCCCATGGGGCCCGGGAACCACCTTTCAGCCTGCACAACCCATTGACAAAATTAAATGGCTGTGGTGCCTCTAAGTAAAAACAAAGCTACTTTGGAAATGCCTCTTTTAAAAACCACAGTCCACAATGAATCTTACCTTTTAGTAACAAAACAGAATCGGGACCTGGAAATTCTCAGAAGCAGAAGAGCAACAGACTTAGGTCTCTTCGGAATGAAAGCTCTTAGACCAATTTCCAAGTTGTTGCCTCAACGAAGTTAATTTAGAGAAACACACAGATATCCCAGGGCCACCAAAGGCCCAGGTGGCCCTCCTCAGTCACTCTACCAGGCCCCTCCCGGGTCCTGAGCCCCCTCCTCTGTCTACCAGGCCCCTCCCAGGTTCCGAGCCCCCTCCTCAATCTACCAGGGCCCCTCCTGGGTCCTGAGCCCCCTCCTCTGTCTACCAGGCCCCTCCTGGGTCCTGAGCCCCCTCCTCACTCCACCAGCCCTCTCCCGGGTCCTGAGCGGCCCCTCCTCAGTCAGTCTATCTCCCGGGTCCTGAGCCCCCTGCCCTGCTCTTCTGTTAGAGGAACAGCGCTCTGCACAGCAACAGACCCCCGGCGTCTGTCCTACCAGGAAGCTCAGGTACATCCTCCACAGCAAGGGGCACTGGCTCCCGTGGTCACTCCGCACGGCGCTCTCAAACAGGGCTCTGATCCGGTGCGTCAGGCCGGTCTCAGGAAGGGTGGCATGGACTTCTCTACCGTCCACCCTGCAAGACAGAGGCTCAGATGAGTCCAGGACAACCGCTCAGGCTGACGCCGCAGCAGGGTCAGCGACGGGGGTTGGCGAGTGTGGCAGGCAATGCTGCCCCGGGTCTGGGGGCGCGGGGTGCAGGTGAGACGTGGCTCCTCCAAGGCCGGCAGAGCCTAGCGTTCAGGGCTCTGCGGTGTCTGCACCCCAGAGTCCACCCTGAGGCACACAGACTCCTTTTCTCAGGAGAACCTGCCCCTCACTAGCAGAGTGCACATTTACCGCGAGACCTTTCAGCCGAAAGGAGAGTGAATAAAATTCGAATGGAAGGTGCAAAGCACAAGGAAACTGTTATTCAGAGGCAATCCTGAACACGGCCTTTCTCAGGTCCCAGTAAAACAACAACGAAGGTTCTAGAAGGAACAATGATGCCTCAGCTAACACGTGCCCGAGCCTACTGCTTAACCTTCAGACATAAAATAGTGTTATCTGAAAAGAGACAGTTAAAGCACGACCCTGTTCTCACCCACGATAGTTAACACAGGCTAGTAATTACTTTGGGCTCTCTTTGTGCTCAGCACTCACTCTTCCCAGCAACCCTCTTTAATCATGCCCATTTTACAGAAACGGAACCGACCAGAGCCGTGAACTGCCCTGCCCAGGGTCACACAGCTGCCTAGTGGAAGCGCTGGGACTTGACTCCAGGCCCGAGTGCCCGCCCCACAATTTCTCTACAAGGTCTCAGACCCCCGAAAGCGGGGAGTCAGCACTCAGGCACCGTAAGCAAAGCCCTGGATGCGCCGGAGCGAGGCCTGGGGAGGCACCGCGGGCTCCTGACAAAGGGGCCGCTCTCTGCCCTCACTCCTCTTTCAACACACTTTCCTGAATCCCTGCAGATCTGTCTCCTTTTTCAGTGCATTTTCCTGTAACATAGACAGGGCACCGCTCCCCACCGCCCCACAGGCGTTCCAGGCCCTGGGCCGCGTGCATTTCCAGCTTCCAGAGGCTGGTGGGCCGTGGGAACAAGGCCGGACCGCGAGAGAGGCCTGCGGACCCGCGACCGAGGTGCTCCGTGGTCACCTCTGCACGGCGTCCACCAGCCTCTTCCGCATGCTCTCCGCTTCAATCGCGAACAGCCACGGCTCCAGGAGTTTGGTGGACCTGGTGATGGCGTGGAAGAATCTTCTGGTCCTGCTGGCGCTGTGCGACTTGCTTTGAATCTGCACGTACGCCCTCCAGAGAAGCTGGTTGCCCGGGTACAACCGTAAAGCCTCTGAGAGCGCCTCTCGCAGCGGAGCCAGTGGGTGCGCGGCAACCCTGCCGTGGAACCTGAGCAGGCTGGTGTGCATCAGGGTGACGGCCTCCAGGGCGCCCTCCAGGCCGGCGCCCTCCGCGGAGACAGGGCCCCGGAGCTCCGCAGCCACCTGCTCATAGACGCGCGCAGCGGCGTGGACCCCCACGGTCAGGTACTGGAAGAGCATGAAGCACTTCGCCAGGCTGACCAGGCGGCTGAAGCGGTCGCGGGGGCCCGGGTCAGGGCCGCGGCGCTCCCCTAGACAGTCCTGCAGCGCGTGTTCGTATGCCTTCCGAGCCTTCAAAACGTGCACGGCCGAGACCTGTCCCGTGCAGGGCCCGTAGGGGCCGCGCTCAGTCAGCCCGGTCAGCACGTGCACGGCCCGGGCTGGGGCGGCCCCGCCCACGGGCGGCGACAGCTCCGCCTCCAGCGCACCGTAGAGCAGGCCGAGCTCGCAGAGCTCCGGGTCCTCCAGGCCCCGGCTCCCTGCGGTGCCCAGGGCTGCGTCGAAGACCTTCCGGGCGTCCTCTGTGTTGCCCAGCAACCACTCCAGAAGCGCATACTGCTGCCAGAGGCAGAAGCTGTTGCGGTTGTCCGGCTCCTTGAGGAGATTCTTCGCTAGTTTTCTGCAGTTCTTTCCTTGTGACTTTAATCTCTTCTTGTTTTTAGTGTGCAGACACCAAATGACCTAAAGGCAAAAAGGAAAAGAATGACTTCAAATGCTCCATGACGTTACAGACATCCCTTTGTACTGTCGAGTCCCCTGGTGACTCAGACGGTAAAGAATCTGCCTGCAATGTGAGACCTGGGATCCCCCCTGGGTGGGGAAGATCCCCTGGAGAAGGGAGTGGGAACCCACTCGTGTTCTTGCCTGGAGAATCCCATGGACGGAGGAGCCTAGCGGGCTGCAGTCTGTGGGGTCACAGAGTCAGACACGACTGAGCAGCCACTCTTTCTCTGTACTATCAGCTGCAGGAAGCCACGCGGGGCGTCCACACTGCCTGCCTCCGTCACATACCTGGTAGACCCGTAGGTTCCCTGAGAAACGGGGCTCTACCGAGGCCACGGGAACCCAGAAACGAACACGTCCAGGCTTCCCTCTGACACTCCTGTAAACGAGGCTGACACTCCAAACGCCCTTCTTCAAAGACAGGCGACCAGCAAATGTCGCTCAGTCTTGTCCGACTCTCTGCGACCCCACGGGCTGTAGCCCGCCAGGCTCCTCCGTCCATGGGATTTCCCAGGCAAAGAGCACTGGAGTGGGTTGCCATTACCTCCTCCAGTGGACTCTTCCTGAGCCAAAGATCAAACCCGCGTCTCCTGCATGGGCAGGTAGATTCTCTACCGCTGACCCAGCAGGGAAGCCCCATCAGACTTTACCAGACGCTGTTTTAATAACACAGCCTGGTGCGTGCCATTTGCAATTAGAGGATCAGAACTTTGGACCTAAACATTTAATTCTAGCTGGTGGCCAGCGGAGGACAGAAGAGTCAATCCTAGACAAATTTCTAGCAGGTAATAGATACTAAAAAGCAGGGTAAGTAGCTTATTTTATCTATTTTAATAAGTCCTTGAATCCTCTAGCCCAGCTTAAGCTTAAGAGTGGTCCTGAACACTAACTGCTCACAGACACCTGAGAACAGAGTCAGCACGAGAGCAGCTCCGGTCACTGACGAGCTGGGCTCAGTCTCCAGCCCCTCTTCCCTGCGGCCCCTCAGAAGGGGCAGCCACTCGCGCGGTGCCCTTGGGTCCCTGAAGGGGGACATGCTGGGGCCGGCACCCTGCAGAACACAGCCTGCCCGCCCCACCGACTCCTGCGACAGGAGCCGAGGTCCCCACCCAGGGGCAGGGGGTGCGGTGTTACCTTGGTGATCTCGTACCGTAGCCAGGAGACGCAGAGCTGAGACCGCTCCCTGCCTGCAAACAGAGGCAGCACCAGGTGGAAGACGTTGCGGATAAACTCCTCGCCCTCTCGACTGGGACCCCCAGGCCAGCGCCGGCCGCCCAGAGGCTCCATGCGGCCCACACAGCCGACGCCAGAGCAGGAGAGGTCGGGGAGAGTCAAGGGCTTTTCGTCATAAAGTTCGTTGTCGAAGATGCTGTTCTCGTCCATGGCCAGATAGAGGCAGGAGGCGGGGGCGCGGAAGCCGGAAGGCACCCCCAGGAACTGCAGGAAGGCCGCTATCAGCTGAAACTGGAGATCCGGGCTGGACAGTCGGATCAGAGACTGACCGAGATCGTCAAACACCACCTGCAAGGAGACAGAAACCGAGTGACCGAACGCAGCAAACGAACAGCAGGGCCTCCGCGAGTCTCCCGCGGGCCTGCGCGAACTGCGCGAACTGCGCGGGGTCCTTGCGGCTGTGGGCCCCTCTCCCGTCGCCGCGGGCGGGGCTCTTCTCGAGCCGCGGTGCCGGGCTTCTCACTGCAGAGGCGTCTCGTTGCGGAGCCCACGCCCCAGGGCTCACGGGCTTCGCTGCTCCACGCGTGGGCTCTTCCCGACCAGGGACCGAGCCCGTGTCTCCTGCTCGGCAGGAAGATTCTCTACCACGGAGCCACCAGGGTAGCCCCTCACCACCCCCAGCAATTCCTTTTAGATGGATATGCGCCAACATTAATCAGTTTTAAACACACAGGAGCTAGGTTTTCTGTAAAGTGATGCAAGCTGAGGGCAGGCGGGTGGGCGCTGGGGGCAGCGTCTCACACCCCCTGGGCACCGTCCACGGGAGGGGACACCATAGCAGGGACTTTCAGAGTCTCCTAATGGACTCACAGGAAATCCAGGATCGCATCCGCTTCTGAGAACACACATCGTTGCTTTTGTAGTTACTTTCATAAGTTACAGTTGGGAAATTTTTTATTTCAAGATAGAAGAATGTTACGATTTTGTGCTTTCTTTGCACAAACTGCTTCAGGAAATGAAAAATATGCTCCAAGATATATAAACAGCAGCAAAGGAAAAGGGACGCTGAGGAGCATCGGGCCGTGCGGGGAGCGTCATGAGGGCCTCATGCGAGCTGTGCTCACAGCTGGCTGCACGTACAGCTTTAAGCTGCGAGGCCACGGGGACCGCGCTCCGCCTGCCGCCCTGCCACCCTGCCTGGCCTCTGTGGCCGTCAGCAAAGAGGAAGTCGAAACACGAGGACAGTAAGACTGGACGCCCTGGGACTCGACCCATCAGAACCACCAATTAATCAGAAAGCTTTTCTCCTCCAGGTTTTCACTAAAGCAGAGAAATTTAAGAAATTGCTCATAGCAGTACCTGGCTCCAGGAACGAGCTTCCGGGAAACTGTCAAATTGCTGAGCCTCGAGAACTAACTTCTGGAGCTCAGCCATGAAGTCTGTAAAACCCTCACACACCAAAGACAAACCCCACCTGCCTTCTGAAAACGTGGGATCAGCCAGGGCGGGGAGCTTGCGGGTAGACTCGAGTCCCTGGCCACTCCCTCCAGCCCAGAGAGCACCTCTCTCCTTCTCCCCGATCCTAGTTTCTTAAGTCTACCCTGGCCACCCCCTTCGCCTCTCCTGGGACACCCCAGGCCCTCCAGGGCCTGCGGTCATGCCGATTCCTCTGGTGGAGCGCGAGCTCCCGGATCAAACAGATGCTCGCTCAATATCCAGGACTGGCGGAGGCCTTGTCAGGGGGCAACCTCTGCCCAGGCGCTGGGGACACAGATGCAAACAGGAGAAGCCTCTGCCCTCGAGGCTCGAGCTTTGTCAGAGCCCGGGAGCCTCACTGCTGTAAGGCCTCTCGGTCTGTACCCGTGACTGTCACAGGCCAGGCACGCCGTGGACCCAGACCCTAACTTGCATATGGGTTTTTTTCACTGAACATGTCCCCCAGGACCACATGACGCATGGCTGGTTGAATCTGAGGCTATGGAACCTTGGATGCAAAGGGCTGACTACAAAGTTATACTCAGATTTTCACCTGCTGGGGGCTGATGACCCTAACCCCCTCATTGTTTGGGGTAGACTGTAGTTGGTATTTTGTCAAAGTGGCTCAATTCCAGGTATTGAAATAGAATTTCTTCCTTTATTTTAATGTAAAACTTCTTGGGTTCCAAAATCACTGTGGACGGTGACTGCAGCCATGAAATTAAGATGCTTGCTTCTTGGAAGAAAAGCTATGACAAACGTAGACAGTGTATTAAAAAGCAGAGACTTCACTTTGTTGACAAATCCATATAATCGAAGCTATGGTTTTTCCAGCAGTCATGTATGGATGTGAGAGTTGAACCATAGAGAAGACTGAGCCCCACAGAACTGATGCTTTCAAGCTGTGTTCAAGGAGACTCTTGAGAGTCCCCTCGACTGCATGGAGATCCAACCAGTCAGTCCTAAAGGTAATCAACCCTGAGTATTCATCAGAAGGACTGACGCTGAAGCTCCAATACTCTAGCCACCTGATGTGAAGAGACGGCTCACTGGAAAAGACCCTGATGTGGGAAAGACTGAAGGCAGGAGAAGAAGGGGAAGGCAGGATGAGAAGGTTGGACGGCACCACCAGCTCAATGGACATGAGTTTGCGCAAACTCCAGGAGATAGTGGAGGACAGAGAAGCCTGGCGTGCTGCAGTTCACGGGGTCACAAAGAACTGGACACGACTTAGGGACTGAACAATGCTGACGCCAAAAGCTGCAGAGCTGCCAGCGCACAGTAGGGCACCAGGCCGCGAGGGACGCAGCCTGAGCGCCTGGCAGGCACCAGGGCTCACTGAGCGCTGCCTCCTCCCCAGGAGGACGGGCCCCGACCCCCCGTCCCCACGGCCTGCACCTCCTGCCCCCTGTCTCCCGAGTCACACGCACTCACGCATCTTCAAGGATGGAAAGCGGGGAAAGTGGACACAGAGGAAGAATTTAGGACAGTGACTCCATGGTTTCCAACCTTGAGCCGTCAAGGCTTCATGTGGAAAACTGACTGAATATCCTGGAAGACAGTCTCCGGAGGGCTGGCCACCAGACCCAACCGCCTCCTCGGGCACAGGGACAGTCAGGGCGAGAGCCCCGAGCCTCCTCCATCACCAGCAGCCAGCGCGGCCCTGCCGCTTTCCCGGGAGAGGACGTTTCTGAAGACCGGAGCGGGGCAGGTCAGCCTCTCCCGCGCGGGGTCCTGGGAACGGAAACCCCGCGGGAACGGGAGAGAGCAACGCCGGCCGCTGGGGGTGGGCGTGGTGGCTCACCTGTCTCTCGGGGTCCTCGCAGTCTTCCTCCGTCTGCTTCCTGGCCTTGTCCGGGCGCCACGGCTGCCAGTGTCTGTGGTCTCGGGACCGCTCGGCGGCCAGCCAGATCTGCCACCGGGGCAGCGTCTTGTCTCTAATCTCCTGGTCCTCGTCCTCCGGCTCCTCGTCGTCGTCATCTAGGTGAGAATTAAACTTCCAGCAACCGAACCAGCAGACAGCACCGCCCTCAACCCTCAAACCCAGCTGCTCGGGCCAGGGATGGGGCGGACGCCTGATGGCCAAGATGAACGTGACCCAAGCCCAGCCTTCTGGGCCCCTCAGCGGCATTTACGGACTCTCCCGTAATCAGTCAGGTTCCCAGAAAAGGAAGGTGAGCTGATGAAATCAGATGATTTTTTATGCTCTCACAGCAATTAAAAATGGGAATGACATATTTTAGACGAGAGCTGTCTAGAACTTTCTGTGACGATGAGAATGTTCTAATTCTGTGTGATATGGTAGCCACATGTGACCTGGTGGGCATTTGAATTGTAGCTGGTAGAATAACTGAATTTCAGATTTTATTTCAACTAATTTTAATTAAAACAGCCATGTGTTGCTAGCAGCTACTGTATTACACAACACAGTTCCAGAATGCTAAAGGACATTTAATGATAGCACTGCTTTAGATTTTCTTAAGCCATCAGAATTTTTAGCCAGTGGCCCTGATTATCATCCATGTTCACTTTTTTTAAAGAAAGAGGCAGTTCAAGATATCCTGTATTTTATTTTACTTTGTTTCCTAACTCTGAACATGCAGAATAAAAAAGGAAAAAATTCTGAGTCTTCCACTGAAATTCAATAAAGTTAAAAATAAACACAGTATGTAAAATGGTTTGGCCACCCAGAAAACAGTCTGGCAGTTTCTTATGAAACTAAAATGCACCGACCGTAAGGCCTAGAAATTGTATCCTTGGGCGCCGACCCCGGAAAGACGAAACCCCATATTCCCACAGAAACCTTTACACTGATGCCCACAGCAGTTTTATTCATAAAGGCCAAAAACTGGCAAAGACGCCAGAGTCCTACACCAGGTGCCTACACCAGGTGCCGAGGTGCCTAGAGAAACTACGGCACAGCTATGCCGCGGGCACCACTGAGCAGAAAACGCGAACACAGCTGCTGGCACACCCCGCGTGGACAGAGCTCAGGGGCTCTGCCAAACGAGGAAAGCCGGTCTGCAAACACTACACAGAAGACGCCTGCCAGTGAGCATGCGAGGCGCTCGGACCCTGCTGCGCTGGTGCTGAGCATGCGAGATGGTGCAGCTGCTGTGGCACACCCGTGCGAGGGCTCTGCAGAGAGTCAGAGCCACCGCCCGAGCTGGCAGTTCCACCTCTGGGTGCACTTCCCAAAGAACCGAAAGCTGGGGCTCAAGGACTCATCCACAGGCCTAGCGGTATATTCACAACTGCCAAAAGGGGAAGTGATGCGCCGTGTGCGTGCGTGTGTGAGAGACATGCACACTGTGGAAAATCATTCAGCCTTAATAACGGAAGAAAAACTGGCGCGTGCTCTGTGCCGTGTGAACCTTGAGGACACCACGCTGCGTGAGCCAAGCAGCACTGACTGTGCACGTGGCGCTCTGCAGGGGTTCGGATCTGGGCAGTGGCAGTCGGTGGCCACGAGGAGGGATGGGGAGTGAGCTGGACTGGGGTCAGGGCGCTGGGGGAGACGAGGAGCTGAGGGGGAGGGAGGTGATGATGAGTGACAAGCGTCCAAATGTAACTGATGCCACCGAACTGCACACTTAGAAATGGCCAGACTGGCAAACTGTCTTTCACGATTAGAAATGTTGAAGAGTTACATACGATTCCACTTATATAAACAGGTGAGAGAACACAGCAGTGGGACGGAAATGGAGAAGGGAGTCGAGGTGGGCTGGGGGTAGGCCGGGGGCGGGGCGGGGGTCAGGGTGGGGCAGGCAGAAGCGGCGCACAGGGGCCTCGAGGGAGGCGGGGCTCTGCAGTGAGACCGCGGCGGGGCTGCCTGAAGCCGCACACGGGATACATGCAGAGAGCGGAGCAGACACAGGCGGAAATGAGCAGCTGCAACATGGGCGAAACCTGAGCGGACTCCCAGCGGCGCCCTCCGCCGCGGGGGCAGCGGGTGAAGGGCGCACAGGTTCCCTGCGTACTCTTCCCCGACTTCTTGGCAGGGCTGGTGGGGGCTGCTTTAAGGTGCCTCAGGGGAAGAACAGCCTGAGCTCCCAGGTCCTTCTCGGGATCTGTATAACATTCCTGAATTTCTGAGGAACCGCCGGCACACATCAACACGCCAGGAAAACGGGAAACCCCGCGCGGAGGAGGCAGCGGCCCCTCCCCGGAGAGGCGCCTCACCTGGGCCGACGGCCACCCAGCCGCCCCGCTCCTGCTGGTGCATCCAGGCTCTCCAGCCCCGGGCGCCCTTCTCCCCGGCCCGGGGCTCGCCGCTGTCCCAGAAGGGCTCGAAGAACTCCACCTGTCGAGGTGTAAAACATGGAGGTTAGCCGCCACGTTCAGCTCTGTGCCACCAAGCACCGAATCCCTGCTGTGTGTTGGGAAGATGTACTGAGGTTTGGTCATGCGCTCCAGAGTATTCAAAGCCTCAAGCGCGTGGACTGGTCCTGGGCTAGGCTTTAGCCCGGGGCAGGGCCCCGACCCTCATCAGCAACGCCTCCCATCACAGAGACTGTCAGTCAAGGGGTGGGGATGAGCGCGGCTCGGACCCTGACCCCTGACCACACCCCAGGCTCTGCAGAGAGACCGAGTCCCTTCTCTAGCTCACCGCGTCTGTAGAACAGCAACACGCCTCTCAGAATAACTGTTACCTGGCTTACTATATAACAGTCAGTTCTGTCAATACTAGCCAATATTCCTTACCCCAATTTTGTCCAGAAAAGAAAGGTTAAAAATGATGATGATTAAAAATAGTTTTTACAAGCAGTTCAAGAAAGCTCCACAAGATGGAGACCGTAGCCTGTCACGAAAGACCTTGCAAAGCTCACCATCAACTGAGCTACCCTGCCCATCTCCTACCAGACGCTCTTCGTCAGGTAGAAAACTGACTTTTCCTAAGTGGAAAAAGGTTTTCTTAAATCCCTCCCGCTCCCCCGCCCCCGCCCCTGCACCCCCCCTCCCCGCCCAAATTAGGGTCAGTGTTGGCGAGCACCAGCATGTAATCTCACTGCAACTTCAGGCAAGCTTTTAGGTGGAGGAAAGGTTGACCGAGGGAGAGACGGGAGACGCAGGTTGGAA
Source organism: Capricornis sumatraensis (assembly GCF_032405125.1). Lineage (NCBI taxonomy): Eukaryota > Metazoa > Chordata > Mammalia > Artiodactyla > Bovidae > Capricornis > Capricornis sumatraensis. Next base: position 1,303,256 of record NC_091070.1, on the reverse strand, counting down.
TACAGAGGCAGGAAAGAGGGCCTGTGGTTTAAAAGCTACGTTTTGGACTTCCCTGGGGCTCACTGGTAAAGAATCCGCCTGCCAATGCAGGGGACGCAGGCTGGATCCCAGGTCCAAGAAGATCCCAATGAGGAGCAAATAAGCGGGTGCACGACAGCTACTGAGTCTGCGCCCCAGAGCCCGGGGGTCACGACTCCTGAGTCTGCGTTCTAGAGCCCCAGATGGGGGAGGTCACGACTCCTGAGTCTGTGCCCTAGAGCCCCAGATGGGGGAGGTCACGACTCCTGAGTCTGTTCTCTAGAGCCCGGGGATGACCACTCCTGAGTCTGTGCCCCAGAGCCCGGGGGTCATGACTCCTGAGTCTGCGCCCCAGAGCCTGGGGGTCACAGCTCCTGAGTCTGCGCCCCAGAGCCCGGGGGTCACGGCTCCAGAGTCTGCGCCCCAGAGCCCGGGGGTCACGGCTCCAGAGTCTGCGCCCCAGAGCCCGGGGGTCACGGCTCCTGAGTCTGCACCCCAGAGCCCGGGGGTCACGACTCCTGAGTCTGCGTTCTAGAGCCCCAGATGGGGGAGGTCACGACTCCTGAGTCTGTTCTCTAGAGCCCGGGGGTCACGGTTCCAGAGTCTGCGCCCCAGAGCCCGGGGGTTCTAAGTACTGAAGCTGCAACACTCTAGAGCCCCTGCTCCACAACGAGAGAAACCACTGCAATGAGAAGCCGAAGCACCACACCCACAGAAGCCTAGCCAAATAAAAAATAAAATGATGAAAAATTTAAAAAAAGGCATGGTAACTGCTTCCCTGGAGGTGGGTGGTAGCTAGCATTTGAACAGGGGTGAAGTAAAGGAGAAAAAGGACATCAGTGAGTCTTTATAGCGGGAGGTGGAGGGATCGTCTTTTTGCTCTCAACGCTTTTCCTTGGATTGCCCGGATATTTCTGAGACAACTCTCAACTGATGTAAGGAGGATGTAAATATTTTGAAAATACTACCACCAACTCCTATTACCCACACCCCTCCCCAGAAGAGAGACGGGCCAAGACGGGAGCAGGGGACTCGGGCAGGACACGCACCTGGCCTTTGGTGGGCAGGCCCTTCACACTGTCAGGCTTGAAGAATGTGAAGTCAACCATGGCCTGGAAGAGAGACACGGCCTTCTCGGTGTGGCCAGCCTGCCGCAGGAAGTGGCACTGCTGGAGGAAGAGGGCTGCCGGCGGGAGAGCAAAGGGGACGAGCCCTGGTGAGCGCCTGGGCAGGGGCGGGCAGCCCCCAGACGCGCAGCTCGGCACCCAGACCGCCTTCTCCCCAAACCAGCGACGGTTGCAGCTTCGAATCGGCGAGCTAGCAGGTCCCGAGTTTAAAGGATCCACGTAACAGTAGTGCGATCACAGTGCACTATTCTCACTTTTAAAGGAAACGGCCACGGAGCACAAACAGTGACAACGAAACAAGACCAGTGGGTGGTCTGAATACTGGTTATCAAGTACTCAGAGCTCGTTCTTACGAGAAAAACTCGGGAAAGGATGGCGCAGTCGATTTTTTTTTAAATCAGAGAGCCAAGCTCTGTGCTCGGTTGATCACTAGATGGCATTATTCTCCAGCAATTTCCATCACAGACTCGGTCCTGCTGTAAACAAATCTGGGTTCCATGTTTGAAATTTTCAGTTCATTTAAACTGTGGTACAATTCTCTCTATGAGATACCATTAAGCTGTTTGAGCATATCAACACATTAATATCAAATATGAGCCCCTTTAAGGCAGTGATGCAAATGCTTATTATTTCTAGAGCAATATATTTCTTCTATCTTTAGAAATTAGTAGCAATATTCAGTAGCAGGGATTTGATCAAAGAAATTTGATCCCTTTGATCAAATCAAAGGGATTTGAGTCAGACCCTGAGCTAGGCTCCCCATATACCATCTCAGCTGACAGGCACAGCCCTCCTGTGAAGCAGGTATTGGACTGCTGTTGCTGGGAGAGAAACTACAGGTCAAATGGGTTAAGGAACCTACCCAAGGTCACACAGGAGCCTGTGAAGGGCAAACCCAGCATTCAGGTCAGGAGTGACACACTCCAGTATAACACGCCATCTCTGAATCTCATTACTGGACAAAATGTGTAATACAGTCTAGTCTCCTTGGGGACCTACTGAAAACGTTACCAGCATAATGACACCAGTAGCCTGTATCTATCAGTGACTGACAGCCAGCCAGCGCACCCTACCAGCGTGACTGCCTAAGCCCCACAACGGGGTGAGATGTGGGCATCTCAACAGATAAGGCCACAAACAGCCAAAGGAGTTAAGAGACTGCGTTTACCTGAGTAACAGCTGGAAAAGCTGGAGCTTCTAGCCTGGCGATATTTTCTGAACTGTGCTGGCTTAATGCCTCCCGCTGCCCAGAAGGTAGTGTGGGCAGGGGGGCGCATTACCCATCATGAAAAGGACTCATGATACCCTTTTTTAAGCATAAGCTTTATCAACTTAGACTTTCCTAAAATAAATCAAAGATAAGCTATTTTCAATGAAGCCAAATGAAAGAACAGCCCCTCCCGCATCACTGGACTGGGTGGCCGTCTCCTTACCAAACATGGCCTCCTCGGTGCCGGGCAGCTCAGGGTGGGAGACGATGCTGCCGTCCCTCACGGCGGACAGGGTGCTCAAGCACTTCCCGTACAGACTCTGAATTTTTGATACAGAGAAGGTGCTGAACTGGCTCTGGCAAAACAACAGGTATTTCTGCCAGAGGGCTGTGTTGTTGGGATGTAAGAAGACCAGTTTCTGCCACTCTTTGAGCAGAGTGGTGGGCTCCCAGAACTCGGTGCAGAGCTTCAGCTTGGCGAGCCTCAGGTCCACGCTGCTCGGGTTGCTCTCCATGGCCCGCTCCAGGATGGCCAGCTTCTTCTCCAGGACCAGCCGCAGGGACCGCTTCCGTGTCTCCGGCTCTCCTTCCTCCATGGTGTAGAGGCCTGGTCTTCTCATGACCTCGTCCTCAACAACAAAAACACCCACTCACACGGGCACATGGACCCGGGGGGCCCGGGGTGTCAGCGCTGCTTGTGGAGTGACTTATAAGGCCCACAGGGCTGCTCACTCCACACAATGAAGTGCTCTTCAGGTTGGTAGCTCTGGTCTCGTGTTTGGGGTTGGGAGTTTAGTCGGTAAGACATGTCTGGCTCCCTGAGACCCCATGGACTGGGGCCCACCAGATGCCTCTGTCCATGGGACTCTCCAGGCAAGAATACTGGAGTGGGCTGCCATTTTCTCCTCCAGGGGATCTCCCTGACCCAGGGATCGAACCCCCATCTCTTAGGTCTCCTGCACTGGCAGGTGGGTTCTTTACCCCTGGCACCACCTGGGAAGCCCTATCCACTCTCTCTCTTGAGAGTCCCTTGGACTGCAAGGAGATCCAACCAGTCCATCCTAAAGGAAATCAGTCCTGAATATTCATTGGAAGGACTGATGCTGAAGCTGAAACTCCAATACTTTGGCCACCTGATGTAAAGAACTGACTCCTTTGAAAAGACCCTGATGCCAGGAAAGATTGAGGGCAGGGGGAGAAGGGGATGACAGAGGATGAGATGGCTGGATGGTATCACCAACTCAATGGACATAAGTTTGGGTAAACTCTGGAGTTGGTGATGGACAGGGAGGCCTGGCATGCTGCAGTCCATGGGGTCACAGAGTCAGACACGACCGCGCAACTGAACTGGACTGATTATTTATTCACCTGGCTGCACCAGGTCTCAGCGGCAGCTTGCAGGGTCTAGTCCCCTGGCCAGGGACTGAACCCGAGCTCTCTGTCTGTGGAGCATGCAGACTTAGCCACTGGACCACCTAGAGAGTCCCCGTCACTTTAAACTTAGGTTTCTGTATCGGTAACTAGCATGCAGTGTCTTGAAAACCTTTTCTGAAAAGCTGATTTTACCAATAACACAGCCGAATGTGGGACAAATGTGGTAATTACGTAAGTGGCTCCAAAAATAAGCGGGACAAAGACAGATGGGCGTATTTCTGAAAGGGAGCCGGTGGCTCCACCCTGTCCCTGCACAGACCGCCCTGTGCACCCCGCACGCTCTCTCAGCACTGCAGGAACGCCTCCCCGCTGTGGGACGCACCCACCTCGATTCCGCTCACGGCTTGCCATCTCTTGGAGGCCATTCCTTACTCCTGGGTGGCAAGTCACCCCTCATTCCATCCCCCGCCCCTATGCCACAGCTTGTCCCACCCCAGACTGCAGTGACCCCTCACACATCAGCCTCCATCACTGGGCTTTGAGCAAACTCAGGGCGAGGGCTCCATTCTAACCTTTCGAGGCCCGGCACCAGGGCTCCTCACAGGAGCTCAACAGTCGCTGCGGATAAACCAGTGCCCAACGTTAGGGCCGCCATTCCCAGGCGGGAGACCTGGGACCGTGACGCTTACCTGGAAAGCAACAAAGGCCATCCACAGCTCTGTGTCCCGAGGGTTCTCGCGAACCTTCCTGTTAAACTCCTCCACCCTGGCCTTGAGGAGCGCGCCCTCTCTGTCGGGCTGTGAGTCTGGTGGCCTGGACTCCTGCCCTGAAGGACCCTGTCCCTGTAACCACTGCGTAGTGGCTTGATCGTAAATCCCCAGAGGGTTCAGCCAGCTGGTAGCAGGGGGAGCCGCGTCGTCCACGCCCTTCACCGGGATAAAGGAGAGCAGCTCCGACGACGGAGCTCCGGGCTGCCTGCTGACGGCGAGGCCGTCCACGTTCATTAACCCCACGCTTTTCTTCGTAAAGTAGCGCTCCACGTGCTTGCGGGAACGCCTCTTTTCTGTGGAAGTCCCCTCCCAAGACAGACACTGCTTCTTTGGGTTGAGGCCGAGGCAGGAGTCTCCTTTCCTCTTGTATCTAATGTTTGAGAAAGAAAACAGGTTACCGAGAGAACGCACGCTCAGGCTCCACGGACCGAAGGCCCAGCAGGCACTCTGGTTCCGCCAGTTAAGTTCATGTATTCAAACTCACCTTCCCTTCAACTGTTTCTACTCAGAGAAGTAGGAGGACTTTTCCTCTATCCTGCTGTTTCGTCTGCGTCTCGCGAATTTCAGATCATGCCTGTCTGCCAGGCCTTAGTACCTACCCGCCCCTAAGCTCTGCACCGCGCTGTCGTCACGCCACCGCAGGCGGCATCGCGTGCGACAGGCAAGGGGAAGCCATCGCCTCCCCCTCGACGGCTCTTCAATAGGACGCTGAGGCCTCAGGTGACACTGGGCCCTCCACCTCCTGGACCAGTCCCTTTCCCTCCGTGCTGTCTACTTCAGAAGATAACAGAGAAGCCTAAGGCTCCTGAGACAAAGTGCGTCACACAGAGTTGCCTCTGGCTATTCTCTACTCCACAGGAAAGGGGCTGGGCTCTAAGATGCTTTCATGGACCACGCAGGCGTCCCCGGAGCTAGACACATGACTACCGAATATCTGTACACAAGCTAAGGAAATCTGTGCCCTTTCCCATGTGTGTGCTGCACAAACAACCCAATTCAAACAGCAAAAGATGTGAGCAGAAACGGCACAAAAGACACACACGGCCGGTAAGCACATGGACACGTGGTCAGCGTCTGAGTCACCACGGAAAGGCCGGTGAGAACCGCGATGCCCCGAGCGCAGGCCCACCGGGACAGCCAAGATGAAGGCAAGGCCTGGCGACGTCGAGCCCCGGCCGCGGACCTGGAGGGGAGCCGGGGCTCACGTGCCCCTGGTGGGAACGTAAACCGCCACCATCACTTTGGGAACAGGTCTGGCGGTTTAAAAACAAAGCAAAACAAAGCCTAAACGCAGACCTTACCCTGTGACCCAGCAATGCTATTCCTAGGCGTTTACCAGAAAGAGGAAACCAGAGCCCTACACAAAGAGCTGTGCACAAGCGTTCTGAGCAGCTTTATTCCTAACAGCAAACTCTGGAGAAAGGCCAGGTCCCACCAACAAAGAATGGATGAACAGACAGTGGGGTGGCCGCCGATGGACACTCCCGCTGGGAAAAAGGAACGAGGCACTGATAGGCGCCCCGGCGGGACGAAGCTCGGGAACGCGACACCGGGGGGACGGAGTCGGACACAGAGGGGTACACGCTACGCGAGTCTGTTTACATGAGACCCTAACAGACAAGCACGCTCTCGGGTGGAAGAGCTCAGGACGGCGACCTTCTCTGGGAGGAGGGCTGCGGACACAGTGGAAAGGAGCCTGAGGGAACTTTGCGGGAGGCTGAGCGGCGGGCGGACGAGTGACGCGCGCCCTGTTTCCAGCCGCTGCCCACCGCGCGCATCCCTGCTGAGCTCCGCCTGCAGTCAGCCAGCAGCACCAGGACATGTGATCCTCACAGGACTGAGGACGCGTGGTCAGCCTTAAACCACTCCCTTCACACCTCTGTCTGTGGAAACTGGACCCCGGTGCCAAAAAGGCTGGGGACCACTGCCCTAAGAAATAAACGTTAAGTTAAAAACGAGTTCTGTTCTCCCCAGTGACTATGACATGGAACAGCAGACTGGTTCCAAATGGGAAAAGGAGTACGTCAAGGCTGTATACTGTCACCCTGCTTATTTAACTTCTATGCAGAGTACATCATGAGAAACGCTGGGCTGGAAGAAGCACAAGCTGGAATCAAGATTGCCGGGAGAAATATCAATCACCTCAGATATGCAGATGATACCACCCTTATGGCAGAAAGTGAAGAGGAACTCAAAAGCCTCTTGATGAAAGTGAAAGAGGAGAGTGAAAAAGTTGGCTTCAAGCTCAACATTCAGAAAACGAAGATCATGGCATCTGGTCCTGTCACTTCAAGGGAAATAGATGGGGAAACAGTGTCAGACATTTTTTTGGTGGGGGGGGGCTCCAAAATCACTGCAGATGGTGATTGCAGCCATGAAATTAAAAGACGCTTACTCCTTGGAAGGAAAGTTATGACCAACCTAGATAGCATATTAAAAAGCAGGGACATGACTCTGCCAACCAAAGTCCATCTAGTCAAGGCTATGGTTTTTCCTGTGGTCATGTGTGGATGTGAGAGTTGAACTGTGAAGAAAGCTGAGGGCCAAAGAATTGATGCTTTTGAACTGTGGTGTTGGAGAAGACTCTTGAGAGTCCTTTGAACTGCAAGGAGATTCAACCAGTCCATCCTAAAGATCAGTCCTGGGTGTTCCTTGGAAGGACTGATGCTCTAGCTGAAACTCCAATACTTTGGCTACCTCATGCGAAGAGCTGACTCATTGGAAAAGACCCTGATGCTGGGAGGGATTGGGGGCAGGAAGAGAAGGGGACGACAGAGAATGAGATGGTTGGATGGCATCACCGACTCGATGGACATGAGGTTGGGTAAACTCCAGGAGTTGGTGATGGACAGGGAGGCCTGGCCTGCTGCGATTCATGGGGTCGCAAAGAGTCAGACACGACTGAGCGACTGAACTGAACTACTATTTTCACTAAAAGTCAACAGTGTTTTAGTTATTCAAGCAATCTCTTAAAAAATGTTTGCTGAGTTTTCTGACTTTGAAACGGAATTTTGAAAAGGTGACTTTAGACCTTCGTTTTGTAGCAAGCTCGATGCAGAAGGCACAGGGGAAAAGAGAGTGCGGCTGCTGAGCATCGGCGCTCAGACAATGTGCACACGAGCTACGCACACTCATTGACATAGCCTGTTTCTAGACAGCTAATATACAGCTTCCGGTGTACAGCTCGATGCAGAAGGCACAGGGCAAAAGAGAGTGTGGCTGCTGAGCATCGGCGCTCAGACAATGTGCGCATGAGCTACGCACACTCATTTACAGAGCCTGTTCTAGACAGCTAATATATAGCTTCCGGTGTACAGCTCGATGCAGAAGGCACAGGGCAAAAGAGAGTGCAGCCGCTGAGCATCGGCGCTCAGACAATGTGCGCACAAGCTACGCACACTCATTGACAGAGCCTGTTCTAGACAGCTAATATACAGCTTCCGGTGTACAGCTCGATGCAGAAGGCACAGGGCAAAAGAGAGTGCAGCCGCTGAGCATCGGCGCTCAGACAATGTGCGCACGAGCTACGCACACTCATTTACAGAGCCTGTTTCTAGACAGCTAATATACAGCTTCCGGCGTTTCTCCCTACTGTTAAGCATTTCTTCATACCATTCGTTTTAGAAACAACGATTTTTATTGACTTCAAACTGGCTCACTGGAAGTGTCCCATAATCTATTTAACCATTTCCCTATTGTTGGACATTTAGGTTCTACCCAATTTATCACTTATCACAAAATCTTAAATTACTGGACCAGACCTCGGATGTAATTTAATACAATAGTTCCCCCAAATAATGGCACTTTTCCTATAAAATCCTTATCAAATAATCAGCTAGTCTTCACTTGAATAATTCCAGAGGGAGCGACACCCATTTTGTTTGGAGGTTCAGTGAATGATATCAAACGTATCTATTATAAAATCAGATATAGGCACCTACGGGCTTCCCAGATGGCGCTAGTGGTAAAGAGTCCACCTGCCAATGCAGGAGAGGCAAGGCGTGTGGGTTCGACCCCTGGGTCGGGAAGGTTCCCTGGAGGAGGGCATGGCGACCCACTCCAGTACTCTTGCCTGGAAAATTCCACGGTCAGAGGAGCCTGGTAAGTTACAGTCCACAGGGCTGCAAAGGAGTCGGACAGGACTAGCAACTAAGCACACACATTGGGCATTTAGTCACCAGAAGAAAAAAGGCAGAGAGAGAAAAGAAACGAGAAAGCAAAAGAGGGCAAGCTCAGGAAGAGAACACGTTTAAATCAAGCTCCCAATTCTGCCCTGAGCCCACTCAGCGGGTCTGGGTCCCGGAGGGAGCTGGGCTGGGCAACATAAACCTGCCTTTCCTTTGCGGAATTCAGTTCACACAGGCCTTCTCAGAGTCTTGACTGCCTTGGTCCAAATTCCAGCTTCATTTACTAAGCTGGGTGACCGTAATCAAGTTTTAAAAAACAAACAAACTGTGCCTCAGTTTCCTCGTCTGCAAAACAGGGACTGTAACAGTAACTTATGTTGCAGAATTGCTAGGATGATCAAAAAAGTTTATATATGTAAAGGGCTAAGCCACACAGTAAGGGCTAGATGAGTTTAAATTATCATTTCATACAACTTGGCTCCTAAACAAGAGCCAACTATTTCAGCTGGTGGATAGCCAAAGAAACAACAAACTCTTCCAAAAATGGCAAAAAAAGAAAAAAATAGCCGAACTTCCCCAACAGACAGTGTATTAGTTCTAGGGAACTTCCCGAAGGTAACCTGGACCTGTTCCACACTAACTTTAGAGCCTGCCCCGTTTACCACAAAGCCTCAACATGCTGCACGCCATCGCTGGGATGCTCACACTCTGAGATCTGCTTTTATCCCGAGCCAAACTTCCACTCACCGGTCCTGGTGCCGCTTGCCAAGTTACACAGGACACTGCCAACCCACCTTCCCAAGGGCAGCAAAGCCTACAGGACAGTGACCTTACCCAACACAGGCTGCGACCCACAGCCCTCACCTAGACCTCGCAAGCAGGGTTAGCCACGTGTCTGCTCACCGTCTTGTCAATGCTCGTAGTTTGTCAGGATCTCTCCTAACAAGTGTGAAAATTCAGCATCTGACACCGTATTCCCACCGTCCTGACCAGCTCAGCGTGCAGCGGGACCACCACCTTCCGAGATGTGGATACTGACAGCTGTATAGCGATTAATCTGAGCAAGACTTTACCTGACTTGAGCTTTAACACATTACCAGGAAACCTCACCAATGCCCTACACCCTCTGGAGTCGTCTCTGCAGCTGAGATGAATGAAGCTGTCTCCAGTCACTCTCTTCCTCAGCTCTGGGCCATTCACTAGCAGAGCTTCAAGAGCCACTCTCTGTTAATATCGCTTCCTTTCTTAAATCTGGTGCTGCGATAGTAAGCCTTTATCTTTGCACACCAATTTCTTATTCCATATCAAATATTTCTGATATTTGAGTGTCACGCACAGTAGGAGTTACAATTTCCAGTTTACAAATGAAGACACAGGGGCTCAGAAAGGTTAAGTCAACGGTCCCGTTTTTGGCACCAGGAACCCATCTCCTGGAAGACTTTTTCTCCATCGACGGGAGGGATGGGTCAGCACCGAGGAGCAGCAGATGAAACTGTGCTCACTCACCACTAACCTCCGGCTGTGTGGCGGGGTTCCCAACAGGGTACCAGTCACCGACCCGGGAGCTGGGGACCCCGCGGTTAAGTGACTTGCCTGGGATTATGGTACCAGTCAGTGGCAAAGTCAGAAGGAGAACCAGCATCGTCTGTTTCCCAACCTAGAACCCGTCTCTTCTTTGGGGATGGTGGAAGAGCACCAGAGAAGAACGGGTGTAAATCCCAACTCTCTCTCTTCCTGGTGTATGACCTTCCAATGATCCTTCATCCCTGAGACTCCTCTCCCTGGCTGGGTAAGATCAGAGCGCCCTCCTCCTGGAGCAGCTGTGAGTCGGCAGGACAACTCCAGGGGGAAAGAGGTGCAAGCTGGTGCTGCCCGCTCCATGCCTGCCAGCGCTTGCTGGGACTCCCCACGCTGAGGCATCAGGACCAGAGGGGACTTCAGGGAGCGTTAGCATCACTCCGAAGTACACAGGCGCACCATGAGCGCCACTAACCCCTGACCCCTGCCACGAGGACGTAGTAGGCCACATGCAGCTGCGAACACGCACCACAAGCCACCGACGCCAGCCCATCCTGAAGGGAGCCACAGCTGGGGCTGCCTATGTGGGGGCCACAATGTCACGCTGGGTGACACCTCATTAAAAGCTGGCGGGGCGGCAAAGGGGCGGGAGCGAAAATCTACGTTAAAAGGCAATCAGCCCATGGAGAACGGTCACCACCTTCAAGGCCTCCTCTAGGCTGTATATTCCATGATTCTCTGCCTTCAGTTTCCATTTCCAACTAAGCTGTTTGGGAGCGAGAGACTGCATATCATTGCTCACTACGTCCTACAAAGTACCAAGTGTCTGAAGAGCTTACTGGGGATTCAACTGTTTTTGATTGCCAGATTAGAGAAAAGCTCCTCCTTTTTGAAAGCGCCCCCTTTCACCGAGCAGGGCTGCTGCACCGCGCCGAGCTGGTTTCCGCCGCAGAGGGAGCCGCCTACCTGCACACGTGCCCGTCCTTCTCTGATCCCCGCCCTTCAGGTCGGCAGAGCGCGCTGAGCGGGCCTCTCTGTGCTGGGCAGCGGGCTCGCCGCAGCTGCCTGCTCAGACTCAGCACCGACAGGGCAGGGCGAGCGTCAGCCCAGTCTCCCGGTTCCTCCCCACCACCGCCTCCCCGTGGTGTCCGAACGCCCGCTCTGTCTGTGTCTCCGTTTCGCAAATACCATCATCTATACTATTTTTTCCCCATTCCACATATATGCGTTAATACACGATAGAGAAAAAAGCTTAAACTCATTACTGAAGCAAATACCATCACCTGTTTTTATGATTATCTGGTGACATATGCCAGAAGCATTTTGAAAAAGTCATTTTCATTTAATGTCATTTTTAAAAATGGCATGTGTGGGGCAGGGGGCGGTTTGGATAAATAAAAGGCTTTTGTAACTTTTAAGAAAGGCATATAGATTAAACCAAATGGTTTATGGATAGTCACAATCAGTTCACGGTATTTTTAGACTCATTCAGTCTACAGACATTCACTGAACACCTACCGGGCCACACGCTACACCAAGCACCACGGCTGAATAAGATTAATCCAACCTGGATCCTGATCTCCAGGTTTCAGCTTTTATTTCACAGCGTGAGATTACTCACCTGCTACTGTGTAAGCCTGAACAACTGAGCAATGGATAAAGCTCCGCAGAGGCAAAGGTGGGGCGGCTGGGGGGACGCAGAGACAGAGTCAGAGCTGAGAGAGCTCAGAGCGGAGAGAAGCCCCCTCCCCACCAGGGGCGACCGGAGAAACCCATCGCGACCCACACACCTGGCAACGTCTCCTCGGTAAAGAGACTTGTACTCCCAGTTGGCAGGATCCGGTTTCTTATCCATTCGGAAGGTTTCTCCCGTCAGAGGCTGGATGTCCTCAAGCCAAACACAGTGACGTCCGGTATCCGCAGCAGCATTATTTCCTTGACTGTGGGACAGGGGAGGGTGAAGAAGAAAACGGGAGAGGCGCTTAGAAACACCCCAGTTACGTACGTCACAGCTCAGAAATATGAGAGAGAGACACGTCAGACCCACAGGGCCTCGCGCACAGCTCCGTGCAGACAGTGTAGCCCCCGCCATAAAGATGGCCCGGCTCCTGCTCTGGAGAACGCGTTAAAGTAAAAGCGAAGACTGCCCTAAGTGGCACTTTACCAAGAAGAGAAGTCAGCTTATCCCTGAAACAAACGTGAGAGATATAGATGTCTTTAAAAAACAACAGTAATAATTCATTTGAATGTTTATAACTTGACTTTCAAACATATTTACACACAAGGTTTTTTCTTGAAAGGAAGGAAGAAATGAAGGAAGGAGGGAAAATAAGGCTGCCCCTACTTTGCCTAACTTATGTGAAAGTGCTCGGCTAATTAATTTCAACTGAAAACGAAGCACAGCCACAGTCCTGAGTGCTTCCGCCTCTGGTGTCGCTCAGACGTGGCCTCAGTCTCCTTTTCACAGCCTGGGCTCTGTGCCGGCTGCTCTGCCTGTACGCACGGGCCTTGACCATCCACTTCTTACAGAGAGTCCACTGTAAGAAAAGACCCGTATTTATCGCTTTGAACCAATTTGTGACGTGGCAGACTTCCAGCTCAAACCCAAAAGAACCAGTTCCCTCGGAGTCAACTAAGAGGAGGGGAAAGGCTTCTCTGGCATCTAATGTCTTTCTCCCTTCAAAGAAAATAATTCATGATGCTGCTGACCCAAGAGACTGCCCCGGGAGTCACAACGGCTGCTGAGTGTTGCTCCATCTTTGCTGTCTGGCTCTGCCCAGAGAGAAATCAGGACTCTCCAGGCTTCCAAACCATTTCTGGCTGGGAACGCAAGGGCGTGGTATCCCAGGGACACAAAGTAGCTACTCGATAAATACTTGCAGGGTGATGCATCTCAGGTTAAAACACATGCTGAGTTTTAACTCACGTCCCTCCAGAGCAACTGTGGAGGGTTTTGATGACAAAAACCAAAGCAGCAGCTAAAGGGATAGAAAAAGGTCGATGCATTCCGGAAAGAGATGGAACACCAGCTCGGGGTGGGAAGGGCTGGCTGCAGACCACGCCTGGGGAGCAGCGAGCCCTTCACACCTCCCCTACTGGGTCCCACAGTCAGGAAGCAGGATGTGGTCTGGGCTGTGCACGCGGAAGGAAGTGTCACCACCTGGAGGTGAAGAGGAGCTCACCCTAGGAAACAGAGGTCATCAGAAGCTGTGGGGAGGCTGTCCCTGATGACCCTGGAATCAGAGTCCCACACGGGACACACGCCCCTCAACTGCCCCCAAGCCACTTTCCTGACATCACAGGGAGACACTCACGACTCACTAGTATCTTAGCCCCTTGTCTAAATGGAAACAAGACCTCTTCCTGGTCGCCTTCCCAGGAAGAGACTGCACAAGTGAGCAGTAAGAACGGAAAAGACAAGGACAGCCCGCTCTGACCTTCATGGGAACGTTATACAAAATACCAACAGACTTGAAATTGCTGTCTGGATCACACAGCTGCCAAGAGGCTGTAAAGATCCCTTCTGATGTGGTTAGGCACAGGCTGAAAATAACTATCTTTCAAATTTCTTATGGTTGCTTCTGTACAGTTTCAGGAAATCCTTTAAAACTCATTTTCCTCAGTCATATAGAGAGAAAAAAAGACAAATAGTTAAAGATGAGTCTTTGGAACACACAGCAGCTAATGTATTTTGCTCTGAAGATGTACTAAAAAGCAAGAACGTCAGTGATATATTCATTCACACTAACAGACATGTACTTGAGTGTTTACTACGTATCGGCCCTGTGCCAACTGCGGGGGGGCTCGGCGGCGGGCGGGGCGGGCTCGGCGGCGAGGGGGGGAGTGCTTTCTGTCCTCCTGCTGTTCCTGCTGTTTAGCCGCTCCGCTCCGTCGTGCCCGACTCTTTGGGACCCCGTGGACTGTAGCCCACCAGGCTCCTCTGTCCATGGGATTCTCCAGGCAAGAACACTGGAGTGGGTTGCCATTCCCTTCTCCAGGGGATCTTCCTGACCAGGGGTCAAACCTGCCTCTCCTGCATTGCGGGCAGATTCTTGAGCACTGAGCCCCCAGGAAAGCCCTCCTGCCCCCAGAAATCCAGCCCGATTTGGAGCCTTGTTGCTGGACTCCTTTATCCTTCCCCTCTAGGGTTACGGGGACAGCACCTAGACACAGAGTGGGCTAAATAAACACGGCCCCTCTGAGCCCGAGGCCTGCAGCGTTCTTCAACGCAAATCTGACGACAGAGCACCCTGGAAGGCACGGTGTTTGTGTCTCTGATGGAAACCACAGACCAGATTCCAGACTCGCTCCAACCAGAGCTCTCACTGACATCATGGGGACGTCTAAGCACACAGCGAGAACAGATAATCCCCAAAGAGCTGCAAAAACCTTAGCAGCACTAAATATTATCAAGTATGCCTTGGGTGGGCCTTATCATTTTCTCTCATCTAGACCACACGAACAAAGAAAAGAAAAAGCAAGGTAGATGAGGAATAATTCAAGTAGCTTCACCACAGGCCACCTGTCTTACGTGTGGGCAGAGTGGGCAGAGTGCCCCTCGTGCAGGGGGACGCTAGCCTAAGCAGAGAGGGAAAGCTGTGACGGGCTGTCTGCAGCACGCCTCGCACACCGAGCTCGGGGGAGACGGCAGGGAGACAGGCGGGGAGGAGAGAGGCCCCACGGGGAGGAAGCACTGCGGTCGGGAGCCACTCTGCACCTTCAGCACCGTGGTTCTAAACAAGCCTGAGAGAAGGACGAAAGCAATGATGATTTCCAGTGAGGGAGCGAGTGTCTGGTAAACACACAGGGTTTTGCTTTTACACTCCTTTCCACGAAGGTCTACCTCGGGATACCGGACAGTTCCCTGAGCGGTGCGGCAGGGCCCCGCTGCCCGCCCCCCACACGACAGCGCCCGTCTGCTGACCTCCCTCCCCGTCCGCCCCGCCTTCACCGCCCGTGCGGCCGCCCTGAGTCTGTCCTCTGTGTCTGCAGATGGCGTTTTGACGTGAGTGACTGAAAGAAAGGTGTATCCAGAAAGAGAAAGCTAAGACAAGTTTCTTACTCTTTATAAAAGCATAAAACTAAGTAGTCAACTGGCCCATACGCCCACTGTGAGGCTTATCTGTCACCTTTCAAAAATCCTGTAGGCTTTTTGTCTGAATCAGATTTTGACACAATCATTGCTGCGCCCAGATAACATTTCTCAAATAAAATCACGGCCCTATTTTTTTTATGAAAGTTTTCTTTCTCTTCCTTTTCTTTCGCTGACCTCATGCCGCAGCGCCTTCTGGGTTTTTCCCACCTTTACTGAGAAATGCGCTCACTGCATTCTGACTGCGCGGCTAAGTCACTGTTCAAACGTCTCACTTGTGGCAACAGTGAAGGGAGAGAAATTCAAGCTTTGAAAAACCATAGACATTTGAGAACAGAAAACCTACTTCTGTTTCTCTGATTCCCTTTTACTGTCTCTGACGCTTCTGGAAGGTCTGTCCTTTGCAGAATCAGTGTCTGACTCAGACCCACTGCTACCTGACGACCCACGTTTTCTCTTGGTTTTCTTGTGGCGCAGAAGCTTCCTTTTCTTCTTTTTCTCTTTCTTCTTTTTTCTGCTTGTTTCTCTGGGCTTTCTGTTAGTGTCACTTTCATCTGAAGGCTCTGATTTCAGAGGACTCCTGTTTGGGAAGGTCAACATTAGAATTATTTTCAAAAGAGAATTAGGGAAATAATATGCAAATAAGTATGCAAGTAAACAAACATGCAGAAGGCAATTCTCTAATTACCCACACAGGCTTCCTATCTGCTCAGACATCATACAGTACCTTCCTGGCTTATACCTTGGAGATTTAAAAGCTGGCTTACAAATTTACCTTCAAGATTTAAGAGTTGGACCTAAAATGACATTGGCTGAAGAGATTCTAATCTTTATAGCTTCTAAACCTATATTTTCATAGCTGTATATTCTTAAATTAATCTAGCAGTTATCAAATACAGTATTTTAAAAATCTCTAAAAGGTTTATTTTCAGTCCTATATATTATACCAGGATGTCCTTAATGCCAAAAAAAAGGAAAAGGAAAAAAAAAGTGGGTTTAATGCTGGCCCTTGTTTTTGTAAGTTAGAATGAGCTCTTTCTCATTACTCCTCTCTGCATGAACTAGTCTCAGTTTCAAAGGCTTCCCACACTTTTATGGTACATCATATTGATGAGACCGTTTGGTCTGTACTGGTGAGAGAGCTCATTTCTCGATCCAGTGATCTATAACAAACTCCTTTCACAGCTGGTAGAGATGTGTGCCACCTTGCTTTCCCCGAAGTTCCCATGAGATTTTTATCCTATGTTATTACAAAACCTCCTCCTATTTTTGCAGGCAACTTCTATCTTTATGCAACTAAGGAAATACCTGAATTACAATATTCTAAAGGTCACTAACGAGGTTAATAAAGTTACTTAAGCGCCACAGTGACACCATCTCCCTCGTGGCCTAATTACTGGCAGTGACTGTGTCATGGACTTGCCACTGCAACGCAAAGGGGAAAAAAAGATGATCTGGAAAGAGTGAGGGAAGGGAAAACAGTAGAGATCACCTCCGTACCTCTGGTAAAAGAAAGAGCTTTTATTGACCCTTTCATCACAGGGTTTTCTAAGGATCACTACTCAAGCAAGCTATGGACAGCACACTGACAAAGGCCAACAGTCCGCCTATCGACGCCGCCGTGGGCGTCCCTGGTGGCTCAGAGGTGAAGAGTCTGCCCACCAACGCAGGAGGCGCGGGCTCGATCGGTGGTCCGTCAGCGAAGATCCCAGTGCCACGATCAACTAAGCCCGTGGGCCACAACCCCCAAGCCGACACGCCAGAGCCAGGAGACGTGACCCCCAAGCCCACGCTCCAGAGCCGGGAGACGCGACCCCCGAGCCGACGTGACCCCTGAGCCCACGCTCCAGAACCGGGAGATGCCACAACCCCCGAGCCCACGCTCCAGAGCCGGGAGACGCGACCCCCGAGCCCACGGGCCCACAGCCGCTGCTGCACAACCAGAGCGGCCACTGCAGTGAGCTGCAGGCACCGTCCCAGGAGAGTGGCTCCCGCCCTCCCCAACTAGAGAAGCCTGCAGAGTAATGGAGACCCAGCGCAGCCAAAAGCAGAACAGGAATAAATGAAATCGTTAAACAAAAACTACCTTGTCAGCGGTGACCCTTCAGAAACAGGGGCTGCGGTGGCCTCTTGAGATTGTCGGCTCAGAGATGTTATGGCTCCAACACAGAAGCTTGGGTTACTCAGCCAGTCTAATTCTGCACACGGGCAAAAGGGAGAAAAGATGAGTGTAGTCAGTTCAATGGGCTTTCTCACGCTGGGAATCTATCTTACCAGCCGACATCCTAATTTACAACCTACATAAGCCAGACATTCCGAACAGTCCACAGAGACTGAAGGGAACCCATGGAATTCTTACTTCACAGGGCATGGAGCTTTAATGCACTCTGAAATATTTAAGACTGGAATCCTCTTGTGATATCAGGCTGCGGCTTAAGCAAAAGCCACGTAACAAGTGTGGCTTAAAATGCAACGAGACTGCACGTATTCCATCCACAAAGTAATGAGCATAAACCTCCCAAAGCATTAGGTTTTCCTGACCCAAAATTTGATTTAGACAATTCTGAAAAGTTAAAAAAAAAAAAAGGCCATGCATAAAAACTTATCATACTTAACAGTATTATAGAAGACTCAGGTATGTTTATTTTTTAAAAAATTACAATGTTCTATCCTAGCATAAGTTACTTTGACCCGTTATACACTAACTTTGGACTTCCCAGGTAGCTCAGTGGTAAAGAATCCACCTGCCAAGGCAGGACGCATGGGTCCAACCCCTGGGTCGGGAATATTCCCTGGAACAGGAAACGGCAGCCCACTCCAGTATTCTTGCCTGTGAAATCCCTTGAGCAGAGGAGCCTTGCAGGTCACAGTCCACGGGGACACAAAAGAGTTGGACATAACTCAGCAACTAGACAACAACACTCTTCAGAGTAACGCAACATAAGCTTTCCCTCATAACCGTACTTGGCGAAAACAAAAACGGAAGGTGTCAGCTTTCTAAATGAATGCTAAAAGTATACGAGATATGAAGCAGGATCATCTCCGGGCGGTGAGGTTAAATGCCCGAGAACATTTCTTCTTCCTGCTTATCCATTCGTTTCTGACTCTTCTACAATTTACAATTTCTAAATAACCTATCTTCTAACCTTTAGCAGTCTTGGCTGGAAGGGGAAACGCGGGGTGGCAGCAAGGCGGCCCGTGGAGGGCAGGGACCTTGTCCCGCTCTGTTTGGGAGCCAGGGCATAACCCCATGCTCAGGAGAAAGAACGAGCGAAGCAGTGGCAGTGGGGCGCGAGCAGGGGAGTCAGCCTGGGTGACAGCTGCGCTGGGACACAGCGCACAGGCCCGCCATTTAAAGTGCGCCAGTCAGCGGCCTCAATGCATCCAGAATCCCGCCACCCTCACCCCAAGTTCAGAACGTCTCCACCCTCCCCAAGAAGCCCCCACCCGTCTGTGGTCACCCGCCTCCCGCTCTCCCACACCGCCCCCACGAGCCCTAAGCAAGCACTGATCTACTTGCTATAGATTTGCCTCTTTTGAGTATTTGACTATAAACAAGACCATTCAACGCATGCTCTTTTATAACTGGCTTCGTTCACTTGACGTCATGTTTCCAAGGTCCATCTGTGCTGTGTGCAGCGTGTATCAGAATCTCACTCCATTCTGTTGCAGAATCATCTCATTGCAAAGGACCTTGATGCTTAGGAAGACTGGAGGCACGAGGAGAAGGGCGCAGCAGAGGACGAGATGGCGGGCTGGCATCACCAGTTCAGTGGGCATGAGTTTGCGCAAGCTCCGGGAGATGGTGAAGGACAGGGACGCCGGGCGTGCTGCAGCTCATGGGTTGCAAAGAGCTGAACATGACTCAGGACTGAACAACAAGGGTAATTCTAGTTGATGGGTATCCATCTTCAGTTGGGGGACATCTTATCCACTGTCAGTTGAGGGACACGGGCTGCTTCCACTTTTTGCCTGCTGTAACAAACCCTGCTATAAGCATTCAGGCACTGGCTTTCATGTGGACACACGTTTTCCGTCATCTTGGGCACCCATCCAGGAGCAGAGCTGCTGGGTCCTACCGGAACCCATGCTCAGCACGTTGAGGACTGCCAGACGGCTTTCCGCATCGGCCGCACACTGTACGCTCCGGTGAGCAAGGCATGTGTGAAGCTCCACCTTCTCCAAGTCGCTGCCAGCTCACTCCTGTCCTCCGGACCCCAGTCCTCCTGCTGCGCGCGGTGTTTTCTCACTGTGATTGTGGTTTCCATCTCCCTGCTGACTCAGTGTTGAGAATCTTTTCATGCGTTTCTTGGCCCTCCGTAATTCAGGAGAAACAGTTATTCAAATCTTTGGCCCATTCTTTAATTGGGATGTGTTTTTACTATTGAGTTGTAAGACTTCTTTATACATTCTGTATCCTAGTCCCTGATGCTAAGTGCATCGTAGTGAGGAGGGGATACTGGAATGCGTGTCCCGACGTTTCACACACTGCTGTATCCCCAGCACTGAGACCGATGCACACATCAGTAGGAGTTTAACAAATATCTGTGGAAAAGAGGGGGTGGAAGAAGGAAGAAAAGCTCCTGAAGAGAAAAGAGAAACGGCACAGGAAAAAAGGGAAAGAAGAGAGGGAATCCGGCTGCGGAGGGCCTGACTGCAGGCCAAGCAACAGGTTAAGCAACCTACTTATTTTAACCCTCACAACACCCCCTGCAGGAGGAACCACGGTCTCCACTGTGCAGGAGAGAAGACTCAAGGCACGGAGCAAGCAGTGCGGCCTGACCGAGGGGCGCTGAGAACGCTGCTCACGCGGGCTTTCCTCTGCTGTCTCCTTTCTCCTTCTCTGCTGGTTCCCTTCCCTCGGGCCTGATTTCTGGCAAGAGGTATGTGAAAACAGTTCCTGTCGCTTCACCATAACTGGGTGCTGCCACAGTGAAGGGCAGGGGAGCTGGCGTGCGGCAGTCCACGGAGTCGCAGAGGGCCAGACAGACTGAGCAAAAGCGACAGTCAGGAGCAGAGGGAAAGTGGGGGAGATGGAGCCAACAGTGTGCAAGGAGATGCGCTCAGAGTCTGTCAGACCCTCCAGAAACACTCGGACGGTGGGCGCGGCCTGAGAAAAGCCAAGGCGCAAGAGCAGCAAAGCGCGGCCCTCCAGAGCCCTTCAGCAGGCGCTAGGAAAGCTTTTCAGGAGAACGGCCACCCACTTCAGGATTCTCGCCTGGGAAACCCCACAGGCAGAGGAGCCTGGCGGGCCCCTGGAGTCCATGGGGCCACAGAGTCGGACACGACTGAGCGACTGAGCGCAAGGATGCATCTAAGGTTTTGCCATATGGGGCCGCTGTGGAGAGGAAAAAAGTAGTCTATAAAGAACTAAAACTCTTGGGTTTCGAACTCAAATCATCGTTGACCCTCTGAGTGACCTTCATCTCAATCAAATGACCTTTTGTAGGAAAAAAGCGTATTTTGACCTGCTAAGAAGTTGCTGTTTCCTCGGGTGGGCGGCCGGGCAGCTAGCGTATTAGCAGTGAACACGTGGAATATTTAATATTCACTGAATGTCAGGCCTGGAAAATTGGGGAGATCACCTAGTCCAGAAATTTTCACATTGTTTACCAAGGAACTCACTGTTGAAACGTAGTCTTTCAAAGTCCAAGACGCAGGAGAGAAGAAGCAGGATGCTGCCGCCGAGGGCTCCCAGGGAGCAGAGCCTTGATGCCCCTCCCTCTTCTACAGATCAGCAGTCAGAGGCCCAGGGGAGGGAAGTCACACACACCCCGACCCTGGGCCTCAACCCTCCACCCAGCCCCTCTGACCGCGCCACGGCTAACTCTTCACCTCCTCAGCAAAGGCGCTGTTTCTCCTAAGTCTCCTTGCAGGTGGCACAGCCGGCTATCACGGCAATCCTCCTCTCGTAACCTCACTATCTGCATGTCAAGCCTTCCAATCAGATCCTAAGCCACAGGCCAACAGCTCAGATCTTCACAGGGGCCAGGTGAGTCGGTCACTGTGACACCATCAAGAGTGGCAGCGGAGAAAGAGAAAACGACCCACGGAAACCCCGCCAGCCAAGCAGCTGCACCGACCACCCTACAGCGCTGGCTGCCAAGGCTCCAGCTGGCCTCGCTCCTCCCGCTTCCTTCTTCCCAAACCAAGAGCAAGAGGAGGACGGGAGCCGCGGCGGCTCACGCCCGCGTTCTCCACTCCAGGCACAGGGCCTCGGGACAAAGCAGCTGGAGTCAGTGAGCATTTGTTGAATAAATAAAAAGAAGGAGGATCCGAATCATCTCTCTGCATCCTTGCACCCCAGCACCTGATTTACAGAACTGAAAGCATTTGAGATTGTCAAAAGGATGCCATTATCTAGGCACAAAGCTCAACTTTATAATTTTTCTGGTCTTCACTGTACATGCAGATTTAATCATTAAAGAACGGAATACCTACTGCGTGTACAGGCACAGCTCCAGGCTTTGGAGGCATAGTGGTGAACAAGTCCCTGCTCTCCTGGTGCTTCTGTTTAATCCTAACACTTCACGTGACACATGTGCATTGTTAAATTTTAATTACACACAATCCCGGAAAGCTATCTGAGATCAAGACAATTAAAAATCAGATTGCAAAGTCCTTTTCTATATTTACTTACATCCTCAAAGAGTTTACAAATGCCGATTATGTATTTAGATAATTGTGCTAATACCAAGCAGGATGTAACGTTTCAGAGAAGACTGGCGGGATACCACTAGGGTTTAAGACAGAAAAGCTGACTGGCTGAAAACCTTTTGTCCCTGCGGGTAAGTAAATCACAGGTTGAGACTTACCTGGAAGTTAGCGCCCTGCTATACCCATACACGTGTCTAAGAAAGGAAGAAGGGGAAAGTGCCAGGCAGAAAAACAGCTTTAGACCTGCCGCCTAACAAAGCCAGGCAGGAACCAGAAGAGCCACGTTATCAGAGACTTTACACAAAATAATACGAATCGTCATGAATACTTCAAGTGCAAAGCTTCTTGTGATCTGAATAAGTTGCTTTGAACTTTATATAAGTTTCTTATATAATTTCATTTGTCCATCACTAGGGGAAATGCTTTGATTCAATTCCATTATAGATAGAGGAGGCTTCCCTGGTGGCTCAGACAGTAAAGAATCTGCCTCCAATACAGAAGACACAGGTTTGATCCCTGGCTTGGGAAAATCCCCTGGAGAAGGAAATGGCAACCCACTCCAGTGTTCTTGCTGGGAAATCCCACTGACGGAGAAGCCTGGCGGGCTACAGTCCACAGGGTCGCAAAGAGTTGGACGTGACTAAAGCAACTGACACATACAGGTAAAGGAAAGCAGGAACTGGCAGAGACAGATGTAAACTTTAGACACAGATGCCGAGTCACGACTGGATGAAACACCCTTGTTCTGCAGCCATTTCTCACCGTGTGACGGGTACCCTCTGCTTTTCTACAGCTCACTTTACGACACGTTTTTTTCCCAGAAGGTCTACATGAGTACCTATTTTCACTAACCTAAAGAAACCCAGAGAGGATTTTAGTGCTTACAGGAAAAAAAAAAAAAAAGGCAAAAAGCAAGAGGAGCATTCGGCATTCGTGTTGCAGCGAGCACCCCAGGCGGACAGGGGCCCCGCCACACGCGCTCCCCGGGAACCAGGCTCCGCAGCTCAGCACCAAGCCGCCAGAGTGTGGAACCCTCTCTGCTTTTTCCAGATTTGCCCTGTGCATCCCTCAGCAAGGGGCGTCCTAAGGTAACTGTTTCTCCACACAGGGGAGGTGTCACAGGAAAGCTCTACCTTCCAGGAGAGGAGACTGGTATAACACAGGAGCACCGACTGTTCCCATGAACAGAGGCGAGCACCACCCTCCAGGGACGCTAATTCCAAAGGACTCCAGGGCTCTACAACACGTGCATTAGGGAAGCGCGCTGCTCCTTCAAAGAACAGTGCGCCAAGCTCTCTGTCCAGCTCCTGACAGAGTCCAAGAGCGCAAGTTTTCATGCAGAAAGCACCTGGAAACATGGCTAAGAACTGCACGGAAGACAGGGAATACAGAGGACCTCCGCAAGGCCAGCCTTCCCACAGAGTTAACACACTTCGAAGAGACCCCGGGACCCAAAGGGAAACTGAACAACCAAACCCCAGCACCGCACTATCACAGCGCGGTTCAGAGTACACTTTCTGGTATCGGAAGGACCGTGTTCAGACACTGGCTTCCTCATCTACCCGCTGTGCAACTCTGAACAAAACACTAGGCCCTCGTCTCTCCCAGCCTCCCCTTTCACCAGCACGTCTTCACTGAGAGCCAGCCACCGTTCTGAGTTCTGGAGATGTTCGGGAGCAGGACATGCCCAGGAGGGCCCTCAGGGGCCTGACACACGGCACTCGGTCACGGGCAGCGAGACGCAGGCCGGGAAAGAGGAAGCCCACAGGGACAGCGGCAGCACAGGTGGGCTCCCTCGTGCAGACGAGGCAGGGCGAGAGAGCGCTGCCCGCGGGGACAGCTCGTAAGGCCGGACGGCGAGAGGAGGGGAGGCACGCGTGCTCCCAGGAGGCATCAAGGCAGGGCGGACGGCGTGTACAGAGGCCTGAAAGGGAGAGGGCGTGACTGCCACGCAGGAGGCGCTGCTACAGCTCTACCTCTGGCAGTGAGAGGAAGCAGGAGCGAGATGGCCAGAGAGGCTCAGGGCCTTAAAAGGCCGTGATGGTGTTTGTTTTACCCAAAGAGCAACAGAATCAGGCCTATGGTTCGGAAGCTCAGCAGCAAAGAGTCTTGCTTACAAGAACACACGCTTCATCTCTGTCAACGCTCAGGCCCACTTTGATCCTGGCATAGGTGTGGTGGAGTAGGCCTGGGGCTCCTCAAGTGAGAAGCCAGAGACAGCAGGGAGCTTTAAATGTTGTGTGTTGTGGTTTTTTAGCTCTGAAATTAAAATATGCAAAATTAAAAAAAAAATAAAAGAGTCCATGATTTTGAAGCTAGACTGCTTGAGCCCAAGTCAAAGCCTAAAGCCTGGCTGTGTTTCTGCTTCCTTCTCCTGAAGAATGCTGATGACAGTACTGACCCCACAGAGTTGTTATAAGGATTCAATGACTTAATACGTTATTTGTAAACATTTAGACTAGTGAACTGCATATAGTTTATTTATCAAAGTGTACTTGATTTAAAATGTGCTGATTTGTGTTGTACAGCAAAGCAACTCCATTATACACACGTGTGTGAAGTCGCTTCAGTCGCTCTTCGTGACCCTATGGACTGCAGCCTGCCAGGCTCCTCAGTGCATGGGATTCTCCAGGCAAGAAGACCGGACTGAACTGCCAAGGCCTTCTCCAGGGAACCCTCCAGTGCTGGAAGCCAGTGTGAGGAATCCCGCCCGTGACAAGGTCATGAGGAAGGAAGCTGACATACGCAAGGCGTGCTCAGACTTCAGGGACCCCTCTGGAAATTCCTAAGCCTGTACCCCAACAAAAATCTGCCGGCTTTTGTGCTCTGCTTTTCCACTCTTCTGACATTTTCTGGAAAAAGTCAATTCAGGGCTTTAGTCTTCTGCATTTGAAAGAGTGTTTCAATCCAAATACCCCTCTGATGGCTTTCTAAATGTGACTGTTTGAGGCCTCCTGACCGCAGGAGGCACAGGAAGCTTAAAACATCCTAGGAATGTAGGGGCTTCCGAAGAGTCAAAATCTTTAGAATAGGACTGATTAAAAGTTTCATTTGTTGAGCCAATGCTTGCTGCCAGATTTTCATATCCTTTGTTTTTAGATATAGTTGGTATATAAAAAAACAAGTAGTAGACCTGGTATTAGCAACATTAGATCTTTGAGTTAAGTACCTTCTTTGTTACAACCCACTGTGCCTTTGTTCTATAGAGATGTAACTTTAGCGCTTTTAAGGAGATGCAGATTAAAGAAAAACACTTCAGGGGAAACAAAATTAACATTCATTAAGGAAGAGAGCCAAAAAGTGTTAACAAGCCTCTTGGCCAGAAGATAATGTAAATCACCTGAGACCTTTTGTATACAAAATGATGTATAGAAAGAGTCTGGGCTGCGAACGCTACATAATTTTGTGTTGCCCATTGATCTCCATGTTTTATCAAAAGTATAAAAGGCCTTCTGAACAATAAAGGACCGGACCAGCTTCTCGGACCAGTTTCTTGAACTAGTCTCTCGGCCTGGTTTCTGGGGAATCTGGCTCCCCCCATGTCTCTCTCTCTCTCATTTTCTCTCCCTTTCCCTCTCTCTGCTCTTTAATTTCAGGCTGAATTTCCATCTGGGGCGCGGAGGCTCGCCAGGTCTACTTACTTGCCGTGGCTGTAAAGACCCGCGTGAAAGGGAGCTTAAGGCGAGGCACCCTTAGATATTCAAGCGGGCGCCGGTGGCCCAACGTAGATGGTGCAAATTCCTTGTCTGGAATTTTATTGGTCTTCCGCATAAACCAAGCTATTCAGCCCTCTTCCTCCACTTAATCTTCCTACTACACTATAGTTTCTTAATCTAATCTTATATTAATAAATAAACAAGTCTTTCCACGCCAACGCCGTCCACCCTTCGAATTCCCTGGATCCACCGGGGCTGGACCCCGGCACTCCGGGCCCAGGGACGGAACCCACATCTCCTAAGTCTCCTGCCCCGGCCGGCAGGTTCTTTACCACCAGCGCCATGTGGGAAGCCCACGTCGTGGGCATTCTACTCTGCACCCTTTTGCATTACAGTTTCCCCAGGATTCTGAGCCCAGTCCCTGCGCCGCTCCGGGGACCTTGCTGTTCATCCACTCTGCACACAACAGTCTGTATCTACTAACCGCACACTCCCAGCCCCCCCCCCCCAACCCCTTCCCCTGCGGCACCACGCGTCTGTTCTCTACCCGCGAGTCTGTCTGTGTCTCACAGACAGGCTCGTCTGTGCCATCGTTCAGACTCCACACGTGAGTGACGCCACGTGGTGTCTGTCCATCGCTGGCTCCGCGGCCTTCTCTCGCCCTGGCTGAGCAGCGCCCCGCTTGCGTCTGTGCCTCCCTCCCTCGGCCCTTCACCTGCTGATGATCAGCCAGGCTGTCTCCGCATCTCGGCTACTGCAAGCAGTGCTGAAACGGACCCTGGGGCACAGCTATCCTTTCAAAGTACTGTCTTCTCCAGATACACGCCCGCGAGTGGGGTCGCTGCGTCATATGGTAGCTCTGTTTTCAGTTTTTAAGGAACCTCCACAGTGCTCCCCATAGTGGCTACACAAACGTACATTCCCACCTGCAGAGTAGGAGGGTTCCCTTTTCTCCACGCCCTCTCCAGCATTTGTTATCTGTAGGCTTTTGGATGATGGCTATTCTGACCCATGGGAGTTGGTGCCTAACTGTAATTTTGGTTTGCTTTTCTCTCATAATTAGCAATGCTGAGATCTCTTCACGGTGCCTACTGCCCATCAGTATGTCTTCTTTAGAGAAACGTCTACTTAGGCCTCTGACCACTTTTCAGCTGGGTCCTTTAGCTTCTGTGGTGAATTATATATGAGCTATTTGTATATTTTGGAAATTAAGCCATTGTGAGCTGTGTCATTTGCAATTATTTGCTTTTATTCTGTGGGCTTTTTCCTTTTGTCTATGGTTTCCTTTGCTGTGCAAAAGCCTGTAAGTTTAATTAGGTCCCATTTGTTTTCTCTTTATTTCTATTGCCTTGGGAGACTACCTAAGAAAATACTGGTAGCATTTATGTCAGAGACGGCTTCCCTGATGACTCAGTTGGTAAAGAATCTGCCTGCAAAGCTGGAAACCTCGGTTCAATTCCTGGGTTGGGAAGATCCGCTGGAGAAGGGACAGGCTACCCACTCCAGTATTCTTGGGCGTCCCTGGTGGCTCAGCTGGTAAAGAATCCGCCTGCAATGCGGGAGACCCAGGTTCAATCCCTGGGTTGGGAAGATCCCCTGGAGAAGGGAAAAGACTAATCACTCCAGTATGCTGGCCTGGAGAATTCCACGGACTGTATAGTCCCTAGGGTTGCAAACAGTCGGACATGACTGAGCGACTTTCACTTTCACGTCAGAAACACATGAACTTCCCAGGTGGCTCAGTGGGTAAAGAATCTGCCTGCAATGCAGGAGAGGACGGCCAGGTTCAACCCTTGGGTTGGGAAGATCCTCTGGAGAAGGAAATGGCAGCCCACTCCAGTATTCTTGCCTAAAGAACCCCATGGACAGAGGAGCCTGCCAGACTCAAGTCCGTTGGGTTGCAGAGTCGGACACGACTGAGCGACCGAGTGCAAGAGCACGGTCTCATTCATTCATTCATAAGCCTCGTCTCTCTCATCCCAACTCTGTCCAGATGCCTAACTCCCAAGCAACAGTGTTTTATTAGAGGAGACAGTCCCCATCAACCTGACGATGAGGAAAGGAAAGCTCAAGAGCTGGAAGGGTCACACCCTGGGGACTCTCTGCTGCCCCTAACACAAGGGACGCGCTGGACACCTGTTTGTTGAGGCTGCTGAACTCAGCCTCCCCAAAACGCGTACTGACTATGATACCTGCTTTAATCCTGGCTTAACTCCTAACAGAGCTGAGAGAGGAGAGGACACAGCCTCTCTCACTAGCTTTGGTGCTGCTGCCCAGGTGGTGGTGCTTCTGTTTTTTTTTTTAAATTAAAACTGCACACATCAGTACTAACACCATCTTACATTTTCATAACACTTTACAGCATAAGGCCAAAAATACAGTACTTCTGTTTTTAACGGCAAAACACCAGAAACAGTTCTAATGTCCTTAAGAGGGACTGACAGAATAAACATTCTGTCATCAAGTGACATTCACTTGATGGAGCACTAGGTACCAGCCAAAAGAACTGAGAAAGATTCATATACTCCAGTGTAGAGTGATCTCTGGGATTTAAGGTAAAAGGCAGAATACTCTGCAGTTTAGAAACAGAAGTTGGGGGGTGGGGATAAACTTGGGACTTGGCATTAACAGATACACACTACATATAAAATAGAGAAACATCAAGAACCTACTGTACAGCACAGAGAACCATATTCTGTAAAACCCTGTAATGGGAAAAGTCTGGAAAATTTTATTTATATATATATATATATATAGCTGAATTGCCCTGCTGTACACCTCAAACATGGTAAATCAACTATACTTTAAGAAGAAAAGGAAGGGAAATGCAGTTGCTCATATTAAGGATTAAAAAAAATGGAAGGACACCACTGACTAATAAAAGTTCTACCCAGTAGGAGAAGGTTGGAGAACAGAGATGGAAGGTTTTTAGGGGAAAGACGCATGGGCAGCTTCCTAACGGATGTAACAGGCTGTCCAGGAGCCCACTGGCCCATCTTAACCACTAAGGGAGCGGGAACTAGGCAGCTCAGCCTCCTGATTTGGATCAACGGCAAGTGCAGAGCAGACCCAGTGAGGTATTTTCAAACTGAACCTAACTCTCTAGATCTAACCACCAGCTTACAAGAAATTCTACTGTTCATAGGGTTCTCAAGGCAAGAGTACTAAAGTGGTTTGCCATTCTCTTCTCCAGTGGACCACATTTTGTCAGAACTCTCCACCATGACCCGTCTGTCTTGGGCGGCCCTACACGGCATGGCTCATAGTTTCATTGACTTAGACAAGGCTGTGGTCCACGTGATCAGATTGGTTAGTTTTCTGTGATTGCGGTTTTCAGTCTGTCTGCCCTCTGATGGAGAAGGATAAGAGGGTAATGGAAGCTTCCTGATGGGAGAGACTGACTGAGGCTTTGTTCTGATGGGCGGGGCCATGCTCAATAAATCTTTAATCCAATTTTCTGTTGATGGGTGGGGCTGTGTCCCCTCCCTATTATTTCAGATAGGACACTGAAAGATGAACTCCCCAGGCTGGTAGGTGCCCAATATGCTACTGAAGATCAGTGGAGAAATAACTCCAGAAAGAATGAAGAGCCAAAGCAATAACACTCAGTTGTGGATGTGACTGGTGATGGAAGTAAAGTCTGATGCTGTAAAGAGGAATACTGCATAGGAACCCTGAATGTTAGGTCCACGAATCAAGGCAAATTGGAAGTGGTCAAACAGGAGACGGCAAGAGTGAACGTCGACATTTCAGAAATCAGTGAACCACAATGGGCTGCAACGGGCCAAACAGTAGCTAGCAGGGCATCTACGACCGCGGGCAGGAAGCCCTCAGAAGAAATGGAGCAGCCATCATGGCCAACAAGAGTCCAAAATGCAGTACTTGGATGCAATCTCAAAAACGACAGAATGATCTCTGTTGTTTCCAAGACAAACCATTCAATAGCACAGTAATCCAAGTCTATGGCCCGACAAGGAATGCTGAAGAAGCTGAAGATGAACAGTTCTAGGAAGACCTACAAGACCTTCTAGAACTAACACCCAAAAAAGATGTTCTTTTCATTATAGGGGACTGGAATGCAAAAGTAGGAAGTCAAGAAACACCTGGAGTAACAGGCAAATTTGGCCCTGGAGTATAGAATCAAGCAGGGCAAAGGCTAATAGAGTTCTGCCAAGAGAACGCACTGGTCATAGCAAACACCCTCTTCCAACAACACAAGAGAAGACTCTACACATGGACAATACCAGATGGTCAACACCAAAATCAGATTGATTGTATTCTTTGCAGCCAAAGATGGAGAAGCTCTATACAGTCAGCAAAAACAAGACTGGGAGCTGACTGTGGCTCGGATCATGAACTCCTTATTGCCAAATTCAGACTTAAATTGCAGAAAGTAGGGAAAACTACTAGACCATTCAGGTATGACCTAAACCAAACCCCTTACGATTATACAGTGGAAGTAAGAAATAGATTCAAGGGATTAGATCTGATAGACAGAGTGCCTGAAGAACCATGGACAGAGGTTTGTGACATTCTACAGGAGACAGGGATCAAGACCGTCTCCAAGAAAAAGAAATGCAAAAAGGCAAAATCCTTGTCTGAGGAGGCCTTAAAAATAGCTGTGAAAGGAAGCGAAGGGAAAGGCAAAGGAGAAAAGGAAAGATATAAGCATCTGAATGCAGAGATCCAAAGAATAGCAAGGAGAGATAAGAAAGCCTTCCTCAGTGATCAGTGCAAAGAAACAGAGGAAAAGAACAGAATGGGAAAGACTAGAGATCTCTTCAAGAAAATAAGAGATACCAAGGAAACATTTCATGCAAAGATGGGCAAAGTAAAGGACAGAAATGGCATGAACCTAACAGAAGCAGAAGATATTAAGAAGAGGTGGCAAGAATATACAGAAGAACTGTACAAAAGAAGATTTTCATGACCCAAATAATAACGATGGTGTGATCACTCACCTAGAGCCAGATCTGGAATTCAAAGTCAAGTGGGCCTTAGGAAGCATCACAATGAACAAAGCTAGTGGAGGTGATGGAATTCCAGTGGAGCTATTTCAAATCCTGAAAGATGATGCTGTGAAAGTGCTGCACTCAATATGCCAGCAAATTTGGAAAACTCAGCAGTGGCCACAGGACTGGAAAAGGTCAGATTTCATGCCAATCCCAAAGAAAGACAATGCAAAAGAATGCTCAAACTACCACACAATTGCACTCATCTCACACACTAGCAAAGTAATGCTCAAAATTCTCCAAGCCAGGCTTCAACAGTACATGAACCATGAGCTTCCAGATGTTCAAGCTAGATTTAGAAAAGGCAGAGGAACCAGAGAGCAAATTGCCAACATCCTCTGGATCATTGAAAAAGCAAGAGAGTTTCAGAAAAACATCTATTTCTGCTTTATCGACTAGACCAAAGCCTTTGACTGTGTGGATGACAACAAACTGTGGAAAATTCTTCAAGAGATGGGGATATCAGACCACCTGACTTGCCTCCTGAGAAATCTGCATACGCAGGTCAGGAAGCAACAGTTAGAACTGGACACGGAACAACAGACTGATTCCAAATAGGAAAAGGAGTACGTCAAGGCTGTATATTGTCATTCTGCTTATTTAACTTATATGCAGAGTACATCATGCCAAATGTCAGGCTGAATAAAGCACAAGCTGGAATCAAGATTGCCGGGAGAAATATCAATCACCTCAGATATGCAGATGACACCACCCTTATGGCAGAAAGTGAAGAGGAACTAAAGAGCCTTTTGATGAAAGTGAAAGAGGAGAGTGAAAAAGTTGACTTAAAGCTCAACATTCAAAAAACTAAGATCATGGCATCAGCCCCATCACTTCATGGCAAAGAGATGGGGAAACAATGGAAACAGTGACAGACTTTATTTTCTTGGGTTCTAAAATCACTGCAGATGGTGACTGCAGCCATGAAATTAAAAGACGCTTGCTCCTTGGAAGAAAAGGTATGACCAACCTAGACAGCATATTAAAAAGCAGAGACAGTACTTTGCTAACAAAGGTCCGTCTTTTCAAAGCTATGGTTTTTCCAGTAATCATGTGTGGATATGAGAGTTGGTCCATAAAGAAAGCTGAGCACTTAAGAATTGATGCTTTTGAACTGTGGTGCTGAGGAAGACTCCAGAGTCCCTTGGACTGCAAGGAGATCCAACCAATCCATCCTAAAGGAAATCAGTCCTGAATGTTCATTGGAAGGACTGATGCTGAAGCTGAACTTCCAATACTTTGGCCACCTGATGTGAAGAACTGACTCACTGGAAAAGACCCTGATGCTGGGAAAGATTGGGGGCAGGAGGAGAAGGGGACAACAGAGGATGGGATGGTTGGATGGCATCACCAACTCAATGGACATGAGTTTGAGCAAGCTCTGGAAGTTGGTGATGGACAGGGAGGCCTGGTGTGCTGCAGTCCATGGGCCCGCAGAGTCGGTCAGACTGAGTGACTGAATTGAACTGAACTGACAGGAAATTCTAGGGTAGAGAGAGGCTTCCCTGTTGGCTCAGGGATAAAAGAATCCGCCCGCCAATGCTAGAGGCCGGGAGATGTGGGTCTGATCCCTGGCTGGGAAGATCCCCTGGAGGAGGTCTTGGCAACCCACTCCAGTATTCTTGCCTGGAGAATCCTGTGGATAGAGGAGCCTGGTGGGCTACAGTCCGTGGGGTCACACAGAGCTGGACACGACTGAGGCCCTAGGGTAGAGAAGCATGTTAGGACACCATGAGGATTTGGTGGAAAACGTCTGTCGGACAGAGGACCCAGTTTCCTCACTGTGTGCCACAATTTTTAACAACGCAAAGCTCCTGGGAATGTTCAAGGCTTGAATGAAGTATGTCACACCGTTACCTGAGCTACAGTCACCCTTCAGTGAATAGACGCCAGTGCTTATTCCCAGCAGCTGCGCCCACTACGTTTGATTGGGCTTCGGACCCTAATTTTCTAGCTCTGGTTCGGACAAAAGACAGGCACCCAGTAAGCGATTCAGAAATAAGTAAAACGGGGAAGAAAGCAAGCTGTAATAAAGGACACCCAGCACTTGCATCCGGAGTCCCCCCCGTGAAAACACCACCGTGCCTCGGGAAGGGCTGTACGGAAGCCCCCGGCCCGCGTCCCCTCCCGCCTCTCCCCGCCTCCGGACGCCCCAACTCCGGCCCAGAGGCCCGCCGAGAGGCCGGCCTCCCAGAAGGCCCTGCAGCGCCGCGGAGAACTCTGGGATACAAGCGGATAAACAAACCCAGGGCAAGCGCCGAGAGCCAGCCCACGGGGCTCCCCTCCAAGCCCGCCGAGCGCCTTCTTCATCCCTCCCGGGGGCTCACCTTTCCTCCCGCCGTCCGGAGCCTCGGCGACACCCGCAAAGGCGGGGAAGAGCGCCATGGTCCCAGGCCGCGCCGCCTCCTCACCCCACGAAGATGGCCCCGGGAGCCCGAGGCCGACCGTAAGGCCGTTGCGGCGGCGGTGCACTCTGGGAAGTGTGGTTTTCTCCGTCGCTCCCTGAGCCTAGTCCTCAGCCATGGGGGCGGGGCGGAATGAAAAAGGGGCGGGACGAGAGGGGCGGGGCAGGGCGGGGCGGAAGGGACCTCCTCCCAGTCGTCAGTGCCTGCTTGCTTCTTTGAGAACCAGGAAATAGTGAGAGTGGAGGTGCCAGTTCTTCAGAGCAGAAAGTTCTAGGAATTTGGAATTCTGATTCCGCTCCTGAATTTACACCCTGACCTGCTGAGTGAGTCAAATTACTCAGATTCCCCAAGCTTTGTTTTGATGAAATAAAAAGTCATATTTTAAGGCAAGATAGAAATTGAAATGAAAACTTTCTCTACCCGTTGTCCCTCCTCCCTCCCCACTAGTGTGCATTATGTATCTGCATTTTGCATTAAGGAGCCCTTCCCAGTAAGAGAAGGACTTCCCAAGAGGCTCAGTGGGTAAAGAATCTGCCTGCAATGCAGGAGACCAGGGTTTGATCCCTGGGTGGCGAAGATCCCCTGGAGAAGGAAATGGCAACCCACTCCAGTACTGTTTCCTGGAGAATCCCAGGGACAGCAGAGCCTGGCGGGCTAAAGTCTGTTGGCTTGCAAAGAGTCGGACACGACTGAGCGACTCGACTGCAAGCACACAGTCTCGCTCTCTCTTCCAATGACAGAAATGCCTGCTCAGTCATGACCATCAACTTATTTTGTTTGTTTGTTTGTTTTTTTCTGATGCCAACTAGGTAATTCCTTAGAAGATAACATTCCTTTCACAATCCTGTAAGGGAGTCACTGATGACCCACCACACAGCTTGTAAGTGCAGACTTCTTTGGTGAACTCTATATACAATGCCAATATGTCATTTCCCTTAAAGATGGTGACTGGTGCAGAACAGACTGGTCAGAGGAACTTGGGAGAACACTGGGTCACATATTATGGAAATTCTTGGCTTAAATGCATACTTATGACTTTATTAGTGTTACTAGCTATATTACTTATATTCTGCCTAATCTGTAAGATCATTTCTTGCATTACACAATGTGTGACTGAACCTCAGATAAAAGTAATGTGATTAGATGACCTGAAGTGATTGATCAAATACATAGTTCTATAAGATCAAACATTGTAATAGTGTAATTCTAGATAGGGGAAGAAGCAACGAGAGAGGACCATTTCCTGAACTGTAGCAGACTAGTAAGACAGGCCGTCCAGGGCTTCCCTGCTGGTCTAGTGGTTAAGAATCTTCCTGTGATGCAGGGACAGAGGTTCTATCCCTGGTCCAGAAGGATCCCACACATCTCAGAGCAACTAAGCCTGCACGCCAAAACTACTTGACTTAAAGCACTAGAGCCCACGAGCCAGGGCCGCTGAGCCCATGTGCCGCAACTATGAAGTCCCGGTGCCCAGAGCCTGTGCAGCAGAGAGGCCCTGCAAGGAGAGCCCGGAGCACCGCAATGAAGAGTGAGCCGTGCTCGCCACAACTGGAGGGAGCCCGCGTGCAGCCCGGAAAACCCAGCACAGCTGAAAGTGAAAATCTTACAGACAGGCAATCCAGAGGCTCTTGGTTACTGTTAAAGGAACCTAGTCCAATAACAGTACATTGAGTGGCCTATCAAGAAAATCTTTTCCTAACCTGGGAATGAGCATTCCTAGCTCATGATAAACTGGTCGTGAAATGCCTCCCAAACCTTGGTCACAATTCAAACCAAAAGGGTGGGGATTGTAAAATAAAGAATGTCGCCCACCATCCAGTTCTACAAGAATCAAGTCACAAGTCACTGAAGCCACTGAAAGGAATTTGTGAAAGGAATTCAGGGCAAGTATCAGGATGAGACTGTGCTCTGGGAGAACGGGACAGAACTGACCCTCAGGTAGTTAGAGGTTTTCAGAAGAAAATTTTATGAACCCAATTTCTTGCATCTTCCTACACTTAGAAAAGCACTAAAGTCATTAACCAAGATATCTGTTCTTCCCAAATAGCAGTAACTTCTACCAAGATGAGAGTTAATTGCATGTAAGAAAGTGAAAGTGTTAGTCGCTTAGTTGTGTCCAAGCCTTTGTGACCCCATGGACTGTAGCCCAGCAAGCTCCTCTGTCCACAGGGATTCTCCAGGCAAGAACGCTGGAGTGGGTTGCCATTCCCTTCTCCAAGGGTTGTTCCGAACCCAGGAGTTGAACCTGAATCTCCTGCATTGCAGGCAGATTCTTTACCCTCTGAGCCACCGGGGAAGGCCGGATTGCACGTAACCATTCACCAAAATCACACACATGCTGCCTCCCCGTATACCTCTTCAGAGCAGTTCTCAGAGTTATCTGGGAGATCACCTCCTGGATCACAATCCTCAGGTTGACCCAAAATTTTCCATTTCCTTCCTAGATTGACTAGTGATTATTTATTTGTGTGTGTGTGGACAGTTTCCTCTGCAAAATGTTTAGGAGGTTAATCGAGCACAGAGGTAGAGTGCTTAGGCTTGTACACGGCTCATCAAGCACACTTAATACAAGCTAGCTTAATGCAAGTTATGTGAGTTGTGACTGCAAGTCTGACTCAAAGCTGTGTGAAATAGCCAAACTTCAAACAATGTATCATTTTGAATATGTTAGGAATATAAAAGAATTCAAGGTCCTCTTAAGCTCAGAGATTTTTGCTGGTTAGAGAATATATTCACCCACTTATGAACTATTCTTGACTTAGGAAAAAACGAATCTAATGGAGACTGTCACCAGAAATATATGGTGAAGGAGCAGTTTAAAGAGTCCATACTATGTAGCACCCTCACCCTGGAGCTTCCCTGGAGGCGCAGGTGGCAAAGCGTCTGCCTGCAATGCAGGAGACCCAGGTTGGAGCTCTGGCTCAGGACGATGGCCTGGAGAAGGAAATGGCAACCCACTCCAGTGTCGCTGCCTGGAGAGTCCCGTGGACAGAGGAGCCTGGCGGGCTACAGTCCGTGGGGTCGAAAAAAGTCGGACATGACTGAACATTTCATTTCATTTTACTATCTAGAAGCAATCAGCCAAGTTTAGAGAGTGGGAAATTATAGAAAACAGCCCAGTTTCTTCAATGAATCAGCATCTTTAAGGGTACGAGAGACTGTAATAGATTAAAAGAGTTTAGGGTTGTATCAACCAAATGAGATATATGGCCCCGTTATGACTCAGGTTGGGAAAACTGTAAAAGGACCTTTTTTGAGATACATGGTAAAATTAAAGATGGATAGGGTATTAGATGACATCGAGTAATTCTTGTTAAATTTGTTAGATATACTAACGTACTATGGCACGGAGGTTACTTTTTTAAAGTTCTTATATGTTAGAGATACATACTGAAGTAGTTGCTGGTGTAAATAAGTAAATGCATGTACGGATGTGAGAGCTGGACCATAAGGAAAGCTGGGAGCCAAAGAATTGATGCTTCTGAACTGTGGTGTTGGAGAAGACTCTTGAGAGTCCCTTGGACTGCAAGGAGATCCAACCAGTCCATCCTACAGGAGACCAGTCCTGAATATTCATTGGAAGGATTGGTGCTGAAGCTGAAGCTCCAATACTTTGGCCACCTGATGCGAAGAACTGACTCATTGGAAAAGACCCTGATGCTGGGAAAGATTGAAGGCAGGAGGAGAAGGGGACGACAGAGGATGAGATGGTTGGATGGCATCACCAACTCGATGGACATGAGTTTGAGTAAGCTCCAGGAGTTGGTGATGACCAGGGAGGCCTGGCGTGCTGCAGTCCATGGGGTCGCAAAGAGTCGGACATGACTGAGTGACCGAACTAAACTGAAATATATTGGGGGTGAGGAGAATTCCAGGAAGCTGAAAGATCTTTAGTTAGGAAACGCATTAAGAACTAGAGAAGCAAATCTGCCGCTTTCAGGTTCTATCAAAATCTCCAGCTCTAAGTCACCTCAATTAACTGGGGCAGCGCCTCTCTCCCTTAGCAGGTCCCCTCCGGTCGCCATCTTCCCCACTGTTTGGTATCCTTCCACTCCAGAAAAACAGTGTGTGGAAGGTTTGGAAGAATCAGGCCCACACCAGGAAGACGTCTGTCATCAGGCGGGATCTGGCCAGGGGCTTCCCTGCTGCTCTGGTGTCCCAGACTCCGTGCTCCCAGCACAGGGACCCAGGTGTGATCCCTGCTCAGGGAACCAGACCCCACGTGCCTCAGCCAAGGGTGCCACGCGCCACAGTGAGGACTGAAGCTCCCATGTGCCTGCCGTTCAGGCCTGGTGCAGCCAAATAAATAAAGGTGAGAAAGAATAAGAAGATGTCCAGACATATTTGATTTTTTTTTCTACTGTGGATGTGTGAGAAAATTTGAGACCTAAGAGACCCCTTATAAGAACAATTCAAAAGTGTGTAAATGAGTAATTGCTTTAGCCTTCTGCTTCTAAGTTGAAATCTTGTATAGTTTAGGCAAAGTTTCAGAAGATGTAATAATTTAAAGTTTGCCATACTTTTAGGTATAATTCATTAGCTTTGTAAAAATCAATACTTAAGAAGATTGAGTATTTTGGGTTAACTGAAATACCCAAAGAGAAAGTAAAATGTATCAAATTTATAAATTTATGTAAAATGTATAAATGCTGAGCAGAGGTCAGCAAACTTTTTCTTAAAGGGCCAGAGAGTAAATGTTTCAGGTTTTGTGGGCCAGAGGGTCTGTGCCACAGCTCCTGGTTCTGCCACTGTGTTGGGAAAGCAGACAGAGACAATAGATATATAAATGAATGGGCATGGCTGTGTTCTAATAAAACTTTATTTACAAAAATGAATGGCGAGCCCACAGACTGTCATTTGCCTACCGCAAGAGGTCCTGTATTTTGTTGAGAATTGTTTCATTAACAACCTTTATGAACTGAGAGCAAACATGATTCAAGTTTCCTAAAAATTATTGCTAAAAACATAAATTATGTAATCTGAACGTGAATATTTTAAAGCATTGTTCTAAATTAAATATTTATTCCTTTATACCCAACAACCAGTTTTCAGGAAATGAAGGGACAAAGGGACATCTTAAACACCAGTAGGGGACAGAATCAGCGCAACTCTGACGGTGGGGAGCCATGGCGCAGACTGCCTGGCTTCATCAACAAATAAAGTACAAGAGAAAAACAATAACAATAAAGCAAGGAGCCCAAAGGAGATGTGGAGGGGCAGAGACTCGGGGGACTTCACAAGCGGTCCAGCGGTTAAGAGTCCGCCTGCCAAGGAGGGGGACACTGATTTGATCCCTCGTCTGGGAAGATCCCACACGCCTCGGGTCAGCTAAACCCCTGCACCCCTGAGCCTGCGCTCTAGGTCCTGGGAGCCGCAGCTGCTGGGCCCGCTTGCCCTCAGGCCCGGGCTCCCCACGGAAGCCGCCGCCGCGATGAGAAGCCTGTGCCCTGCCACGAGCGAAAGCGCCACGCAGCCGCGAAGGCCCTGGGCAGCCAGAAGTAAAGAAGTAGATGAGTAAGAATGTTAGACAGCAGGGATCTGAGGGGCACACTGACCAAAGTAATGCTCGGGTCTTATTTGGATTCTGATTCAAACAAACTGCGTAAGAAAGATGACATTTATGAAACAGCCGAGAATTTGAACACTGGACATTAGACAACATTAAGGGATTATTGTTCAGACTTTATGGACATGATAAAGGTGTTGCAGTTATATATTTTTAAAGGCTCCATATCTTTTAGAAATACATGCTGAAATGTTTGCAGGTAAAGTAGTGTGAGGCCTGAAAGAAAAGTGAAAGTGAAGTCGCTTAGTCATGTCTGACTCTTTTTGACCCCATGGACTGTAGCCTACCAGGGTCCTCTGTCCATGGGATTTTCCAGACAAGAGTACTGGAGTGGGTTGCCATTTCCTTCTCCAAGGCCTAGTGTGAGGCCTAGGATTGGCAAATATGAGAGGAAGTTAATGGGTGAGAGTATGGTTGAGAGAGCATTGGCCCTGAGTTGATAGTTGTTAAAGCTGGGTAATATTTCATGGGAAATAGATGGGAAACCGTGGAAACAGTGTCAGACTTTATTTTTGGGGGGCTCCAAAATCACTGCAGATGGTAACTGCAGCCTTGAAATTAAAAGATACCTACTCCTTGGAAGGAAAGTTATGACCAACCTAGATAGCATATTAAAAAGCAGAGACATTACTTTGCCGACTAAGGTCTGTCTAGTCAAGGCTATGCTTTTTCCATTGGTCATGTATGGATGTGAGAGTTGAACAGTGAAGAAAGCTGAGCGCCAAAGAATTGATGCTTTTGAACTGTGGTGTTGGCGGAGACTCTGAGAGTCCCTTGGACTACAAGGAGATCCAACCAGTCCATCCTTAAGGAGACCAGTCCTGGGTATTCATTGGAAAGACTGATGCTAAGGCTGAAACCCAATACTTTGGCCACGTCATGAGAAGAGTTGACTTATTGGAAAATACCCTGATGCTGGGAGGGATTGGGGGCAGGAGGAGAAGGGGAAACAGAGGATGAGATGGCTGGATGGCATCACCAACTCAATGCACATGAGTTTGGGTGAACTCCAGAAGTTGGTGATGGACAGGGAGGCATGGCATGCTGCGATTCATGGGGTCGCAAAGAGTCGGACACAATTGAGCGACTGAACTGAACTGGACTGAAACCTGGGTACGAAATGACTTGTTAGAAAAGACCCTGATGCTGGGAAAGACAGAAGGCGGGAGGAGAAGGGGACGACAGAGGATGAGATGGTTGGATGGCATCACTGACTCAATGGACATGAGTCTGAGCAAGCTCCGGAAGTTGGTGATGAACAGGGAGCCCTGGCGTGCTGCAGTCCATGGGGTCGCAAAGAGTCAGACACGACTGAGCGACTGAACTGAACTGAAAGCGGGGTAATGTGAACGTAGCAGGAAGACTGTCTTGCCTTCTTTGTTAGGTATATTGAAATGTTTCATAATATAAAATTTTAAAACTAGAAATTAAAAAGCTTAGTTTTTAAAAAGCATAGCAGTAAAAAGGAACAACCTACTGATAGATACAGCAACATGAATGAGTCTAAAAATCTGTGCTGGGTAAGAAAAGCCAGACACAGAAGAGTACTTACGGGGTGATTCTGTTGATGTTAAATTCTAGAAAATGCAAATTAACATATAGTGACGAATTAGTGGTTTCCTGGCTCTGAGAGCAGAGGGAAGGATGTTCTATGTCGGGGGGAGGTGTGGAGGATCTCTTGGGTGTGATAAAAATGTTCTGTGTCTTGATTGTGGTAGTAGTGGTTTCATGGACATGTAACCATGTGTTTTTTTTTAAGCTTAAAGCTTTTTTTTTTTTAAACCTTGCACTAAGGTTTTGAATTTGTTATTTCAATAAACTGAACACTAATCTTTTAAACTGGGGCTCAGTAAACTTTCTGAAAAGGGTCACATAGAAATTATTTTAGACATTCCAGAACATACGGTCTCTATGGCAACTGAAATTTGCATTTTCACATGTCATAAAATATTATTCTCCTTTCTATTTTTCCCAACATTGCAAATGTAAAAACCATTCTTAACTAATGGACCATGCAAATCAGTGTGGGCCAATCTGATACTCATAGTCTGCCATGCCGTGCTAAGTCGCTTCAGTCATGTCCAACTCTGTGCGACCCCGTGGACTGCAGCCTGCCTGCCAGTCTCCTCTGCCCATGGAATTCTCCAGGCAAGAATCCTGGAGTGGATCGCCGTGCCCTCCTCCAGGGGATCTTCCCAACCCAGGCATGGAACCCGCATCTCTTAAGCCTCCTGTGCTGGCAGGCAGGCTCTTGACCACTAACACCACATGGACAGCTCACTGGACCCTTCAAACTTTTTACTGTTAAACAAAAATAAAAGTAAACTTTTGAATGTCTTCTCTGCACAGGAAAAACTACCCCAGAAATCTTGACCTCAATAAAGTGAACAGACTGGCCGTGAAGAATGAAAAAGACATCGGCATGAGACAGGAGCTGAGCACCATAGAAAAGAGTCTTTAAGCAATGTTGCTGGAGACACAACATGAGCAAAAAGAGTGCCAAGAGGCAGTTAGACG
Organism: Capricornis sumatraensis; assembly: GCF_032405125.1. NCBI lineage: Eukaryota > Metazoa > Chordata > Mammalia > Artiodactyla > Bovidae > Capricornis > Capricornis sumatraensis. Next base: position 1,262,207 of record NC_091070.1, on the reverse strand, counting down.
CCGTGTAGGTAGGTGTGTGCGTGCAGTACTTGTTTTCTGGGAAAATAGCACCTACCTACATAATTCACAACAAGGATATCAAACCAGTCAATCCTAAAGCAAAGCAATCCTGAATATTCACTGGAAGGACTGATGCTAAAGCTGAAGCTTCAATACTTTGGCCACGTGATGCAAAGAGCCGGTTTGTTGGAAAAGCCCCTGAGGCTGGGAAAGATTGAAGGCAAGAGGAGAAGGGGCGGCAGAGGATGAAATTGTTAGATAGCATCACTGACTCAGTGGATATGAATCTGAGTGAATTCCAGGAGATAACAGAGAAGAGAGGAACCTGGTGTGCTGCAGTCCGTGGGGTCTCAAAGAGGTGGGCGTGACTTTTCAGCTGAGCAACAACAAACCGTAGAACAAAGACTACGTAATGGACACTTTTGTTCTGGTTCATTTGCCTTCTCTTTTCTGAACCCACAGACTGGTCCTGCTAATACAACGCAGCCTTGCTGTTCTGGCCCCATCTGATTGGCCAGGGTAAGGATGTGACCCAAATCGGCCACGTCTTCAGTTGGTCGGTGCTCAGCCCAGCTCTGACTCAAGCTAGGCCAAGCAAGGTTCTTTTCTAGGAATTTTGGAGCTAGAACTGAAAAAGAGAAGCTGGTCTCTCTTTGTGTGTCTGGACCGCAAGATATTGTAGTCCAGGAGCTGGTGGACAAGCAGAGAAAAGCTACCTGTGGAAAGAGAAGGATGAAAGTAGATATGAGTTGAAGAAGAGGGATACAGAGGTTTTAGAACTCTGAACCTAGTTGTTCCTGGAGCCTCGGTTCTATGTGTGGATTCTGGAAACAGCACAGTATCTCTCTCATCATGGATCCCACATTTCAGTTAAGCAGATGCCACGTGACTTTCTGTCACTTACAAGCAAGAGTCCTAAACGATACAGAATGAATGAGTGAAAGAGTGAATACATGGCAGCATTTCCACACTCAAGGTCATAATCCCAGAGCCTAGAGGTGTCCGGTTAGTTTCAGTGATGATGAGACTTTTAAACTTGTATGAATATCACAGGAGGGAAACCTCACTAAAATGGAGCTTTTGAGGCCAGAAGGGTCTCTCATGCACATACCACTTAGTCTCAGTTACAGGAAGAACTGTCTACTAGAGACCCCAATAGAAGAATCATAAGAAGGAGCCAGCAATTACACGCGCCAATAGGAAAAAGACGGACGTTGCGTCTGTGACAAGAAATCCAACACTCCAGCACCGCAGCCGATGAGAAACTGTCCTTACGCCAAACTCATACTGTTGTCTAATTGTTGTTCAGTCACAAAGTCACGTCCAGCTCTTTGGCCCCCATGGACTGCAGCGTGCCAGGCTTCCCTGTCCTTCGCTGTCTTACCAACCCCTCCCAGCGCCCTCCTCTTCCCTATAAAACAACCTCCCTCTCCTTTGTTTACTGGACTTACATATGGCTTTGGCTACAGCTTGTGTGTCCCAAATTGCAGTTCATCCTTTATTCCCAAATAAACCTTTTTTTGCTCATTCAATAACTGACTTTTATTTTTATTTCTTTTAATTTATTTCTAATTGAAGGATGATTATTTTATAGTATTGGTTTGACTTCTGCCATACATCAATATGAATGAGCCATATGTCCTTCCCTCTTGAGACCCCCTCCCACTTCCCATCTTCCACCCTTTCCCACCCCTCTAGGTTGCCACAGAGCCCCAGTGTGAGTTCCCTAACTGACTTTTATTTTTAAGGTCAACATTGGTCTATGCCAAACATGTAAAAACTAACTCTTTCATATTGAGAAGGATGGAATCTTCACCGACTACCTCAGGCAAACTGGAGTAACAAGTCAATCAGCTCTCACTCTTAAGGAGTTTTCTGTCAGGCCCTGCGCAGTGGAAGAAAGACAACGTGCCTTTGGAAAACAGAAATAAAAGACTCGAAGTCACCTCGTTCCTGTGGTCTGCTTTTGTTTTAGGGGAAGAGGGGGCGACATGTCTTAGGTTGGCGTGCCTCAATATGTGGACTCAGTCCCAAGCAATTGTTCTTCTGTGCGAGCTGAACTGGCCTGTTTATGCCTTATCACGCTCAGTCGCTCATGTGTGTCCAGCTCAATCCTATCCGACTCTTTGTGACCCCGTGGACTGTAACCCACCAGCCTCCTCTGTCCATGGGATTCACCAGGCAAGAACACTGGGGTGGTAGCCACTGCCTCCTCCAGACGACCTTCCCAACCCAGGGATGGAACCCAAGTCCCCTGTGTCTCCTCCGTTGCAGATGGACTGTTCACCACTGAGCCACCAGGCGAGCCCATTATTGCTGACCCTTCCCTAATTTCTGTGTCCTGTGTGTGAAGAATTGTCTGCCAGTGCAGGAGACACAGGAGACTCGAGTTTGATCCCTAGGTGGGGAAGATCCCCTGGAGGAGGGCATGGGAACCCACTCCAGCATTCTTGCCTGGAGGATCCCATGGACAGAGGAGCCTGGCGGGCTGCGGTCCATGGCGTGACAGAGTCAGACATGACTTAGCGACTAAACCACCACCACCGCCGACAAGGTAGAACATGTATGCAAATTGTTAGAAAGTAGATGACAACTGACTAGTGAAGGTATGAAGTAATACTGGAATTCAGAGGAAGGTATTGATGACGGGGGAGACACGGGGTCGCAAAGAGTCAGACACGACTGAAGCAGCTGAGCGCACACACACGCACGTTAGCAATAACACTTGGTAATGATGTTAGCGGTTAGAAGAGTCTTTAGGAGGACACTCAGGTTTACTCTCCTATAAGGGGGCTCTGTGGTCAGGCTGAGGGCGTTACCTAAGGGCCTTGGAAAAAAGGGATTCTAACTAGGTATTTAAAAGGTTATATGAATTTTATTGGGTAGCTTACTCAAACTAACATTTCTCCCCAGTTCAGTTCAGTCGCTCAGTTGTGTCCGACTCTTTGTGACCCCATAAACTGCAGCACGCCAGGCCTCTCTGTCCATCACCAACTCCTACAGTTTACCCAAACCCAGGTCCATTGAGTCGGTGATGCCATCCAACCATCTCATCCTTTGTCGTCCCCTTCTCTTCCTGCTCTCAATCTTTCCCAGCATCAGGGTCTTTTCAAATGAGTCAGCTCTTTGCATCAGATTTCTCCCCAAGATGCCCTGAAAGAGTTTTCCAGTCTCTGCTATGAGTAGAGCTCTTCCAGGAAGTGGTAAGTGGTATGTTTTATAAATTAAACTCACAGTGAAAGGGACCAGTGAAACAGCACAAGTCTTTTATTCTTTTTAAATAATGTTTAATAAGCAAATAGCTAAATCCCCAATATTCAGGCTGCATTTCTTTGACTAGGAAAGTGTCATCTTTAAGAACTGGAAGTTTCCATTCAAACCTTCCTTCATCCCATTGACTTTCTCTCCCTAGTGACTCTCCAGGCTTGTGGTGTCTTGTTTTTTAGGTATGGGGCAAGTGTGGCTGCTTTTTCTGTTCCCCTCTTATTCCCTTCTGCACTTCTCTTTTCACTGCCTCGTCTCATTTCCAAAAGAACAAAAATGTGCATTTTTTTCAACCAGTAGTTTCCAGTTGCAAATGAAAGTATCTAAATTTAATCGCATCCACCTTTTTAGGAGTGCAGAGAGGAACTACCCTGCCAAGCACGTGAAGCACGCTATCTATGCTTGATACAAGAAAAAAGTTTTATAGGAAATTACAAAGAATGTGGGGAATAATTGCCCATGTTTTCATTACCCAATGACAAATACTATTCTGGAGTATTTCTACAGAGACCTGTTCTTTCTTTTCTGTTTTTCTGGGGTCTGAGTTTGTGAGTATATTTTTTCATCATAGTAGTGATTACCTTTCCTCCTAATGTTCTACATAAGCATGTCTGTTTACTACAAACCTTATAAATATCCATTCAGTTCAGTTCAGTCGCTCAGTCGTGTCCGACTCTCTGCAACCCCATGAATCACAGCACGCCAGGCCTCCCTGTCCATCACCATCTCCCAGAGTTCACTCAGACTCATGTTCATCGAGTCCGTGATGCCATCCAGCCATCTCATCCTCGGTTGTCCCCTTCTCCTCCTGCCCCCAATCCCTCCCAGCATCAGAGTCTTTTCCAATGAGTCAACTCTTCGCATGAGGTGGCCAAAGTACTGGAGCTTCCGCTTTAGCATCATTCTTTCCAAAGAAATCCCAGGGCTGATCGCCTTCAGAGTGGACTGGTTGGATCTCCTTGCCGTCCAAAGGGCTCTCCATCCAATGAAATATTCTACTTAACCACTTCCTACTCCTAGATATTTAGCAGACCTCACTTCTTGTGTCTTCTCATCAATGTTACCCGTGAGCTTTCCAGGACCGGGACGCACAGGCAGGACTGTCAGCCACAAGACCTTAAGTGGTAGCTCATCCACCAGTTTCCACTTTTCCCCTTTCTATTTGCCTTGAAGTGATGGGACCGGATGCCGTGACCTTAGTTTTTTGAATGTTAAGTTTCAAGCCAACCTTATCCCTCCTCTCTTTCACCCTCATCGAGGCTCTGTAGTTCCTCTTCACTTTCTGCCATTAGAGTGCTATTCATCTGCATATCTGAAGTTGTTGATCTTTCTCCTGGCAATCTTGATTCCAGATTGTGGTTTACCCAGCCTGGCACCGCACATGATGCAGTGACAGTTTGTATTTTCTTGGGCTCCAGTATCACTGCGGATGGCGCCTGCCGCCATAAAATTAAAAGACGCTTGCTCCTTGGAAGGAAAGCGATGACAAATCTAGACCGTGTGTTGAAAAGCAGAGACATCACTTTGCCAACAAGAGTCCACAGAGTCAAAGCTATGGTTTTGCCAATAGTTGTGTATAGATGTGAGGTTTGGACTATAAACAAAGCTGAGCACTGGAAATGTGCTGGAGAAGACTCTCGAGAGTCCCTGGGACGGCAAGGAGATCAAACCAGTCCATCCTAAAGGAAATAACCCTGAATGTTCATTGGAAGGACTGATGCTGAAGCTGAAGCTCTAATACTTTGGCCACCTGATGCAAAGAGCCAGCTCATTGGGAAAGACCCTGATGTTGGGAAAGATTGAGGACAAAAGAAGAGGGCAGCAGAGGATAAGACGGTTGGATGGCATCACCAACCCAATGGACATGAGTTTGAGCAAACTCTGGGAGACAGTGAAGGACACGGAAGCCTGGCACGCTGCATCCATGGGGTTGAAAAAAGTCAGACACGACTTAGCAACTCAACAACAGCACCATCTACCAGTAGCCAGGAAAGATGTTTGTAATGAGGAACTGCCACAGTGCTTGAAACCTGGCCTTCCCTGACCTTCCCTGAATTCCAAAGGTTGTCAAACAGTTGCTAATAAAGGGAGGAGCAGCCAAGAAACCCCGGAGAAGGCAATGGCGACCCACTGCAGGACTCTTGCCTGGAAAATCCCATGGACGGAGGAGCCTGGTGGGCTGCAGTCCATGGGGTCGCTGAGTCGGACACAACTGAGCAACTTCGCTTTCATTCTTCACTTTCATGCACTGGAGAAGGAAATGGCACCCCACCCCAGCGTTCTTGCCTGGAGAATCCCAAGGACGGGGGAGCCTGGTGGGCTGCCTTCTATGGGGTCACACAGAGTCGGACACGACTGAAGTGACTCAGCAGCCGCAGCAGCAGCAGCAGCCAAGAAACTACCTGAACAAGATTAAAGGGACGAGAGGAGCTCATCAGATTATGAGAGAAAAAAGAAAGTGAAGGTCGCTCAGTCATTGTGTCTGTTTGCGGCCCCTTGGACTGTATAGGCCATGGGATTCTCCAGGCCAGAATACTGGAGTGGGTAGCCATTTGCTTCTCCAGGGGATCTTCCCAACCCAGGGATCGAACCCAGGTCTCCCACATTGCAGGCAGATTCTTTATTGCAGGCTGAGCCATCAGGGAAGCGCTGAGACAAGATTAAGGGATTACAAACCTGCTCACCCCCTAATCTTGTCAGCAACCCAACCCTGGAACCATTGTTCTAAAACTTCTCGTCAAATCCTCATGGGTTGATGTGTGTGTGAGTCACTCAGTCCTGTGGACTCTTTGTGACCCCATGGTCTGTCCATGGAATTCTCTAGGCAAGCATACTGGAGTGAGCTGCCATTTCCTTCTCCAGGGGACCTTCCCAACCCAGAAATAAAACCCGAGTCTTCTGCATCGCAGGCGGATTCCTCACTATCTGAACCACCAGGGAAGCATAGTTTTTGGAGGCAGGAGCCCGCCGTGTCCCCCTCTGCCTGGTTAAGTAATCAAGCTCTCCTTTCCTCCCTCACCCAAAACTGTCTCCAAGCTTCAGTTCACCATCAGTGTGCAGGGAAGCTGAGCTCCGGGTCACGTGCTGGAACGTGAGGAGTGAGGGGGCCAAGACGGAAGCCAAGGAGGGCGAGAGGACTCTTTCTAAAAAGACAAATAGGACTTCAAGTAATGTGGGCAAAACTCCATGGAGCATTCCCTCAGCGGCGACGGCATGACATGCCAGCAGTATCTACAGACATCTCAAGGAACAAAGGGCAGAGATAATCTATAAATGAACAAGGAGCGCTAGCAGTGCTGGGGAGGTGGAGATTAACTGCCTGGGAGGGCTGCTCACCTAGGTCTTGACAAGGAGTTCACTGGCAGACAAAGGAGAAAACGCATGTAGGCGGAGGAAACAGCATGTGCGGAGTCCAGGCTCGACAGCCTGGTCTCAGAACCAACGTGGGTCTTCCCTGGTGGTCTCGTGGTTACGAATCCACCTTCCATCTAGGGGACACGGTGCAATCCCTGATTGGGCAACTGAGATCCCGTTACCGAGGAGCAACTACGCCCGAGAGCTGCAACTAGAAAAAGAAAAAAAAAAAGGTATGTTCCAGGACCCTCAGCCAGGGCATGCGGCTGCAGTAAAGTGAGGCTGGGGACCGGTTCTAAAGAGCCCTGATGCTGTGTGTTGTACAATAAATAATTTGCCCGATCCTTGTCTCTGATCCTATCTCAGTGGCAAACACTAAACCCTTGGAATTTCCTTAGTTACTCATGGTGGCCCCTGGCCACACCTGTTGTTGCTTAGTCGATAAGTCTGTCTGACGCTCTGTGACCCCATGGACTGTAGTGCCCGGCTTTCCTGTCTTTCACTATCTCCTGGAGCTTGCTCAAACTCACATCCACTGAGTTAGTGATGCCATCCAACCATCTCATCCTCTGTCGTCCCCTTCTCCTCCTGCCTTCAATCTTTCCCAGCATCAGGGTCTTTTCCAATAAGTCAGCTTTTCACATCAGGTGGCCAAAGTATTGGAGCTTCAGCCTCACCATCAGTCCTTCCAATGAATATTCATGGTTGATTACAGAATGTAATGAGTTTAATAATATCTGTTGGAATAGGGTCACTTAAAGTAGGCTTATTAAGCAAAGATGCTCTAATTCAAGTCATAGTTTTACAAAAAATTTACAAATAGATGTTTGTGTTACAAATAATTTATGAGAATTCGGAGTTCATATTGAAATGATATTTCAATACAAAAGAAAAAAAAACAACTGAAAGAAATGAAAAAGTTACCAAAAAATGGAGAACAAAAAATAGCTCCTTGTTTTTTACTAAAAAAAGAAATAAAACGCAAGAATATCTTGTAACTGCATGCTAAGTACTGTGCTCTATGAAACTTTCGTTCCAAGTGAGGGAAATAGCATTCAAGATGCCTTCAAGGATCTCACAGTTCTGAGGGGACACAAAGCTTAGCAGAGAGATAGTGCTCGTGAGATGCCGTGGTGGGACAGTGAAAGAGACTTCTTCAGCACAACTGCAGCAGAGATGAAACTAAAGGCCCCTTCTTCATCCCATTCAGACTATTGTTTTTAACCTTGTAATAGGACCTGAGAATGCCATTTAAATGAAAATAGTCGAGTAAACATGCCCATTTAAAATGGTCCACAATAATCACAAAAGTCCACAAAAGTCCACAATAACCCATTGTAAATTAAATGGCATAACGCCGGTTTAAAACTCCGTAGGCAGAATAGAACGGAGTACAGAAACAGTATGTGATCTAAGTATGGTATTCCAAATCAGTGAAGGGAGTATGGGTTATTCAATAAATGATCGGAAATGAACTCTAATTTGGAGGAAAAATTATATCGTGTCCATAGTTTTTCTTATTGACAAATTCTAGTTGGATCAAAGATTAAGCATTTTTAAAGCACGTGAAACATTATAAGAAAAGAGTGTTTTAAAAATCTTGAGTCAAATGAGATCTTTCTAAACATGACACCAAAGTTAGGAATTCTAAAAGGAAACCGCTCGTAGATTTTTGCTTAGGTTAAATTTTTAAAGTTCTGAACTACAGAAAACTGTCAAAAACAAAGGTAAAAATTAAAACAACAATAAAACAGAAAGCAACCTACGTTAAGGGAATTCTTCCGCAGTCCAGTGGTTTGGACTCCAGGCTTCTACTGGGGGCTGGGATGTGATCCCTATTTGGGGAACTAACATCCCACAAGCCTCGTGGTGTAGCCAACAAGACAAAACAAAGCCTAGGTCATCTGGATTAATATCCTTAAGACATACGAAGAGCTCTTATAAATGAATAAGAAAAATGTGACTTCCCTGATAAAATGGGAAAATGAAAATGCAATTCACAAAAAGAAGCTTTGCGAATAATCATGTGGGAAGATGGTGTTCTTATTAATAGCCAAAGAAATGCAAATTTCATCTCAATAAATGGTGGTGAAGATATTAAGCCTGAAAATATCATTTGTGCAGAAAGCAGACATTATTATGTGCTGATGGTGATAAGATACCTTGGTAGAAACCTTCTAGATGGGAATTTGGTAATACGTGTAAAAGAGAAAAAGGAGAAAAGAAAATAGAGGCAGGTTGATGAGAAGAGGAGATGCTGAAGGGAATATTTTTGAACTAGCCCTTTTCAAGAAATGTATCATAATTTATCTAATATATGCTTCAGGCCAAGGATGCAGCAGGGTGGCTTTCTCTAGAGAGCTCCAGGCCCACAGATGGCCGCCTTCTCCCTGTCCTCACGTGGCTTTGATCTGACGTCGTCTCGTCTTCCTACAAGGACACCAGTCATTAGATTAAGGCTCCACCCTTATTTAGCCTGAATTGCTCTTAAAGCCCTGTTTCCAAATATAGTCATAACGAGGGTTAAGACTTCAACATATGGATTTGAAAAGTGTGAAAGTGTTGCCTCTGACTCTTGGTGACCCCACGGTCTGTCCAGGCAAGAATACTGGAGTGGGTTGCCATGCCCTTCTCCAGGGGATCTTCTCCACCCAGGGACTGAACTCGGGTCTCCTGCACTGTAGGCGGATTCTTTACCATCTGAGCCAAATAGTGAAAAAGCGGAAAGAGCCTAATGGTACAGAAAGTAAAATATTACACAGCCGCACAAGTCATGAAGCCAATTTATATTTATTAACATGGAAGGCTGCCATGATATATGCATGGTTGTTTTTTGTTTTTTGGTCTTTTTTTTTGCCACACCCTGCAGCTTCTAGGATCTTAGTTCCCCAACCAGGGATTGAACCGAAGCCCTCGGCAGTGAAACCTGGAAATCTTAACCACTGGACCACCAGGGAATTCCCTATAACTTGTTCCTTAACAAGTTTTAAAACGATAGGCATAGTATGATCACACTTTTGCAAAAATATCAGTGTGTATTTGAAAAATAAAGCGTATGCACTCCAAGGTAAATAAAGTGACATCTGAGGAGTGCAGTTTTGAAAAAATACGTATTCCATTTTATATTTTTATGAATAATATATAATGAATATCTTAACCTTTACGATAAAGGAGAAAAAAAGTTATTTTTGAAAGAACAGATCAGTCCTAAATTTATTTCTCCCAGGATTACTTAAAGAAATGGCAAATTCTGATTGCTAATTTTGTGCATAAATAATTGCAAATTGTGAGCCGAAGCGATTCTACAGGGTGCGTGCACACAGAGGTCACTGATGTGAGGCAGATTACAACCTTGAGTGGAAGTGATTCATTTACAGAAAGATTATGAACATAAGAAAAAGTTCATTCGGGCTTGCCCGGTGGTCCAGTGGGGGGGAGTCTGCCTGTCAATGCAGGGGACTCAGGGTTGATCCCTGATCCGGGCAGATCCCACATGCCTCGGAAAAACTGAGCCCGTGGGCTGCAAATACTGAGCCCACAGGCCGCAGTTACTGAAGCCTGCGTGCCCAGAGTCTGCTCCGCAACGAGAGAAGCCACACACCAAGGAACCCCGTTTGCTGCAACTAGAGAAAGCCTTTGTGCAGCAGTGAAGACCTAGTGCAGCAAGAAATAAATAACTCTTTAAAAAGTTAATCAACCGGTGGAACTTAGAGGCGTGTTTAGTTGACACTAGAAATCAGTCGGTTAACCTGATTACTGTGCCTGTCAAACTAATTTAAGCCAAAAAGCCCTGTTGGAATAGACAAAGGCGCTGACAAACTTCGAAGACAGTCGGCTCTTTTTTTAGTAATGTGGCTTCCTGTGCACAATTCCAACACCAACTAAATGGACTTTCACAGATAATCTCACTCTCAAAACCAGGACCAAGAACCGACATAACAGCATGTGTTAGTTTAATCCCTTTTGGTTTATCCACTAATTCAGTCCCCAGAGTGACAGTTCTTTCCTTCTAGTGAAAAAACCATCCCAATTTGCTGCTAATTTTGAGGTCGTTTTTGTACTTAAAGAACCAAAATTCAAGGACGGTCCCTCAGATTCGAAGCCCTCAGCCAGGAAACGCCAGCTCGTGTGATGGCCCTTCAGAACAAGCAGTCCCCTAGTGCGGCTGTCTTCTGCAGGGTTGGTGGTCATGTTGTTGCCAGAACCTTCACAATACAGCTTGATCTGCCTAAACAGAAGAAACAGGCCTTTCTCTGTTAGATTGAAAGGTGGCATCAAGGATGGAAATTCGTGTCCTGATTTTTCACCATCCTCAAATAGTTAACTGATTTATTGGAATAAGTGAAAGCATAATGTGTTTCAACCTTTCTTGGGATTATCAAGTAGCTGATTGCAACCTTTCACAATCCTTCAGCATATGGGTTGCATAATCTTTGGGGAATTCTGCAGAATGTGCTGATAATGTTTTCCACTTTGACATTCAAGTTAATTATCACTATTGAATCTTTAATACTTAAAAAAAATATGTTGCTTAATTTGTTCATAAATCAGTGGTTTAATAAATGCCAGCATATATACTGAATTATGTTAATGTTTGATATCTTTTGAGCAGTCAAAAGTGCATTAAAAATTAAAATAAAATTAATTCTCACTTTCCCATTCTTACACTTTAGGTGACGTTACTTTACACTGTGCTATAGTGTTCTACAAGTTGACATTCAGTGTTTTGAATTAATGGATTTTTTAAAACTCAATGGAAACTCAATGGAATTTGTGATTTATTTACTGCCTGGGGTGTTGTTCATTGATTTTTCAATTACTGTAAAACTTTATACATCACGGCATGAGACCCTGAGCAATCAGATGAAAGGTACTAGGGGAGTTTTCCTTTTAAACGGGATTATGTAATAAAGACAGAAGACTAAATTAACATCTCTAATATGCCAGCCAGGAACACTGAACTCAATGTTGGTAGGCTTGTGAATGACCTTGCTGAAGTGAGCTTTTGAGAAACAGAAGGTTCAGGAAAGCCTGATCTCCCGCCCTTGAGTCACTGCAAACGTTCATGACAAACCATTGCCGTCCACAACACTGATAAGCAAGAACTTCTAGGCTCCAGTGTATGAGCGAGTGTCCACAACACTGAAAAGCAAGGACTTCTCGGCTGTAGTGACTGAGCGAGCGGCAGCTGAGATTTTGAAAGTCCCGACAGGCCATGTTTTCTTATCAGCGTTCGGAGCTGCCAGGAGCGACAGCCATGCTCTGCAGCAACACCTAACCGTGACCGTGCATTTCACTTCTTTCCATCTTTCTCTCAGTAAGCACTGACAGGATTCCTAGCCCCGCCCTGGGCTCCAACACCTGAGGGAACAGAGCCCAGAGATGACATTCCCCCAGAGCTGGGTTTTTGTGTTTTTTTTCGTCTCTTGCAAGTCCTGTGTCATTGCCAGGAGGAGCGTCCGTGTAGAACATGGCCCCAGCGAGGAAACTCGCAGGGAGGTGAGGCGAGGCGAGCAGAGGCTCCCGTGATCACGGAAGAGGGAGATGCCCGTGGGGAGCCCAGAGAAGCTGTCGGCGAGGTGACAGAAGCGGCAGACGGGCTCAGGGAGTCCAGACGGAGCCCCAGCAAGCCACCTCCCTGATGAAGCCACGACCACAGGGGCCCAGCCTCCTCAGCCAGCTTGAGCCACGCACCCAGGCTTCTCAAACCCACAGGAACTTCGCACGTGTCAACAGAAAGGGGAGCTCTTCAGCTGGGGTGAAGGGTCCACTTCGAAGGGAAGAACACAGGCAGGAAGGACAGACCTGTTGATGCCTCAGAAAAACGGGCCTGACGACAGGGCGCTGCCTGCACCATCAATGCCCCACAAGGCCGGGCTGCCCCGGGGTTACTCGGGCAATCTGAGACCAAGCCACAGGAACCACCACAAGGACGCCTGTGCACGAGACCAGGGGGTAGCTGTGGGCCAGCTCATACTGATAAACCTTCACTAGAGATGCCTTCAGGGCTTCCTTGATGTGTCAGGCAGCAAAGAATCTGCCTGCAACGCAGGAGACCTGGGTGCGATCCCTGGATTGGGAAGGTCCCCTGGAGGAGGGCATGGGAGCCCACTCCATTCTGGCCTGGAGAAACCTCATGGACAGAGGAGCCTGGCGGGCTACAGCCCATGGGGTCAGAGTCAGACAGGACTGAGCGACGAAGCACAGCACACAGAGGTCTCTTCAAGAAAACTAGAGACACCAAGGGAACATTTCATGCAAAAATGGGCACAATAAAGGACAGAAATGGTATGGGTCTAACAGAAGCAGAAGTTATTAAGAAGAGGTGGCAAGAATGCACAGAAGAACTGTACAGAAAAGATTTTCACAACCCAGATAATCACGATGGTGTGATCACTCACCTAGAGCCAGACATCCTGAAATGTGAAGTCAAGTGGGCCTTAGGAAGCATCACCTCGAACAAAGCTAGCAGAGGTGATGGAATTCCAGTTGAGCTATTTCAAATCCTAAAAGATGATGCTGTGAAAGTGCTGTACTCAATATGCTAGCAAATTTGGAAAACTCAGCAATGGCCACAGGACTGGAGAAGGTCAGATTTCATGCCAATCCCAAAGAAAGGCAATGCCAAAGAATGCTCAAACTACTGCACAATTGCACTCATCTCACACGCTGGCAAAATAATGTGCAAAATTCTCCAAGCCAGGCTTCAACAATATGTGAACCATGAACTTCCAGATGTTCAAGCTGGTTTTAGGAAAGGCAGAGGAACCAGATATTAAATTGCCAACATCCGCTGGATCATGGAAAAAGCAAGAGAGTTCCAGAAAAACATCTAATTCTGCTTCATTGACTATGCCAAAGCCTTTGACTGTTTAAATCACAATAAACTGTGGAAAATTCGGAAAGAGATGGGAACACCAGACCACCTGACCTGCCTCTTGAGAAACCTGTATGCAGGTCAGGAGGCAACAGTTAGAACTGGACATGGAAAAACAGACTGGTTCCAAATAGGAAAAGGAGTCCGTCAGGGCTGTATATCGTCACCCTGCATATGTAACTTATATGCAGAGTCCATCATGAGAAACGCTGGGCTGGATGAAGCACAGGCTGGAATCAAGCTTGCTGGTAGAAATATCAATAACCTCAGATATGCAGATGACACCACCCTTATGGCAGAAAGCAAAGAGGAACTAAAGAGCCTCTTGATGAAAGTGAAAGAGGAGAGTGAAAAAGTTGGCTTCAAACTCAACATTCAGAAAACGAAGATAATGGCATCTGGCCCCATCACCTCATGGCAAATAGATGGGAAAACTATGGAAACAATGAGAGATTTCATTTTCTTGGTCTCTAAAATCACTGCAGATGGTGATTGCAGCCATGAAATAAAAAGATGCTTATTCCTGGAAGGAAAGCTATGACCAACCTAGACAGCATATAAAAAGCAGAGACATTACTTTGCCAACAAAGGTCCATCTAGTCAAAGCTATGGATTTTCCAGTAGTCATGTATGGATGTGAGAGTTGGACTATAAAGTTAAGCGCCAAAGAATTGATGCTTTTGAACTGTGGTGTTGGAGGAGACTCTTGAGAGTCCCTTGGACTGCAAGGAGATCCAACCAATCCATCCTAAAGGAAATCAGTCCTGAATATTCATTGGAAGGACTGATGCTGAAGCTCAAGCTTCAATACTCTGGCCACCTGATGCAAAGATCCAACTCTCACACAAGAAACTTCAAGCTCTAGTTTTAAGAATTTTATTCCTGTCTCAAAAACATAACCTCTGTTTTCTAGAATTTTCCTCATTCTGTTCTGGCATCTTTTAGCTGGTGAATCTCCCCTCGGTCCTTCGGTCACCTCCAATTGGAACAGGTGCCCCTGCAAAGCCATTGCCCCCTGGGAACAGGGCTGGTCCCCAGTCCCTGTCTGGCATCTGCGCATCCACCCGGCCTGACCGCCTCCCGCCCGAGCACCTGCCGCTGGTCTTCAGGCTGTGCTCTGCGGCATTCAGGATCGAACCCACGCCTCCTGCACTGGGGGTGTGACACCGTAGCCCCTGGGCTGCCAGGAAAGTCTCGCAACCCCTCGTTTCTTTGACCCAGTCCTTTCCTGACCCAGGTTCCATCCCTGGGTGGGGAAGATCCCCTGGAGGAGGGCAGGGCAACCTACTCCAGTGTTCTTGCCTGGAGAATACCATGGATGGGGGCTCCTGGCGGGCTGCAGTCCAGGGGTTCACAGAGAGTCGGACACGACTGAGCGACTGAGCAGACCCTTGCAGCGGGTGCTCAGGGTGGCCTCTCTGACCGCCACACTGTCTTCCACCTCCTCCTTGATGAGGCCTGCAGAAGCCCCTCTGGGAGCTCCTTACCCGGGATAGGTCCGCACCACGCGGGCCCTGCTTCCTCCAGCTGAGAAGAGCAAGGCAGTTCAGGAAATTTTGCTTTTGAGAGTCAAGGAGGAAATCTTATTTTATATCAATTCTTTGTTAAATGTATATCTATTATAAATGTGTCTTTTGGCTGCTCTGGGTCTTGGTTGCTGACAGGGGTGTGCTCTCGTTGGGGAGCGCAGGGGCGCCTCTGGTTACCGGGCTTCTCGTGGCAGGAGCTTCTCTTTTTGCAGAGTGCAGGCTCTCGGGGACGAGGCCACCAGCGGCCGCGGTTGCAGGTCCGAAGCGCAGGGTCACGTGTCGTGGCTCACAGGCTTAGTCGCGCCCCCACATGCAGGGCCTTCCCGGCCGAGAGAGCGGACCAGCGGACTGCACATCACAAGGCAGGCTCTTACTCGATGGACCGCCAGGGAAGCCCGACTTCAACTCTTGTGAATAACATTTCTAAGACCGGGTGGATTTCTTGCCTGATCCCTTCCTCAGTAAAGCGGGATGGTATGTATCTCAGAGTCGTCACTCCAAACATTCAGTTCAGTTCAGTTCAGTCGCTCAGTCGTGTCCAGTTCTTTGCGACCCCATGGACTGCAGCACGCCAGGTCTCCCTGCTCATCTCCAACTCCCAGAACTTGCTCCAACTCATGTCCATCGAGTTGGCGATGCTCTCCAACCATCTCATCCTCAGTCGTCCCTTTCTCCTCCCGCCCTCAATCTTTCCCAGCATCAGGGTCTTTTCAGATGAAGGTTTACAGTGACAGTTCATCCGATAAGAGGGCTCACCACGAACAGGACCAGACCCCGGAGTCCCTGGCGTGAGTCACCCCTCTTGTCATTTGGTGTTCTCCGGCCAGAGACAAGTGCTGTGAGAACAAATAAGCCCCAGGACCCAGGTGGTGCAAGCTCTGAGGAGGAGAAGAGCTATTAGGCTTTCTGTGCCACAACCGCCAAAGTGGTCCTAAAAGCGACGCAGCCTCTGGAAAGGGGCGCGAGCATCTTGGCGAGTAAATCCCTGCCCAGAAGTGCCCTGGAAATTCATTTTAAAGGCTCTGCTTTCGGGTTATCTGAAGAGCCTGGATGAAGAGACCCAGCGTAGGCTGCAGTGAACGGAGGTTAAAGGTTCCTAGAAAGTCATAACTCTTTCACCTCCAGCTCGGGTGGCTTGTGGACATACTGTGGCCAGCCGCAGCCTAGACCCACTCAGGGCCCTGCACAGCCTGCCTGGTGTCCCCCAGACCCTGCGAGAAGGTGGCAACAGCCTAGGAGGGTGACCGAGGGAAGATTCAGGGATACGTCCCGCCCTTAGTCTCCGAGACAGGTGGGTCACTTTGGCCCCAGTTAGAAGTGAATCCCCCAAGCAAATGTCAGAGCTGTGATGCAGAGTAGACAGCAGCCCTGATATTTGGGGAACTAACCACATCATTTCCCATTATCTCTGCCGGGAGAGCAGCTGACTGCTACACGTCTGCTCCCAAGAGATCAGATGCCCCCACCTGCACTGCAGGAGACGGGGCCAGAAGATGCTGCTGCCCCAGCAGCTGGGGGCGACGGCAGAGGCCTGCCGCGCTGACCTGCCGCCCCTCCCCTTGCAGCCGCTGTGAAAGCAGCGTTGACAGTCTGAGAGCCTTGATGCACCTGCTCACCTTGAGCTTGTCTTAGTAACTGTGATTCTAGATGGTCAGCTTTTATCCTGATCTTTAGCCTCCATCTTACATTTAATTTTTAAGCTTCATAGTGAATATGAATGAACGCGCTTACTTAGGATTCACCTAGTGCCTATTTCTTTGTGTGTGGCTTTTATCACAGTGATTGCAAACTCCTCTAGGAGGATCATCTGTGTAAATATTGCCTCTAGCATTTATATTGGGAAATACTCAATTGCCTTCTGCTTATTGTTAATTCAGGGAACCCGTTCATTCTTAAAAGGTAAACTCTCTGCAGTCGAATCAAATGACTCAGGTCTTCGCCTCCAGCCAGGCCGCCCGGCCTTTCCTTACAGCCCCAGACAGGGGTCCAGGGTCCCGAGCACACCTCACTCACCTGCCCCGTTGTCTGAAAGTGTGTTCCCTTCTTTCCCAGAGTCTCCCTACCGACTCTGACCAATTTCACTGCAAACATTCCTGTATTCTTTGGGGATCCCACATCACTTACTGGAATCCATGAACCAGCCCTCCAAGATCACACATCACACTTGGTACATGTGTAAATATTTTTCTGGGAATACCCATGATTTTTGTTATATTCTCAAAGGGTCCACGACCCTCTGATCCATAAGGGTGGAAATGGCCCGTCATTTTAATCGATATTCTCATTAAGTTATACTTCCAGTAGTCAGGCAGCCTCTGGGCTGACCTCTGACCTCACTGTCCTTCTGGTCTGTTCTGCTCATAACGCCACTCAGTTGACCATCAGGGGAACACGAGGGTCACCGTCCTTAATTCTCTCCCATCCCCCAGCCCACAGGAGCCACTCAGTGGTTCCACCACACCCCTTTTGCTAATTAGCTGCCTCCCTACCTAGAACTCATCCCCTGTCTCTCCCCACACCCATCCCTACCCCACAGGTCAGGGACCAGCCAAAGACACAACACCCCAGACCAAGAGCAGCTGGGAGGTGGAGTTCAGTTTCAGACGACGAGACCTGAGTGGGGATGTGGAGCGTCTGCATGGAGCTGAAACCGTTGGAAAAGGATGGGCTCTCCAAGGTTTCAACCTTGAGAATGAAAGAGCTCTCCAAGGTAAACAAAAGCGAAAATAGTCAAGTGTTTATGCTGACTGTCTACAGCACTTAGGTGCCGGACCCAGGGCTCTGCAGAGCCCACTTGAACACCTACAGAGCAAATGTGGGATGCTACACAAACATCTCATGGGGGGATGGGAGCTTCACAAGGTTACAATTTGCCTGCAAAATATTGTGAACAAAGTACTTGGCAAAAAATAGGTGTTATGTCCCTAGTCTTTGCCTCAAAAATTGTAATTTAGAAAAGCGCTGGCGTTGAAAGTGGTTTAAAGCGGCGAACAAAAAGTCAAATGACATCCTTAATAGGTGCCTATTAAATATACACCTTTCTATTGACATTTTTCAGGGATATGACGACAAAGTCAATCTACAGTAGAGAGAGGGAAAGTACACTTTGCGTTAATAATTAGTAACGCAGGCATTTCCTTAATTACTGTAACCTATGCAACTCACCCCAGGCATAATTATTCAGGAAAGAATTCACGTCTTCCTAGCAACACATTCTAAACCATTACTGTTGGTCTCTAAGGAGAAACTGTGTCCGCAGTTAGGTTAGGTGTTTAACGTTATGAGTCAGTGTTAATATTAAACTAGGGCTGCAGAGAGAGCAAAAAACCGGCCGTGGTGCACAGCGGAGGGGCCACGCTGCTACTGAGGCGGGCAGCTGGAAGCGGCCCAGCTAGGAGTTACTGCGACGGCAGAGCAGGTGGGAAGCCGGCGGCGCAGAGGCAGGCCCGAGCCTCCTAAAGGCCCTGGCGACACAGCGTCCACCTCTGCAGAGGACAGCGGGGAGAGTCGGGGCTGGGCGAGTCTGGCCGGCTGCAGCGGAGCGGGGTCCCAGCCTCAGGCACAGAGCTGCGCGAGCCTGGCTTCTCCCCGGGTCCCCACCAGCTCGACGGCAGCTTCGGAATTCCCCGCCCCTCCCCAGGGCTTCTCTGTGCCCTTTGGAGCCCCGGACTTTCATTAATTCTTTTAAACGTATTTATTACTGACTTGGCGGCTCTGGGTCTCGGTTGCTGTGCGCAGGCTTTCCCTCGTTGCGGTTCCCGGGCTTCTCGCTGCGCGTCTCCTCTTGCTGCGGAGCGCCGGCTCCAGGGGCACAGGCTTCAGAAGTCGCGGCTCCGGGGCTCAGGAGGTGGGGTTCCCGGCTCTAGAGCGCAGGGTCAGTGGCTGTGACTCACAGGCCCAGGTGCTCTGTGGCGGGTGGGATCTTCCCAGACCAGGGATCGAACTCACATCCTTGGCTTTGGCAGGCAGAGTCTCACCCACTGTACCACCAGGGAAGTTTGAGCTCTTTATTTTTATTTATTTATTTGTCAACAGATATTTATGTATTTGGCTGCGGCAGGTCTTACTTCAGGCAAGTGGGACCTTTCAGTTGTGGCATGCGAGCTCTTAGTTGTGACAGGCGAGGTCTAGCTCCTTGATGAGAGGGGGAACCTGGACCCCCAGCATTGGGGGCACGGACCCTTACCCTCTGGACCATCGGGAAGTCACAGTAGTCCTTGAAACACCCTCAGCCCCAAAGCTGGCTTCCCACAGCAGCCCATCAGTGTTCGGACCACACCGCCCAACTCTGCCCCAAATCTGGAGAAATTCCAAGGAGGAGCCCTCGGCCATCACAGCTCTTCTCATCGCACATGTGTCAAAACAGACGCCTGGAAGATCCAAGAGCCGGGCCTGCACCCTGATCTGCCCCCAGTCCAGAGGACGAGTGCCAAATCCCCGGGCGGCCAGCCGACAGTGACGTGGGGGAGCCGGCTGCTCAGGAAGAGAAAGTGCGGTGCCTCAGGACTCCTGAGCACATGGACCTTTGAGGACGATCAGAAAAGCCCGGTTCCAAACGACTGGAAGTTTTCCTTCCACAAAGCCACCTCCTGCCCATTCCTTTCCTCTGGAAACGGTCTTGGATGGCCCTCACCATCATCACCCAGGTATGGGCACAGGGACTCCGGTCTACTAGACTCCCTTGAAAATGCAGTGAGCGCCGGCAAAGGACGGGAGGAGGAGGCCAGAGCGACAGCAGTTTTTGATGCTATTCCAGAGCAAGGCCCACAGTACAGAAAGCCAGACTCCGACAGCAGGTGTTTGCAGCAACATCAGCATTTATTTGCAGCAAGGGTTTCTGGTGGCTCGGTCAGTAAAGAACCCGCCTGCAAGGTAGGAGTTCCAGGTTTGATCCCTGGGTCAGGAAGATCCCCTGGATAAGGAAATATCAACCCACTCCAGTATTCTTGTCTGGGAAACCCCATGGACAGAGGAGTCTGGTGGGCTACCGTCCAGGGGGTCACAAACAGTCGGACACTACTGAGCGACTAAACCACCACCCAGCAAGGGAGTAGGAAATCACTCTCAGATCCACTCTGTCATGGACTCTGAGTTAGGACTGTTTTCAAGGGGAAGAACAAAGAACCTGGAGTTAAGCACCTTCTTGTGACATTTCTGTGGCAGTTCCTAGCTGTCGCTTCGGGAGTCAGGATGCCTCTGTTTGCGAATCTCTGTCCCGATGACCCGCGGCTCAGGCATCTGTGAGCTCATCCAAGTCTTTCTGTCCGCAATGATCTGTGTGTATAACGGCAATTTTACTGTGTTAGTATTAGCGACCACAGCAGTCTTCGTCATCTGACTCTGATGAAGTGTTCAGTTGGCAAAGGACTGAGGTCAGAGGGGACAGGAAAGGGACTGAGGTTTGGAATGGAGGGGTTAATCATAAACTCCGTAAGGGAGCTCAGTTTTATGGGACTCGGTTTCCCTGTCAGTGAGCAAGTCCTTG
Source organism: Capricornis sumatraensis (assembly GCF_032405125.1). Classification (NCBI taxonomy): domain Eukaryota; kingdom Metazoa; phylum Chordata; class Mammalia; order Artiodactyla; family Bovidae; genus Capricornis; species Capricornis sumatraensis. Next base: position 1,241,698 of record NC_091070.1, on the reverse strand, counting down.
ACCTGAAAGCTGCCTCGGGTGCCGTGTCTTCATGAAGGGCTTTGGGCTCACAAACGCCTGGCCGCTCATAGGCTTCGGAGAGTCCCTGTCCTGCCTTGTCTCCACCAATTAGAGCTCCCTCGGCCCTTTCCTCTCTCCTCATTGGTTCAGGCAGATGGTCCAGGTCATCAGCAACACGGGCTGAGCTGACTCACTGAGGAACAGTTATCCCTTCCAGAGAAGATGCGCCATTCATTTAGACACTGGAGCAATTATTTGCTGGCTGACAGTTGTAATTACGTTTTACTGCAGGTAGGAAACCGTTCCAGAAGCCAAGCTAATAGAATTACTGGTTTCTGAAGGGCTTTTGGAACAAGTAATTTTCAAATTGTCAGCACAGCATGTTCAGTGAACTTTCCACCCGGGATAAATTCCTGCCTCTGTGGCTTCTCATGGCAGGCAAGATGTGGGCTCCTGGATGGGACCCTTTGGAGCAGCAGGAGTAATTTTCTTCCAGGACCGTTTGTTTGAAAATGGAACTTGGGAAAATCATTCTTGGAGATATTTCCTGTTTGTTCTGTTTAGTCGCTCAGTCGTGTCCGACTCTTCGCGACCCCGTGGACTGTAGCCTGCCAGGCTCCTCTGGCCATGGGATTTTCCAGGCAAGAGTACTGGAGTGGGTGGCCATTGCCTTCTCCAGGGCATATTCCCGACCCAGGGATCAAACCCACGTCCCTTTCGTCTCCTGCACTGGCAGGTAGATTCTTTAACCTTAGTGCTGCCTGAGAAGCCCTGATGTTTCATGTTCTTGTTCCGTCGCTAAGTTGTATCCAACTCTTTTTGATCCCATGGACCACAGCACACCAGGCTTTCCTGTCCTTCACCATCTCCTGGAGTTTGCTCAAACTCGTTTGTGTCCATCAAGTCAATGATGCCATCCAGCCATCTCAGCCTCTGTCGTCCCCTTCTCTTCCTGCCTTCAGTCTTTCCCTGCATCAGGGTCTTTTCCAGTGCGTTGGCTCTTTGCATCAGGTGGCCAAAGAATCGGTGTGTCAGCCTTGCATCAGGCCTTCCGATGAATATTCATGACTGATCTACTTTAGGATTGACTGGTTTGATCTCCTTGCAGTCCAAGGGACTCTCAAGGGTCTTCTCCAGCACAATTTGAAAGCATCAGTTCTTCAGCGCTCAGCCCTCTTCATGGTCCAATTTTCACATTCGTACATGGCTATTGGGAAAACCACAAGTTTGACTATATGGGTCTCTATCAACAAAGTGTTCTCTGCATTTTAATACGCTGTCTAGGTTGCCATAGCTTTCCTTCTGAGGAACAAGCATCTTTTAATTTCATGGCTGCAGTCACCGTCTGCAGTGATTTTGGAGACCTGGAAAATAAAATCAGCCAGCACTAAATCACTGTTCTAATGTTTAATTTCTCTGGGAGTCGGCATTAGATTACATCAACCTAGCCAAGCTCTGTAGCAATAGCAGGGTAAATAATTTTCCCTGGCGTGGTATCCCATGGTAACTCCTCCCTCCATGCTACCCGCTTCTGAAGGGAAGTTAAGGGAAAAATAAACCCAGAGGGCCTTTTAGTCAAAGTTTCTAACAAGGGCACCAACAACTGTAGACAATGATTTTGCAACAAGGTTCTCTATTGATAAGAAAATTCCCTTAGAATGCTTGGCAACATTGGACCCTATCAGCTGATCTGACATTTAACCGAGTTTAAAAAGCACATCCGTGGTCTGATGGGACAACAGTTTTTTTTACTGAGAAGACGTTCAAGGTATTTTTTGCTGCTGTTTTTGTTGTGACTTAAACAAACCCCCTTCCTGCTTTGCCGTCCACTGACTAGCCGAGCTCTGGTTCTGAGTGGCTGTGGCTGTTCTCCGTGCATCCACGAATCAGGTTGTCCTGGCACCTGCCCAGGAGAAGGAGCAAAACGCAAAACTATGTGGCTTGGGAGAAGACTTCAGCCTCGTATCACAAGGAGAGACAGTTCTACTTCTAAGTAGATGAGAACACGGAGTTGCTGAGAATCGAGAGAGAATGAACTATATGGACTGTGCACCTGGAGGCCTTTTCCAGCTTTGTTAAAAGGTAATTGGGCTTCCCTGGTGGTCCAGCGGTTAACAATATATCTGCCGAAGCAGAGGACACAGGTTCAATCCCTGGACTGGGAAGATCCCACTGGCCACAGGGCAGCTGAGCCCGGGTGCCACAGCTACTGAGCCTGGGCACCATAGAGCCCACGCTTCTACAGCAAGAAGCCCCTGCAATGAGAAGCCCCCTCTAGAGAGGAGCCCCCGCTCACCACAACTAGAGAAAGCCCACTCGCAGCAACAAAGACCCAACCCAGCCAAAATAAATGAAATCAATAAAAAAGATAATTGACATATAACATGTATAAGTTTAAGGTGTATAGTATAGTATGATAATGTGAAGTGAAGTGAAGTTGCTCAGTTGTGTCCGACTCTTTGCAACCCCATGGACTGTAGCCTACCAGGGTCCTCTGTCCATGGGATTTTCCAGGCAAGACTACCGATACACATTTATATTGCGAAATACTTGCCACAGTAAGGTTAATCATCTCACATAATTACCATTTGTGTGTGCGTGTTTATGGTAAGGACATTTAAGACCTACCCTCTTCAGTCAGTTCAGTTTAGTTCAGTCACTCAGTCGTGTCCGACTCTTTGCGACCCCATGAATTGCAACACACCAGGCCTCCCTGTCCATCACCAACTCCTGGAGTTCACTCAGACTCACGTCCATCGAGTCAGTAATGCTATCCAGCCATCTAATCATCTGTCATCCCCTTCTCCTCCTGCCCCCAATCCCTCCCAGCATCAGAGTCTTTTCCAATGAGTCAACTCTTGGCATGAGGTGGCCAAAGTACTGGAGTTTCAGTTTTAGCATCAGTCCTTCCAAAGAATACCCAGGACTGATTTCCTTTAGAATGGACTGGTTGGATCTCCTTGCAGTCCAAGAGACTCTCAAGAGTCTTCTCCAACACCACAGTTCAAAAGCATCAATTCTTTGGCACTCAGCTTTCTTCACAGTCCAACTCTCACATCCATACATGACTACTGGAAAAACCATAGCCTTGACTAGATGGACCTTTGCTGGCCAAGTAATGTCTCTGCTTTTCAATATCCTATCTAGGTTGGTCATAACTTTCCTTCTAAGGAGTAAGCATCTTTTAATTTCATGGCTGCAATCACCATCTGCAGTGATTTTGGAGCCCCCCAAAAATAAAGTCTGACACTGTTTCCACTGTTTCCCCATCTATATCCCATGAAGTGATGGGACCGGATGCCATGATCTTACCTCTTAGTAACTTTCAAATATACAATGTGTGTGTGAGTCACTCAGTCATGTCCAACTCTTTGTGACCTCATCATCTGTCCATGGAATTCTCTGGGCAAGCATACTGGCGTGGGTTGCCATTCCCTTCTCTAGGGGACCTTCCCAATCCAGGGGTGGAACCCAGGTCTTCTGGATCGTAGGCAGATTCTTTACCAGCTGAGCCGTCAGGGAAGCCTAGAAATACAGTGCTGTGCACTACGCCATAGCCTCCATGCTGCAGAGCAGTCCTGGAACTCATTCATATTCACGACTGGGAGGCTGCACGCTTTGATCGGCATCTTGGCCCCCACAACACCCCAGTTCCTGGCAGATACTGCTCTGCTCTCCTTCTCTGGGTTTGGTTTGTTCAGATTCCATGTATAAGTGAAATCGTTTCTTATTTGTCTTTCTCTGTGGAGACTATTTGTGGGACTTTTTGACATATGATCAATGCATAGAGACCTGTTAGGGATCCAGGGATTTTTTGCTGTCAGTTTGGTTTATTGATACACAAGTTCATTAGAGTCTGGGATCCTCACAGAAGGAATTGTAACCCCACAGCAAACTTTCTTTGCAGCTCTCAGGAATCAAAAAACTTTATTTACCTCTAGGGAAGTTGAAAGGATGCTAGATAACTGTCTTCAAAGCCTGGAAAATGCTTAGCTGAAAATCATAAAGAAGGTTTAAGAAAGTGCTTATTATTTAATGTCACACAACACTGAGTGTTACCACAACCTTTGCCAGTCATTCTGATGAGGACACTGAAGAAAGTCAAGCCGCTGGGTTGTGCCCGACTCTTTGTGATCCTATGGACTGCAGCCCACCAGGCTCCTCTGTCCATGGGATTCTCCAAGAAAGAATGCTGGAAGGGCTTGCCATGCCCTCCTCTAGGGGATCTTCCCAACCCAGAGATCGAACTCAGGTCTCCTGCATTGCAGGCAGATTCTTTACCGTCTGAGCCTCAATCCACAAAGTGGCACTAAAGTCACCCTCAATCACAGGACCCTAGCTCTAAATCATTAGGGGGGTAGAGTTTGCAAATTATGAGCATGAGAGTCAAAGCAAATGTTTGGAATCAGACAGGACTGGGCTCGAATCCTACCATACCACTTTCTGCCTGTGTACAATCCTATCTCTTTGTCTGGCACATAGTAAATGCTCAACAAACTGTGACCAATACATTAATCACTCCAATGAATCATGCTTTCTTCAATGACATACATTATTGACATTTCAAAGGGTGCACCCTTTGCTAGCCAAACCTCCTTTATGGAAGATCTAACATTCTGGGTGTTGAGGTGGAGTCTAAGGCACCCATGTGACTTATGCTATCACAATAGGTCAGTGTGGTCACTCGTCACAGTGTGGTCAGCAGGCCACTGCCCCAGGATCATGAATAATGTATGTTTGTAAAACTGGTTTCTGGCAGGCAGAAGTCCGGCTGTACTGGTCAGGACTGGCCAGACCATGGTGCAGAAACAGACACAAACTAGACGGTCAGTGAGTCCACCTTGAAAGGTTTACTTCTAGCTCTGAGTGTCCCCCAGGGTGTCTCATTTCCACCAGGGCTCAGGGACGCAGGGTGTTTCGCTCTGGTGGCTCCACCGTGGAGATGAAGCCTCTTGATGTTGACGCGCAGGTGAAGCCCGTCAGGGTGACTCCGGGCACATCGACTCACCGTCTGTCAGCCAGAACCTGTCGCGTGACTCCATCCACTGCCAAGAGCTGAGAAGAAAGGAGAGGAGGGTAGACATTAGGTGAGCATGAAACGCCTCTGTCTCACTCACTAAATCTTCTCCAGGGTTAGTGTCTAGGACACTATGCTTTCGAACTGCCCGGATGACAGGACTCAAAGTTACAGGGCCGTGATTACCTACCTGGCAGTGCTCCTTTACGGGATAAGCAACTCGAAACAGCGGAGATGAGAGGGTGGCTCTGTCAGCCCAGCGATTAGCATGAGAGTCCGAGAGTCTGAGGCATTAGGCTCTTTCCTAACTCTTACGTAAGTGAAGCTCTTAGGCAGAGACGCCTCTCAAATCTTCTCTGGCCCAGCCTCTCCACTGCCCTCAAACTGTTGTACACTCAGCCAGGTTCTCACAAACCTCAAAGCGTTCATTTTTACCAAGCCTGTCCCCACGTCCTGGGCCATTACCTATACCCACCCTCCCAGGGAAATTCCAAGGCTTTGTGACTTGGGGGTCTTCCTGAACTCCTTTTCCTCTTCCTTAACTATTCCTGTAAATAAAATTATTAAACACACACACGGGAAAAGTTAAGGAAGGCTCCCAAGTCACAAAACCTTGGAATTTATTTATTATATTATTTTAAATATATTTTTAATTTTTATTTATTTTAAAATTATATTCATTTTTCGGTTTTGGCTGTGCTGGGTCTTCACTGCCGCTCGGGCTTTTCTCTAGTTGCAGCGAGCAGGGGGCAGGGTGGGAGGCACACTCCAGCGGCGCTTTGCAGGCTTCCCTTTGCGGGGCCCTCTCCGGTTGCAGAGCGCAGGCGCCGGGGCGCACAGGCTTCAGCAGCGGCGGCGAAAGGCTCGGTCGCTGCGGTCCTGGGCTCGGTCGTTGCAGCACGCAGGCCTCGGTGCTCCGCGGCCCTAGGGATCTCCTCAGACCGGGGATCAAGCCCGTGTCTCCCGCGTGGGAGGGCGGACTCTTCACCACTGAGCCACTAGTAAAGCCCTCTATTTATTTTTTAATAGTCATTGATTTATTTGGCCGCACTGGGTCTCAGTCGAGGCCTGCGCGATCTTGAATTGCAGCCTGTGGAAGCTAGCTCCCTGATCAGGGATTGAACCTGGGCTCCTAGGGAGTGCGGAGTCGAAGCCCCTGGCCCCGGGGGATGTGGGCTTTTTCTGTTTTCCGGACAGCCCGCAGGCAGGGGCCAGGATGGCGTGTCTGCCCTTCAGCACACACTGCGCTGTCCCCGCCCTTCCTCCATCTGTGGCCCCCCACCCAGCTCCGGCTTCTCCTTCTCTGGCGTCGCCCTCAGGGTGATGACCTCGCCTTCACCGCAACCCTGTTCTCACTCTGTGGAACTCAGAAGGCTCCTCTCAACCCCTCAGCCTTTTGGAGCCGACTCCCCGACCGCTGTCCCCGCGGACTTCTCTCAGGGTCCCTGTCAGTGCTCGTCTGCATCTGGGCACTGGGGGCCCCGCAACCCCTCAGGACGGGTCCCCTCAGGACGGGTCCCCTCAGGACGGGTCCCCTCTCAGGACAGGTCCCCTCAGGACGGGTCCCCTCTCAGGAAAGGTCCCCTCTCAGGACGGGTCCCCTCAGGACGGGTCCCCTCAGGACTGGTCCCCCCTCAGGACAGGTCCCCTCTCAGGACAGGTCCCCTCAGGACTGGTCCCCTCTCAGGACGGGTCCCCTCTCAGGACGGGTCCCCTCTCAGGACGGGTCCCCTCTCAGGACTGGTCCCCTCAGGACGGGTCCCCTCAGGACGGGTCCCCTCAGGACTGGTCCCCTCTCAGGACGGGTCCCCTCTCAGGACTGGTCCCCTCTCAGGACAGGTCCCCTCAGGACTGGTCCCCTCTCAGGACGGGTCCCCTCAGAACGGGTCACCTCAGGACAGGTCCCCTCAGGACGGGTCCCCTCTCAGGAAAGGTCCCCTCAGGACTGGTCCCCTCTCAGGACAGGTCCCCTCTCAGGAAAGGTCCCCTCTCAGGACAGGTCCCCTCTCAGGACTAGTCCCCTCTCAGGACTGGTCCTCTCAGGACGGGTCCCCTCTCAGGACTGGTCCCCTCAGGACTGGGTCCTCTCAGGACAGGTCCCCTCTCAGGACAGGTCCCCTCAGGACTGGTCCCCTCAGGAAAGGTCCCCTCAGGACGGGTCCCCTCTCAGGACTGGTCCCCTCTCAGGACAGGTCCCCTCAGGACGGGTCCCCTCTGAGGAAAGGTCCCCTCAGAACTGGTCCCCTCAGGACGGGTCCCCTCTCAGGACAGGTACCCTCAGGACTGGTCCCCTCTCAGGTTTGGTCCCCTCAGGAAAGGTCCCCTCAGGACTGGTCCCCTCTCAGGACGGGCCCCCTCTCAGGACTGGTCCTCTCAGGACTGGTCCCCTCTCAGGTTTGGTCCCCTCAGGACAGGTCCCCTCTCAGCACAGATCTCCTCTCAGGACTGGTCCTCAGGGTCTGACATCACACTCAGCACCCAGTGGGCATGAAGGGACAGAGGACTGGGTGGGGTGGGGCGTCGCACGGGGTCTGGCTCCCGGTCAGCACCACAGAAAGTGTATAGAGTGGAGTACATGGCTATCCAGCAATCCTCTTCCACTTAGATATCTCAAATATCCATGAAAGTCTTTCATCAAACCCCAAATAATAAACTAATTAAATCTGACTATGCATCTGCACAGAAATGGCACTTTTTCTTTGAGGACTTGATAAGCAAAACCATCTTCACTGGAAACCATGTCCTGCAGCCATGATCAAAGATGAGAACAAGAGCCGGAGCGAATCATTGTGTTCAGGGCGTCTGAGGAATATCCTTCTGCAAGGAGAGCTCCGTTTTAATTTGCAGAAAAATAATTTTGAGTAAAGCCAAGTAAATTAAAAGTAAATTGCCTGAGTGAACTAATTCTCAGTTCAAGAAGGGCCAACAAATGAAAGTGATATGGTTTTTCTTAATCCACAATATAATCCATAAATATTTGGGGGAGTTAAAATAGTAGTGTTAATAGTTCTTACATTCCTGAACATCAACAACAGTATTTACCTACACATAATAAATAATGAGCAAGAAATATACTCACAGTGTATTTCTAGGGGCATGTTTGTATTTCTAGGATCCATTTAAACGTTATACAATCTGTCTCATGTCATAAATCGTAATACAATTTTATTACAAAGGTTTTCTTTTGTCTAGGTCTATTCTTTCACATTTTTAAGGCAAGACTTATCACTTCTACTTACCCAAGATTTCCAGAAAATGACCCTCAAATAGGAGATTCTCCAAGAGATGGCAGTGTTCTAATAATGTAGAGATAAAGAGAGGTGGATGAGTTAGAAATAGTACATGGAAGATATCCGATTCCTTAAAACATAACTTTAACAAAGCATGAGATATTCAGAAGCTAGAGATAATCAAGAATAATAAACTGAAAATCAGTCATAATTCCTCCCCAAACAGATAACTACTAATTTTTTTTTAATTTATCTGAAATTGCACACAATGTATGGTGTAGAATAGAAATCAAACTTTTTTTGTTTTCCCCTAAATACAGTTTAGCCAGTTATCTCAACTTATACCATTGGGTAAAGCCTTAGAAGAAGTTAATTCACACAGAAGCAAACCAAGACTGTACCTGTGTTGGCAGCTCTTCCTGGTCTTTTGCTTCTGCCGGTTCCAAACTTTCTCTGCTCTCTGCCTGAAGGAACCGCTCCAGCAGTGGGGACCATGCTGCCCATCCCCACCCTGGCTTCTCCCTCGAGAGGCTGGGAGGGTTCGTCCAGCCAGGATGTGGCGATCCAGGCCAGCACCAGGTGAGGGGACAAGGGGAGGAGAAAGTGTGCTGTGCACGTCTTCCGAAAATTCAGACGCATGTGCCCAGGATACCACGTCTTTGAATCTAACTGAAAGAAATACTTGCGCGAATGGACAAAAAGTAAGAGAAACTCTGACCACTGCGGTATTATCAATTACAGCAAAAATATCAATAGGAAGCTGGTTACAGAATGATACATGTATATTACGGAACACTTTGCAGAGAGGGAGGGAGAGAAGTCTGCAAAAACAGCTTAATAAAAACCAAGTCATAGAATGATATGTATGACTTGATCTTGCTCATGTAAAAAGAACCATCATAAATGTATATATATATGTAATATACATATATACACATTTATATATTATATATAAAATATAATATGATAAATATATACACGTATGTATATATACACATATATGCATTCCTGCTCAGTCGTTAAGTCAAGTCTGACTCTTTGTGACCCCGTAGACTGTAGCCCAACAGGCTCCACTGTCCATGGGACTCCCCAGGCAAGGATACTGGAACTGGTTGCCATTTCCTCCTCCAGGGCGTCTTCCTGACCCCGGGAGCAAGCCCGTGTCTCTGGCGTCTCCTGCACTGGCGGGCAGATTCTTCATCACTGAGTTACCTTCCCAGGTGGCCATATGCATATATAAAGGTATGTAAAATAGATATATGCAGACTTATGTATGTGATATACAATACACCTTTAGAACATCTAGGTGTTTGAACCCAGAAACAATTTTGAAAAGATGGAAATCCCACTAAGGAAATCACAAATGGAGTTGATAAGGGGAGTGCTGGGAAGAGAGACACCGGCAGAAACATTTTTCTTACATCTTGCTTTAAATACTTAATATTTTTAAAAATCTTTTATAGTAAAAAGAAATACATGAAATGCTTATGCAATATTTTCAAAAGAGAAAAGTAAAAGTATAAGACAGGAAGACTTTTGCAGAAACCTTCAGCCCATTTACCCCAGTGTGAACCAGCATGTTCCTGACCTGCCTCCCAGTGCAGGTTCAGCTTTTATCAGCAGGTGAGGCCGAAGGCTGGTCCACAGGTTCACGCCCATGACGTGAAGCCTAATCCATGAAATGCAGGGTGGAGCACAGGAGACCAGGACACGGAGGAGCCCCAAGACCGCTTATGTTAAGGACCAAGTCAACTCAGAATTTCAAAAGATAGAAGGGGCCACCCACGGTGAAGACAACAAAAAGAATCATCACCCTCGTGGAGAGGACTAGCTGGATTTTGTTCTGGGTTGGGCATAATTAGACCATGGCATGAAAAAAAAAAAATATATATATATATATATAAAACTTCTTTTTTTACTGCCTCAGAATAAAAATACAAAAGACGTACCTTGAAGTGACTGAAAATCACAGCTTTATTTTTCAAAGTGGAAATGATTAGCTTCCCCGCTGGCTAAGATGGTAAAGAATCCGCCTGCAATGTGGGAGACCTGGGTTTGACCCCTGGGTCAGGAAGATCCCCTGGAGAAGCGAAAGGCTGTTCACTCCAGTACTCTTGCCTGGAGAATCCCATGGACAGAGCAGCCTGGCGGGCTACAGTCCACGTTGCCGCAGAGTTGGACACGACTGAGCGACTTCCACTTTTGCCACTGGGGTGCATGTTAGCAAACTGACTGGCTAAAGACTTGGCCTTTGGGTCTTCCTATATTTATAGCAGGTGCCAGATTAGAGTCTATCAAACTGGAGCAGGAAACACCTCCCCTGGCCTGCAGCATCAGCCCAGTTCCTAGGGCCCTCTGAGAGAGAGCGGCATGGGGAAGCCCCCGGGAGGGAAGACGTGGGCGCTCCTCCATCAGAGGCCAGAAGGAGAGCACTTCGAGGGACCTGCTCCTCAGAGGCTGACTTCTGTCGATGAGGGAAACACACGGGGAGCGGGAGCGGGGCGTCCCAGCCGTGGGTGACCACCGCCGCCGCCGCCGCCACCCTTTATAGGTCTGTACTAGAAGACGTCATTTTATTTCCCATTGCCACCCTCCCCTTGGCCAGGGGTGAAAGGAGGCAAAATGATTTGCGTGGATACTTGTATGGAAACCTGCTCTGCTTCTCCACGGAGGGCTGGGCTCCAGACACAAGCAGCGGCAGCGTGCGGGGCTCTCTAGTTGTGGCCCCTGGGCCGAGCTGCCCCGCTGGCACGCGGGACTGCAGTTCCCCCTCAAGCATCAAAGCTGTGCCCCCTGCATTGGAAGCTGGACTCTCAACCACCGGACCACCGGGAAAGGCCCAAAGGGCGGCAGTGTTACTGCAGACGGCCTTCATCCCCTTCCTCCCACTCCTCAGACCCCTCCAGCCTGGCTCCCTCCCATCTCACCGCCCCAGACCACCTTTCCAGAAGGTCACCGATCACTTCTGCCTCGCTGCCTCCACGGGACATCTTTGACCCCTCCCTCCCTCTTCCCCTGGCTTCTCTGAAGCCACACCTCCCTGGTTTTCCCCTCCCCTCTCTGGCTGCTGCTGCGGCTGCTGCTGCTAAGTCACTTCAGTCGTGTCCAACTCTTTGCGACCCCATAGACGGCAGCCCACCAGGCTCCCCCGTCCCTGGGATTCTCCAGGCAAGAACACTGGAGTGGGGTGCCATTTCCTTCTCCAATGCATGAAAGTGGAAAGTGAATTGAAGTCGCTCAGTCATGTCCGGCTCTTCGCGACCCCATGGACAGCAGCCTACAAGGTTCCTCCATCCATGGGATTTTCCAGGCAAGAGTACTGGAGTGGGGTGCCATCATCTTCCCCACTCCTCTCTGGCTGCTCTGCCTTAATTTCCTCTGTGGGCTCTCTCCCATCATTGCCCTCAGCCCTCTTCTCGTCCCCGTGTTGGCTCTCTCAACCAGGGTACACACCTTCAGTTATCAGGTACATGCCAGTGATTCGGATTTTCATCTTCAGCTGGGACCTTCCCTCTCAGCCCCAAACCTATAAATGCTGACGATTCCAAGAGGGGCACCCCGGGCCTAACATACCCAAACTGATCTCACAATTTTGCCCCTAACCTGCTTCATTAGTGCAGTTAGGCAAATGAGTCCGAAGTCCAGGACTGAATCATCCTTGACCATTGCCTCCTCCATCGTCCATTGGATTGATCATCGAGGCTCACGGATTTTCCTTTCTGCGACCACTTCCCCCTTCACGCCTCCTTCTCTCACCGGCTGCCCTGCGAAGCTTCCTGACTGGTGCACCTGCGTCTCTTCTTGGGGTCACAACGCGCTCTGCACACTGCAGCCAGGGCGGTTTTCTCAAAGCGCAGATCTGATCGTGTCTTATTCCCACTGAAATTCTCCAGTGAAGTCACACTGCTTTCACACTATGACCAAAGCCCCCGATGCAGGCCTAACCACCACTCTTCACGTCCATTCCAGCCTCCTCTCAGACCACACGTCCCCTTGCTCTCTGAAACTCGGAGGCCATGCTTCTTTTTGCATGAGTCCCCTGCCTACAGCATTCTTCTGTCGCTCTGCCCCAGGGCTCGCTATGGGTTGAACTGTGGCCCCTGAAAGAGATGCGATGAGGCTCCAACCCTCGGGTCCTCAGAATGTGACCTGGTTTGAACACAGGGTCTTTACAGAGGTGAAACTGAAAGTGACGTCATTCAGTTGTGTCCGACTCTTTGCAACCCCATTGACTGTAGCCCACCAGGCTCCTCTGTCCATGGGATTCTCCAGCCAAGAACACCGGAGTGAGTTGCCATTTCCTCCTCCAGGGGATCTTCCCGACCCAGGGATCGAACCCGGGTCTCCTGCATTGCAGGCAGACGCTTCACCCTCTGAACCACCAGGGAAGCTACTACAGAGGTGATCACATTTAAAGTGAGGTCGTTAGGGTGGGCCCTGACCCCATAGGACTGGTGTGCTTATTCCAGAGGGGCCATCTGGGCAGAGACAGACAAGGCCAGAGGGACGGCTGCATGAAGACGTGACAAGGGAAGACGGCCGCGCGCCTAGAGCTCTGCGCCCACAAGGCAAAGCACGCCTGCGGCTGCCCGCGCACCGGGAGCTGGCGGAGACAGGGAAGGCTCTGCCCCAGTACTGTCAGAGAGCGCACGGCCCTGCCGACCCCGGGATCTCAGGCTTCCAGCCGCCAGCGGCGCGAAATGATACGTGTCTGGAGTTTTAAACAACCCAGGTTTGGTACTTGTCATGGTCCGGGCGTGGGTGGGAAAAGAATTTCCAGACACGAGACAGAATGAGAGGGAAATAAAGTTTGTTAGAGGGCGAGACGCTGCTAGAACAGCGGGCCAGCTCAGGGGAGAACCGACGCTGAAAGGGGTCCTCAGCGCACTTCTACGGCCGGGGTACACGGAGCGGGGCGGGGTCTTGCGGGTCATTTGCTGACTGCATGAGGCAGGTATGCTGGGTCGGGGGAGAGTAGGGCAAATACCTTCTCCCTGTGGGGTAGGAGGGGCGACGGGTGATGTTCCCTTAATAGATACAACACCGGGGAGGCAAAGGCGGTAAGGGTCTGGTTTTTCCTGAGCTTCCAAGGCCCTCCTTGGCTTTCTCTGCTCTTTTGTCCTTGGGTCACCACAGATTTCTAATGCAATCCTGGGAAAACAGTATATCCTATCGACTCTTTTGCCTCATTAACTCCCGCTCGGTTCACTCAGACTTTCCCGGGGAATACGTCCTCGGTCTCCTGGCTGCAGCCCTTATTATATGTACAGGCACTCTGTTCTCCCCTTCCTAGCACTTCCTACAGTTTTAACTTGACATTTATTTATACAATTATTTGACAGAACCTCTCATTAGACGAGAAAGCCCACTGCAGTAGGAGCTGAGCCTTTCTTTGCCTTCTTGTGGTGCACCCTGAGCCGTGCCTAGCACATCACACATATAAATATTTGCTGAGTAAATGAACCAGAGAAACAAAGCAAAGCGCATGCTGGAGCTGGAACTAGAGACTGAGGCGTTCACAGACGATCAGGGAGATGGCTGAACAGGAAGTAATTTCCAGAAGCGCCACCCAGATACCTCTGCTGTCAGCTGATGCTGTCTGTTCTTAGAAGAAAAGGTTGACATGCACATTTCCCCGAGAGAGATGAGACATTAACCTAAATTTTCATTAGCATATTAATAACACCCTTCCCAGAAAGTAAGCTGGAGAAGAGGGTGTGGAGAAACGCTAAATCTCGACTCTGAGTGTCTGAAGACGGAAGCTGTGACTTGATGATGGGAGCCAGGGTGAATGGTGTAAAACATAACCTTTCTTATGTCACAGTTTTGTTAAGAGTCAGCTTACCCTTGGTCAGAAATAAACCTCAAGATTACCACTTACCAAGCGTCAACAAGGGGCTTCCCAGGTGGAAGTGGTGAAAACCTGCCTGCCAGCGCAGGAGACATAAGAGACTGGGGATTGATCCCTGGGTTGGGAAGATCACCTAGAGGGTGGCATGGCAGCACACTGCAGTGCTCTCTCCTGGAGAATCCCAGGACAGAGGAGCCTGGCAGGCTGTGGTCCATAAAGTCGCAAAAAGTCAGACACAACTGAAGCGCCCCTCGCAGAGAATTCTAACATACGCCTCACTGACACCTGGCACACACTGGCAGCCAGGGAACTATTTCTATTCACCTAGATGATGCTGGGGCTTCCTTATGGCTCAGCTGGTAAAGAATCTGCTTGCAAGGCAGGAGACCTGGGTTCAGTCCCTGGGTTGGAAAGATCCCTTGGACAAGGGTACAGACACCCACTGCAGTATTCTGGCCTGGAGAATTTCATGGACTGTATCAGTTCACTTCAGTCGCTCAGCCGTGTCCGACTCTTTGCGACCCCATGAATCTCAGCACGCCAGGCCTCCCTGTCCATCACCATCATCCAGAGTTCACTCAGACTCACGTCCATCGAGTCCGTGATGCCATCCAGCCATCTCATCCTGGGTCATCCCCTTCTCCTCCTGCCCCCAATCTCTCCCAGCATCAGAGTCTTTTCCAATGAGTCAACTCTTCGCATGAAGTGGCCAAAGTACTGGAGTTTCAGCTTAAGCATCATTCCTTCCAAAGAAATCCCAGGGCTGATCTGCTTCAGAATGGACTGGTTGGATCTCCTTGCAGTCCAAGGGACTCTCAAGAGTCTTCTCCAACACCACAGTTCAAAAGCATCAATTCTTTGGCGCTCAGCCTTCTTCACAGTCCAAGTCTCATGTCCATACATGAACACAGGAAAAACCATAGCCTCGACTAGACGGACCTTAGTCGGTAATGTCTTTGCTTTTGAATATACTATCTAGGTTGGTCATAACTTTTCTTCCAAGGAGCAAGCGTCTTTTAATTTCATGGCTGCAGTCACCATCTGCAGTGATTTTGGAGCCCAAAAAAATAAAGCCTGACACTGTTTCTACTGTTTCCCCATCTATTTTCCATGAAGTGATGGGACCAGATGCCATGATTTTGGTTTTCTGAATGTTGAGTTTTAAGCCAACTTTTTCACTCTCCTCTTTCACTTTCATCAAGAGGCTCTTTAGTTCTTCTTCACTTTCTGCCATAAGGGTGGTGTCATCTGCATATCCGAGGTTACTGATATTTCTCCCGCAATCTTGATTCCAGCTTGTGTTTCTTCCAGTCCAGCATTTCTCATGATGTACTCTGCATATAAGTTAAATAAGCAGGGTGACAATATACAGCCTTGATGTACTCCTTTTCCTGTTTGGAACCAGTCTGTTGTTCCATGTCCACTTCTAACTGTTGCTTCCTGACCTGCATATAGCTTTCTCAAGAGGCAGGTTAGGTGGTCTGGTATTCCCAACTCTCTCAGAGTTTTCCACAGTTTATTGTGATCCACACAGTCAAAGGCTTTGGCATAGTCAAATAAAGCAAAAGTAGATGTTTTTCTGGAACTCTCTTGCTTTTTCCATGATCCAGCGGATGTTGGCAATTTGATCTCTGGTTCCTCTGCCTTTTCTAAAACCAGCTTGAACATCAGGGAGTTCACGGTTCACGTATTGCTGAAGCCTGGCTTGGAGAATTTTGAGCATTACTTTACTAGCATGTGAGATGAGTGCAATTGTGTGGTAGTTTGAGCATTCTTTTGCATTGCCTTTCTTTGGAATTGGAATGAAAACGGACCTTTGCCAGCCCTGTGGCCACTGCTGAGTTTTCCAAATTTGCTGGCATATTGAGTGCAGCACTTTCTCAGCATCATCTTTCAGGATTTGAAACAGCTCCACTGGAATTCCATCACCTCCACTAGCTTTGTTCATAGTGATGCTTTCTAAGGCCCACTTGACTTCACATTCCAAGATGTCTGGCTCTAGATTAGTGATCACATCATCGTGATTATCTGGGTCGTGAAGATCTTTTTTGTACAGTTCTTCCATGTATTCTTGCCACTTCTTCTTAATATCTTCTGCTTCTGTTAGGTCCATATCATTTGTGTCCTTTATCGAGCCCATCTTTGCATGAACTGTTCTCTTGGTATCTCTAATTTTCTTGAAGAGATCTCTAGTCTTTCCCATTCTGTTGTTTTCCTCTATTTCTTTGCATTGATTGCTGAAGAAGGCTTTCTTATCTCTTCTTGCTATTCTTTGCAAGTCTGCATTCAGATGCTTATATCTTTCCTTTTCTCCTTTGCTTTTCACTTCTCTTCTTTTCACAGCTGTTTGTAAGGCCTCCCCAGACAGCCATTTGGCTTTTTTGCATTTCTTTTCCATGAGGATGGTCTTGATCCCTGTCTCCTGTGCAATGTCACGAACCTCATTCCATAGTTCATCAGGCACTCTATCTATCAGATCTAGGCCCTTAAATCTATTTCTCACTTCCACTGTATAATCATAAGGGATTTGATTTAGGTCATACCTGAATGGTCCAGCGGTTTTCCCTACTTTCTTCAATTAAGTCTGAATTTGGCAATAAGGAGTTCATGATCTGAGCCACAGTCAGCTCCTCATCTTGTTTTTGCTGACTGTGTAGAGCTTCTCCATCTTTGGCTGCAAAGAATATAATCAATCTGATTTCGGTGTTGACCGTCTGGTGATGTCCATGTGTAGAGTCTTTTCTTGTGTTGTTGGAAGAGGGTGTTTGCCATGATCAGTGCATTTTCTTGGCAAAACTCTATTAGTCTTTGCCCTGCTTCATTCCACATTCCAAGGCCAAATTTGCCTGTTACTCCAGGTAACTGAAACCATACTCACAGAAAACTAGTCAGTCTAATCACACTAGGACCATAGCCTTGTCTAACTCAATGAAACCAAGCCATCCCTGTGGGGCAACCCAAGATGGGCGGGTCATGGTGGAGAGGCCTGACAGAATGTGGCCCACTGGAGAAGGGAATGGCAAGCCACTTCAGTATTCTTGCCTTGAGAACCCCATGAACAGTAGGAAAAGGCAAAATGATAGGATACCAAAAGAGGAACTCCCCAGGTCATTAGGTGCCCAATATGCTACTGGAGATCAGTGGAGAAATAACTCCAGAAAGAATGAAGGGATGACGCCAAAGCAAAAACAATACCCAGCTGTAGATGTGATTGGTGATAGAAGTAAGATCCAATGCTATAAAGAGCAATATTGCATAGGAACCTGGAATGTCAGGTCCATGAATCAAGGCAAATTGGAAGTGGTCAAACAAGAGATGGCAAGGGTGAACGTCAACATTTTAGGAATCAGCGAACTAAAATGGACTGGAATGGGTGAATTTAACTCAGATGACCATTATATCTACTACTGCGGGCAGGAATCCCTCAGAAGAAATGGAGTAGCCATCATGGTCAACAAAAGAGTCCGAAATGCAGTACTTGGACACAATCTCAAAAACGACAGAATGATCTCTGTTCATTTCCAAGGCAGACCATGGACTGTATACCACTTCCGTATTCCTGCCTTGAGAACCCCATGAACAGTATGAAAAGGCAAAATGATAGGATACTGAAGGAGGAACTCCCCAGGTCAGTAGGTGCCCAATATGCTACTGGAGATCAGTGGAGAAATAACTCTAGAAAGAATGAAGGGATGGAGCCAAAGCAAAAACAATACCCAGCTGTGGATGTGACTGGTTATAGAAGCAAGGTCCAATGCTGTAAAGAGCAATATTGCCTAGGAACCTGGAATGTCAGGTCCATGAATCAAGGCAAATTGGAAGTGCTCAAACAGGAGATGGCAAGAGTGAATGTCAACATTCTAGGAATCAGCAAACTAAAATGGACTGGAATGGGTGAATTTAACTCAGATGACCATTATATCTACTAGTGTGGGCAAGAATCCCTTAGAAGAAATGGAGTAGCCATCATGGTCAACAAAAGAGTCTGAAATGCAGTACTTGGACACAGTCTCAAAAACGACAGAATGATCTCTGTTCATTTCCAAGGCAGACCATTCAATGTCACAGTAATCCAAGTCTATGCCCCAACCAGCAATGCTGAAGAAGCTGAAGTTGAATGGTTCTATGAAGACCTACAAGACCTTTTAGAACTAACACTCAAAAAAGATGTCCTTTTCATTATAGGGGACTGGAATGCAAAAGAAACACCTGGGGTGACAGGCAAATTTGGCCGTGCAATGTGGAATGAAGCAGGGCAAAGACTAATAGAGTTTTGCCAAGAGAACACACTGGTCATAGCAAACACCCTCTTCCAACAACACAAAAGAAGACTTTACACATGGACATCACCAGATGGTCAACACCAAAATCAGATTGATTATATTCTTTGCAGCCAAAGATGGAGAAGCTCTATACAGTCAACAAAAACAAGACTGGGAGCTGACTGTGGCTCAGATCATGAACTCCTCAATTTACTGCCAAATTCAGACTTAAATTGAAGAAAGTAGGGAAAACTGCTAGACCATTCAGGTATGACCTAAATCAAATCCCTTATGATTATACAGTGGAAGTGAGAAATAGATTTAAGGGCCTAGATCTGATAGATAAGTGTGCCTGATGAACTATGGAATGAGGTTCGTGACATTGCACAGGAGACAGGGATCAAGACCATCCTCATGGAAAAGAAATGCAAAAAAGCCAAATGGCTGTCTGGGGAGGCCTTACAAATAGCTGTGAAGAGAGGCGAAAACCAAAGGAGAAAAGGAAAGATATAAGCATCTGAATGCAGAGTTCCAAAGAATAGCAAGGAGAGATAAGAAAGCCTTCCTCAGTGATCAATGCAAAGAAATAGAGGAAAACAACAGAATGGGAAAGACTAGAGATCTCTTCAAGAAAATTAGAGATACCAAGGGAACATTTCATGCAAAGATGGGCTCGATAAAGGACACAAATGATATGGACCTAACAGAAGCAGAAGATATTAAGAAGAGGTGGCAAGAATACACAGAAGAACTGTACAAAAAAGATCTACATGACCCAGATAATCACGATGGTGTGATCACTCACCTAGAGCCAGACATCCTGGAATGTGAAGTCAAGTGGGCCTTAGAAAGCATCACTATGAACAAAGCTAGTGGAGGTGATGGAATTCCAGTGAAATTGTTTCAAATCCTGAAAGATGATGCTGAGAAAGTGCTGCACTCAATATGCCAGCAAATTTGGAAAACTCAGCAGTGGCCACAGGGCTGGAAAAGGTCCGTTTTCATTCCAATTCCAAAGAAAGGCAATGCAAAAGAATGTTCAAACTACCGCACAATTGCAGTCATCTCACATGCTAGCAAAGTAATGCTCAAAATTCTCCAAGCCAGGCTTCAGCAATACGTGAACCATGAACTTCCAAATGTTCATGCTGGATTTAGAAAAGGCAGAGGAAGCAGAGATCAAATTGCCAACATCTGCTGGATCATGGAAAAAACAAGAGAGTTCCAGAAAAACATCTACTTTTGCTTTATTTGACTATGCCAAAGCCTTTGACTGTGTGGACCACAATAAACTGTGGAAAATTCTGAAAGAGATGGGAATACCAGACCACTTTATCTGCCTCCTGAGAAAGCTGTATGCAGGTCAGGAAGCAACAGTTAAAACTAGACATAGAAGAACAGACTGATTCCAAATAGGGAAAGGAGTGCGTCAAGGCTGTATATTGTCACCCTGCTTATTTAACTTCTATGCAGAGTACATCATGAGAAACGCTGGGCTGGATGAAGCACAAGCTGGAATCAAGTCTGCTGGGAGAAATATCAGTAACCTCAGATATGCAGATGACACCACCCTTATGGCAGAAAGTGAAGAAGAACTAAAGAGCCTCTTCATGAAAGTGAAAGAGGAGAGTGAAAAAGTTGGCTTAAAACTCAACATTCAGAAAACTAAGATCATGGCATCTGGTCCCATCACTTCATGGCAAACAGATGGGGAAGCAATGGAAATAGTGGCTGACTTTATCTTTCTGGGCTTCAAAATGACTGCAGATGGTGACTGCATCTGCAGTCACGCTTGCTCCTTGGATGAAAAGTTATGACCAACCTAGATAGCATATTAAAAAGCAGAGACATTACTTTGCCAACAAAGGTCTGTCTAGTCAAAGCTATGGTTTTTCCAGTAGTCGTGTATGGATGTGAGAGTTGGACTATAAAGAAATCTGGGTGCCAAAGAAATGATGCTTTTGAACTGTGGTGTTGGAGAAGCCTCTTGAGAGTCCCTTGAACTGCAAGGAGATCTAACTAGTCCACCCTAAAGGAAATCAGTCCTGAATATTCACTGCTGAAGCTGAAACTTCAATACTTTGGCCATCTGATGCAAAGAACTGACGGATTTGAAAAGACCCTGATGCTGGGAAAGATTGAAGGCTGAGGAGAAGGAGACGACAGAGGATGAGATGGCTGGATGGCATCACCGACTTGATGGACATGAGTTTGAGTGAACTACGGGAGTTGGTGATGGACAGGGAAGTCTAGTGTGCTGCAGTCCATGGGGTCGCAAAGAGTTGGACACGACTGAGCAACTGAAATGAACTGAACTGAACTGAAACGATGCTGGAGGAAGGTGAGAGGACATGTAGCTGGTACCCTCCCAGAAGGGAAGAATCAAGCCCTTCAGTCCTGAGCACAAGGTACTTCTGCTGAAATTAAAATGGAAAAATCTTCATCATTGATCCACGTCCAGATCCCACAAGGTACAGGCACCATACAAATGCAGTTGATAAAGGCCAGTCGTCTTTTTTGGGAGGTCAAACTTCAGAACCCAAGAATGACAGGAAATGGTCCTTATGTTTTATTAAAAAGGACTTGCTGAAGGTCAGCAGAAGTAGCAGAGAATGTTGAAATGAGTGATTTCTTTCCTAAAGCATTTGTAGAGCTGCAGGAGTTCAGCTTCTTTTTCTCTACTGTCGACGTGACTTTAATGGCGACAGAAAGGGAAAAAGATTTTTCTTCACTGCCCCAATTCAGGATATAGTTCCAGAATAATGGCTAAATATCCCCCAAATGCCTCCCATTCATACTCTCTGAAATTGTTATGGTTAATCATTTAACCGTATTAATCATTTTAGTAAACTGATTTACTAAAATCTTAGACTTTCAGAGTTAGAAGGGATCTCCAAGCATATCCAGTGAAAAAACACATTCTACAAAATGTCCCGCAGTGACCTCCACTTATGCTTGAGTTTTCACAGGAGCAATGATCTAGTTTACTTCTTTTATAGCCAAATTATTCCCTTATTAAGCAATTATACTCAAGATTTTCAAAATATATATACATCTTATTTCTTGTGTGTGTATGTTTAGTCGAGTCCAGCTGTTTGTGACTCAGTGGACTGTAGCCGTCAGGCTCCTCTGTCCTTAAAATTTTCCAGGCAAGAATACTGGAGTGGGTTGCCGCTTCCTCCTCCAGGAAATCTTCTCAAGCCAAGGATCCAACCCATATCTGTGGCATCTCCTGCACTGGCAGGCAGATTCTTTAGCCTGCCCCACCTGGGAAGCCCAGGGAGCTCTATAAAACCAGCTGAAAGTGTTAGTTGCTTAATCGCATCTGACTCCTTGGGACCCCATGGACGTAGCCCACTAGGCTCCTCTGTCCATGGGCCAGAATACTAGATTGGGTAGCTGTGCCCTTATCCAGGGGATCTTCCCAACCCAGGGATCAACTTGGGTCTCCCGCACTGCAGGCGGATTCTTTACCCTCTGGCCCACCAGGGAAGCCCTGTAAAACCAGGTGGCTCCGTTTAAATTTGCCTGGTAGCTCATTCTTCCAGCTGGAATCCCCTAAAGAATCACTTAATTGCATCTTTAAGCAAAAGGCACAAAATTGGCAATGATTTTATCTTGGACTCATGGCCTCTGGAATATTCCTGTGGCAAGAGTAAAATTAAGCTAAACTTTGAAATGTTATAGATAGCTACACACTTAAGTTTCAACATGTGAATGACACAGTTGCGTTCTCTCCCCAAAACCAGGTTCAAGCATTAGAGTTATTTCAATCTTCCCCTTTTTCAGTGAAACTTTTACTTCACAGAACACTTATTTGTGAGCTGTCTTTCCTACAGTGACTCATTTGTATGAACAATCCCATTTCTATAAAATATATTGTTGGCACAAGGTATAGTCATTTAGTTTTATAATGACAGTATATTTTAAGAGTAAAAGCAAATATAGATGATTCTGAAATTCTGGAACATGAACGAGCATCTGGAAGTAAAAACCAAAAGCTTTCTCAAATATGTTTTAAGTGAACTAAAAAGAAAACTTTTAACTCTGATCAGAATTTTAAAACATTTTAAATATCCATAAAAATCTTAAAATACATAACCAAAATACACAGAGAAACAGAGGTCACAGGCTTCCGATTTGGTTCAATGTGAAAATAACACTACACTATTTCCTGAAATTCACTGATAGGACTTGGTCAAAATAAGACAGAAAATTCTAAAGAAAGGGGATCTGATAATTAAATATGAGATGCCTAGCAAAAGCATTTACCTTCCAAGAGGCAGCAAGAAGAAGCCAATCACAGCCAACATCTCTATTCAGCAAAAAAGGGGCTCCGAGAAGCCACAGCGGTTTGGCTGGCTCTCCCCCACTGTCTGTGTGACTGAGAGCGGCTGCTGCTGTGCAGTCGGGTTTTAAGGCTCCATACCGATGACAAGCAGTTAAAGCAAGAGAATCCCAGGGACGGGGGAGCCTGGTGGGCCACGGTCTATGGGGTCACACAGAGTCGGACACGACTGAAGCGACTTAGCAGCAGCAGCAGCAGCAGCAAGTACACTGTCAGCCACGTCCAAACACCGCCGTCTACCGCACCATAATAATCACGTTTCAACTCGAAAGGGATTAGAAGCTCCACAAATACTGAAGGATATCGAAAATACATTGAAAACCAGTGGCAAATAGAGCATGGTTTAAACAGCTTCATGAAAGCAGCAACCTTAAACAAGAGAATTACCACTCTTGCCCCACGTAAAATTTCAGAATGGTCTTCAAAAGCAATCTTTAGATCATTCCAGTGTCTCAAATTATATTAGTGGGAAGGGGGGGCATAACAGTTTTATTTGGGTCTGTTTGGGACAAAACAAAATTCAATTAGAGATAAATTCTATAATTTTCTTAGGAAGCAGAGTCTCTTTCCCTTGGTCGTTTTATTTGCAATATTTTAAAGCTACAGCTTTGAAAGAATTGGAAATTGTTCCCTACTGACTCTCCCATGTTCACTGTGGACAAAAGTTCTGTGTTTCGGATCCTGTACATGATAGAAGATGAATACTAGGAGGAGACGGAAGGAGTGGATCCCACCAACACTCACCCTCGTGGCAGAGGGAAACCACCAGCTCTCATAATTCATAGCTATACAAAAAGGAAACAGGAAGCCTGTAACACTTTACGACCATGGATGAGTAGCTGATCACAGCTTTCGTGAAATATGCATGCCAGCACTTGCCCACAACCAGTGCAAAGAGCCATTCTTTTGTTCCAAACAATTTCGAAAGCAAAGGTATAGCTATTTAGGAAAATTAAACTTTGGAAATGATATTAAATGCTGCCTAGAAAATAATTATTGGGATCAATAAACAATTAAAATTGGCAAGAATCTGCTTGCCAATGTGGGGGACATGGGTTCGATCCCTGATCTGGGAAGAATCCACATTGCCACGGAGCAACTAAACCTGTGCACCTCAGCTACTGAGCCCAAGCACCTGGAGCCTGTGCTCCTCAGCTACTGAGCCCAAGCACCTGGAGCCTGTGCACTGCCAGTACTGAGCCCAAGCACCTGGAGCCTCCCGTGCCCCGCAGCTACTGAGCCCAAGCACCTGGAGCCTCCCGTGCCCCGCAGCTACTGAGCCCAAGCACCTGGAGCCTGTGCTCCTCAGTGAGAGAAGCCACTGACCGCAGTGAGAAGCCTGCTCGCGGCGATGGAGAGCAGACCCTGCTGCCGCAAGAGTGAAGACCCAGCACAGCCAAAAACAGCGAATACAATATAAAATAGATTGAGAAGTCAAAAAAACCGGAGGCAGGATGTTCTTAGATTTACTTGGATTCTTTCCTAGACAGCTAAATTAAGAATTATCAAAGAACATAAATTTCAAAATACTGTTTAAGCTCCTTTGGAAGTAAGCTGCATATACATAAGTAGGTATTCTCTTGATCAGTTCGAAAATCATCTGACACTAATTACCCTGGCTTTTGGTAGCACCGTTTAGGATCCATAAGGTGGCAGGCCTAGATTTCATTGTGCTAGTCTCAGAAATGTATGAGTTCCGGTTGCCTGGAAATACATATTGCGTATCATCAGCAGTGTGCGGCTAGTATTAAGGGTATCCATCAGATTAAATTTGTAAATTAAGAAGCAAGGGAACTGTCAACAAGCGGACGCATCCTATTACTTCATAATGGATCACAGAACACTAGAGCCAGAAGGAATCTCACCACCGCCTACTTAAGTCTTCTCTTTTGGGCTTCCCTGGTGGCTCAGAGGGTAAAGCGTCTGCCTGCAATGAGGGAGACCCGGGTTCGATCCCTGGGTCGGGAAGATCCCCTGGAGAAGGAAATGGCACCCCACTCCAGTATTCTTGCCTGGAGAATCCCATGGACTGAGGAGCCTGGTGGGCTGCAGTCCATGGGGTCACAAGGAGTCGGACACGACTGAGTGACTTTACTTACTTCCTTACTTACTTTCTCCGTACAAGGAAACCAGCACCTGGACTTCAGTGCTTTGCCCAAGGTCAGCAGAGAGAGAATCTGAATCGCTCTTTCTCACCTCTTGCTCCCCCATCTCTGGCAGTTTTCTTGAATCGTTCGTCTCTTTGGCTGCGCGGGGTCTCGGCGGCGCCCGAGGCATCCTCCTCGCCTCGTGCGGCCTCTTTTGTTGCGGCGCAGGTGCAGCAGCGGCAGGATGTGGGCTCGGTTGCTCTGAGGCCTGTGGGGTCTTAGTTCCTCGACCAGAGATCAAGCCCACGTCGTCCGCATTGCAGGGCAGATCCCTAACCCCTGGACCAGCAGGGAAGTCATAGTTCATAATTTTTCAATGAATGTGAAGTGAAAGTCGCTCAGTCGTGTCCCACTCTTTGCAGCCCCATGGACTGTAGGCCCCTCTGTCCACGGGATTGTCCAGGCCAGAGTACTGGAGTGGGTCGCCATGCCCTTCTCCAGGGGATCTTCCCCACCCAGGAATTGAACCCAGGTCTCCCGCGTTGCAGGCAGATTCTTTACCGTCTGAGCCACCAGGGAAGCCCTTTTAATGACTGTAATATAAAACAATTAGCGCCGAAACTTTTTTCTAGGTATCCTGACAGTGATAGCTACTATAAATATACTTATTTCCTTAAAAATTCTCCGCATATTGATTGGCTGGAAATCTGTAAATTAATCAATTTCATGAAAAACAGACTGAGGAGGGGCTTCCAGTTACAGGAGAATAGAGACACGGCACCCGAACACAGCGCTGACCCGGGACTTCACTTTTCTGTGCCCACCCGCACCGGGACAGCCTGCAGGTGCTGGGAGAAGAGGGGCTTCCAGTTACAGGAGAATAGAGACACGGCACCCGAGCACAGCGCTGACCCGGGACTTCACTTTTCTGTGCCCACCCGCACCGGGACAGCCTGCAGGTGCTGGGAGAAGACAGTAGACCGAATGTTGCATTATTATTACGTCCTCTTTCTGATTTCGATCATTGCACTGTAGTTATGTGATAGAATGACCTTAGTTTCAGAATTACACACTGAAGTGTTCAGGGACCAAGTTACCATGTCTGCCGCAAGAAAGAGTGAGCACAAGAGAACATATACGAACGTGCCAATGTGGCAAATGTTAACATTCGGGAAATAAAGGGTAAATGAGGATTCTTTGCCCTACTCGTGGGACTTTCCTGTAAGTCTGAAATTATGTCAGAATAAAAAATTAAAAGAAATCAGAAAGACAACTTTTTTTGATGGTTACATGTAGAGCTACAGTGGAAACCAGAAGTAGAAAGATTAATGGGAAGGGGAAAATTGTCCTGGAAAGAAAGCCTATTCACTGACAATGCTGGATTTCTCTGGAGTTTTGAGTTTATGATACTAGACACCATACATATTCTATGTGCTGTAGACAAAGATGCTCCTGGCAAACATTTGTAGAGGAGTCCTCATCTGATAACATGAATATAGCTATAATGTCACTGTTTGTGGCTTGCATCTTTATTTCTATGTTCGGCTTTAGCAGGTCTTTACCAATAGCCAGTGTTATAACTTAAAATCCCTCCACAGACCATTCACAGGAAGTTTCACTAAGATGTTATGTAAAAACACACCCCAAATAATTAAAGACGATTTTGAGACTATGAAATAGAAAACATACACAACAAACAGAAAAGCAATTTCCCCAAAAAAATGACATTTCAAAAATTATTTTACACCAAAAGAGGGAAGGAAAAGCAAGACGAAAAAAAAAAAAAGGACTCTAACATGTGCCTTCCCTGAGTGCACAGGGAGCCTGTTCTGACATCCCCAGGATTCAGCACACATAAACGACCCCGCTTACTACGTGTTAAGGAATTCAGAGAGTCTGGTAATAAATGATTTTCCATACGATTATTAACAAATGTATTTTTCAACTTCCAAATGTGTAATTCTTAGTGAAGAATTACATAGATTTTGTCTTCTGTAAATTCTTATTTATGATTCATACATCTTAAAGGTAAAATGCCCCTGAATTGAGACTGCAGTTTGGGCTGAGGGGGAGGCAGGAGGATGCTATTGGTGACTTTCTAGTTATCTGAGTAGGCAGTGCATTCACTGGGGCTTATTTTAATATGCTTAAAAGTTTACATTTACTATATATTATTTTACATTTATCAAATATCACATAATAAACATGTTTTAAAAGAACATATGTAGCATTTTCCCTTTTAAAAGTTACATTACAAAGCAGAATTTTTCTTTTTTTTCTCTCCAACTATTTTAATAGTTGTTGATTCAGATGGTCAACCTTTATTTATTTAGCAACTATTATATGGCAGACTGTTGTAAGTATTGAGGGTGTCAGCAAACATAAATTAACTAAATAAAGAAAGGAAACCATGGCCCCCACCTGCATGTGGGTTACAGTTTAGCTGTGAGAAGCAGGGCAGAGTTGTGTGTAATTCTTTGCAAGTTCAGTGCTTTCAGAATGCTTTGCCCATGGAAAAACCTCAGTAACATTCACTGATGACACTGGTGGTGTTCGCACCCGCTACAGACCCTTTTGATGGGTAGAAGATTCTTTACGTTGTAATTAGATCCTGTTACCATTTACAATAGACTTCATCCAGCAGTAAAGAAATCTGTCATACTGGATTCCTAAAGGCCACTTGAAATTGCATCCTTTTGGGAAATCTCAACATCCTTGTCTTGCTGAAATAATAATCACTGCACCAGGTTTTCAGGTAGAAGCAGAGTTGTAGACGTTTGTAAACTTGGCTTGGTATCCAGTTGTACCTCCATTAATAGTCCACACAGAGAAGAATTTCTCAAGTGACAGCTTGTATTCCCTCGCACCATTTACACACGCGAGTTTTACACAAATTTGTAAATTTCAGGTTCCAGATGACAGACTTTCTCTTTATCGGTCTTTCTGTAACAAAATTTAGCAAACCTGATGCTAATTAGGAAGAGCAGCACAAGGGAATTAAAAAAAACCCACTGGTGACACCGAGCTGTTCTGCAAATGTCTCCTGCAGTCACTACTCATTCTCCTCAGTGGAGATATTTTTTGGAGAGAATAAACAAACATTGATCAAAACATCAATTGTACTAAATCTCATGCAAAAATGCTCTGTGAAATATGTCATTTATGTACCTGATTTTATTATATATATTTCGGGTTACACAAAATTTAAAACAAGAGAGAGACCAGACCTTAAAAACTCCAAAGACAAGGTTTACCAATATGGCATATTATAATTTGAAAAATGCTTGTACCAGTGACAAGTCAGAACTTCTTTTACCTTAATGAAAAAAATGATGCTATCATGTATTTTGCCTCCCATATTTCAGTAGCAAAAGATAGCAGTCTTTTGCTTTAAAGTTTTATGATTAAAAAGCAACAATTCAAGTATTGAAAATAGTTCCCTTAGTGCTACTTACACATTTAGCCAACTAAACTACACACAGATGCCTACACACATACATCACACGTTGCCATCCAGTGGTAAAGTCGAAACTTATCACACTGAGCAGGGTTTTCAGACTTCCAGTCTGCAAGTCTAGACTCTGGCAGGAGTTGCAGAATTATTTTATACGTTTTACTGGGAGGTTTCTATGGCTTTTATTAGACTCTCAAAGGTGTTGATGACCCAAAAACCATTAATAACCGTGACCGCAGGAGAGAGCAATCAGCATTCACACTCAGGGGGATCTGACATATAGAGTGAATTTAATGAAGAGTTGAATGAATTTTGAATGAATAACCTTTTTCTAGAGTTTCACTGAATTTTCAATGCTATCATCAGAGATATATTGACTAGAAAAATCAGCAAAAACAAGATGACGAATCAAGGTTGAGTGACTACTACACGCAGGACAATGGTGCAGGTAGTTTTTTAAAAGGTACTTTCAGTTTTCAATGAACTTAGAATCAGAATGATACAAACACACAAATTAGGCAGGAATATTAGCAAAGGGGATAAGGCAGCCAGGGTATTGTAAAATGTACACCAGAAATTTTTTAAATTTTATGAATTTATTTTTGGCCGTGCTGGGTCTTCATAGCTTCCCGGGCTTCCTCTACGTGGCCAGCAGGGGCTACCCTCTGGCTGCAGTGTGCGGGCTTCTCATTACGGTGGCTTCCTTTCTTGCAGGGCACAGGGTCTAGGGTGCGTGGGCTCAGCGGTTGTGGCTCCCAGGCTTAGTCTGCACGGGCTTAGCTGCCCCGAGGTATGTGGGGTCCTCTCAGGCATCGAACCCTCGCCTCCTCGAAGGAGGATTTTTTACCACTGAGTCACCAGGAAAGCCCCTAAAATTACTAGAATTACTGAAGAGGAAAAGCCTTTCCTAGGTTTGAAGGATTGTTGACAAAACCAGAAGCACAAAGGGTAGGGACAGGTGGAATAGAAGGGGCTGGAATAAACGAAACGACCCCCTCCCTGCTCCTCTTTTTACCATCTTTGGTGATAGGGAAGACAGCACCAAGGGGGACACCAAATAACCCAGTGATTCTTGAGGGGCAATTGTTCTTGAAGCTCTTCCTCCTTAATGCTACCAAGGTTTTCTTTGGGGGGGGAGGGGCATCATGGTGGGGAGGAAGAAATGGCAACCCACTCGTCTTCTTGCCTGAAAAAGCCCACGTGGACAGAGGAGCCTGGTGGGCTGCGGCTGCAGAGAGTCGGACACGACTGAGCACCTTCAGTGGTGGAGGTGAGGGGTGCTGACATGACCGGAGCGTAGGAAGATCACCCCTCCAGTGCTCCAAATCCGTTAAATATCTTTAAGTGGGTACTAGCCCAAAGTCTTCCTCCCGCAGGCAAGTCCCTTGAAGAATTCCAGTTCACGTTCAGGAAACACACCCGATCCACAGTCTGGAAGCTTAACGTGGCGCATCCCCAAGCCACGCTGCCGGCACTCTCCCTCCCCGCGGTGTCTCAGTTTGGCAGGAAGGCCAGGCCAGCTAGCATCTCTGCCCTTTCCCCATCCGGGTATCGAGCGGTTTTTTTAAACCTGAGCAACACATTTTGCTTACTGATCTTCTCTCTTTCACATAGAAAAGCACGTTGGAGATACATGCTGAAACCAACGCTGCAGAATTCAGCCCGACCATCCTAACATCTGTTGCTTTTTTATTCTTCACCTCAAGGTACGTAAAGTACTGTAAGTGAACAAGTATCATTTCCTGGACTTTCTCTAATCTCACTGCTAACGCTTTAAGGCTAATGCGAGGGCCAACTCCTGTATACAGTGAATGAGCTCAACTCCCAGCTCTGTCACCATGGGTGAAGCCAGGCAAGTTATTCACCCTCTCTAACCTCAATTCCTTTCTCTGTGAAAAGGAATGAGCAAGGTTCTCATGCGCTGTGAGTGAGATACTGCGAGTAAGGATGTTCTCAGTGTTTTCATCCTTCTGTCTACAGCGTCTCTCTGTAAAATCCACCTCCCACTTTGCTGCCACATAATTATTAACCCACCTCTGACTTGGTCAGTCTCTTGTCAAAACTCTGCAACGGATTCCGTGTGCACAGGAGAGCCTTACCTTCTGGCCTGCAATGTGTGGCCATTCTCCATCTAGCCTTAACCAACCTGCCTCCAGCCTGTCTCCCATGAGGCCCCTTACTAACAGACAACTTCTCCTTCCTCAACAGCCCCTGCTCTTTTCAGCCTGGCTGCTTCGTTCCTCATAATCGCTCTGTATGGAACGCCTTCCCAGCGTACATCCATAGCAGTTGCTGACCCACCAGGCGAGCTCGGATGCCTCCTTCTCCACAAAGCTCTAGCAGAGTGAGCGCTCCCTCTGGATGCGACACTTGTTTCCCTTCACCTTGAACAGAAGTGTTACTTAGGGTCACATTACCTCCCAACCTACAATGTAAGTCCTTTAAAAACCAAGGTTCAAATCCATTTTGTTTTATATCTTCAGGGCCTTGAGAGGCCACACTGCAGGGCCACACTCACAAAAGAGCTTGTAAAGCACTTATGGAACGAGTGATCAAATACTCACGGCAGACAGTGAGAACAGAGAGGGTAAAATAAAGCACTGAGGGGGTCCAGCGGAGGGAGAAATTATATCTTTAAGGGTATCAGAACTCTGTTAGGCAGAGATGATGGAAACCAGAAATCGAGGCCCAGAGAGCAACCTGAATAAAAGACGGAGGGGGGAAACACTGAAGAACAGTTCGTATGGCCGAAATTTAGGAGATGCAAAGAGCAGCAGGTTATTAGGACTGAAAGGTCAGATTGTAAGACCCTGAAGGAATTGCTAAGGAAACCGGCCTTAATCCTGGAGGCCAAAGAAAGCCATGGGCAGTTGAGGACAAAAACCATATAGCCGTATGCATGCTTTAGAAACACTACCCTATCAACTGGGTGAAAGACGGAACCAGGGGTGAAAGAGCAACTTTTGCAATAGTTAGAAAATGGTCTCGAACTACATTGGTGACACACAATGGCAAGAACGTAAAGGTGAAAGAGAATAAAAGAGGACAGACGGGAAAGAGAACTGCAGCGGGGTGAGGGAGAGGGAGCAGGCTTCTGAACCTGGCCCGCTGCTGCTGCGGAGTCGCTGCAGTCGTGTCCGACTCTGTAGACCCCATAGACGGCAGCCCACCAGGCTCCCCCGTCCCTGGGATTCTCCAGGCAAGAACACTGGAGTGGGTTGCCATTTCCTTCTCCGACAATTCAGGTCCGTGAAAGTGAAAGTGAAGTCGCTCAGTCGTGTCCGACTCTTTGTGACCCCATGGACTGTAGTCTACCAGGCTCCTCAGTCCATGGAATTTTCCAGGCAAGAGTACTGGAGTGGGTTGCCATTTCCTTCTGCAGGGGATCTTCCCAACCCAGGGATTGAACCCGGGTCTCCCACATTGCAGGCAGACGCTTTACCCTCTGAGCCACCAGGGAAGCCCCCAGGTCCATGAACCTGGGTGGAAAGCAGAACATCTGTCTTCACGTGCCTCTAAGTGAAGCGCAGCAGCATTAAGATTGGCAAAGGTGTCCACAGCATGAACAAGAGCCTCTGCACTCAAGTGATGAACCATTTGGGAAAGCCTTTACCAGAGACTGGGCTTCCCTCATAGCTCAATTGATAAAGAATCCGCCTGCAATGCAGGAGACCCGGTTCAATTCCTGGGTTGGGAAGATCCCCTGGAGAAGGGAAAGGCTATCCACTCCAGGATTCTTGCCTGGAGAATTCCATGGACTGTATATATAGTCCATGGGGTCGAAAAGAGTCAGACACAACTGAGCGACTTTCATTATCAGAGATAAAGATTAACATTGAATAAGAAACTTCAAAAATATGAAAGGTCAATTCTGTGTGGGGACAGAGAAGGAAGAGCACTAAAAATGGATAAAACCATGTCTGACTGGGACATGCAACGTTTCAGGCCCCACCCCACACTCATCTCAGCACAAGGACATCCCTGTGCTTGAGCCCAGCAGCTCCAGCTGCAGGGGAATCTAACTGCCTGTACACAGTTGGACTCTTCATTTCCTATTCTGTTCATCCTCCCATTCTGTGGCAATGAAAACAATCCAAGGGTGACCAGGTGTCCTGGTTTGCCTGGGACAGAGGGGCTTTCTAGGACATGGGGCTTTCTAGGACATGTGCCTTTGATGCTAAAACCAGGAAAGACCAAGGCAAACTGATGAGCTAGCTAGACACCCTAAGGGCCCTCAAATCTGGCACTGCATGCCAACAAGGCTATATTAATACTATGCTTCAATTAAGAAAAACACCAGGCCGTTTAAGGCTTATTTTAGATCTGCGTTTGTCCATCTGTTCTTCCCACAAAGCAGAAAATATTGAAGGAAAATATTCCTATCACAAGGTCAGACAATTATGGGCACTCAGTGCTTTAGCAAATGAATATTATCGTCAATAGTTCTACAGTTTACCAAGTCCTGGCACATTTCTGGCTTATGCAATGCTCACAAGGACTGTGAGACAGACTTGGTTCTCTTCACACTACAGAAGAAACCAAGGTTCTGGAAGATCTCCTCCTTTGCTCTATCTCACAGTGCAAGCAAAGTGGCTGACTCCCGGCACTGCAGCTGCTGAAGAACACAGACTCACTGTGTGTTCCACAGCGGCACGAGGGGTTCTTGCTACATGGAGATTGTGCAGAACTGCAGTCGTCTTTCTTCTGCAGTGTCCATGAACTCTAGGATTATACTAATACACAGTAAAATGCAGTGTCAGCTTTCGGCAGAAGGTAAAGTGAGGCCTATGGGAAAACGCGTAAAAGCCAATGATTAAGTGTTCCACTCGATGGACGTCAGTTTGAGTGCACTCCGGGAGACGGTGATGGACAAGGAGGCCTGGCGTGCTGCGATTCATGGGGTCGCAAAGAGTCGGCCACGACTGAGCGACTGAACTGAAGGGTTCAAAATCAGTATGATTAGGTAAGAGAAACAATAACTTACAAATCAAATTGTATGGCAAATGGTATCAAACCCATCCTCCCACCTGCAGTCTCTAATTAGAAAATCTTGTAAGGCAGAGACTGCGCCTGCCTTGGTCAATACTGGAGTCAATACAGACCCACGTGTGCCTGTAATGATCAGTCCAGTATCTTGGAAAGGGATGGGAAAGGTGAAAGCCTGGATACACTAACCTGGGTAGTCAATTACTACTAGGACTTCACACAAGGGAGCAGCCCGGCCTTGCCAGGTTTATAGGCCCTGCAATTCACCAACGCCCTCTCCCTGCAGCCATGGCAACGCCCACACCATGAGGCAACTCCAGAATTCACCTTTGGATAGCCAGGCAGCATTGAGTTTGTACCTACGCGACTCAAATAAAGCCCAACCAAGACATCACTCCCACTAAAGCAGACGACCGTGACCTTTTCCCGTTTCACCCAGGGAACATAGCTCTTTCTCTTCACCCATATCCACCGAAGGGGGTCCTGAACCACGACCACAGTAAAAAAAAATTTTTTTTAAGCGGGCTTTTTCTTTTTTGCAGGGGTGGGTATCAGAGACGAACGAAAGCCGGATGCACACACAAACGTAAGAGTTGCCTAAAAAGACAACCAAACTGGTACGATCAAAATAATTTTCAGTCAACGTCTCGCAGCGTGTCTGTCAGGCAAGCTCCGTTTCGCTGCCGCAGGCCACGGTCTCTGGAGGTGGTAAATAGTTTCCAAGACGGCTGTTAGGATTTACAGCTCTAAAAAATAAAAAATAAATAAAACGCATTCCCTGCAGGCGGGGACCGCGCTCGGCGTGAGCAAGAACCATGACGTATTCGGGAGAGGTTTCCAGAACTGCCTTCCAGCGCAAGCAAGATGCCCAGGGGGCGAGTCTCCCTGTCGCGCCTAGCAATGGAGTCAAAGCGCCCTCCCGGCGCCCGCGGACGCAGCGCACACCCAGCGGCCTGAGGGCAGCGGCCTCGGCCTCCTAGCAGGCCCGCCTCACCCAGGGGACCCGCCCGCCCTCCAGTTCTGCCCCCGCCGCCTCCTGAGACCTGAGCACACACGAGGCGGCCCACCGCAACGGAAAAAGGGAAGAGAACCTCCTCCCCACCCCCAACTTCTGTCGCAGAGCCTTTCTCTACCGAGGGCGCCGTGAGAAACCCCGACGAGGCCGGGGCGCCCGCGCCGCCCCTACTAAAGATGGCGGCCACAAGCGGAGCCGCTCCCTCCCGGGGCGGCCGGCGGCCCCTCGGCCCACAGCCGTTCACGCGGAAGCCCTCCACGCCCACCGCGGCTTGACGCATTGCAGGTGCGGCGCGGCCAATCAGGCGGCTCGACTCTTTCCGGCCAACCACTGCAGGGTCGCGCTGGCCAATCAGAGCGCCCTTCTCTGATCGAGCGAGGAAAGCAGCCTCGGCAGCGCCATCTAAGCAACCGGCTCCAGGGCAGCGCGTTTTGGCGGCTGTGAGTCGCGGTCCGTGTGCTCCTCCGCCGGGAGATATAGTGCCCCCGCCCCGCCCCGCCCCGCCCCGCCCCGCCCCGCGCGCGCGCGCGCGCGCTTAAACGGCGTCGGCGCGAGGCTCGGCGCGCCTCTCGCTCCCGGAGCGGCGGGAGGCGAGTAGTTCTGAGGAGCGGGCTGTCCTCTGCCTTGCTCTTGGCCCTCCGAGGGCCAGTCTCGAGCCGTCCTCGCCCTGCCTCCTGGCTCGGTGAGGTCGCGCTCCTGACGGCTCGTCCGACACGTTCTGTCAGGTGCCGCCGGAGAGATGAGGAGAAACATCCCCTTACCTCGAAAGCCTGACCCGCTCGGCCTCCGAAGGCGACCCTCCCTGTTTACAGGCGGAGGCCCAGCCGCCTGCGAGCGCACTCGCGGGCACCTTTGTTTCAGAGAGACCCGTTTTCGTTTCCCTCACGTGTTTTTTTATTTTTTACCTCGTCCCGCGGGCGCGGGTTTCCCGAGGGGGCCGGGCCGGAGGTGGACGCCCCAGGGGCCGGCCTGGGGGCCTGGGGACGGAACCGACGGTTAGCTCCGGGGTATACCAAGGGGCAGTGCCTTGCGTCCCGAGGAAAGACTCTCCTAGATGAGGCTTGGCGAGATAGCCTGTCAGATGGGCCATCAGTAATGTCAGTCGCTCAGTCGTGGCCAACTCTTTGCGACCCCATGGACTGCAGCAGGCCAGGCCTCCCTGTCCATCATCGGAGCTTGCTCAGACTCACGTCCATCCAGTCGGTGATGCCATCCAACCATCTAGTACCAGTCTGCCTAGTGCAGAGTCTGTCCAGGGACCTCTCATCCCGCTCTGTGCAGTGAGCAGTCTGAGATCCAGAGAGGTCAGTCCACCTTCCTGCAGTCGCCCCGCACTTGAGGAGCAGAGCACAGACTAGAATCCAGGTTGTCTTGTCTCCCAAGCTAGTGCTGTAGCAACACCCCATCTTATGGAGCTTTTGCTGTACTGTGAGATGACTCAGAAAGTCCCTTTTACATTTATTTCCACACTGGAGGGAGAGTCCCCGTTTACCAAGAAGTTAGGTTTACCGTAAAGTGTATCCCAGGCTTATCTTCGTGTGAATCAGTGTGCCACAAAAAATTCCTCTGAGCTTACTTAAGTCCTGCTGCTGCTGCTAAGTCGCTTCAGTCGCGTCCGACTCTGTGCGACCCCATAGACGGCAGCCCACCAGGCTCCCCCGTCCCTGGGATTCTCCAGGCAAGAACACTGGAGTGGGTTGCCATTTCCTTCTCCAATGCATGAAAGTGAAAAGGGAAAGTGAAGTCGCTCAGTCCTGTCCGACTCTCAGCGACCCCATGGACTGCAGCCCACCAGGCTCCCCCGTCCATGGGATTCTCCAGGCAAGAGTACTGAAGTGGGGTGCCGTTGCCTTCTCCGTACTTAAGTCCTAGTACATATTAAACCCACTACTTTTTGGTGGTCAGAAAACTAGCTAGCTAAATTGTGAGCTCCTCAAGGACAGGACCTATCACATTTGTTTTCATATTCTCAGCGTTTGGTGAAGTTCATTTCCATAAGCTCATTAAGGTTTATTGAAGGCATAGATGAGAAATAATTAAGACAGAGGTAGAAAGAAACCCTGGATATGAAAGGTTCTTTTGAGTTCCAAGGAAGCCAATCAACCAATACTTACTGAGAGTCTACTGTATAGAAAGTGTAGTTTCTTCTTTCAACACCATTTTTTTTTCTATTTGAATTGTCTCCACTTGCTTTTAAATTGAGAAAATATCATCATTATGGGACATTATCTTTTGAAATAACAGAGTTTATTTCCAAGCTTTCCTTTGTATAGTCTATTATGTCCTTTGAAGAATACAGATGTAGAAGAAAATGATTTTTTTAAAATCTGACTCATTCAAAATTTCTTACTTTCCCCTTTTATTGTTGCTTTTCTCTTCTTTGTAAAGAGATAATGTCATCTGCCCAGCTTTTGACTGTTTTTGGCAATTTTTGGAATGTCCAGGATT